>NC_064927.1:188450774-189650774 GCF_023897955.1 Schistocerca gregaria | reverse complement strand
GATTAATGGTGGGTGCTGTTCATAGAATAATCTGCAAAGAGTTCAGATCCAATAGGAAGCAGTTACTGAATGTAACTCGTCTGCATTCACATTCATGCGACTAATGAGCACAAATTACAAGAACTTTTGTGCTTGATTTGAGTGCCTAAAGTCACCTATTCACAAAATAACAAGTAAGTGAACACATTCAATTCCCTAACTTTATAAGTGACAATGATTTGAAACACCCACATTCACCAATATTCATACTCAAGAGATACTCATATAACCAAGTATGTCTGTCTGACATAATGTGTAAGTGCAAATCTTATTGTATGAATTGAAACAAATCGTATTCACTGGTAATATGCTGTAAAATTAACATATACAACTAAAAAACATCTGTTCGTGAAAAATATTGCGCCACATGACATCATATACAGTATTTATGTGATTAATTGTACTGTGGTAACGACAAGTGTAATTACAATAAAATGAATCATCTAAATATTTGTATCAACACAAGAAACATGATCATTGTAAACTACTTTGCTTGTGCCAAGAATTACGCATACTAACTAACCTATCGAAACATTTACAATGAGCATCACAATGTGCTACGGAAAAGACACGATTTAAGAAATACTGATGAACGTAGGGAAAATGAACGCATTTATTACAACAATGAAATTACATAACAGTTTACGAAAATAATTTCAGTCGTAACTTGGATAGTCTTTCTGAACGAGGGACAAGATTAGAGAATGTGTAGCAGATCACTTTCATGATACCTGTTTCCTAAAAAGTATTGACTCTATACGTAATCTCACTACACTCACAACACTTCTGGACCTTTCTTGAATGGCTTGTGGGTCTGAAGCTGCAGTGCAGCTCGGGTGTGACGTGTTTAGGAGACGTTGATCGACCTTCTTTCACTGGAGGCAAGAGGATGGTGTGCCGGTAATGTCCACTTTAGGTCATGGTGTGGCGGTGTCGGACTGGATGGACCGCACCTTCTTCATTGTGTCGACCTAGTGTCGGAACACTGTTGTGCTACTGTCGAGATGGGTGACCTCCATCGGAGTTAAGGACCAGTGATTGTGGCTCCGTGCCGAGCAAAGGAGGAGCACGTCAGTTGAATAGTGCAAGTGGTTAATTGTTGCTATCTTATGTCCAGATAAATGTATTTGGTGTCTTGATCATATCCTCTTGTACTTGTAATAGGAAGTGACAGCTCTTATAACGAGAAAACTGTAGGCCAAATAACCTGTCTGACCTTAGCTCAGAACTCGTTTCGAGAACTCATCAGCCATGAGTAAATCACAGTTGATCCTCACTTGGCAGAAAAAGATATTACTAGGAACCAAGGGGTGGCCATGGCAAGTCGTCATGGTACTTCAGACACCTCCTGAGGTCCCAGTTCATGAGTAGTGACAAGCGTCAGCTGCTCTCCAGCCGTAAAGTCGCCTCCCTCGGCTCATGCTGAGAACACATGCCTGACTCCGGGAACTCGCCCTTTCTGCTACAGTCAGTTGTCGCCTTCCATGTTAAGCCGTGGGAACACGGACCGTGCAGCCGAACGTTGAGCGTCGAGCTTGGCGAGTTTCTGACGTCATAGCGTGGAATAGCACGTTCGGGAGTCTTTCCGAACATGCAGAGCAATATCTGGCATATCAGATATTCTGAGCGTGCATCTGAGCGTTGACCAATTAGATTGGCTTTCGTTTCAAGCCTATATGCATATGTGCCGCTTCTGAGCACCAGCAAATTGAGAATCACTGGAAAACCCGTTAACTGTGTGATCCGTCCCAATAAAATAATGAGAAACATCATATTCGTGGCAAAAGAATTATTGTAATTTGCGTATTATGAGAGTAGGCTCTTTGAAGGCAGCGACACACTGAAGGTCCACCCAAAACGCATTGTTCTTGGTGCACTTTCTTATAATTAATTTTCAGTTAGTAACATATCTACGATTAAGGTTTTCAGCAATTAACATATTATGATTAGACTAAGTAGGTACGTTGATGGTGTGGCTAATGATAAGTGCCATGCCGGCACGGTAGCTCAGCAGTGTTCGGTCAGGGAGCCCGTTGGGCTCTGTAATAAAAAACTGAGTGGAAGGATCAACCACCGAAACTTGAACAGGATGTCTTGCGACGTCCACAACGACCAAACACAACGATCAATAACGAACAAAATGCAACAAAAAAATAATAATAATAAAAAAATAGAAGAAAAAGCGTGTTCGGTCAGAGGGTTAGCTGCCCTCTGTAATAAAAAAAAACTGAGTTAATCGATCAGTAACGAACTTAAGCGGATGTCTCACGACGTCCGCTCCGAGCAGATACAACGAACAAAAGAAAACAAAATGAGATTTAAAAAATAAAAAAAGTGCCACTGTCAACCCATGAATTATTATTTCTGGCTCAAGTTCGCGGGTTGCCCTCTCCAAAAATTTTTCTTAACATTGGCGTTATTATTAGGTTCTGATACTTTATTATTAGTTTTATGTAAGTATATGCTATAATATTTGATGTTATGTAAATATAAGTTCACCCTTTTTTGACGGGTGACTTTGTTCGATTGGCTTAATCTACAGGACAGCTACTTGTATAAAGATATTTTGCTGCTTTTTTTTTTACGCTTCGTAATTCACATGTTGCAAAGATTCTGCTACTGGGTAGGAACAGTGATCAAGTAAGACGGACCTTGGGGTCTTACTAAATGTGGGAATGATGTTTATCTTATGCGGAGAAGTATTCCAAATTTGTACCGCACTGCTTGTAACGCATCTTTTACAAGCCTGTGTCCTTACTGATTGGACATGGTACTTTCCTTTTCGTGGACGAAGGAGGAAATCTGCGTTTTAATACAGCTAACGTGGGACTTTGACACGCGCTCGTTGAGTAAACAGTGTGATTTACGACCTAGAAACACCCTCAACTGCCGCTGGAGTGCGTTGCGATCGCGTATACCACGCTGGGGGCCCATGCACCGTATGTACAAGTCGAATCGTTCCTGAGCGTTCAGCAGCTCGTTGAACTTTGAACGCTCAACGTTAACGTTCGACAGCACGGTCCGTGTGCCGACGGCTTTAGGTGAGGCACGTGGCAGCTGTGCACAGCCTGCTATGCCGCCGCCCGCTGATAACTGGGACACCATTTGGCAGTCCATCGGCTCGCCCTTGCAAGTGGCTTCAGTTGACGGCATTGCGCATTGCTGCCGTTCGAAGCCGAGGTCCTCTTGCACGGATGCGGCCCTCAGTGCCTTGCATTGTCTCGCACTCCTCATGTACCATGTATCCAAACATCTGTACCCATCTCAAAAGAGGCATTTTACAACTACGGATTTGCAGTTCTCTTTCAGCATTGATGCTTCATCAAAAGTACTGTTTTTCAAAAGTAATATGTTTGCAAATTTAAAAAAAAAAACTATTCCATACTACACAACTACCTACGAACACTTAGTAAGACTTTTTATTCCATTATATTACAGCTACGTTGGTGTCAGTGGAGTCACGTGTGGAGTCGTGTATATTTGTTGCACTAGAGCTTGTGAGTCATGTGTATTGTCCTTCTTCCTCAGAGTGCGTGCCATAGAGGTGCTACCTCTCTATTGACGATCTATCTCTATTGAGCATTTGTGATTAACCTTCACCAACTAATAAAACCTTAATTATGCTTTTGGAATGGATTAGAGTGTTACGATAGCTACAGGGATCACTAAGCTAAACTCGTTCGTCGGCGATCGGGACGAATATACCTGTATAATTTTTTGAATAAAGCACTCTCGCAACAAGGTACATTCTACAGGAATGGCCTGGCTATCACTGCTGATGAAATGCGATGAAAACACCTGTAAATAAGTTAAAAAAGAAAGCACACAGAAAAGTTAATAGAATATGAAATAATGGCCCAACTTTCGGCGCTTTTCATATATTTTGTTAATCATAATGTTGACGCTGTTGTAGCACACTTACCCATTCATTCGGATCGTGTATCTTCGGTTGACGTGCGTTGTCCGGTCACAACATTGTCTGGCTCTCTGAATTGTCTCGATCGTATTCCTTAGGTTTGCTCCTTGCTGAAACTTACGGGTAAATAAAATAATTGTACACGCTCTTCACAACATTAACATATTATCCACTTTAGTTCCTTGTGGTGATCAGTGCGATGATAGTAAATTTCCACCTTCGTAAAGTATGTGGTTATTTTTAAATCTGCTGCTTGGTCAACTTCCTCCTTCGCTGTATCTAGTCATCATGTGATTGTGACGTGCACTCCACGACAATGACGTCAGGGCTACAGCTACGAAATCTCTAATCGAATGACACTAGATCCTACTATGACGTCGGGGCTACTCCAAGAAAAACGGAATCCACTGCTGACACAATGTGGTCCATACTAATTCTAGAAGACGCATCTGGGGCGTGGAAGCTAGCGAACTCCAACGAAAGACTCTGAACACGCAGTCACACAAACTGGTATTACACAATACTACCAACAGAGTATACGCCTTACCCTAGCGAAATAGATGACCAAAACTTTAAATTCATCCACAAATTTTTCTTCCAAATAAAACAAGTTGTTTTCGAAGACGAGATTTACGGCAGTGCAGTGATTTCAGTCAAAACAAAGACATACCGATTACAGTAGTTTCTCATTTGTATATTTCGTTTGTCTACTTTCGAATACCGGGAAAACATTCACAGAAATACCATCCAGCCTGTGAGGTCACTTGACTCCTAATATTACCTCAGGGATCCTCAATTAAATGACCAAACCTTATTACTTGCCTATTACTCACTTTTGCAAACTCTACACACGTAACTGCTACATATCTTTGTTCTAATTACTCTATGTAGGATTTTATGTGAAAGATACAAGGCCGCCCTGCGCACAAAAACTGATGGCATAACTGTTTTTCATTGTATGATAGCCTAAAGGATTTCACCAAAGCTTTTTGTCTGAGACAGAAATTCTGAACGACCATCTTTCTGTCGAGCCCTTACTTGCGCTTCCTTAAAACTTCTTCAATTCTGTTTAGAGCCTTCTCGACCATATTGTGGTGTTGTTGTCACGTTCTCGGAGGCAAATCAAACATCTCTCGAAAAAGGTCTTTCGGGTGCCGGTTTCACAGTACAGTGACAGGAGCCTGAGCGATAAATCCGACACAAATTTCCAATATCCTTCATCACACGTTTCACCGGATTCGACAAGGGGTGCGGAGATTATATACATATCGGCTAGATTCTGCGCCTCTACAGTGTGACTTTCCACCTTCCGTAACGAAACTGCTGTCCGTTGTTTGAAATGATCTTGTCCACACGGAGTGGAGAAAATCTTTGCACAATGCTCACGAAACTGTCAAACCCGCCGCCTTCTTCAGTGGCGCGGACGTGATGAAATATTTTTCGTTTATCACGGCCCACCTGCCTATTTTAGCCTCTCTTTTCGCTGTAAGCACCACCATTCCTGCGCCATTTCTTGTATTCTAGCTGATCATGCTTCTTTCTTTGCCTCGTTCTCTATAAGTTTCTTGTCGCACGAAATATTCTTTATTTCGGTGATCTCAAACGTAAACTTGTTAATATTTTCTATCAGCGACTCTTCTTCACGCGTAGGAATTTCTTTTTCCCTTATTCTGCCTTTTTCCTCCCTAGCTAACAACAGTTTCAAAACTGTATCTACCTTTCTATAACTGTCTTTATTCACGAACATTGTCCAAGGACGAGAACTTCGCCCACCGCATCTTTGCTGTGGCGAAACTGGTCCATCATCGGAAAAATGTCTGATGCTAACTACAGTATTTGCATACTTCAGAGACACTAATTCGTCGTCGATAGTCGCAACCATCTCCCTCACTGGTACTTCCCCTCTCAATCTGACGTATTCATCATGTCGCCCTGATTACTTGAGCGTTCCGGTCGTAAATTAATTTCGTGGTCAACCATGTTTAAGTTGCTAAGAGAAAAAAATGGTTCAAATGGCTCTGAGCACCATGGGACTTAACATCTGAGGTCATCAGTCACCAAGACTTAAAACTACTTAAACCTGACTAACCTATGGACATCACAAACATCCATCCCCGAGGCAGGATTCGATCTGCAACCGTAGCAGCAACGCGGTGCCGGACTGAAGCGCCTAGAAAACCGCTCGGCACAAAAGCCGGCGTGCTAACAGAATCTTCATCCATCTCAAGAATGTCTTTATTTTCACGCCTTTTCCGTTCTGAACGCGGTTGACTCCAGGTTAACATTCTTTCAGATACATGCAGTAACTAAAATCGTACAGTGACCACTTCCTAAACCACAGGAAATGTCCTAACGCCGCACTAACACAACATAAAATATCAGTAACAAATTCAAAATGATCGAAGTTGTTTGCAACGAAGTGAAGACATAAATCAAGAGTGGCACAGAAACAACAGATCCAAAAACTTATCAACTAAAACTGAGTAAAAAAGCCGCATGTTAATAAATTTCCCGGCAATAACTATAATTGACCACAAAATAAATTCTGACGTCTCAAAAGATTTTAAAGCTATAACTCCTGGGCAAGGACCGACATTTTATGAAAAGTGCGGTGTTCTAAACGAGGCACGGGGGACCTACTACAAATTTATAGTATAGAATTCACGTCGCCATAGAAAACTATCCTCCAGTGGCCTATAATCCGTGTACAGTGGAAATAAATGCAGACTGTTATATGGCCATGCTCACTGATTGAAATACTTCACATTCTCTTTTTGTCAAATCAATCAAATGATTTTCCCTAATAACATATCTCAAAAATAATGGTATCAGGATACTATCTACTTGAGTTACAAGCTGTACACGAAAATGTTTACTGCCAATCAAAGAGAAGTCTGCATAGTGGTTAATACATCTACTGAAAAACTTTACTAGTAAGCCGTGGTAAAAATTGCTGTTTTGAAGAGCGCGCCGAACCGCGTAGTGTGAAGCAGTCGCTCTCCGTTGCTGGCGGTGCCGCCGCCGTGGCAATCGCACTTTGGTGTCTCCCTCTGGTGGGAAAGGGGAAAGGTTGCCTGTTCACGTGCATTTAAGGGACGCTATGAGCTCGCCAGTTGGTCAGTCTGGGTAAATCTCTCGTCCCCAGCTTGCTAGTCTGTCTCTCGTCCGAATTTGTTAGGCAGTTAGTGTCTGTCTGTCCTTCGTAGTATGTCTATCGTTCGGATCAACCTTTAAAGCCGACAAAATGAAAGTCTTTCCACTCTGCCAGTAACAGACCTCATCGAGTAGTCACCCGGTCGGGGCATAGTTCCTGCATCTCAGTCTGCTCGAGTTTGCTCAGGCAATGGTCATTGGCGGTTGGATCGATCGGTTGGTCGCTCGCGCATTGAGACACAAGACGACTTGTCCGTCTTGAGCGTCGGCGCATGTGAGGTCGCCACGTGAGTCCAGTGGGCCGGGGCGTATAGCGAGGGGTAGTGACTTCGTGGTCGACACGAGAGCAACAGGAGTCAACCCACGACATCGGTCTGGCCGGTGCGAGCTGCGCTGCCGTGAGACGGGAAAGATCGACGCGTCTTCCTGCGTCCGTTGAATCGGCTGGCAGCGGACGGTTCGGGAGAGAGATTTGGGGGTGCTGCGCCAGGTCTTCTCGAGAAATCGCTGTTTATTAGAAGTTAAGTGATTGGTGATATCTTGTTTGATTTACTCTTGTTAAATTCTACTTGTTTTCTTGGTGAAGTCACCAACCTTTTCGCTTTGAAGTCGTCCCACCATTCTTTTCCGTTTTCCCACCCGCGGGAAGGTGCTTGTTTATAAATTGGGTGGTCCGCTTTTCCCTTGTGGAGTAGGGGCGGATTATAGCAACCTGAGGTTCTGGTTGTTCTGTAATCTCCCTGTCAATATACCGTACGTTAGTAGCTGCCTCTGTCATGTGTGTCGGATTTGATGTGTTAACGAATTTATCGTTTGGAGTGTAACGGCCTAATACCTGAAATATGTTTTGATCTTTGGAAACTTAGATATTATTGCCTATGATCTTGAGAGACTGTATCTGTGTACTGTATAGCATCTTAACTATTGTTTGGCCAAACTTGTAGAATTTTATATATGATTGCATTTCATGGGCTTTTATTTAAATGATCGTTTTAGTATATAAAGTTGCCACCCTTTCACCGTAAAAGTTAAAATCAAGTTGCACTTTCGGTGGCAAGGTTAATATTTTAATTGTTTGTGTTTTGTACCATTTCCATCCCTCCTACTGGGGTGCATATTTTGTGTGCTTCTGTGAAACTCTTGTTTAATGTTATTTGGTGTGTTGCAGATTTGCACCAGTGTAGTCTTTCAGAGGCTGTTGTGAGCGGTTGAAACTACGGCTGTGTCAAAAGGGAACGGCAAGGTTCTCTGCCCGAAAGCTCATACAGTAAACACTTATTTCTTTCTGCCTCTGAATAAATTCCAACTTTGATGTGTAGAGGGTGCTTTATGATTATAATTTTAAATGGGTTTCTTTTAAAAGAATTATTTTAGGCACTATTAAAGTGAATAAAATTCCCATTTGTTAAAAGGAATTTGGTTATGATTTCGTCAGTTACTCCCTGGCAGCTACTTCCATGCTTACTTGTGTGATTAAGTGTGTTAATATTGGCTGTTGATATAATTTCCCGGATGTGAGGTCGTGGTCCAAGAACTTTTTCTGCTCCTTACGTTTCGTCCAGGACTGCGCTGGACTTCCTCAGAGGCGCTGCTCCGCTGAGTCTTGCCGACTGACTGGTCGGGTGTCTGAGAGCGACTTATGTATTGTGAGAAAGGGGGGCGTGGTTCAGGTGACACGTGATGAGCAATGATATCCATAGCAAAGATAAGGTTGACTTTCGATTACCACCTTGTCAAGATAAAAATTGTTAGCAATTTTGTAGAGCCACTGTCCATATATCGCTGAGTTTCATAGCCTCTTCTTTCCTATTAAAATTGTCGTGATGTTTATAAATTTCAGTAGCTTCTCTATATAGGCGTGGATAGTAATTTAAAGTTGTAGATAAAACTTCGGTATCCGAAAACTTCACTTGGTTGAAGAGCATGTTCCGCTACAGCTGATTTTTCAATTTTTCCAAGTCGACAAAGACTTGGTAGTACCAATATAAACTTTCCCACAGGTACATGGAATTTTATACACACCACATGTCGACAGAGGAGGGCGTTTATCCTTCACAGATCGCAGTACTTGACTTATTTTCTTTGTTGGTTTAAAGACCGATGTTATGTCATGTTTTCGTAAAATCTTAGCGATCCGATCTGTTACTTTTTTAATAAAAGGGAGAACTACTGTATTATTCTGTCGTTGTGGTTCATTCTTATCTTTTGGTCTTCTGTTCCTTGGACGCAAAATTCTATTTATCTCTCTTTTTGAGTAGCCGTTTTTTTCAAAAGCCTGCTTCAGATGTTTCACTTCAGCATCCAAATGTTCAGGTGTACATATCCGTTGCGCTCGATGGACTAGACTTTTTATGACACCCCTTTTTTTGTTGTGGATGATGATTAGAATTTTTATGTAAATATCTGTCCGTATGTGTTGCCTTCCGAAAAACTTTATATTGCAAGCTTCTATCGGTCCGTCTCATAACTAAGACATCAAAGAAAGATATTCTGTTATCCTTTTCTATTTCCATGGTAAACTGTATTTTTGGGTGAATTTTATTTAAATAATCAAAGAAATCGGCCAAGGCCTTTCTTCTATGGGACCAAACCACAAATGTGTCATCTACATATCGATACCAACGAGATTGTTTGTTATTAGCTTTGTCTAGAGCTGATTGTTCAAATCTCTCCATGTAAAGATTGGCAATCGCAGGGCTTAATGGATTACCCATTGCCACTCCATCAAGTTGTTCATAAAATTCATTATCCCACTGGAACTGACTTGATGTGACACAATGTCTAAAAAGAACAGTCAAATCTTCCGGAAAAATATCCGCTATGAAAATCATAACTTCGTTAACAGGAATCATTGTGAATAAGGACACAATGTCAAAACTTACAAGAATATCTTCAGGGGCCAGAGTTAGTCCCTCTAGTTTTTCAATAAAATGACCCGAGTCTTTTATATATGAGTCCGTTTTTTCAATAAATGGTTGTAAACAAGTTGTTAAATATCTTGCCATTTCATAAGTGGGAGAATTGATGGCACTGACTATGGGTCTTAAAGGAAAATCTATTTTGTGAATTTTAGGTACACCATACAATCGGGGACACATAGCTTCACTTTTCAACAAAGTTCTTTTATCTTCTTTTTGGATAGTGGTAGATGACTTAATCAAATTATTAGTTTTCCTGAGTACACTGGCTGTAGGATCTCTCGCAAGTTTTTTATACTGTCCTGACGTTAAAAGGTTCAAAATTTTTCTCCGGTAATCTTCTGTATTCATAACACCAGTAGCGTTCCCTTTATCTGCAGGAAGAACCACTATTTCTTCATCTGCATTCAAATCCATAAGAGCCTTCCTCTCACCTTTTGTTAAATTACTTTCTAGAGGTCTGCTGTGGCTTAAAACTCTAGTGTTTTCAATTCGAATTGCATTCGCAGTTGCCTTAGGGATATTCCGTATACCTGCTTCTATATTCGCGATAATATCTTCAAGTGGTACTTTCACAGGTGTTATAGTGTAATTTCCTCCTTTTGCAAGGACGGAAATCTCGTCTTGAGATAACACTTTCTTTGACTTGTTTATTACAGTATCAGTCATCATCGTATTACTTGTAGTTGTTACATTAGTTTGTAACTTTCCGAACTTTTTCTTATGTCTACTAGTAGTCATTTCTATCGTGGCTTCCATAGTTTTAAACGTAAGATAATCAATTTTATTCCACAGGTCTGCTCTCAGACACCCGACCAGTCAGTCGGCAAGACTCAGCGGAGCAGCGCCTCTGAGGAAGTCCAGCGCAGTCCTGGACGAAACGTAAGAAGCAGAAAAAGTTCTTGGACGACGACCTCACATCCCGGAAAGTATATCAACAGCCATGTCACCCAGTTGTGTTAATATTCGTGATAAATCGCTAGTAAATAAAATATATTCTTAAGAATATCCTTTGAAAATAAATCACGATTCATACACACCGAGTAAAATTAATTGTGGCTAAGACCGAGCGGGTTAGCGCAATGGTTAGCACACTGGATTCGCATTTGTGGGGACAACGGTTCAAACCCGTCTCCGGCCATCCTGATTTAGGTTTCCCGTGATTTCCCTAAATCGTTTCAGGCAAATTCCTGGATGGTTCATTTGAAAGGACACAGCCAATTTCCTTCACCACCCTTCCCTAATCAGAGCTTGTGCTCCGTCTCTAATACGTTGTTGACGGGACGTTAAACACTAACCTCCTTCTCCTAATTATGGCTAGAAAAATAGAGTAAACGGATGAAGGATATTCGCGACTTCCCCCTTAATGAAACAAATCGATAACGGAAACTAAGAAATTAATACAAAAGTGCAAATGGCTGTGCTTCACTAGATGGCGTCCCCTTAAACTTGCAAGTACAACGGCTCTCCCTGTTAAAAACGGCTCAACTTTACGCGTGAACGAACGCTTGCATGAAATACTCTGAGGCGAAGCCTCACAAGCACCAAAAACAAGCTGCGAGATTTCTAATACAACGTGCAGCGTTTTGTCTCAGAAGTAATGTCGAACGGACAGCCGCCTGCTGCGGAACCTTCCCACGTAGGCCTGCGTCTTTACTGGAGGACTCTGCCGGCCGTAGTCTCCTTTTTTTACGATGCCCACTGGAGAAGTCATTCCTCTCTGGCTACCACGGACGTAGTGTCTTTACGGCACTCCACCGACAGGCGAAGTGTCCTTATTCTACGTTCGTTCCATAAAATTTCACCGTTACTCCACGTGGAGCAGAAAAAATATATTACAGCACCAATGCGAGCGTCGTTCTGGATCCTTGCGCCCATCGAACGCGTTCTAGCATCAGAAAATCCCACTCTGCACTATTTTGAATAGCATAGCGCGTATCCAATTGTACGTTGTCCCATCTCTATTTTTTTCTGTGCGACGCTGTCCTAAAAGTTCTCCTGGCCGATAATTCCCACGATGGATGTTGCAGAGCTCTCCACACCACCCTAACGTGGATTCACGTCTAAGAGTCGCCCAGCTAAGGAGATGGGACGTGGCGTCGCTGATTCGCTTCAGGAGGAGTCACCATTTGTCCACAATATAAACATTTGCTTGTGATGCTCCGTCGGCGTCCTGGTCTCCGTTTGACAAAGTCATTCCAACACAACGCAATAGCTTCGCATTGTACTAGCTGCCATGGACGTACCCAGAGAGGGGCGGGGAGGGGGGGGAGGCACCTGACCCCACCCCCCTAGATGATATTTGCAGTTTTTTACTAGTTTACTGTTTTATTTAATAAGAAATGGTGCATGTTTTCTCGGATTGTACAAATGCATTCCTGTATTTAAAATGTTTATTAAAAGCAGTTTTCCACTGGTTTACTGTTTTATTTAATAAGAAGTGCTGTATGTTGTCTATAGTCCTTGTTTCCTAAGATTAGTATGACCTGCCCCCCCCCCCCCCCCCCCCTCCCCCCTCTAGTTCAGCTCCTGGGTACGCCCTTGCTAGTTGCCCGAAAGACGCCATTAAAATGTTGACCTTCTGCTGTGGCAGGTGCAATGCCTGCTCGCACCACTCCGTCCAGCGTGTCTCCTGTAGTTGTTAGCATGGTCGGCAGACGTGTGTCAGTACCTCGTTGCAGAATAGCAGCCGCGCGGGGTAGCCGCGTGGTCTCAGGCGCCTTGCCAAGGTTCACGCTGATCCCCCTGTCGGAGGTTCGAGTCCTCGCATCGGGCATGGGTTTGTGTGTTTTTCTGAGTGTAAGTTATTCTAAGTTGGATTGAGTAGTGTGTAGGCCTAGGAACCGATGACTTCAGCAGTTTGGTCCCATAGGAACTTTCGACAAATTTCCAAATAGGCACCGCCAGGTGTTATAAATACTTTTCTCCACCTGGTGAGGCAAAATATCTCTGTTAGACCTACGGCCCTTCCTAGGAAGTACAATTAATTGCCAAATTAACTGGCAATTAACCAGCTCCTCTGCAGGCATAATGAGGCTCAGTACACCCTTACCAGTCCTGCGACTGAGGAAAATTCCTTGGCAGGACCAAAAATGTAGTCCAGGTTCATCTTATTGCATCCATCTGACCATGGAGGCACACGGCTAATGAAAAACCTATGCACAACTTTATTCAGGAAACTCAAATCCGATAGAACAGGAGGCTTTGTTTGCTACAACACGTCTGAAGCAAAAGCAATGTATTTCGGCCAGTTTTTCAGCTTTGTATTTAAGAGGACAAAACTTCGTAGCTGATGAGTAGTGAATTTTGAGTTAATGGTTAAGTGTATTCGAGGAGTTTGAGTTGTTAGTACGTGAAATCTCAAAGAAAAACTATACCTTTCTTTCTAAAGCTGTTTCACTATTCCAGTAGTCAGATAGCTAATCCCTATCGAATGCAAAGAGGGCTACCATCATGACAGTGCATGAGTTGTAGCAACTGCACAACTCACTATTAGCTACGCTAGGATAAATAGAAAATGACTGAGCAAAGGAATTGATGTTATGTGCTAGTTAGTTTGTGGCGGACCGGGATTTGAAATCGGGGCTACTATCATTTCTCAGATACGCTAATCAGTGGACCGTCCAGACACAATGGTCATCAAAACAACATTCACAATATACATAATTGACCTTGTGGATGACATCGGAAGTTCACTGAGGCTTTTTGCGGATGATGCTGTGGTATATCGAGAGGTTGTAGCAATGGAAAATTTTACTGAAATGCAGAAGGATCTGCAGCGAATTGACGCATGGTGTAGGGAATGGCAATTGAATATCTATGTAGACAAGTGCAATGTGCTGCGAACACACAGAAAGGAAGATCCCTTATCACGTTATAAATTATCTGGGAGTACGCATTAGGAGTGATTTAAAATGGAACGATCATATAAAGTTGATCGTCGGTAAAGCAGATGCCAGACTAAAATTCATTGGAAGACTCCTAAGGAAATGCAATCCGAAACAAAGGAAGTAGGTTACAATCCGCTTGTTCGCCCACTACTTGAATACTGCTCAGCAGTGTGGGATCCGTACTAGATAGGGTTGATAGAAGAGATAGAGAAGATCCTATGGAGAGCAGCCCGCTTCGTTTCAGGATCATTTAGTAATCGCGAAAGCGTTACGGAGATGATAGATAAACTCCAGTGGTAGACTCTGCAGGTGAGACGCTCAGTAGCTCGGTACGGGCTTTTGTTGAAGTTCCGAGATCATACCTTCACCGAGGAGTCAAGCAGTATATTGCTCCCTCCGACGTATATCTCGCGAAGAGACCATGAGGATAAAATCAGAGAGATTAGGGCCCACACAGAGACAGACCGACAATCCTTCTTTCCACCAACAATACGAGACTGGAATAGAAGGCAGAACTGATAGAGATACTCATGGTACCCTCCGCCACACACCGTCGGGTGGCTTGCGGAGTATGGATGTAGATGTAGGTGTAGATGTAGAACTGCGTGGACCACTCTAGCACTCTTCAAATCAGACTCAAAATCTCAACTTATCCACACACAACCAATGTCACACCCCTTGATCGTACCCCCATAAGAGCCTAAGAGTGGTGGGAGTCCGTACTGAACTGATCAACTGATCATGTCCGAAAGAGCAGACAATTTTGATGCAGATTCTACTGGGCACTGATTTAAATCAGTTGTGAAGAAATCTTGTGCGAGACCGGGATTCGAAACCAAGACTTCTGCTTACTAGTCAGATGCGCTCACCACTACACCATCGGGACACAGTAACCATCCCAACTGCATGGACTTGACACAGTCACGTCGTTTAAATATGCGGGCGTTACGTTGCGAAGCTTTGTGAAATGCACCGACCATGTTAGGACTGTGGTAGGGAAGCCGAATGTTCGACATTGGTTTACTGGGAGAATTTTAGGAAAGTGTGTTTCATCTGTAAAGAAGACAGCGCATAGGATGCTAGTGCGACATATTCTTGAGTATTGCACGTGTGGCTGGGATCCGCACAAGGTACTAGCAGTAAAGATAGCCTGGGTAGATGACTAGTGGGATAAGGAAATCATGTAGAAAAAAGCGAAAATTATATCAAAATGTTAGAAGTAGTCATAATAAAGCTACAGTAGACCATTACAAATAATATTGCAAATCGTTTAAAATGGTATTAGGAAAGCAAAGAGTACGTGGTGTGCAAATGAAATAGCTAAATCACGGGATAAAATTAAAACTGTATGGTCAGTTTTGACGGAAGTGTCTGGTCAGCAGCACAAGGTCGACGATATAAAGTCAGTGCGTGGTGAAAATATTTCCCTTACTGATAAATAAGATCTACACTATGTGATCAAAAGTATCCGGACACCTGGCAGAAAATGACTTACAAGTTCGTGGCGCCGTCCATCGGTAATGCTGGAATTCAGTATGGTGTTAGCCCATCCTTAGCCTTGATGACAACTTCCACTCTCGCAGGCATACATTGAGCCATGTGCTGCAAGGTTTCTTGGGGAATGGCAGCCTATTCTTCACTGGGCACTGCACTGAGGAGAGGTATCGATGTAGATCGGCGTTTCAATAGATCCCAAACGTGTTCTGAAAGATTCAAGTCCGGACTCTGTGAAGGCCGGTCTATTATAGGGACGTTATTGTCATTTAACCTCTGTGCCGCAGGCTGTGCATTATGAACAGGTGCTCGATCGTGTTGAAAGACGCAATCGCCATCTCTGAACTGCTCTTCAACCGTGGGAAGCAAGAAGCTGCTTAAAACATCGATGTAGGCCTGTGCTGTGTGAGTGCCACGTAAACAACAACGGGTGCAAGCCTCCTCCATGAGAAACACGACCACACCATAACGTCAACGTCTCTGAATTGTACTGTTGTCACTACACACGCTGGCAGATGACGTTGACAAGGCATTCGCCATACACACACCCTGCCATCGGATCGCCACAGTTTACCGTGATTTGCAACTCCATACAACGTTTTTCCACTGTTAAATCGTCCAATGTATACGCTCCTTACACAAAGAGTGGCGTAGTTTGGCATTCACCGGCGCAATGTGTGGCTTATGAGCAGCCGCTAGACCATGAAATCCATGTTTTCTCACCTCCCGTCTACCTGTCATAATACTTGCAGTGGATCCTGATGCAGTTTGGAATTCCTGTGTGATGGTCTGGATAGATGTCTGCCTATTACACATTACGACTCTCTTCAATTGACGGCGGTCTATCAGTCAACAACGAGGTCGGCCTGTACGCTTTTGTCCTGTACGTGTTCCTCCACGTTTCCACTTCACTATCACATAGGGAACAGGAGAATACAACGTCCCAATTCGGACCCCGCTAATACTTACATTTTACTTACATTAAATATAACAAGATAAATAATCATACATGTGACGATAACAAATGAATAACACTATCAATCATTTGAGTTGAGAATAACACTATACCCACGAAGGTTCGCGTCCTAGCAATGGAGATACTTAACTTCAACATATAAGGTGATTACAGTAAGCCCTAATTCCACTCGAGAAATGTAGTAACGATATAAACGAGATAAACGTACTGAAGGAGGATTGCAGGATGTGCCGTAGTGAAAGGGGCCAATATCAACCCCGTCAGGACGCGACCCCATTGAACACGCCAGTTTCAGCTATCTGCAACATACACAGAGTCATTTGTAGCTTCTTAAAAACAATTAACATGAAAAGGCACAACGCGTAACACACTAATAAAATATAAACGACTGCTTCACAGAACTAACTCCTCTTTAGACAAAGCAAACAGCAGAATATTAATAACACGTAAAATACTTCCAACCTACAACAAACTAAGGTAGCACGTAATAGAATATCGTCTTGAGCTCATAGAATACTCAATTTGACCTGCCTGTTTATAGGCCTTACAACTCAACAGTGTCAGCTTAAGCAAACCCGCGAATACAAAACTCGAAATATGACAGGAATAATGATTGAAGCCACTGACAATGCTAGACTGCCACACAGAGGAGACCATAGTAATTTATAGCGGCACACAACCGACCTTACATCTCCAATTTAGTATAATCAGAATAAACAATTTTGTGTATAATAGTTACTTACAGTACCATGACAACCACCGAATAACACTTATTACCCAAGGTAGGTGCTGGTATCGAAGGCACCTTTAGTAATACAGAGTTCGAGTGTATTCACTTATTGGAAGGCTATCAACTTTACCTCTCTTTCCACATAGCTCTCTGTTTACACCGTTCAATAACTTATGAAACAAATGCACATATAACTGACACAGATTTAAGTAGAATAAAACAGAACCTTAGTATGACGCAAAGGGCTTCATTTGCTTTACACCTGGCATATCTTGACCATTCAGTAAATACGAAATATATTCAACAACGCGTGAGAGACACCGTGGTATCAGCTATACACTTCACATAATTTTCTGCACAGACGCAAAGTAGACGAAGCGTTTTCACATGCAACATCGGCCAGCATCACACATTTCCTCCGTCACGCCATAGACACATCTCAATTTCAATGGTCAGTAACAAGAACCTATACATGCCCTCGCAGCAGAAAAGTCCCAAAACACAACAGTCCACCACCGCGATACCAAACCCGAGGTCGCATCAAGTCACTGCCGGGATCTTTCGCTGACACTACCTACAGCGTACAGGCGTCGTACCACAGGCCACCTCCGACGCTGCGAATCTCCACTCCGCTGTCTCTTTTCTCTGTCCGTTAACCACCCGACCACCGCCTGAATCGCGGAAGGCCAAGATAGTGACCCTATAATCGATGGCAGCGATGCCATTCTAAGTACGAGAATGCCAGACGCGCCACGGCTCAATTAGTGAAACTGAAAAGTTCAAATTCCTAGGTGTTAAGATAGATAGTAAAAGGTCGTGGAAATCCCACGGTCAGGATCTTAATCAAAGACATAGTGCTACCATTTTTACTATTCGAACGGTATGTGAAGTGACTGAACGTTCGACACGAAAATTAGTCTACTTTGCTTATTTTAGCTCGCTTATGTCGAATGGTACTATATTTTGCGGTAACTCTTCCCATTCTAAAATGATATTTTTGGCTCAGAAACGGGCGGTCCCGGCAGTAGGTGGTGTAAGTTCACGAATTTCTTGCGGACGCCTGTTCTCAAGTCTGGGTATATTGACATTGCCCTCTCAATATATATATTCCGTAATGTCATTTCTTTTTAAGAATAGTACCTTATACCCAGGAATAAACAGCTTTCACTCAGTTAATACTCAGCAGAAATCCAACCTGCATTTGAATCGGACTTTTTTGACTCTTGGGCAGAAAGGTGCGGAGTATACTGCTGCATCCATTTTCAATAAGCCTCCGCTAGAATTCAAAAATCTTAGCAGTAATCCACGCATTTTCAAATCGAATCTGGAAAGTTTCCTCATGGGTCACTCCTTCTGTTCTGTCGAGGGGTTCCCTGAAAGATTAAGCTGATGCTTGCTGTATTGTTGATTTGCTCCTCAATTTGGTCCTACGGAACTTGACGTGTAAATAAATAAATAAAATGGGATTGAAAGAAGACATCGAAGCAGTTCGGAGGCGGGCTGTTAGATTGGTTATCGGTAGTTCGATCATGGCCGGCCGATATCATCGAGCGCTTCTAGGCGCTTCAGTCTGGAACCGCATGACCGCTACGGTCGCAGGTTCGAATCCTGCCTCGGGCATGGATATGTGTTATGTCCTTAGGTTAGTTAGGTTGATGTAGTTTTAGAACTAGGGAGACTGATGACCTCAGATGTTAAGTCCCATAGTGCTCAGAGCCATTTGAAGCAATTTTGAAGTTCTATCACTATGCAAGAGTGACATCACTTGAGAATACCTGAAGGAATGAAAACATCGAAGACCGATACTCTTTAGAGAAGCCGTATTTGAAGCTGGCTGCAGAACGCTGCTACTGCCGCCAATACACATTTCGCATAGTGTCCACGGAGATAAGATACGAAAAATCAGAGCTCATACGGAGCCATATAGCAATCGTTCTTTCTTAGCTTCGTCTGTGAGTGGAGCAGGGAAGGAAAGGATTAGTTGTGGTAAAAGGTACTCTCCCCATTCACTGTACGGTGGCTTGCAGATTGTGTATGTAGATGTGGACCAACAATATTTGGAAGAAACCCAGAACGTATGGAGAATCCTATAAAGTTCTGGAAGAAAAATTAGAGCATTTACCCAGATCTAGCCGGCATGGAAAGAAAATCTCGCAGTACCAGCAGCTTCTGATCCCAATGAGAGAATACTTTGCAAAAGAGGACTTATAAACAAGAAAAGGCGCACGAAATAAGAAGGCCGAGTGGTTGTTAAAATTATTTTCCTATACAAAATTCGACGGCAGATCTGTAACTGGAAGTAGGAGTGATGCTCAGAAAGTAAAGCACCGCATTAATATTTCTTGAACAATTCTTTATTGAACATAATGAGGATTATACACACGAAAGAATAGTGTTTTATCTACACACCCTGTGTTTTTTCATGTAATCTTCACGCCGTTGTATGGCCTTCCTTCAGCGCGGAAAAGGGAATGTTCGTCCTGTCGGTACCAGTCCTTGTGATCGTAGCGGAGCCAGTGCTTCACTGTCCTCAAAATGTCTTTTACAAATGGCATCCTTTAATAGCCCAAACAAGTGGAACTCGCTGCAACTTGTCAGTTGTGATAACCGACCGCTGCAAATCGTGGAGCTCCGCCGAACCGCCTTCTGATGACGTCATTCACCGAGCCCAGCGACTAAATGCAGATCTGTCGACAGCAGATGCTCCACAGACTTTGTACAAGCATTTGTGAATATTCCCAGCAGTTTCGTTGTCTGCTGTGAGAAATTCAATCACGGCACGTTGTTTCTAACGAACATCCCCTACAGACGTCTTTTTGAAGCTGTCATGCAGCTACGCTATCAGAAGTGACGGAAACTTGGCGCGCTCACTCAGGAGACTTCAAATAATACATACGTAGCGTTCCGCATTCGTATAATTGCTCCCGGCTGAGAAAAAAAATGCGGTGCGTTACTTTCTCGGCAATGCTCGTAACAATGCTTTCTGATGCATCATACTTCTTTTAGTCTTCTACAGCACACTGAAGTTACAAAAGTCATGTTATGACGATATCTACGAGTACAGATGGCGATAGTATCGCGTTCACAAAGTATAAAAGGATAGTACATTGGCACAGTTGTCATTTATGGTCAGATGATTGATCTAAACAGGTTTCTGACGTAGTTACGGCCGCACGATGGCTAGATGCATAGAGACATTCCATTGTGGGCATTATAAGAGAAGTCAGTATTCCAAGATCCACAGCATCAGGAATGTACTGAGAATACCAGATTTCAGGCATTACTTGTCACCACTGACTTGGTGCTGATGCGTTTGCGCAGAGTTGTCAGTGCTATCAGGCAAGCAACACCGTGTGAAATAACAGCAGAGATCAATGTGAGACGTACGACGAATTTATCTGATGGCACAATGTGGCGAAATGTGGCATTAATGTGGTATAAGGACCGATAAAGTTGCCTATGCTGACAGTTCGACGTCGCCTGTATATCGGCTGGGCCATAGACGACTGGAAATCCGTGGCCTGGTCGGACGAGTTCGGATTTCAGTTGGTAATAGTTGATCGTAGGGTGCCATTGTGGTGCAGATTCCATGAAGGCATGTGTTCCATTAGTCAAAAAGGCATCGTGGAAGCTGGTGGTGGCTGCATCATGGTTTGAACTGTGTTTACATACGAGTGCGACAGTAAAGTAATGAGACTGATTCTCTTTGCACGATGTGGCAACCCTGCAGGCTTGCGTGGGCACAATATATTTGACCTTGGTCTTTAAGCTACTTCTAGTCCAAGCAGTACATCGATGCAACTGCTCAGTCATGAGTTGTGCTGTAACAAGGTAACACATGTTTGTTTGTATTGTCACGGAACTGGAACCGCATAATATTGCGCAAATGTATGCCATTTCTTTTTGCGTTAAATTGGGCGAAAACGCGACGACAACTTACGGTAAGCTTCAGAAGGCTTTTGGAGAGGAGATTATGTAAGAGCTAAAGTTTTTCGCTGGCATAAAATATTTAATCAAGGCAGAACGAATGTTGAAGATGGACACCGCAGCCGGCCGGTGTGGCCGAGTGGTTTTAGGCGCTTCAGTCTGGAACCGTGCGACCGCTACGCCACAGGTTCGAATCCTGCCTCTGGCATGGATGTGTATGATGTCCTTAGGTTAGTTAGGTTTAAGTAGTTCTAAGTTCTAGGGTACTGATGCCCTCAGATGTTAAGTCCCGTAGTTCTCAGAGCCATTTTTTTGAAGACCGCAGTGGACGACCATCAACCTCACGGATGGATGTCAACTTGTCCAGATTGTATAAGATGGGAGATTGAATAAGAGTTTTATTGTTTTCTAAAGTTCTAAAGTTTCTGTTTCCTCTGTGTTTTAAAGAACATTTTTGCAATAATCGTCTTCTGGAAAGTAAACTACTACTTAAATAAAAATTAACAAAGATAGTACACTTGATACCATTGTAAAACAAAAATTAAAATTCCTTTTAGTACATACGGAAACATCGGTTACGCATATTTCACGCACACTCTGAGACAAATTCTTGAGACTACCCGAAAAATTCTTTAAAATTTCTCGTAGTGCCAGGCTTTCTTTGACCGCAAGCAAAAGCCCATCGCTACTATTTAGGCGGTACACGGACACTCTTATCTTCTTTAAATATCCAACATTGGTTGATTTACTCCATTATGCTGACAGACCTTACAGGACCAGTATCTTACGGCTGGCCCAACTGCCATATATTCGTTGCGTCTAGTTTCTTGACGCGGCAGTAATTTTGGTGATGAATGGCCGTCATGGCCACCCGGTACGCGAAATTACTTCCCGTGAAGCCGCGGCTGGGTGTCTGTGGACGTCCGGAGGGGCAGTCGCTCTCCCACTGCGCTCCTGATTGGGGTCAGCGCCTCTCGCTGCGTGAGGCGCGTTGTACGTCACTTGAAGGAACGGCGTCACAGCAGGTAATGTCTTCTATACGTCCAGTACTGCAGTTTCTCGAAAGGTTAGAGACGGAGACGTACTAAATCCTCCTAATTTGCTGACACCAATAGAACAAATTAAATGTAATATCCTATCGTATTAGTAATATTTTAGATGGCATATTGTCTGTTTTAGAAAAGATTTTTGAACAAAATTCTCGGACTGACCTGCATGTAAAACAAGTAACTTTTGACGAAGAACGCATCGTACAGGGTGACAATTATAAAATTATATTAATAAAATGTAAATTAGTTACAAACTACGGCGTGCACACATTATATTCAACATTTAAACGTTACTACAGATATTCGGATTTAGGTTATTACATGTTCGATATACCTGTCATCATGGGCGATGATGTGGCGCAGATGAATAACGAAATTCAGCGTGACCCGATGAAGTGTCGGACCATCGATTCTGTCGATGAACTTCTGAGTGGCTGTTTTCAGCTCAGCAATGGTTTTAGCGTTATTGCTGTACAGCTTGTCTTCTATAAAGCCCCCAAAAAAGAGTCGCGTCTCTTCAGATGCGGAGAATATGGCGACCAAGCGAAGCCCATGCCAGTGGCCTCTGGGTACCCCAGAGCCAGAATGCGGTCCCAGAAATGCTCCTCGAGGACATCAAACGCTCTCCTGCTTCAGTGGGGTCGAGTTCACTCTTACGTGAACCACATCTTGTCGAAATCAGGGTCACTTTGGACAGTGGGTATGAAGTCATCTTCCTAAACCGTTCGATAGTTACCGTGCCATCAAGGAATATCACCCCGATTACTCCGTGACTGGAAATTGCGTACCAAAAAATCACCTGTCAAGGGTGAAGAGACTTTTCGATTGCGAAATGCGGATTCTCAGTCCCCCAAATGCACCAATTTCGCTTGTTGACGAACCCATCAAAATTAAAGTGGTCTTCGTCGCTAAACCCAACCATATGTAGATAAAATTCCGGTTCGTCAATTCAGTGCACAATACGACTGGCGAAACACAACCGCTGCTCCATGGGCCACGTAACTTAATGGCTGATGGATTTGAATTTTATGTGAGAAGAGATGCATGTCTTAACAACAATTGGTCGCAGTATCGCCCGGTTGATTTACACCTGTTGCGCAGCTGACTGATCGATTTCTGGCTGGATTTAAACACTGCGCGTGTCTTCTCGATATTTTCAGGCGTTTTCATCCTTTTTCGATAACCGACATTTCCAGCACTGCCATCAGTACCCTCTCTCTCAAATTTGCGAATCAAATTATCGATTGGACTTGTCGGCGTCAGCTTGAACTCGGTCGCGACCTTCCTTTGAGCCTCAGGTAGGCTGTTATGGCTGGCACAGCAGGCCTTCAAAAGCGCTACACGCTCAGACACGCTGTACCGTGACATTTGCACCTGCATATGGACGACACCAACAAGGTGTGTGCGCATGTGAGTACTAATTTCCATCATGCATCGCGAGCAGCCGTGCAGTTTGAACGTCCTAACGAAACCGTTCGGAAGTTATGATGCTTCTAGTTCAATAATTGTCATCCTTTATATAGGATGCATGAAACCAACTATTACATTTCCGCAGAGAAAAGGCCACAATCGTCACACTATCAACATGCAATACGATACAAAGTGCATCAGGATAAAGAACCACAATAAATGATCGCATTGCTGAGAACCTACAATATCCTCAAAGTTATTCAGAGGACGAACAGGTGATAAACGACTAGACCTATACAGAGTGAGTCCGGAGGAAATCTACGTACTTTGAGGGGTGACAGTATTAGTGATTCTGAACATAAAACGTCAGTCTAGCGTATATCTTGTTTTTAAGTGATTTCGAGGATCAAGTAGCTAAAAAGACGAGGGCTACTAGAAATCCTTGGATAACAGAAGAAATATTAAATTTAATTGATGAAAGGAGAAAATATAAAAATGCAATAAATGAAGCAGACAAAAAGGAATACAAACGTCTGAAAAATGAGATCGACAGAAAGTGCAAAATGGCTAAGCAGGGATGGCTAGAGGACAAATATAAGGATGTAGAGTCTTATCTCACTAGGGGTAAGATAGATACTGCCTACAGGAAAATTAAAGAGACCTTTGAAGATAAAAGAACCACTTGTATGAACATCAAGAGCTCAGATGGAAACCCAGTTCTAAGCAAAGAATGGAAAGCAGAAAGGTAGAAGGAGTATATAGAGGGTCTATACAAGGGCGATGTACTTGAGGAGAATATTATGGAAATGGAAGAGGATGTAGGTGAAGATGAAATGGGAGATACGATAACTGCGTGAAGAGCTTGACAGAGCACTGAAAGACCTGAATCGAAACAAGGCCCCCGGAGTGGACAACATCTCATTAGAACTACTTACGGCCTTGGGAGAGCCAGAACTGACAAAACTCTACCATCTGGTGAGCAAGATGTATGAAACATGCGAAATACCCTCAGATTTCAAGAAGAATATAATAATTCCAATCCCAAAGAAAGCAGGTGTTGATGATGTGAAAATTACCGAACAATCAGTATAATAAGCTATAGCTGCAAAATACTAACACGAATTCTTTACAGACGAATGGAAAAACTAGTAGAAGCCGACCTCGGGGAAGATCAGTTTGGATTCCGTAGAAATACTGGAACACGTGAGGCAAAACTGACCTTATGACTTATCTTAGAAGAAAAATTAAGGAAAGGCAAACCTACGTTTCTAGCATTTGTAGACTTAGTGAAAGCTTTTGACAATGTTGACCGGAATACTCTCTTTCAAATTCTGAAGGTGGCAGGGGTAAAATACAGGGAGCGAAAGGCTATTTAAAATTTGTACAGAAACCAGATGGCAGTCATAAGAGTCAAGGGACATGAAGGGAAGCAGTGGTTGGGAAGGGAGTAAGACAGGGTTGTAGCCTCTCCCCGATGTTATTCAATCTGTATATTGAGCAAGCAGTAAAGAAAACAAAAGAAAAATTCGGAGTAGGTATTAAAATCCATGGAGAAGAAATAAAAACTTTGAGGTTCGCCGATGATATTGTAATTCTGTCAGAGACAGCAAAGGACTCGGAAGAGCAGTTGAATGGAATGGACAGTGTCTTGAGAGGAGAATATAAGATGAACATCAACAAAAGAAAACGAGGATAATGGAATGCAGTCGAATTAAGTCGGGTGATGCTGAGGGAATTAGATTAGGAAATGAGACACTTAAAGTAAGAAAGGAGTTTTGCTATTTGGGAAGCAAAATAACTGATGATGGTCGAAGTAGAGAGGATATAAAATGTAGACTGGCATTCGGAAGGAAAGCGTTTCTGAAGAAGTGAAATTTGTTAACGTCGAGTATAGATTTAAGTGCCAGGAAGTCTTTTCGGAAAGTATTTGTATGAAGTGTAGCCATGTATGGAAGTGAAACATGGACGATAAATAGTTTGGACAAGAACAGAATAGAAGCTTTCGTAATGTGGTGCTACAGAAGAATGTTGAAGATTAGATGGGTAGATCACATAACTAATGAGAAAATATTGAATAGGATTGGGGAGAAGAGAAGTTTGTGGCACAACTTAACCAGAAGAAGGGATCGGTTGGTAGGACATATTCTGAGACATCAAGGGATCACCAATTTAGTACTTGAGGCCAGCGTGGAGGGTAAAAATCGTAGAGGGAGACCAAGAGATGAATACACTAAGCAGATTCAGAAGGATGTGGGTTGCAGTAGGTACTGGGAGATGAAGAAGCTTGCACAGGATAGAGTAGCATGGATAGCTCCATCAAACCAGTCTCAGGACTGAAGACAACAACAACAACAACAACGAGGAAATTAATGAAAGTAATGGGGAAAAGAGTAAAGAGAAGTTGTAGCAAATGAGACACGCCACCTCACGTTTTCAGTAATTGTGTACATTTCCGCCATCAACTGCAAAGCATTCCGAGGTGCTTGTGGACTGTACACTGGTGTAACCGCTGTAGTAATGAGACGTGATGTAAACAACGTGCACGCTTGCAGGACTCGTCGTCCCACAATGTGCAAGCAGAGTGCCAGTTGATATGATCACCAAATACAACGCTGCGTAGCCTAATGTCGCTGTGGTTGTATTCGCAAAAGGACATGCGACTGACTCCCGTGATTTTCAGACAGCTGTATGTCGGATGCCGTTAAGTAAGGAGTATTTATTCATTTGAAGGTTTTGTTCAGAATCGCCATTGCCCTCGAAGAATGTACCTTTCTCTCTAACTCAACCTGTAAAAAACATCGATTCTCTGCCGAAACTTGATGGAACGAATAACACATTTTAATGACAATAATAATTATTAGAGGTGTACGCTCACTGTGTAGGAGAGTATCAGCCCATAAGAATAGAGTATCTAGGAACACATGATGTTTCATGGTCGTTGTTTCAGTGTAGACAACAATTTTAGAATAACTTGGAGATACACGCTCTTGAGATGGCCATCAGCAGTTTCCGACATTTCATATTGTTTTCGTAGATGTGAGACAGTTTTTATAG
Organism: Schistocerca gregaria; assembly: GCF_023897955.1. Taxonomy (NCBI): domain Eukaryota; kingdom Metazoa; phylum Arthropoda; class Insecta; order Orthoptera; family Acrididae; genus Schistocerca; species Schistocerca gregaria. Next base: position 189,624,218 of record NC_064927.1, on the reverse strand, counting down.
TGCAGAATTATTAAATATCTCGACGTTTCACGTTTTGGAATATAATGTTAATTTTTCTTTTACACTATTTCATGGAGATTAACATTCTATATATTTTTAGAACTACGTATGTAACCTGTGGACACTTAAGCTGTATTTCGTCGTTTGGCCCACCATCTTGAATGCTGGAACGATATATGGTCCTTTACCATGAAACATGTGATATTTGCAAATGAAATGAGCTTCCTTCAATCCCTTAAAATTTTACCTTAGTTGAAAATGACAATTTGTTTCATTAGCAATAATTTCTAATTAAAATGTATTTAATTAGTAAATGATTTTTTATACTTCTAACTGTTTTAGTACCAGTTAATACTTTTTAGTTTGTGGCATACCCGTCGTCTAGGGCCTCAGTCCGCCTTTAGTCGCGGAGTAGCTCGGACTTGTTTACGTCCCGGCTGCGAACGTTCTCGGAAGAAACGGTGTTTACACCGTCGTCACTCGAGTGTGTTACTGTTTGAATCGAACGCCATGGCACATAATTTCCGAAAAACCACGATACAGTTCACGTTCTGTAACGAGTATGCACGACCGAAGGCTTTCTAAATCGAACGTTTCTTGAGGTACGAAGTTCAACTCAATTACACGGAGATTATTGGAATTCATTTATCAGTCGTGAGCAGCACTCTTTACGTAAAGATGATTGGCGACGCAGCTTGCGATAGGATCATTGAAGCCGCCAAACGAGGATTCCAGTTCCGACACTTCGATGGTCATATTGGCGAAGTTTTAGTCGCTCATTCGGGCCTGGGCGTGCGTACGATTCTTCGAGCTGCCTTTCGAGGTACCAGAATCATTGGTCACTGAATCACTCCAGCCATATGGCAGAGTTATCAGTCATACGGCCGAACGTTGGGCAAGTTTTAGCACGTATCCAGCGCTCAATGGTGTCCGACAGGTGCGAATTGTCCTTACGAAACATGTGCCATCGTACATCAACATCGGCGGCTGTCGAGCTATTGTCATCTATGATGGACAACCCCGGACATGCTCCGGGTGTGGTGGTGAAGGACATCTTCGATCTGCGTGTATACAGAGGAGACTCGTGCAACTCCCCAGCGGAGACCTCCAGAATCTGACTACACCAACGTCACTACCGATGACTTACGTGGCGGCGCTTCGCGGGGAGGTGACGCCAAGGTCGGAACGCACTATCGAACCGACGCCGCAGTTGATTGAGGCGCCTTCGGACCCCACTGACGAAGGAATGGCTCCGACCAACCTCCAATCCCAGACATTACAGGTGGTGCAAAAAGAGGTTGACAGCATCACAACAGGCATGGAAGCTGAAGTGGAACGGCCCCAGGGCGTTGTGGCGACGGCGAGACTGCAGGAGATACAAGATTCACCGACACCAGAGGCCGAGGTGAGGGCCCGCAAACAACGCTCGCCAAAGCGCCGCAAGAAGCGCCGACTATGCGGAGACGCTATCTTCTCTTCTTGGGAGCCCAGAGGAGACTAACACTATGGACCTGTCTGACTTGGAACCACAAGCTTCGGATGTCGCAGACCATATGAATTCGGACGGTGAAAAGATGTCAAGTCGCTCAGACGACGCATCTGCTCAGGGGCCTGCTACCCCTTCTGCGGTGGAGTATAAAGCTGCGAATGAACAACAGCTGTCACTCATCAATGCTGCACAGGAAAATTTGGAGCACCACAATGGTATCTGCTGGTATGAGCAGGACGATGAAATCACCGATGGGGAGCATTCTACTGGTGGGAACTCGCATCCGTCTGCATCTGAAAAAACCTAATATCGCAGGGACACGTCCGTCGGGCGGCCCTCTGCGGATGTGCAAAGGGACTGTCGATACGGTGAAACTTTGTCATTTTAACATCATGTGGAGATGACAGCTACTCGACCCCAGGCATACAGAATAGGGACAGTGAATGTAAATACCATTAGATCGCCCGTGAAACAGCAGTTGTTTAGGGACATGATATACGCGTCGGATGTGGATATACTGATGGTGCAGGAAATCTACATTCCTGAGTTCCAGGAAGTCCATGGTGACATCTCCTACACGACAGTGGAACGGTGATATTGGCCCGGGACGGGATTCCGATTAGCGACCTGCCTTATCTACCTTCGGCACAAGGACTGGCGATAACTGTTAATGGAATTTGCATTCTCAATGTTTATGCCCCTTCCGGCACCGACAACAGACGGGCGCGTGCGAGATATTATTCCGAAGAGATTGTGCCCTTATTTACCGGCAGATTCGATCATTTCATTATAGGTGGTGACTTCAATTGTGTTTTAGCTCAAGAAGACCAGACTCCACATTACAATACCTCTCGTGAATTGCATGTGCTATGCCGGGATCTGGAGTTAAGCGACACCTGGGACATGATTCATAGGAACCGTGAGGGATATACTTTTTATACCAGTCACTCGGCGAGCAGACTCGATCGAATATATGTTTCGGTTGGCCTACAGGATAAGGTGATCGACGCGGAACGATGGCCTGCGGCATTTACTGATCATCTGGCTTACATTTGTACCATATCACTCCCTAGGCAAAGTGTGTGGAGAAGCCGCGGGACGAGGAAGCTCAATTCGTCACTTTTGGCAGACCCCGAATGTCGTCAGAGAGTCGAGGAGGTATGGGCCACATGTCAACGCCGTCTACCAACACATACCTCCGTGCTTCAATGGTGGCTCGAGTGCACTAAGCCGGCAATAAGAAGAGCGCTCATACAGTATGGTCGGGATAAGACGAGATGGAAAAGAGACACTCTTGATTATTATTACACCATGCTTCGTGAACTGTCCTTCCAGGTGCCGTCTCCAGAACATCAAGCGGAAGTTCATCGTGTCAAGGCACAAATCCTATCGATCACCCGACGACGACTGGGTGGCATCCCAATACGGGCACGATGTCTCCTCACCATCACTGGGGAACGTACCTCGATGCACCATGTGTCGCGGGAACATAAACGTTACCGCCGGACATTGGTAACAGTACTCCACGGTTTAGATGGCCGTCAACTGACAAGACAACAGGACATTGCAAATGAATTTTTAGAGCATTTACGCCACCTCTATGCCGGTACACCGACGGACCGTCTCGTGGGGGAAGAGATACTGCAACATCTGCAAACGACACTCACAGAGACGGATAAGGCAGCGCTTATGGAGCCACTCACAGAAGACGATATAAAGGTGGCAGTCACAAAAGGAGCGGCCCATAAATCACCAGGGCCAGATGGGATTACGCTAGAGTTTTATCGAGAATTCGTGGACAAGATGATGCCACAGTTGGTGTCGATGTACAATGAGGCGATGCGTCCGGACATGCGCCTACCGTCGGATTTTGTGACGGGCTTTCTTCTTCCCATCCCGAAGATGGCGGGGAGTCTCAATGTTAATCAATATCGGCCTCTCACTATGCTAAACACCGATTATAAAATCTTTGCAAGACTACTAGCGTCTCGTCTCAAGCTGGCGATATGCAGGACAATATCCCCTGATCAGGCTTGCCTAGGGGTGCGAAGCAACATCTCCTCGGCGTTAAGTGAATACCGTGACGTTATCGCCCTTGCGGAAACGTGTAAAATGCGAGCAGCGATGATATCTGTGGACTTCGATCGTGCGTTCGATAGGATAAACCATGACTTCTTGGCGTCAGTCATGAGCCGAATGGCGATTCCACCTGTTTTCATCTCCATCGTTATGAGGCTAATACGAGGGGCTACATCGAAGGTCATTGTAAACGGCCGGGAAGCGGACTCGATTCCCATTAACAGCTCAGTCCGACAAGGGTGGCCACTCTCCATGATGGTGTTTGCGATAGCGCTTGAGCCACTGATGTGTGTTATGAGGCGCTCACTTATTGGGATAGCGCTTAATGAGAACTCTTTCGTTTGCCCCGCATATGCGGACGACATGATCCTCCTTGTCAGATCAGGACATGAAGTGCGTCAGGCTGTTGAACATCTAGACTCTTACGGGACGGTGGCAGGCAGTGTCGGTAACATGACGAAATCCAAAATTATGCACATTGGACGGGGTCTGGAAGACGTACCGGGACCGTTTCAGACGGTGGAATTGCTGAGATGTCTGGGGATTACATTTACCCGTTCACTACGGCGGTCAGCGGCGGCGAGTTCTCGGCGGCTTCTGCAGAATGTTCGTCTGACGATACGCAACAACTCACCGAGAGCCTTTGGCATGATCCAACGTGTGGCATACACCAACGTTCACATAGCGTCACGACTGCCCCATTTAGCGCAGATCCTACCAATACCGAAGGGTATTGCAGATCGCCTCATGGCTGCCTTTGGTTACTATGTTAGTACTGGGATGTTATTTAAGATCAAGTATGATACGTTAACGGTACAGTTCCGGAACGGTGGCCTCAACCTCACAAACGTGAGAAACAAAGCTCTGGCGCTTTACATGCTAGCGATGATACGATATTGGCAACAAAGAAAGCATACCATAACGTCAGATCTGATAGAAGTACTTGTTCCGCCTTCGTACGAACAACCTATTGCGATAGACAATATTTCGCCTTCTCTAGCACACACTGCCTTATTTCTTGTTGATTACAGTTATGTTCGTCTGAAAGTACCTTCGACGAGAATACCCACGACTCGAGAGATCTATAGATGCTTGATGGATCACCATGGTCGCAATATAATGGAATTCAAATACCCGTCGAGAACGTGGAACCACATTTGGTGTGCAGTGCCTACTCCATTACTGTCAACAGCAGCGAGATCGATGTGGTATATTCTTATAAACCGTAAACTTGTGACCAGGAGTCGATTACATACAATTCATATGGTCGATTCTCCTCTTTGCATCAACTGTGGACTGTTAGCAACGGAAGAACATGGTTTAGTGTGTGGCGCAGCGAGGGAAGTCGGCATGCTGACGCGTCGAATACTGGCCTTCCTTCAGCGCACTAACTACACAGAAATCACATCGGATGTACTTTTTCTACCGGACAAGACCTTTTTTCCCAAACAAAAGACATATGCGGTCAATTGGATCGCTGGACAGGCGACGAAATATTTGTATTCGTACGATATTAAGTCCGTGATGGATTGTTGGATGTATTTACAAGAACAACACGAGCTCATACGGAGTCATATGAAATACAGGACTTACTTTTCCAATTTTTTAGGAAGTGTTTTTCACAATCCTCCCGATAGCTGGTGTGTCCGCCCGTGACTAGGATTGTCATTTACTTTATTGCTGTTACAAGAAAAAGAAAAAAAAGGAAAAAAGAGGGCGACCTTTGTGTTGATTTTTTGGTTTCCAAATTGTTTTTGCTGTCTCGATACTTTTCTTATCCCTAGGACAGCACAATTGTACGAAGAAAGATTGTTTGTTTCCCCTGAAAAAAAAGAGATGGGAAAAAATAAAAAAAAAGTGGTTCTAAGCACTAAAAAAAAAAGTTGGTAGAGCACTTGCCCGCGAAAGTTAAGGTTCTGGGTTCGAGACTTGGTCCGGCCCACAATTTTATCAGCCAAAAAAAAAAAAAAAATTGGGGATTGCGTCTTTGATTCATAATCAAAACGTCTTCGGTCCCGGGTTCGATCCCCGCCACTGCCTAAATTTTGATAAATAATCAGCATTGGCGGCTGAAGTCTTCTGGCATAAGAAGTCAGCCTCATTCTGCCAACGGCCTTTTCAAAGAGGGCGGAGGAGCGGATAGAGGTTCAGGGCACTCTCTTGTCCTAGGGGTGGGAAATTGCCCCTAAACGGCGAAGAATCAGCAATGGTCAACGACATGAGGATGCAGAAAGCAATGGAGTCCACTGCATTAAAGACACGTAACGTGGATCCACAGGACATGTGGCTTGTAGTTGAGAAATGTCATGATCTCTCCATTGGCAAAAGATTCCGGAATAGTCCCCCATTCGGATCTCTGGGAAGGGACTGCCAAGGGGGAGGTTACCATGAGAAAAAGATTGAATAATCAACGAAAGGATAATGTTCTACGAGTCGGGGCGTGGAATGTCAGAAGCTTGAACGTGGTAGGGAAACTAGAAAATCTGAAAAGGGAAATGCAAAGTCTCAATCTAGATATAATAGGGGTCAGTGAAGTGAAGTGGAAGGAAGACAAGGATTTCTGGTTAGATGAGTATCGGGTAATATCAACAGCAGCAGAAAATGGTATAACAGGTGTAGGATTCGTTATGAACAGGAAGGTAGGGCAGAGGGTGTGTTACTGTGAGCAGTTCAGTGTCCGGGTTGTTCTAATCAGAATCGACAGCAGACCAACACCGACAACGATAGTTCAGGTATACATGCCGACCTCGCAAGCTGAAGATGAACAGATAGAGAAAGTGTATGAGGATATTGAAAGGGTAATGCAGTATGTAAAGGGGGACGAAAATCTAATAGTCATGGGCGACTGGAATGCAGTTGTAGGGGAAGGAGTAGAAAAAAACGTTACAGGAGAAAATGGGCTTGGGACAAGGAATGAAAGAGGAGAAAGACTAATTGAGTTCTGTAACAAGTTTCAGCTAGTAATAGCGAATACCCTTTTCAAGAATCACAAGAGGAGGAGGTATACTTGGAATAGGCTAGGAGGTACGGGAAGATTTCAATTAGATTACATCATGGTCAGACAGAGATTCCGAACTCAGGTACTGGATTGTAAGGCGTACCCGGGAGCAGACATAGACTCAGATCACAATATAGTAGTGATGAAGAGTAGGCTGAAGTTCAAGACATTAGTCAGGAAGAATCAATACACAAAGAAGTGGGATACGGAAGTTCTAAGGAATGACGAGATACGTTTGAAGTTCTCTAACGCTATAGATACAGCAATAAGGAATAGCGCAGAAGGCAACACAGTTGAAGAGGAATGGACGTCTCTAAAAAGGGCCATCACGGAAGGAAAACATAGGTACAAAGAAGGTAGCTGCGAAAAAACCATGGGTAACAGAAGAAATACTTCAGTTGATTGATGAAAGGAGAAAGTACAAACATGTTCCGGGAAAATCAGGAATACAGAAATACAAGTCGCTGAGGAATGAAATAAATAGGAAGTGCAGGGAAGTTAAGACGAAATGGCTGCAGAAAAAATGTGAAGACATCGAAGAAGATGTGATTGCCGGAAGGACAGACTCAGCATACAGGAAAGTCAAAACAACATTTGCAAACATTAAAAGCAACGGTGGTAACATTAAGAGTGCAACGGGAATTCCACTGTTAAATGCAGAGGAGAGAGCAGATAGGTGGAAAGAATACATTGAAAGCCTCTATGAGGGTGAAGATTTGTCTGATGTGATAGAAGAAGAAACAGGAGTCGATTTAGAAGAGATAGGGGATCCAGTATTAGAATCGGAATTTAAAAGAGCTTACGGTCAAATAAGGCAGAAGGGATAGATAAAATTCCATCAGAATTTCTAAAATCATTAGGGGAAGTGACAACAAAACGACTATTCACGTTGGTGTGTAGAATATATGAATCTGGCGACATACCATCTGACTTTCGGAAAAGCAACATCCACACAATTCCGAAGACGGCAAAAGCTGACAAGTGCGAGAATTATCGCACAATCAGCTTGACAGCTCACGCATCGAAGCTGCTTACAAGAATAATACACAGAAGAATGGAAAAGAAAATTGAGAATGTGCTAGGTGACGATCAGTTTGGCTTTAGGAAAAGTAAAGGCACGAGAGAGGCAATTCTGACGTTACGGCTAATAATGGAAGCAAGGCTAAAGAAAAATCAAGACACGTTCACAGGATTTGTCGACCTGGAAAAAGCGTTCGACAATATAAAATGGTGCAAGCTGTTCAAGATTCTGAAAAAAGTAAGGGTAAGCTACAGGGAGAGACGGGTCATATACAATATGTACAACAACCAAGAGGTAATAATAAGAGTGGACGATCAATAACGAAGTGCTTGTATTAAGAAGGGAGTAAGACAAGGCTGTAGCCTTTCGCCCCTATTCTTCAATCTGTACATCGAAGAAGCAATGATGGAAATAAAAGAAAGGTTCAGGAGTGGAATTAAAACACAAGGTGAAAGGATATCAATGATACGATTCGCTGATGACATTGCTATCCTGAGTGTAAGCGAAGAAGAATTAAATGATTTGCTGAACGGAATGAACAGTCTAATGAGTACACAGTATGGTTTAAGAGTAAATCGGAGAAAGACGAAGGTAATGAGAAGTAGTAGAAATGAGAACAGCGAGAAACTTAACATCAGGATTGATGGTCACGAAGTCAGTGAATTTAAGGAATTCTGGTACCTAGGCAGTAAAATAAACAATGACGGACGGAGCAAGGAGGACATCAAAAACAGACTTGCTATGGGGAAAAGGCATTTCTGGCCAAGAGAAGTCTACTAATATCAAATACCGGCCTTAATCTGAGGAATAAATTTCTGAGGATGTACGTCTGGAGTACAGCATTGTATGGTAGTGAAACATGGACTGTGGGAAAACCGGAACAGAAGAGAATTGAAGCATTTGAGATGTGGTGCTATAGACGAATGTTGGAAATTAAGTGGACTGATAAGGTAAGGAATGAGGAGGTTCTACGCAGAATCTGAGAGGAAAAGAAGTTGTGGAAAACACTGATATGGAGAAGAGACAGGATGATAGGACATCTGCTAAGACATGAGGGAATGACTTCCATGGTACTAGAGGGAGCTGTAGAGGGCTAAAACTGTAGAGGAAGACACAGATTGGAATACGTCAAGCAAATAATTGAGGACGTAGTTTGCAAGTGCTACTCTGAGATGAAGAGGTTAGCACAGGAAAGGAATTCGTGGCAGGCCGCATCAAACCAGTCAGAAGACTGATGACCAAAAAAAAAGTGTAACGCCATATTATGCTGTGGTACATTTTCTCACATTCGAAGGAGAAAATCAATTATGGTATAACAGTGTAATTTAAAATGAGTGATAGCCAAAGTCGGTCAAAGCTGTTTATTGTGTTTCTCCCTGTACGACTTCCGGTTTCATACCGTTGAGGCATATCTTCAGGTCATATAAAACTAATACTTCATGTGCCACTACGTCCAAAGTTCAAGTGCGCGTAAAAACATATCACTCCTCGGTAAAACCATGTGCCGAACAGCCGAACCGTGATTGATCAGTAAAACATCACCAAAATTCGGTCACATAAAAATGTATTGCGGATTTGGGCTTTCACTCAGGTTATTGAGATTCAATTGTTTGATTCAAAAATGTTCAATGTGTGTGAAATCTTATGGGACTTAACTATTAAGGTCATGAGTCCCAAAGCTTACACACTACTTAACCTAAACTATCCTAAGGACAAACACATACACGCATGCCCGAGGTGGGACTCGAACCTCCGCCGGGCCCAGCCGCACAGAGCATTACTGCAGCGCCTTAGACCTCTCGGCAATTATTTGATTAACCTTCACATTATGTACCAGTTCCTTTACTGCGATTGCCCAATCTACACACATAAAAAAAGTTTTGTGTCACCTTGGTTTCCAAAACTCCTGAAGACATAAGTCGACTGTGGACATTCTGTCACAGACACAGTCCCTTTGACTGTTCAGAGATGTCTCTAAACCCTGCCAAAGACACAAACAACCACGGATCAGCAGCGCCTATTATACGGAGGGGGTCCGACAGCCGGTCAGTTCCAGTCATTCCACCTGGAAGGAGGTACAAGGCTCGTGTTGTAGTCCAACCATGCCTAGTCGGTCAGTACCACGGTTCGATCGCGTCCGCATTCTTACTTTGTGCCAGGAAGCGCTCTCAAAAAGGGAAGTGTCCAGGCGTCTCGGAGTGAACCAAAGCGATGTTGTTCGGACATGGGGGAGGTACAGAGAGACAGGAACTGTCGATATGCCTCGCTCAGACAGCCCAAGGGCTACTACTACAGTAAATGACCTTTACCTACGGATTAAGACTAGGAGGAATTCTGACAGAAACGCCACCACGTTGAGTAATGCTTTTCATGCAGCCATAGGACGGCGTGTAACGACTCAAACTGTGCGCTGTAGGCTGCATGACGCACAGCTTCACTCCCGACGTCCATGGCGGGGACCGTCTTTTCAACGAGGACACCATGCAGGGCGGTACAGATGGGCCCAACAACATGCCGAATGGATGACTCAGGAATGGCACCACGTTGTATTCACCAGTGTCGCATATGCAGGGCGGTACAGATGGGCCCAGCAACATGCCGAATGGATGACTCAGGAATGGCACCACGTTGTATTCACCAGTGTCGCATATGCCTTCAACCAGAGAATCGTCGGAGACGTGTTTGCAGGCAACCCGATCAGGCTGAACGCTTCCTAGTGTTATCGGTGGCGGTGGGAAAGATGTGCATTTGACAGTTCAAGAATTACTGCTTCCCTTTACATTCGTGGTAGCGGGTTTGCGAAGAATAGAAGTCCGAAGACGCAAACCCGCTACCACGAATGTAAAGGGAAGCAGTAATTCTTGAACTGTCAAATGCACACTTTTCCCACCGCCACCGATAACACTAGGAATCGGATCTTCGCCTGAAGGTAATTTTACTCAGGTAAATATTTCCAGAAGCTTCTCGCACTTCCTCGAACAGTCTAGAAGGTCCCTAACTGTGCAGACATTTCCCAGTTTTGGCATCGGACAGCTGGGAATGATTTCCTCCATCGCTTACAACATGCTGTCGTCATGTTAGAGACCATGATTCATGTCGCCATTTAGCTATTAACCTGGTCTGTTGTTTTAAGAGTTTTGTTTTACTAATGACAAAATCCCTTCATTCTAGTGCTCTTAACTCTTAGGAATGGACATACAGACCCTTGCCGACTTATGTTATGTGGAGAGAACTTCACTGACTGCTTGCTAACATGAAGATTTTTTGTACTTCTACGGAAGGCGGGTTTAATTATATCGAAACCATGGTAAAGGTTATTTGAAAACCACTATTTATTGCAACTAGTTGGCTGTCTATTACACCTGCTGTTCTGTAACCGTTTCTGCAATGCAGCCATGTTCAAATTTTTGATTTTATAAAAGCTATTATTACATCTCTTATGATTTTTAGGCAATGATAACATGCCATTGAGGCCAATAAATGTTATTAAAAGCGTTTAATAATTGTTCTGCACCTTCCACTCCCACATTCAAGCTCTCTACCGTTTCGGTTTACAAGAACCCTCTCTTCTTGCAGCAACTATTGTTACTTCAGAAGAAGACGATGAGGGAGGAAAGAGAGTGGAGGAGGAACTATTGATGAGGGTCGAGGAACGAGGGACGGGGGAGGAGTGTCGAGGGATGAAGCACAAAGGAGGAGGGAGCAAGAATGAAGAACGAAGGTTGAAGTGCGAAGAGCAGGATGCGAGGAGCGAGGAATGAGGGGCAAGAAGTGAGAGGATTTTTCGGAATGAGGGAAAAGCGACTATTTTAGGGGAGGACAGAGAAAGGAGAATGGAGTAGGGTCGACAAATGAGGGATGAGGAACGACGGACGAGAGAGAAGTGTCGAGGTGTGAGGAGAATTGGGTGGGGTTGATGAACGAGGGATGAGGAATGATGGACAATGGAGGAGTATTGAAATGCAGTGGATGGCGAGAGATGAGCGATGAGGGATGAAGGACGTCAGATGAGGGATGAGGAAGGAGGGATGAAGAATGTGGGACAAAGGAAGAGGCAAGATGGACGAGGGAGAAGGGATGTAGGAGGAAGGACGAGAGGGTGAGAAGCGATAGACGGGGGACGAGAGTCGAGGTGTAAGGGATTAGGTAGCATGATCGAAGATGAGGGATGAGGAAGGAGGGAGGAAGGCAAGGAATGGAAGGGATGAAGAACACGACAGATGTCACACACATAAAATCGATTTTAGGTTACACCATTAAATGCCTGTCAGTAAAATTTAAAGAGAATATCAGGAAAACGTGTTCCAGCGTTTCTAGGGATGTGTTAGTGTAAATTAGAAAGAAAAGTTTTAAAAACAGTTAAACAAATACACGTGTTGAACGCCAACTAGAAACCTAGTAAGAACAGATTCGGACCATTAAGTTACGTTATACAGAGTCGCAAATGCCAGAGCTATTCGTAACCTAAATGTATAGTGCGTAGTGTACAAATAAATAATTTATAAACACAAGCATGCAGAAATTTCCAGCCACTGGTGACGTATTTCCGAAGAAAGGTTTACGTTGTTGGCCAACTGCCAACCCATGCACCAAGCGACGATTCTCTGCAGATCTCCCTGCATTTCTGTACGATTGTATTCGTTATGACTTCCTGCACATAGTTCTCGCTTCCCTTACACATACCACTAACAAAAAACGCCTATGCCACATACGATGGTTTACTGGGATGATTATCTGTGGAGATAGTTTCAGCATCTCTTCCACAGTCTGAAGCTACTACTGTATGTCACAGTTTACGCATATGAATTATTGTGTTCACGTGAATCACTGAAATATTTGTTATTCCTCACGCAATCTAAAATGTAGACAGACTGCAGTTTCCCAAGTGCATACTAATGTGCGATACACGTGATAAACTTACCTCGTTTTATAACCCCATGGATGGCGAACTAAAATCAAATTAGCTGTGCTAGATCGGTCTACTTTCCTAAATCGTCAATTTCCGATAATAGTGATCACCGGTCTTGCCATCTTTGAGTGATTACGGATACTGGTTTGATGTGTTTTGCTGAGTTACTGAACTGAAGAATCTTATGGTTCGACCCATCCGTTGTTACCTTATACTGTATTTCCCATTTATATGTTCTTAAGGTTAAGGAGTTGAAAGAGATACCTCCGGAAAGCACAAAATGCAAAGTGGCTACGCTAAAATAACTAGAATACAAACGCAATGCTGCAGAACCGTGTGTACCTAAAAGATAGGTAGATACTACCTATAGCAAAATTATACGGATTTGTGGAGAAAATTAAAGCATCTATGCCGATATCGAGAACTACGCAAAGAACGGAAATCTGAAGAATGAAAGAAATTTAAAGATGGTCCATGTAAGGAGAAGGAGGAAATAGGTGAAGACTAGATATGAGAGTTATGATACTGCGAGAAGGTTTTGACAGAACACTGCAGGACCTAAGTGTAAAATTCATAGGAGCAGACGACAGTTCCTTAGAACTACAGAATTCTTTGGCAAAGCCAGCGATTACAGAACTATTCCAACTGGAGTGCACGACGTTTGAGATTGGTGAAATACCATCAGACTTGAAGAACAATGTAACAACTCCAGTTCCATAGAAAGCAGGTGCTAACAGGCATTAATACTACAGAACTATCGCTTTGAAAATACGTGGTTGCCAATTATTGACTCGTTTACGTAAAAAAGAAAAAAGTATTAGAATCCAACCTTGTGAAACATCAGTTTGGGACCAGGAAACGTGCAGGGACACGTGGGACAGCACTGACCCTCCAGCGTATCGTAGGTTGACGAAAGTTAAATGTACGTTAATAGCATTTGTAGATATAGTGAAAACATTCGACAGTGGGATAAAATAAATGGATCGGAAGGTTATTTACGTGTAGTACATAAACCACACTACTAGCGTTACAGTTGAGAAGCGAGTGGGACACGGTTGTAGTCCGTCCGCGATGTTATTCAGTCTGTACAATGAGCAAGCCGGGAAACCAAGGAGAAATTTGGAGACAGAAAATTCAGAGAGGAGAAATAAAAAAAGTGTGGTTTGCCTATGATGTGGCAATTCTGGCACAGGCGCGTAAAGATTTGGAAGAGCAGTTGAACGTAACTGATAGTCTTGAAAGATTTTAAGGGGGGAAAAAGAAAAGTAAAACAAGGGTGATACTACTTAGTCTGATTACATCGGGATATCCTTAGAGGAATTAGACTAGAAAATGACTGAAACAGTAGACGAGTTTTCTATTTGGACAACAAAATAACAGGGTACGGACAAAGTAGGGAAGATATGAAAAGCAGATTGGTAACAGCACGAAAGCATTGCCGAAAGTGGAGAATTTGTTAAGGTTAAATATTAATTGATATGTTACGAATTCCTTTCTAAACCTCTTCTCTGGAGTGGAAGCTTTTACGCAAGAGAAAAGTGCATTTCCTGCAAGAAGGAATAGAAAATGCCATAGAAGAGTGCTAAATATTAGAATAACAAAAGAGGACATATTCAGTCGACTTTGGAAGTAAGAAATTTATGACACAAGTTGGCTCCAAGAAGTAATCACTTCATAGTACACATTCTAAGATACAAAGAAGTTGTCAGTTTGGTGTTGGAGGGAAATGTGTGGGTAATCAAGAGACGAGTACGGTAAGCTGACAAATGGATGTGGATTGCAGTAGTTTCTGGCACATGATGAGGCTTGCACAGCATAGACTAGCGTATGGGGCTGCATCAAACAGTCCTCGACATGAAGAGCATACCAACAGCAACAACAAATTAGGCTTATAAAATCCTAGACTACATTCCTAGAATGCATGGAGAAATAATCTGCTGTCACACATATGTAAATACGTTCCACTCTAAGGAAATATCATAGATTATTGCACCTTTCATCAAAGGTGACCACGTTCATTCGTTCAACCGAAGCCCACAGTGGACTGTGATGTTTACGTTCCTTTAGGTACTTAGTCGCATACAAAAATTCTTTTTCAGACGAGTGTGCGGGAAACAGTAAGAAATCTACATGAATTAGAATACTCAAACACCCAAAAATCTATGCTACCTGCATATCAAAATGAATTACAATACTGAACACACTGAAATCTGTGCTACATGCATACACACACATGCACACATACACAATCGCGTGCGCGCACACACACATGCACACACACAAACACGCACACACCCACACACCCACACACACACACACACACACACACACACACACACAGACAGAGAGAGAGAGAGAGAGAGAGAGAGAGAGAGAGAGAGAGAGAGAGAGAGAGAGAGACCCGCACAAACACTCACATAAACACTCACAGAAATACTAAAAACATGTTAGTTATTAAATCTAAAACAGATCATTGAAATGGAAGTGAAAGTTGTTTTACCTCGCCAAAAAAAATAGCAGAAGTTGGAGTAAGACTCGATTTATGAGTGTATGAAGATGGTATCTAGTTAAGGCTAACCGGCCATTGACCTCCTTCTTCTGTGCTGGATGCACACGCATTGCCCGAACTCTTACGAGACTCAGTAAGATTGTCTGCCGCGAATAACGAGTGTAATGGGTAGGGGCACTACGAATGAGGTGTGTGGACATTAAGTTGGGAATGTGGGTCTCACAGGGAGCATGCAAGGGAAAAAAACTCTGCAGTCGCACTATCCTCTGAGCTCTCGGTGGCTGAGCTGGATAGAGCGTCTGCCCATGTAAGCAGGAGCTCCCGGGTTTGAGTCCCGGTCTGGGCACACATTTTCAACTGCCCCCGTTGATGTATATCAACGGCGGTCGACAGCTTAGTGTCTTGATTTAATTATCATTTCGATCTATAAGGGTTCCATGTAAACTTAATTAAGTGCGCAGGGTGAAGTGCCTGCTGAAAAGGAAGTGCTATTGACGTGCGGTTTTCACAGAATGAATTGATAGTCAGGGGCTCGTAATTTTAGCCAATACACAGATTGTAATAGTAGGCAGAAAACGTATTTTTGGGCAAACATACATATTTTTGAATGGAACAATGCCCACTGATATTAACCCACTAAATGTAGGATGAATTAGAATGTCAATGGGATTTTTTGCAAGTTTATAATGCAAGTCATTTACGAGGTATCGTATTTTGAGGATGAATGCAAATTATATTTTGAAATTTCCCACACGTAACTCGTACAATACCTGTGGAAGCACACGCTAAAGAACAAAACAACTGCATACACTAAATACATAGGTTCTGACCAGTTGTCATACAGTCGACCATCACAGTGAGTTCAGAGTTAACACCCGCATCGTCATTTCATGCTTCCAGACTTGTATAGAACTAGTGCTGTACACGTGCTAGTATTTCAGCGGAGATGTACGAGCAGCTGCAGTAATAAGCCGTTGCTGTCACCGGGTGTAGTCTTTCAACTTCCTCAACAGAAAAAGTCTACAGGTATTACATCCAGGAAACGGACCGGCCAATTTGTGAAGACATGTTATAGGACATCGTCCACTATGTTCAGGACAGCCGACGTGTCGGTATTTTAGGCTCCTGCAAGTCTGCAGAGGAACATTTTCCAGTGGCCGTGGAAGATCGTCTCTTTGGAGGCTGCAATACTTGTGCTCTTTGTGTTGCATCATTCCATTGACTTTCGAGCTTAAATGTTTTTTACACCGCCGTGGGACCGTAGTCTTTACAATTTGATATAAATTTCAACTGACACCTCAACCTTTTCCTGACAAAAAGAAGTCTCAACAAGTGGACAGAGAGACGGACAACAAAAGGGAATAAAATTATGTGATACAATTACAAATTAAGAAGGACTGGATGTTTTGCTTACTTATAAAGTAAAACTTCTTTTTTCCAAATTTTATGATTCTAGGTCAACGGGGAAGAACATAATAGATTTTGATGATTGAGTTTTCAACAGTCGAAATATGTCTTTTGGCTGTATTGAGCTACTAATTTAAGTTTTTCACACTGCCAAGGAACCGTTGACTTTCATAACTAAAACTCCAGCTTGAAATCCGTATCCACCCTTGAGAAAACATGGGGTCTTAACAGACGGACCGAGGGACAAAAAACTGATCCCCTAAGGACTCCGGGCCTACCGATTTGAGTACGGAACCCTAGAAAAGTAGATTCGATGGTATCATCTACCCACTCTCTAGCAGGATAGAAACACTTACTTAAAGCTCAGGCTGTAGTGCTGATATTATAACTGATTAAATGCAGAGATTACAGCCTTTACGGGAATGGCACATCGTGTCTTGTTGTTACCTGCAGTTCTCCTTGCTTGTGTAGTGGCTCAAGGATTGCTCAAATGGTTGAAATTGCTCTAAGCACTATGAGACTTTACATCTGAGATCATCAGTCCCCTAGACTTAGAACTACTTTAACCGAACTAACCTAAGGACATCACAATCATCCATGCCCGAGGCAGCATTCGAACCTGCGACCGTAGCAGCAGTACTGTTCCGGACTGAAGCCCCTAAAACAGCTTGGCCACAGTGGCTGGCTCCAGGATTGCATTCAGACCTGCAGTAAATATAGTGAACTGATTTGCAAGGTGAATTCGGGGGTTATGGTCTTAGAAAACGACTGAACAGGCAAAGATGCACCGTTACTTGGAACCATCAGTATAAATTACAAAATATTATATCGCCTGTTTAAAACTAAATGTGTCAAGGATTAGAAGATAAATCTAGAACACATCACCTCAACATTCTATTCGATGCCCCCACTAAACCCTTGCCTACAAGTCGATGTATATATACCACATCGGAATCGCTTTGGTGCATGTCTGCTGATGCAACACCCGCAACTGGAGCTTTTTGATCGCTTCTTATAAAATCAATCTGAGCCTCACTGGGAACCAGGGTGCAGATCTACGTCAAACCTGGATGTAAAAGCTCAAAAACAGTCTGACCCATCTCGAAAGGTCAGTTCGTCACGAGAATTCGAAAGGGGCTTGGTCGCACGCTCGTTCAGTACGCAAATAGAATAGGAAAGCAGATGTTACTATAGTAATTGTTCTATGTACTCTACGTCATTCAGGGTACGGAAGCTTGTGTAGTACATTTGTGGATGTAAGAAACTAAAAATTAGTTCTACTAGCCGTCGAGAAACGCTGTGCTTTAGGTGTCTGTAGCGTGGTCCAGGTTTTATGAGAGGCTTGTGGCACAGTGAGGAGTCATTGCAAGATCTTAAGTGACAGTTCACCAGTATCAGCAAGGAAGAAAAGAAGATTGGTGTTTTATGCCCCGTAGACGAAGAGGTCATTAGAGATGGAGCCAGGTTAGGTAATTCCCTAACTTGTGAGCTCGTTCATTCTTTCTTAAGCCTGCACTAGAAAATGCACGTTTATGATCGTGGTAGCGACTTATCTTGATATGTACCACCCGTTTCCATGTCTTAACTAATAGTGCAAATTTCTCAGAGACCTTATCAACTTTGATACTACGTCAAGAAATTTTATTTTGTGACGAGACAAATATTTTCTTGAAAATTCTATAAACTTTCCAGTTCTAGCTGTGTAGTAGATATGTCTATTGTTTATTTGTACAATACATTTATTCCATGTAACCGTGTCTGCCAAATACTGCTTCCTCCATCCTTATCTACACCGCTGAGAGACGACCAAAGTATTGCTGACAATGAATTCACAAAGTCGGAGATATATTGTTTATAACTGGAGAGTTAAGTGGACGATGCATAGAAGTGCTAATGTTGCATGAAGTATGTTGCGGTAATAATTGGCTTGGCTCTGAGCACTACGGGACTTAACATTGTGGCCATCAGTCCCCTAGAACTTAGAACTATGTATACCTAACTAACTTAAGGACGTCACACACATCCATGCCCGGGGCAGGATTCGAACCTGCGACCGTAGCGGTCGCGCGGTCCCAGACTGAAGCGCCTGGAACCGCTTGGCCATACCGGCCGGCAATAACTGGCTTGGTTTCTTATTTTAACGGCCGCGTCAGCTTCGAGTCATTAAAGTGCGCCAATATTGTTCACACTGGCTAATCGGACTTAGTAATGAGACTCAGCATTCAGAATCTGAGTAATTACTACTATTGAAACTTCCTGGTGGATGAAAACTGTGTGCCGGAGCGAGACTCGAACTCGGGACCTTTGCATTTCGTGGGTAAGTGCTCTACTGTGGAGCTCCCCAAGCACGACTCACGCCCCGTCCTCAGAGCTTCTGCCAGTACCTCGTCTCCTACCTTCCAAACTTTACGGAAGCTCCCCTGCGAACCTGCAGAACTAGCACTCCTGAAAGAATGGATTTTACGGAGAGATGGCTTAACCACAGCCTGTGGGACGTTTCCAGAATGAGATTTTCACTCTGCAGCGGAGTGTGCCCAGATACTAAACTTCATGGTGGATTAAAACTGGGTACCGGAGCGGGACTCGAACTCAGGATCCATGCATTTCGCGGACAAGTGCTGTAACATATCAGCTACCCAAGCACGACTCGCGCTGCATACTCACAGCGGGCGTGAGTCGTGCTTGGTTAGCTCAGATGGTAGAGCACTTACTCGCGAAAGGAAAGGTCCCGAGTTCGAGTCTCGGTCCGGCACAGAGTTTGAATCTGCCAGGAAGTTTCATATCAGCGCACACTCAGCTGCAGAGTGAAAAGCTCATTCTGGAATTACTACGATTCCTATCAATCGCAGTGAGATTGTGGTAATGATGGCTAAACAAACATCATGTAAGCCGGCTTGTGGCCTTCACAAAATAAGACTAAACCACATTTCCACAGGTTATTAGTGTTACAAGATAAAATAATATGACACAAGTTGTAAGTAAAAATGCATATTATTTTCAGTTAAATAAACTTACATTGCTTCAGGCGCCTTAACAGAACTTAGCGAGTAGGAGGAAAGGTGAAGAGGCAAATAAGAAGTGAAGTACGTCACACAAACGAAGGATATTGCTTTACAACGATAACATTTTGTAAAGTGATTACTTCATACTGAAGGGACTGTTACTACATGCCTCCTATAGAAATGTTTTCCTTCATCACAAATGACTTCAGATGTTAAGTCCCATAGTGCTCAGAGCCATTTGAACCATCTGAATACTCTTGCCGAA
This sequence comes from Schistocerca gregaria, assembly GCF_023897955.1. Taxonomy (NCBI): domain Eukaryota; kingdom Metazoa; phylum Arthropoda; class Insecta; order Orthoptera; family Acrididae; genus Schistocerca; species Schistocerca gregaria. The sequence goes on along the minus strand of NC_064927.1, from coordinate 189,604,539 downwards.
TTGTCTATTCATTTTCTGTATGCTCTTCGTCACTGCACCACTAACTACTTCTGCAGTCGTAGTTGAGTGAGTCTAGAGCTACCTGCATTAGAGTATCACAGTAACCTTAACCCAAAATAACAGATTATAGCATATAAAATTCCAGAAATAATGTGACATAGCCACCTCTTTTTAAATTCTATGTATATCCTCTAAATAACTCAACAAGGTGGTTCGTCCCTGTTCATACCTCTCGAGCAGTCGGCAGTAACACAACCAACGTCTCTACTTGGAGTACCCGCAGTGTTTAGCTTGTGTGACGCTTTCTTGTTGCCTTATTGCGTGTCCCATAGTGCGCGTATTTTTTTTAGTCATCCCACTTTTGCTTTGCGGGAGTTAGGCTCAATTCCAGTTGATCAGGCTAGAGAACTGGTCGGTTCGGAAATTTAATGGACGAACAGAGTGCTGCCCACATACGGCTGACAGCTGCCTTGCCAAGTGTCGATCGGCATAATGTGGCTCCTCCGAACCGCACCATTGACATTTTGGCAGGGATACCTCCTGTTGACGCCAACCCGTAGTGTTGCTGCCAAGTTTTTCCAGTGAGTATGTTTTCCACGGAGAATCATTTGACGGGGACCGTGCAGATCGTTCCCAACGGTTCCACAGGAAACGTTGTATGCGGCATACTGTCGAAATGCTGGCCTCGTTTATTTATTTGGTTCAATAAACTTATGGTCCGCTGCTGATACTATGGCAGATTGCTCGTTATATTAATAACACAATTAATAATCACACTTTCAATAACGAAATCATATAAAATTATGGCAATCAACAAAAATTGGTAATTCAAAATTTGATGTGAAAGCACAATGATAGTACGAATTTTTTTAAATGTTGTTAGCAGCAATCGTTGCTTAATATGAAAGGCCTCAACTATAGAGGAATGTGTAGAAATATGATGAAAGAGTAGCAAGTGAAATGGGAAGAAATACTAGCAAGCCCCGCCTGCTACCACCAGGGTTTATGACCTTATAAGATAAACCAAATATACAATCAGTGGCTTCTTGTCTGTACTCTCTTATTATTTCTAGTTCTCTGTGGCCCTTAGGTACGGCTCATCCAATTGTATGTTGCATTTAAAATATGGCTACTAGCTAACACCTTACGTTGTGTATTGGTATTGTGTGCTATTATAAGCTACAATAATCTGAGGATGTTGTGCTTGAACTGTATTCTTACAGGTGATACAGCTTCCAGTTCTTCACAGGTGAATCCTACAGCAACCATTCAACAGTCCATACATTTTGTCACAATAACGCTTTTATCCTGATACGTTGAATACTCAAAATATCCCCTTTCATTTTTAACTAGCTCTTGTTCTGCACAAATGGAGTAATACTGGGAGCTCTGTTCTCTCTAATAGTTCCTGTTCCACCACAATCTTTCTCTCTTCAGAAAGACAGAACATCAAATACTGTAAATAGGTTGTCAAAAAGTAAATTGTATGGTAACTGCTATACTTCCAGTGTTAAATCATGTATCACCTAAATGAATGAGGCAATAGCCTTACCAAACTGTTCTCCATAGGCTCTATTTGCATTTGGTGACTTTCACTGATGAAAGGAAAAACTTGCAAGATAGCTAGAAGGGTTGGACAAACACCATGCTTTATATCCAAATTATATTGATTTTCCCCTGATAAATTGCTTGTAGGAATGTTTCCTAAAATATTTACTCACTGATTCTTTGTAAGACAGATGTTGACAATGAAGAAAAAGGTCCTTCTCCATCATCTTCACCCATGAGAACTGCCGTATCAGAAAGCGATAGGCAAATTCCTTTAGTTCGAAGAGCATTCGTTGTCTCAGACATGATGTGTAAGCCATTCGGCACAGTCGGACTGGATTGTGAAGACACCGCATAGTCTGGGTGATGAAATGTAAGAGAAAAACAAACGAAATCAGTTGTAGTCTAACAATGAAGAAAGAGCAAAATTATTCAACATTTGTGTTCACATGGCGCCGCAGGATGGTGAAGGGGTACAATCCTGTCAAGTGTCTGTTTTCCGAGCAAATCCTTTTCTTTTTTATGTAACACACCACTAAAATCCGGCATGTTATGCAACTGGTAAATGATAATTATGAGTTAGATCTAGTGTGATGGGAAGCGACGGGCATTTCATGATTGCACGCTGACATCAACAGTACTTTTTCTTCTAGGTAGTCGATTCTTTTTTAAGCAGCACGTTCCACATTGTATCAACAGCACACAGAAGCATGCCGACAATCCTTCTTTCCACGTACAATACGAGACTGGAATAGAAGGGAGAACCGATAGAGGTACTCAGGGTACCCTCCGCCACACACCGTCAGGTGGCTTGCGGAGTATGGATGTAGATGTCGATGTAGATTATTTGTATGATTAAATAATGCACTGCGACAACACTAGGCAAGTAAAAATTCTTCCAATATTGCTCGCACGTACACTGTAAACAATGTCCCCTACAAATGGTAAAGCATAGCAAATGGTGCTGAAATACACTCTGTTTAAAAAGTAAATTGTGTATAGTCATACCCACACACTCCTACAGCTTAATTGCCAAGAACAAACTTCCAGCAACTACGTTAAGAGGTTGAGTGAGACACGGAACATCTCTGTGGCACTTTCTCATCCACATTCACACAGTGACAGCTGGTGAGTGACCTCAGTCTCCTCGGTGGAGAATACAGACACAGCGTCGATCTACAGTAGAGCACCACACAAACCTCAGGTATGGGTACATGCGTGTTTTTGCTAGACATAATAAACATAAATAATAAAACATGTTTCCTACCTTCGTTCTATAGGAAGAACCCATCCTCCAGTAATGAGGCTGATGAACACATTTGCTGTTAGCCCATCATCCACTCACCCCTACCATTAGCTAATGTTATGTTAAGGCTCCCTTCGTATATGCGTGTACATCCCACAGTAATTTAGAAATGTAATTTACTTGTGACAGACAGACAATCATCCATCAGAACAAGATAGAATTTCATCAGAAGATGGTCTTAGTACTACTGTGAGCACCCCTGTTTAACAGTTTGTGTAATCGATTTCCGCGTTAAAGTACTAGATTTGTAGGCTGCCATATTATAGTTCTATAACTCATTATCGCTATTGACACAGTGACAGCTGGTGAGTGACCTCAGTCTCCTCGGTGGAGAATACAGACACAGCGTCGATCTACAGTAGAGCACCACACAAACCTCAGGTATGGGTACATGCGTGTTTCTGCTAGACATAATAAACATAAATAATAAAACATGTTTCCTACCTTCGTTCTATAGGAAGAACCCTTCCTCCAGTAATGAGGTGGATGAACACATTTGCTGTTAGCCCATCATCCACTCACCCCTACCATTAGCTAATATTATGTTAAGGCTCCCTTCGTATATGCGTGTACATCCCACAGTAATTTAGAAATGTAATTTACTTGTGACAGACAGACAATCATCCACCAGAACAAGATAGAATTTCATCAGGAGATGGTCTTAGTACTACTGTGAGCACCCCTGTTTAACAGTTTGTGTAATCGATTTCCGCGATAAATTACTAGATTTGTAGGCTGCCATATTATAGTTCTATAACGCATTATCGCTATTGACAGCCTGAAATCTGTGTACTTTGCCGGACTTAAATCATACATACATTAATTTTCTGGAAGATCCTGCTTTGGCCGGCCGGTGTGGCCGTGCGGTTCTATGAGGTCCAGTCTGGAACCGCGTGACCGCTGCGGTCGACGGACATGGATGTGTGTGATGTCCTGAGGTTAGTTAGGTTTAGGTAGTTCTAAGTTCTAGGGGGACAGATGACCACAGATGTTAAGTCCCATAGTGCTCAGAGCCATTTGAACCATTCGATCCTCCTTTAGAACACACATCAACTGGTATTAGTATTTGCATACACGCAGGGCAAACACAGGGGCTCATTTTAGGGCAGCAATATGATTACATCTACCAGCATAAAATGGTCTTTGAGTTAATGATTATTCGTACCAGTTTTGAGAGCCGCTCCCATGAGTGTTCAATTGGCCTTAAAACCGCTGACCTTGTTGGCCAGGGCAGTTGCACATCACAAAGAGAACGTTGCGTCGCTGCAGCATTTCGCGGACGTGCAGTGGCCTGAGGAAAAGGCACATGACCTTCCTGTCGAAGAACCGGCAGTAGCACTGTAAGTAGGCTGTTTAGGTTTTCTTATTGGTAACGCCTCATAGCGCTCTGTATGAAAATCACTGGCTGTGCTGTGCGCAGTCTGTGTTTAGTTTGCATTGTTGTCTGCCATTGTAGTGTTGAGCTGCGGCAGCTGGATGCTAACAGCGCGTAGCGTTGCGCAGTTGGAGGTGAGCCGCCAGCAGTGGTGGACTTGGGGAGAGAGATGGCGGAGTTTTGAAATTTGTGAGAATTGGTGTCATGATCTGCTATATATATTATGACTAGTGAGGTAAATACATTGTTTGTTCTCTATTAAAATCTTTCATTTGCTAACTGTGCCTATCAGTAGTTAGTGCCTTCAGTAGTTTGAATCTTTTATTTAGCTGGCAGTAGTGGCGCGCTGTATTGCAGTAGCTTGAGTAACGAAGATTTTTGTGAGGTAAGTGATTTGTGAACGTATAGGTTAATGTTAGTCAGGGCCATTCTTTTGTAGGGATTTTTGAAAGTCAGATTGCGTTGCGCTAAAAACTATTGTGTGTCAGTTTAAGCACAGTCGTGTAAAATTTTCCTAAGGGGACGTGTCATAGCACATATGCATGTACACGCATTGAGCAAGGTGCGGTGGCTGACCGAGCAGCGTTCACGGACTAAACCTGGGCACTTGTTGCACCTACTTTGTTATCAGAGACCACTGGAAACGGTCTTCTGACTGCAGGATAAAGATAACGTGTGCCTCTGCTCGAGCTTCCACTGACAACTCTACACTGCCCAGCATGGCTACTCCGGTACGATGCAACAGCCTGCGCAATGTAGTGGGCATTGGTTTCTTTCACTCGCATACAAACAGAACTTACTGCCATCGCTGAGGACAATATTGCGCCAATCAGCTCTTTCACGACACCGGAGGAGCCATGCTGGGGAGTGTAGTTTTTTCAGATGAAGCCCGACCAGAAGCAAAAGTTATCGTTATCATGCCGCCAGTAGACCGTTTCCAGTGGCATCTGATGACACAGCAGCGTCAACAAGTGCCCAGGTTTCGTCCATCATGGACGCTGTTCAGTCTGCCACCGCTGCTTGCACAATGCGTCGATCTTGAATGGCATCTGTACTAATCTGATGTCCAGAACAGAGTTTGCAGGTGTGGGAACGATGTGCAGACCCGCCATCGACACATTGCTCTCAATCAGTGCGGCAATTCGTCGATACGTCTATCAATCTTCCCTGATGCCCACAGTGTGATGCCCACAGGTCTGAAGTTGTTCAACAGGACTACGTACTCGTTGCTAGGGCATGGTTTTACGTCAGCGTGAACGATGCAAACACTGTTCAACACTGAACTCAGCAGAGTTACTGTTTGCAGAGTCGAAACAGAGAGTGAAAATACACTCCTAAGTGCCATCTGACTGTCGGTGACGATGACAAATGAATAACTCACACTACTGTTTCGCAAGTACGCACATATTCCACTCTGACGCCACTCAGCACAAGGTGTTGAATATCCTTTTCTGGCAGCGTACGATAATGTCGCGATACATCGTTTCAATGTAATTAGAAGTAATTACGCATTTTTGCTGAGTTATGGTACAATTTTTTGGTTACCACGACCAATAAAGTTTGTATACGGCGTTATCACTCTGCTTTCATAAGGCACTCGTTGATACATGTGTTTCATTATTGACTAGGAAATTCAGTTGTTGGAATTTACGTCGAAATAACCTACAACGTTAATAACTATAAAATTGAGGGATGATCAGAATTACTTTTGAGTGTCAAGAATCAGCGTCTAAGACCTGCTGCTGTAGCAAAAGGGCTGCGCACTATTTTCTAAGACAGGGAAGTGCGCCACGCAGGGATAGAATTATAACCGTGTGGTTCTAGCCTAGATGCGAGTTTTAGGTGGTTCTCATGTTCGTTTAGTCAAATGTTGTGGCTAAACTTCAAATTTCGGCGCAAGGTACACATAAAGTTTCACTCAGGCCACGAAAATGGTGGGATAGTGATATCCACAGATCCTGGGTAGTGCATTGGTGGAGCTACCATTTTTACTCAGGTGATTCATGCACAAAGTTTTCCGACGTACTTATGGCCACAGGACAGGACTTAACAGACTTTGTATTGTAGTACAGATTCCACAAAGCTATGGATCCAAATTGACAACAAGGTACTGTGCAGGCTGGTGGTGGCTCCTTATTGGCGGAGGCAATGTTTAAATGGAATAGACTGTGTCCTCTGGTAACGTTCGACTACTAGGAGACTATTTTCAGCCATTCGGGGCTTCATGTTCCCAAACAATCACGGAATGATATGCACCATGTCTTCAGGCTACAGTTGCTCGCTATTGGTATGAAGAATATTCTGGACAATTCGAGCGAATGATTTGGTCACCCAGATCACCCGACATGAATCCCACCGGACTTCTATGCGACATAATTGAGATATGAGTTCCTGCATGAAATACAGCACTTGCAACACTTACGTAGGCAACATGGCTCAACATTTCTGCAGGAAATTTTCGACGAGTTGTAGCGTCCATGTCACATCGAGCTGCTGCTTTAAGCAGACAGAAGGCGGTCCGACACGAAATTAGGAGATATCCCACGGCTTTTTTCACCTCACTGTAAATCTGCGTTAACGATCTTACATGGTAAGACACCAGTTGTCAACAGTAATAAAGTGAATAAAAAGAATATCTGTTCATTTTAATAACGTTGACAACAACTGTGTTTTTAGCATGTGAGAAAGATCTGTTTAATAATTGACCCACACAGTTCATGTATGTACTGTGAAACACGTATTTATTTTACTGAGTGGTACGACTACACTGCTGGCCATTAAAATTGCTACACCACGAAGATAACATGTTACAGACGGAAATTTGACCCACAGAAAGAAGATGCTGTGATATGCAAATGATTAGCTTTTCAGAGAATTCACATAAGGTTGGCTCCGGTGGCGACACCTACAACGTACTGACATGAGGAAAGATTCCAACCGATTTCTCATACACGAACAGCAGCTGACCGGCGTTGCCTGCTGAAACGTTGTTGTGATACCTCGTATAGGGAGGAGAAATGGGTACCATCAACTTTCCGACTTTAATAAAGGTCGGATTGTAGCCTATTAGGATTGCGGTTTATCGTATCGCGACATTGCTGCTCGCTTTAGTCGAGGTCCAATGACTGTTAGCAGAATATGGAATCGGTGGGTTTAGGATAGTAATACGGATCGCCGTGCTGAATCCCAACGGCCTCGTATCACTAGCAGTCCAGATGACAGGCATCTTATCCGCATGGCTGCAACGGTTAGTGCAGCCACGAATCGATCCCTGAGTCAACAGATGGGGACGTTTGCAAGACAATAACCATCTGCACGAACAGTTCTACGACGTTTGCAACAGCATGAACTACCAGCTCGGAGACCATGGCTGCGGTTACCCTTGACGCTGCATCACAGACAGGAGCGCTTGCGATGGTGTACTCAATGACGAACATGGGTACACGAATGGCAAGACGTAATTTTTTCGGATGAATCCAGGTTCTGTTCGCAGCATCATGATGGTCGCATCCGTGTTTGGCGATATCGCGATGAACGCACATTGGGAGCGTGTAATCGTCATCGCCACACTGCGGTATCAGCCGGCGTGATGGTATGGGCTGCCATTGGTTACACGTCTCGGTAACCTTCTGTTCGCATTGACAGCACTTTGAACAGTGGACGTTACATTTCAGATATGTTACGACCCGTGGCTCTACCCTTCATTCGATCCCTGCGAACCCTACATTTCAGCAGGATAACGCACGACCGCATGTTACAGGTCGCCTGCGGGCCTTTCTAGATACAGAAAATGTTCGACTGCTGCCCTGGCCAGCACATTCTCCAGATCTCTCACCAATTGAAACCGTCTGGTCAGTGGTGGCCAAGCAACTGGCTCGTCACAATACGCCAGTCACTACCCTTGATGAACTGTGGTATCGTGTTGAAGCTGCATGGCCAGCTGTACCTGTACACGCCATCAAAGCTCTGTTTGACTCAATTCCCAGGCGTATCAAAGCCGTTATAATGGCCAGAGGTGGTCGTTCTGGGTACCGATATCTCAGAATCTATGCACCAAAATTGCGTCAAAATGTGAAAATGTAATCAGATGTCAATTCTAGTATAATATATTTGCCCAATGAATATCCGTTTATCATCTGCAATTCTTCTTGGTGTAGCAATTTTAATGGCCAGTAGTGTAATTTTGGTGTATACAGGCTGTTTGAAAGTCTTTTCCCAAGCGGCAACAGGTGATACATCACATCAATGGGAATAACCTTGTTGGAGACAGAATGTTCGCTGACATTCCCCGACGACGCTAAGCAGACTTTAGTATTTACCCGCCCTGGTACGACAAGATTTCACTGAACTAACAGTGTTAACCCGATGTGCTACGTGCTATCCACACTAGCAAGTTAATGCGGTTATTTTAAACAAGAAAACCTCTTGAATGAGTGTCTGCAAACAGGGAATCACTTTTCAGAAGCGAATCAGGAACTATAATTTTGCTCCGCCTACGCCCCTTTCATTCGGATCAGAGGACGGGATTATAACCAACACACAAGTTGTACATCCACTGCAATGTGGCTGTACGCTGCCGCCTCTCGGGGCATAGCCGGCCGCGGTGGTCTAGCGGTTCTAGGCGCTCAGTCCGGAACCGCGCGACTGCTACGGTCGCAGGTTCGAATCCTGCCTCGGGCATGGATGTGTGTGATGTCCTTAGGTTAGTTAGGTTTAAGTAGTTCTAAGTTCTTGGGGACTGATGACCACAGATGTTAAGTCCCATAGTGCTCAGAGCCATTTGAACCATTTTTCTCTCGGGGCATAACTTGTCGGGGCATAACCAATACAAACGGATGCCTAGTGCCGCCTCGAAGCGTCATTGTACTTTTTTGCCTCTACCGAAAGATGTTCCCCATGATGTCATTAATCACCCGTAGATATGCGATGGAAAAAATTTGGAAAGCCCTGTACACTGACTGGTGCTTTAACCACCTGAAAGTGACCTAAGGTCGAAATAGCAGTTGTGGACAATGTAATGGATTGTACAATTAATGGCGAATATGAGATCATTTACAAAACACGGAACACAGTTGTCACGATTCACAGTTTGCGTTCACGACTTCCCTGCGGGAGGGGATGTTAGCCTCCAACGTTTAATGAAGTATTTACAAAAATCAATATGTACAACATTTTTGGCATTTACTTATACAAAAGTGAACTTTAATTGCCATAAAGATGCCGGCCGGTGTGGCCGAGTGGTTCCTGGCACGTCAGTCTGTAACCGCGCAAACGCTACGTTCGCAGGTTCGAATCCTGCCTCGGGCATGGATGTGTGTGATGTCCTTAGGTTAGTTAGGTTTAAGTAGTTCTAAGTTCTAGGGGACTGATGACCTCAGACGTTAAGTCCTATAGTGCTCAGAGCCATTTTAACCTTTTTTTTTTGTCACAAAGGTAAATATCTTAAAGAAATGTTTGATACAGCCCTGAACGTAGTATATCTTTCGAATTAATTTATAAATGTTCAATGTGGCCACCACCCGTAACCAATAAATATTCGATCTGTGATCACTTTCCTGCTAAATGCTATAAAACAAGACTTGATGCATGGTGGTAGCTGCTAGCGTTATCCATTGCCACAGCTCGTCGACGTTTCCCGGAAGCGGAGAAACAAACACTCTGTGTTTAACGTAATCACTCACATAGATGTCCACTGGGGTCAAATCAAGTGATCGTCGTGGCCTCTATATCGTTCCCCCACGTTCAATCTATGTCGGCACGTTCGTATAGAGATACGAAACCACTTCACAATGATAATCTTACGGCCCGCCAATTTGCTGTAAAACAAATTCTGTGTCCATATCTTGTCGCAATTGAGGCACTAGATAATGTACAAGCATGTCAAAGAATGATATACCGGCTACTGCTCATCCCTTATCCGAACGTTATGCCGATTCACTTTACCGCAGGTCTTGAAGGTGGAATCGTCACTGGACACAACTTTATTAAGAAATTCCTCTCCAGTTTGCATTTTGTTAAACATTGGTACACAAAAATCGCCAGCTTTTCTTCATCACTTTCTTGCAAAGTTTGCAACAGTGCCAATTTGTGTGGTTTAAATGACAGGCGTCAGTTGCAGCAATTGCAGCTGCAGTTGCACCACAGTGACACAACGTACTGCTACAGATCGGTTACTTGAAATACAGGTCCGAGCCAGACGCATCCACTGATCACGAACCATCACCATTTGCGACTTAAGTGTTATCAAACAAGAGATCATTGGAGATCAAGATCTTTTCCGATGCAAGTTGGTACTGCCCCAGTGTCAGTGACACCCGTGTGTTGTTTAGAGCCGGATGACGACCTGCAAACAAAGTGTCTGCCTTCTCGACACACTGGACGTACAAGTTATGGTCTGTGGTACGATTTCGTATGACAACAGGCGCACTGCCGCGGTTATTTCACGCAGCCTGACTGTAAAATTGCAAGTCAATTTGATGAATCGCCCTCCATGCTGCCACACACGAACAGCATTCCAAAGGGTGTTTTCCAACAGAATAACGTTTGCCCACATACCACTGTTGTAACCCAACATGCTCTCTAGTGTGTTAGCAGTTTGCCTCCGCCTGCTCGATCACCAAATCTGTCTCCAAGCGAGCACTTATGGGACATCATCGGCCGACATCTCCAGCATCATCTACTACCAACAATGTCTCTTCCTGTATTGATTGACCAAGTGCCACAGGCATGGTGCTCCACCCTAAAAACTGACATCCTGCACCTGTGCTACAACAGTGCATCATGTTTGCATTCAGCATCTTGTGGGTGCACAGGTTATTAATGTATCAGTGTTTCATATTTGCGATGGATTATCGCTCTTACATTAACCTGCGATCGTGTAATGTTAATCACTTAAATATATTACCTACACAACTGTATTCCCGAAATTTCATTTATATTACGTATTCTTTGGTGTTGTGATTCTTTTCCCATCAGTTTAGTTATGCAAAAGAAGCGTTCCATTGCCTTATAGCATTCCGAATTCCATTTTTGATGCGGTCTTTTCTGCCGTTTTATCTGAGCATCACGACAATGTAGCTGTTTGTACAGATGGGTCTAAGCAGGGAGACCCTGTTGGTTACTCTGTGTCCTCAAGGTGAGACTGCCTCCGGAAATAACCATCTTTGACGCAGAATTAAATGCAGTCTTGCGGGCACTGGAGCAGATGAGGAGACATTCATCCAGCGTTAGATTTCTCGTCTGTTCAGATTCTTCGAGCGCCCTTTACTCTCTCCAGCGTTGTATCTAGCAGATAAAGTAACCCAGACTATCCAGGACGCCCTCCTTCAACTAAACGGACTAGGGTAAGAATATGTCTTTCTTCTGGGTACCACGACACGTGGGAAGTCAGGGTAATGAAAGGGCTGATCGAGCAGCCAAGGAGGCGTGTCTTGACCGTCAGGCCTTTCAGTGTGCTACCCTCCTGCATGCCCTCACTCCGTTGTGGCGGGGACATGAGTGGGTAGAAGTGACGGACAAGGAGCTCCGTGTGGTCAAGGCCACAACTCGGCCGTGGAGTACTTCCTTCAAGCCACGTCGACGGGAAGAGGTCCTCATTCCTCGTCTTCGCATCGGCCACAGCCCTATGACGCATGGTTTGTACTCCGGCGAGAGGACCCTCCGATGTTGGTGCTTATGGCGTGCAGATCGCGGTGCACCACATTTTATTGGACTACATTTTCAGAATCCGTTTTTTACTCTGCAGCGGAGTGTGCGCCGATTTGAAACTTCCTGGCAGATTAAAACTGTGTGCCGTACCGAGACTGGAACTCGGGATCTTTGCCTTTCGCAGGCAAGTGATCTACCAACTGAGCTACCCAAGCACGACTCACGCCCCGTTCTCACACCTTCACTTCTGCCAGTACCTCGTCTCGTACTTTCCAATCCTTTCTTTCAGGAATATTAGGTCTGCAAGTTTCGCAGGAGAGCTTCTGTAAACTTTGGAAGGTAGGACACAAGGTACTGGCTGAAGTGAAGCTGTGAGGACGGGGCGTGAGTCGTGCTTGGGTAGCTCAGTTGGTAGAGCACTTCCCCACAAGAGACAAAGGTCTTTTCACCAACGCGCCTCAAAACTGGAATCTCAACGAACCGTGCCGGCCAAGACTGGACGATCCCACGTTCCCCCTTTAATGGTCAATCATAGGATGGATTTTGTTCTGATGGCGCGCCGCTTCTCTTTTCTCCTCCTAAGTTTTTTATTTCCTTACACATGTTTATCCTTTTCACGCATAGCTCTCTATCTGCAGCCTACTTGTTTTCTTTCTCCTGTGCTCCTCCCAAAAAATAACATAAAAATTGGGTTGCTGCTGTTGGTGAGATGTATACTCATTTATGTTAACAAAAAAAGAAAAAAAGGCCATTGTAGAAATATAGCTACCTTTTATGTTTTACGTTTTTCAATGGATTTGTGTCATTTTATGAAAAAGTCGTGTTTTATTTTCATACACAAGAGGTTTTTATTTGTTTTCTCCTTACCTGCAACTTTTGCTCATGTTATAGGTGTTTTTTTTATCTTTGGAAACAAGAAAAGAAGAAAAAGAAACAAAGGGAAAAGATTCCGAGTTCGAGTCTTGGTCCGGCACACAGTTTTAATCTGCCAAGAAGTTTCGGGCTGGATTTTATTTGCTGTCCACCGGACTGCTGCAGACTTGCTGGCTGATCTGCAGTCTATTTTATGCAATGATCAAACGAATGTGGTTCGTGTTTTAAAGTGTTGTGAATTGTCCCACTTTTTAACAAGATTTTGGGGGAGAAATTTTTAATGTGTCAACAGTGTGGCTGGCTCACCCAAGTTTTTTTATAAGTGGTCAACCAGTCATTTCCATGTGCTGTTCTTTCAGCTCTTCTGTGTTTTGTTTTCCCTGTGTTTTAATTTCTTGGTTAGCTATCGTGCCTCCAGATTGATTTTACTGCATGTGGGAGTGCCTGAGCGACAGTCATTGTGTGGTCATTTCTTGCATGGATGTAAGACAGTTTTTGATCTTATCTACATTCCTTTATTTTAATCATTGTTAGGCGCTGATGACCTCGCCGTTGGATGTCCATAAGATACCCAAACTACACACACACACAATTGTGAAATTGGTAAATAACAAACAGATATTTTTGATGCAGCAGTGGATGCATTATATCTTCATTTATTCCCACTTAGCACTGTTAGTTGCCGGCGTCGCGCTAGGTGGCATGCGTGAATAAGTTATTCGAGCAGTCATCATGGAGTCGTATATCGGTGCAGAACGTGCGGATTGCTATTTATTGGAAGAGAAATTCCGTCTTATGAAAGACACCTTTGAGATTTGTTTTACCTAGACATACTTCAGCACTTTTTGTGCTGCCTTCAGTGCCACATGTGTGGGTCAAACAAAACTCCAAAAGCGTCTTTCATATGATGGAATTCCTCTTCCAATTTTCTTAGCAAGCACTCAAATAAAAGAAAACTGCAACATCTCGAGATGTGTACAGTTTTTTATGGTTTCATTGAAGCAAATCCGTTACTACTGTTCAGAGATAGTTCAGGCCTAAATATCGTAAGCTACCACCCCAAAGACGAACTGTTATTAACCGGTACAATAGTTTTAGCAAAACCGGCTGCGTATCACATGGGAAGCTGGGTCAGCGTTGTCCAGCAGTCTCTGACGCAGCAACTGATTAAGTTCAGCAGTCTTACATTCGTAGCTTGGGGAAATCAAAGATACGAGACAGTTTGGAATCGAATCTGCGTAGTGTTAGATTGAGTAACAATTGTAACAGTTCTTTGTGTCACTGTAGCGCAACTGCAACTGAAATTGCTGCTACAGACTCAGTACGATGCGCCAGAGCCGTATGCCGAAGACGACTGACTGTCTTTCATCTCGGTAGTGCCACGTGGCCGTCCGGGGCCTCGTCTTCCTGTGACCGTACATTCTTGTCACTACCGCTGCCAGCAATAATGTGCAGTTGCTACACTGCTGCCAAGCTTTTTGCAGTATCCGGAAAAAAACATCCATATTGTCGTAACCCCATTATACGACCCCTAAAGAAATTCTTCACTATGATCAACTCATGGCGTCTAATCTACATCTACATCTACATACATACTCCGCAATCCACCATGCGGTGCGTGTCGGAGGATACCTCGTACCACAACTAGTATCTTCTTTCCCTGTTCCATTCCCAAACAGAACGAGGGAAAAATGACAGCCTATATGCCTCTGTACGAGCCCTAATCTCTCTTATCTTATTTTTGTGGTCTTTCCGCGAAATGTAAGTTGGCGGCAGTAAAATTGTACTGCAGTCAGCCTCAAATGCTGGTTCTCCAAATTTCCTCATTAGCGATTCACGAAAAGAATGCCTTCTTTCCTCTAGAGACTCCCACCCGAGTTCCTGAAACATTTCCGTAACACTCGTATGATGATCAAACCTACCAGTAACAAATCTAGCAGCCAGCCTCTGAATTGCTGCTATGTCCTCCCTCAATGCGACCTTATAGGGATCCCAAACATTACTCAAGAATAGGTCGTGTTAATGTTTTATAAGCGGCCTCCTTTACAGATGAACCACATCTTCCCAAAATTCTGCCAATGAACCGAAGACGACTATCCGCCTTTCCCACAACTGCCATTACATCCTTGTCCCACTTCATATCGCTCTGCAATGTTACGCCCAAATATTTAATCGACGTGACTCTGTCAAGCGCTACATTTACTAATGGAGTATTCAAAAATTACGGGATTCATTTTCCTATTCATCTGCATTAATTTACATTTATCTATATTTAGAGTTAGCTGCCATTTTTACACCAATCACAAATCCTGTCCAAGTCATCTTGTATCCTCCTACAGTCACTCAACGACGACACCTTCCCGTATGCCACAGCATCATAAGTAACGGTTACAGCATGTATTTAAAGCAATACTGATTTGCATCCTCATAGACGCGCTGCTAGCGGCACTCTTATGCGACTCGTAATAAATCTGAATAGACATCATCTTTGAGAAATAGAAACACGCTCACCAACTTTCGCCTATGTAGCACTACATCTTCCTGGTGTTGCGATTTTTTTTTCGTTCAACGTAATTTATTAACACATCGTGTATTTAAAAATGCCTTCGGTAGCGTAAGACTTCTTTCGCCTTCGTTATTTCGTCCTTTGTGGCTGAAGAGTCGTAATCCGCGGTGTCGCACTAGCGGCGTGGCCAGTGGTAGAGGTAGGCGCGCGTCTCCGGCTCGGCAGTAGAGAATCACGAGCGTCGCACCCACACATCCAAAGTGAGTGACTGCGCTTGCGCCGTGTGGCGGGCTGTCCGGCAGATAGCCACGCCGCCGGACATTCATTGAATTACCTGCGATGAATAATGAGCGGTGCGATTTATTGAATCAGCAGCTGATCGGATCGGCTCCATGCGCACTGGCGCGGCCGTGGGAAAGGATAGGAGGGAAAGGTCGGTAGGAGGGGGGCTGTGGGGGCGGGGGACGTTTGGGGGGGAGAGAGAGGGGGGAGGCCTGCCTGCCGGTGATTTACGATGCGTCGGCCGGTATCGACGCCACCTCGGCGGCGTGTGGGGTGGGCGTGCAAAGTGTTGGCCAGGCCCACGGTCTACGCAATGACGTAGGCGGGAGGCGCCCGTCGGCTGAGAAAGATGGATGTACCCCGTGTGTACGTGCGCGCGGGCTGATTGCGCTTCATCTTGTTTTGAACTGTCGTGTATGTGTGTCACTGCGGGATCGATATTCGCTTTCCCACCCTCCCCATCCTCAACCCGCACCTACTCCTCCTTGTCATCACTCGCTCCCTACTTCCCCCCCGTCCATTCAGCGCGAGAACCTGTGTGTGGTCACGTATGGCTGGTGTGTGTGTGTGTGTGTGTGTGTGTGTGTGTGTGTGTGTGTGTGTGTGTGTGTGTGTGTGTGTCCTCTGGGGACAGGGGCTGTGGTCGGATGTGAAGTTATGCAATGCAACTCGGTGCCGCCTGCTGATTTACGATGCAGGCTGGAATGTGGCGGAGGGTGTGAGGCGTGCCGGCTACCCGCCTCGGGTGTCAATAGCTCGCGGCTGACCTGCCCCCAGCACACAGTATTCGCCGCCGCTTTCAACGCGTGGCCGGCCTGTGCCCTCCTGCAGCGCAGACAGCAATCGCTTCCAAATCATCGACATCGGGTCGCCATTAAAACGGCATCAGCATGACAAACAGACTGGCTGCCATTACATTTCTCTGTCCCTCTCCCTCCATCCATGCATAAGTGACAAATGACAAAATCTCCATCCAAACGGCGCCCTTGCTGCTAAGTATAGAAAAGGTTTCTTTACTCGTAATACGGCAAAAATTTGTCTTCTGACGAGTGTATGTAACTATTTCCGCGTCTTGTTTACGTACCATTCTTCTTTAGAGTTACATTGTTTTCCTTCCATATATTGTATTAAGCTTTTCATCTCTAGTTTCACACGGTCCATAATTATGCTCTCCATATCGACATTCTGCCTAGATACATCTCTATACGTACTCCGCGAGCCACCGTAAGGTTAACGGCGGAGGGTACCTTGTACCACTACTACTCTTCTCCTTTCCTATTCTTCTTCGTAATAGGGAGGGAAAAAACAATTGTTTAAAAGCCTCCGTGCGAGACTTAATTTCTCGCGTCGTTTCTTCGTGGTCCTTATGCCAAAGATACGTTGTGATCGTTCTGAAGTTTGCTTCAGACAAGGCTATTCTAAATTTCTCTTGTGCTGATTGAACTAACCGGTTAACAAACATAGGTCTGAACTGATGGGAGCCCGAACACTCGAACACTCCTCAAGAATGTATGCCTTCTGCTTTGCCGGTGGGAGTGGCCAAGCGGTTCTAGGCGCTACAGCCTGGAACCGCGCCCTCGCTACGGTCGCAGGTTCGAATCCTGCCTCGGGCATGGATGTGTGTGATGTCCTTATGTTAGTTAGGTTTAAGTAGTTCTAAGTTCTAGGGGACTGATGACCTCAGAAGTTAAGTCCCATAGTGCTCAGAGCCATTTGAACCAACCTTCTCCTTCATAGATGAGTAACACTTTCCCAATATACCAACGTCGAAAATTCGTCATCCCCACTAACAACCGACGCGTTCATTCCATTTCATACACCTTTACAACGTTACGTTAAGATATTTAATCGTTTGGACTGTGGCAAGCAGGGGCCTGGTAATGCTGAAATTGAAAGTTACAGCAGTGTTTTTTCTACTCATCTTCACTTAAATAGCAGCGCGGGATTAGCCGAGCGGTCTCAGGCGCTGCAGCTCAGCTCAATTCAGCTGTGCGGCTGGTCCCGACGGAGGTTCGGCTCCTCCCTCGGACATGGCTGTGTGTTGTGTTTGTCCTTAGGATAATTTAGGTTATGTAGTGTGTAAGCTTAGGGATTGATGACCTTAGCAGTTAAGTGCCATAAGATTTCACACACTTTTTTTTCACTTACATACATTTTTCTACATTTAGAGCAAGCTCTCATTTACCACTCCAACTAGAAATTATAAGTATCATATAAACTCCTGTCGTCACCACGATACATTCTGCTACACCATAGCGAAATCCTCAGTCAGCAGTAAAATGCAGCTCACTCTTTCTGATGAATACACGCGATCGAGGTCAAAGTACTGGGTTCTGTTACTAAAATGTATACGAGCCACTCCAATTTCTTGGAACTAATTCCGTAACCTGCACCTTCGTAAGCTTTCGGGAAATCTAAGATTATGTATTTTGTCTCTTTCCCTCCATCTATGGTTTGTAGCATATCATATGAGAAAAGGAAAAGCTAAGTTTCATACGATCAGTGCTTTCGAAATCCGTGTCGATTCTTATAAAGAGACTTTTCTGTCTCAAGGAAATTTACTATATTCGAACTCGGAATGTGTTCAGGATTTCAGTAGCAGACCGATGTTAAGTGTCACAGCTCCTTTCTTTTACAGGAGTCACCTGATCTTTCTTTCACTCGCTTGGGTCTTTACGCTGGGCGACGTAAGTAAGGGATCAATATCGCAGAGTATGTAAAACCCACTAGAATTCCATCTGGACATGGTGACTTACTAGTTTTCAACTACCTTTCTGTGGCGGGAATGTATATTTCTTTCTCCAGAACGCGGGAGGTTGAGTGAAAGTCAAACGACAGTAAGTTTATACGGCCCTGTAGCGTGAATTATTTCTTAAAAGTGAAATTTAAAGCTTCAGTTTTCTTTTTCCGGCTTCTGTTACCACCTCAGATGGGCCGACGAGTAACCGGACATATGTTTCCAACATTACTCCGTACACGGTTTTACAGACCCGTTTTTAAAACTGCATCCAGGCTGCACACTGCTTTCTACTCAAAGAAAATGTCTTTTTAACCACATCGCAATAATACGATCAGTCCTCATCTGTGTAACAATGACTCCTCAACAAATAATGATGTTCAGAAAGAAAACATCTTGAAGGGATAGAGATAGGATGACCATATTCACAGGACATGTTCATTAGTAAGTTCCGCAGAAATTATTAGCAATTCAGTCACCTCGGTTCTGCATGTGTCCTATTGCATAGTGTACGCACGGTTGACCATGGGCCCCGATGTCTTGTTCCATGTGTGATGACCTCCACGTGTAGAAGCAGCGAATGGCGCTCTGTGGTATACCCACCCATGTGGCTTGCATCTGGTTCCGCAGTGCATGTGTGATGGTTGGCACTGGGTCACAGCACTGCACCTATCATTTCACTATATCCCACAAATTTTCTGTTGGCGACATACGTGGCGATTTGGCAGGCCTGAGCCAACGGCTGACATTCTGCGACACAAAGAAAGACGTGTTTGTCCAGAAACATATGGTCGTTCACTGTCCTGCCGAAAAATGGCGTCCGGGGTGTTATGCAACAAGGGTATGGCTACGGGTCGAAGGATGTCATTCTCGTAGTGACCTGAACAAGAATCAACTGTTATTTGTGTTCGTATACAATAGCATCCCACACCATAAGGACTTCAGCTGGCGCTATATATCTTGTGCGAATACAGTCACTGTGAAGCCGGTCCTCTGTCTGCGCCGAACCAAAATGCGGCCATCATTCTCAGAGAAATAGAAGCTGAATTCGTCCGAGAACACTATCTGGTGCCATTCCCATTTCCAGTCACGGTGTTCCTTACACCATCGCCGTCTAGCATGTCTCTGCACATACGTCAAAAGTAGGTGGAGCATTGGACGACGTGCGCACAACCCATGCCTTAATAAGCGACGACGAACTGTCACCCCTGATAGTGTATTATGTGTTACACTGTCCCACTTTTACGCCAGAGCCGAGGAGGACGCAGATCTGTCCTGCAATGCCATTTCGATGAGGTGTCAATTTTCTCGGCGGGTCGATTGCAGAACATGCAGAACATACTAATGTACATATCCTATGAATATGAACTTCCTGCCTCTAGTCGTTCGAAGTGTTCTGTTTTTTCTAGGCATGGTTGGTATTTACTTTCTCTTTCGAAGAACAACGGAGGTACACAGCTAACGTTAGTTGCTCGTCTGTTGTTAATTAATATATTACTAACGATAATACAGTCTAAGATAAAGAAAACGACTCACCATAAGGGCCTTTTCCGAACGGGACAGAAATCAGTAGACGTGATGAGTATGTACAGACGAACAAATGATTAAAATTTCAAAAATGGAGCAAGTCAATCACGAATTGGCCCATTACTGTACCTTAGGTAGGGAGTTATTAGGCTTGACATCGATTGGTAGAGTTGTTTGATCTCCTACTCAGTGCATCACGCCAAATTCTGTTCAATTGGCGCAGTACACCGTCAACATCCGGACACGGTTGGCGTTCCCTGTCATAATGCTCCGAACGTTCTCAATCGGGGACCGATTCGATGACCTCGCCAGCCAGGGCCGGGTTCGGGAAGCAGTAAGAACTCTCACCGTGTGTGGAAGGGCATTACGTTGCTGAAATAAAAGTCCAGGATAGTTTGTCTTGAAGAACAATATCGTCAACGTACCGCTGTTCTGTAAGGCTGCCGAGGGTGGCAACCTTTAAGAGTCTTGCCATGAAAAGTAGTGGTAGCCCAGACGGTCGTTCCTGTTTGTTGGGACGTATGGCGAGCGACTGTCGGTTTGGCACCACTGCTTGGGGTATTTTCAGACACAGCCTGGAATCTCACTGACTGAAGAATTGTCTTCAGTGGAGACGTCTCTGGAGTCACCCCAGGTCAGGGGTGAGGTATCAACCTGACTGTTGCTTGCCATACAGCCAGACGACCGTAAGTGATGGTCTGCGGTGCCATTTCTTTTCATAGCAGGACCCTTTGGTTGTCAACCGCGCATCCTTAAAAGACATCGGTAAATAGACAATATTCTACGCCCCATCTTGTTGCTCTTCATGGCGACATTCCTGGGTTTACATTTCAGGAAGACAGTGCCCGTCCAAACAAGGCGAGAATTTCTATTGTTTGTACACGTGCGCGTCAGAACATACCTTGGCCAATAAGGTAACCAGATCTCTTCAAGGCTCACAAAATTTGGAGCATTACGGATAGCAAATTCTCTGGATTTCAACGACCTGATGCACGAAATGCACAGAATTTGGCACGAAATCCCTAAGGACTATATACACCAACTCAGTCCATCCCAAGCCGAATAACTGCTTCCATAAGGGCCAAAGGTGAACAAATGCGGCATTAGTTTACTCAATCGGCAAAATCCTTTCTGTTGAACAAATCATCCAGTTTTTATGGAATTGTAAACCATATGATCGTCCTTAGAAGTATGTCACACTATCTATTTTCCTTCCATTCAGGCAATTCCTTCGTGGAACACCGCGTCTTTTTTCTTCTTTTTTTTGTCTTGGAGTCTATGAGACGTTGTTTACGTATAGCTGTATGGTGACACTAATTGTTTACGGAGTGTACACCGCCTGTTGCACTCACGATGACACAGCACCCTGAAGGAGGATTTAAGATTGCTTGCACGGTGATCTCCCAGTTTCTTTATTCATTCGAAACGAATGGGCTTTGTGGTACCACGCGTCGATACTGCCCGTTAGCGTGTCAAAGATGGCAACAAAATGCAAGTTTCCATCAGACACCGACAGCAGTCGTGTGTGGTCCGGCGGACCCAGTGGTGCACGCTTGCTTAGCCATACCTCCAGTGACTTTGGACTACAGGCACCCCTCGTTTGCGCCTTCAGAGAGCCTCACCTTGATAACATTGTAATTGCTGGACTCTGTTTCTTGCTGCGTTATTTGCAATTGGTCTTCATCTCCTTAGAGAAATGAAAATTAAGTAAACATTTTGTACTCTCCATTAAGTTTTTCACTAATCACGTCATCTACTGTTCAGCTTTCCTAAGATGACAGTTACCACACCACTCTTTAGCATACATCTCTTTACCATTGTGTATAAAACAGTACATAACAGTTTTTCACCTATCGATGTATCGGTTGTTGCCAAGGACCTTATCCAGCTGTTTTACCTTAAGTTATTTGCGCGAAAAGCATTTTAATTATCACATCAGACCAATTGAAGTGTTTCAACGTTCTACAATTGTATCATTTGCAATTTGCAGAGATAGTCGACCTTACATCTCCGTGTCTGGCAGTAGCAAGACAAAGTTAACTTAAGCATAGTAAATATAAAGACTTCATGAAACTGTATGCAACTCCACAGCATGGATAATTAATTTCTGTCTATCAACTTATTTCACAGCGTTTTGAAGGTATTGTTCGAATAGAGACAGTAATAAGATACATATTAAACGATGATTAAAATTGCCGTCTGCAGGCATAATTAACAAGAGAAGTATTCATGTTATTCAGTGATGGCGATGTATATAATGGCAACTAAGAGCACCGATGTGACGTTCAGAGAGGGATCACCTAACAAAGAACCATGGCATAGCTGTTTTGAGGATTATTCAGATGTATATATTTTGTCATCGGTTTATGACCTTTAGCCCTTGCTCAGCAACATTTTCCGTGTGTTCGCTCAGCACTGCTGTAACAGTCAAGGTGACAGGTATATTATGAGGTAAGCTGCCGTTTATTTGCAGTCACTGGAAGTACTTGTATGAGGGTTTCTTGAACAGTAATGCCTTCGATTTTATTATGTGAAAATTCTTAGAGCTTTTTTAAGTAAAACGAACGTTACTAACATTCTTCATCTTTATTCATGTGTATACATTTACAGCACATTACCTTCATTAGGGTGATCTGAACTGTAGTGTGTAACATGGCAGCGTGCAACGTAACTATGTCTGTGCATTAGAAACAGCATGCTGTAATCGAGTATGGAATTCAAAGCGTTCAACCACTCTAGGAGATTGCTTTCCTTCGGCATGACAGTGTCACACCACACACGAGTGCTACGACAGCTGTAACAATCCAACACCGTGGGATAACTCTCATCGATCATCCTCTGCAAGATCCCGACTTGGCTCCATGCGATTTTAATGTGTTCGTAGAATTTAAGGAACATCTTCGAGCACTTTGGTAGTGATGAAGCGATGCAAGCAGAAGTGAGATTGTGCCTCCATGAAAAACGTAAAACAAACATTCTACAGTGACAGTATCCACAGACTGGTTCCTCATTGGGAAAAATTTGTCACCAGAGTGACAATGTTGAGAAATAAATACGTAGCTATGAAGAAAAAGTATAGGTCGTCAATAAAATTTGGTTCATTTACAAGTTTCCACATAAATAACTCAAAGGCACTATTTTTCAGAATTCCCTCAAAGTTGGTATAGCAGGTCCGACAGTCACAGTAAACAGTATCCCACTATTTAATCAGGTTATCTCATTATAGTCATTTATTGAGACGAACGGACCTGCGATTGCCACCTGAGCTACAAAAAGTGTGACATCACATAACGATACCACCACACGGTCGTCTTATGCAGGCAATGGAACAGTAAGTTTTATTCAGACACCAACGGCAGTCAATCAGGATCTGGTGATTTACTGCAGTCAGTCTCATACTTGTTGACACTCTGACCGCAGGACTCTGTTTCTTGTTGCATTAGTTGTAATGACTTTTCCTCCAATTGTGTTAACCTATTGGCTAATCATTTCTGATCCTGTCCAGATTTTTAAATAGATGAACGTAAATAATATTTTACAACTTTATGCTTTATGACTGCATTTTTATTTCGCGACATAGTCGCTCAGGCAACGAACACATTTCTTTCATCAAGAGACGAGTTTGTTGGTACTGTCAGTGTAGAGTGTTTAACTGTTTTGACGGAGACACAATCTCACCTCAGCTTGCGTTGGTTCGTCCCTATCAAAACGGAGGTACTCTGCGTGTTTGCGAAAGAGGTGAAAAATGGATGGGGTTGAGCCACAACGTTACGGAAGATGCTCTACATGCGAATGAACTGCTCTAATTCGACGATCAGACCACAGCTGTTTCTCAAGCATTGACATAGTTAGGTTACATATTTCCATGTTACACACTACAGCTAAGAGCCCTCTACCACTAGAGGACTGAAAATATGTGGACACCAAGAATAAGGGCGTATAATATTAACAACGCTTGTTTTATTTAAATTGCTTTACGAATTTTCTCATAGAAAATTCGGAGGCATTACGTTTCAGAAAGACCTGGTGTACTCTGTAGCTTTCTTATACAGATAACAAACCATCTTTTGCCTTCGAATTTTATCACGAGCTATTTCTGGGCGGTTGTCGTCTTGACCCTCGAACATATGTGTGTCTAATATGCATTCAGTATTCTTAATGTTGCATGTACAACGTGTTATACCATTTTTGGAGTCCGGGAGCGTAACCTTTGTGACGTAGTATATTGTTAGTCATTTTACTCACAATAACTGAAACAGTGAAGAACATGTTCACTGTGAAGTGACTGAAATCAGCCGTTCCGAGGAGGCATGGACAGGCTACTGTCTGCAACCCTCAGACTTGTCTGAGAGACATGGGTCCTGCTACCTGCTAAGCGTATCCTCTTATGAGAAGGTGTCCTCCACCCAAACATAGAGCCAAAGACTGTCTTGCTGATGGTCGACCGTGCTACAGACGTCGTTGTACTCTCCTTTTCGATAACTGACCTGCTACAAATGAGTCCGCTTCTTGAGTCAAGGTACTATCATACTCAAAAAGTTTCTGAGTTACATCAACTGTGTTTCGCCTGATTTGAATGCAGCCCACATAACGTGCCTGTTGTGCAGGTAATCTAATATCTTTATGCAGCATTGTCGTCTGACTATACAAAATGGATACCAAACGAGATCACTACAGATTACTGTCCCTTAATGTAATAATTTCAGATCTAAGTCACCACCATTATAAATGATGTGCATTAAAATGGTCTTTATGAAATGAGTGGAGCCCAGAGATATATCCTGATGTCTAAAAGACCCACACGCAAATGGAAATACTATCTGACATTAAAATCAAAGTGAAAGATTGGGTCGCCACCAACTCTAGCCACACGAGAAACACGAAAAAGCTCATAAGAGAACATTCATTGTAATGTTATTCACAAAAAAATTGGGATTGTTCACATTGATCAAATATTAAAATAAATTAAAATTTTGTGAACACTATGGATAAGAGTAGCTTTCAGTAACATTCCTGAAAACTAGAGCGAACGCTATGGACGAGCTAACAAGGAAACTACTAGGTAAATGGGGTTGGTAAAGGAGACGTAACATCGGTACACTGGATAAGACTTGAAACAAAATTATTTATTTCTTAAGATATTGATATAAGACATCTATATAACTGTTGTTGCCTGGTAACTACGTACGACTGCTTGTGAAACGCTACACGATTCACAACAGAATCTCTTAATTTGGAATCACGTTCGTTATTAGAGGGCTACAGGAAAGATTTAATACTGGCATTCAGACCCACATTCACTCAAAGAACAGCAAGGACGGCCCCAATACCAACATGCAACGAAGCTAGTTGGTTTGTTCTGCTGCGTTGAGAAATGATTACATAAGAAAGTAAATCTGAATATCACGGTTGCTTTTAAAGTTGAACCTCGGTTTGGAGAAACAGCTGCAACGAGAGCCACACATACACGCTTAACATTAAATGATAAACCACAAATACAATTGAATAATCCGGACAGGATATATTTAATACTCCAAAATCAGAGAAGTAAGTAAACTCTAGGACAGAGGCAAAGGGCCACAGTAAAGTTAGGCTCACAGTTAACTCGTGTGGCTACGTGGTTCGTGCATACACAATTTCTACGTACCGTGACCAAATTTTAGCAACATTAAAGCACGCAGCAGCGAACAGTTAACATTTTTCAGAGGACACATTTGAAGAGACAAAGGGTAATGGCAGAGGGCCTACAAAATCTAATATCAACTCACGTAGATGGTTTCCCATGGACATATAGTATTGAAACAAATAAAATTCACAAAGAGGCAGAAACTACCAAAATGCGGAAGAGATTAGAATGTATACATACGCAGTCGCAGTCACACAAACATTCACACTGAATTGAGGGCGCAACACCTTTGTGAAACGTTCTTCTTACGGACAAAAGTCTGCATTAGGAATTAAACTGGAAGTCTGCAAAAGCCTTGCATTCGTTGATGCCACCCAGCAAAGCAATATTTATGAGACAAAACGCGAGGCCAAAAGGTGCACAAGGTGCAGTGTGTCTGAGTTACAAAAAGCTCCCTTCTCGCTGTGAGACAAAGCGCCACGTGGTCAAACCAACTCACCATTCTTCGAAGAGACCTCGGCTGCAGAACATCAGAGAGCTGGAAGCATGCTGCCCATCTCACACAACCCCGTGGCCAGGAAAACCCTGAGATGAGGCTTCCGCCACCAACCTAACACCAGTAACTTTCACACAAAGGGAACAAACTTCTTTTCCTACCTGAAAATTGCAAGGGTTGGCCATTCTGTAAGACCACCGCTGATTCTCTGCAGCAGACTAAACCACAGTGCACCAAAATGAAACACACCCACATTCACTCACGCATGCCAGAGAGTTTTGGAATAGGAGAACAAGGGATAAACATTTTATTGAATCATAGTCTTAAGTTGGGTTACATATAAAATCATGGAAGACTTATAATGGCGTTGTAGACGCATTTGCAAAGAACCAACATAACAGCCATATGATGATTGCAAACCGTAGAAAGAAATAGGCTACGGCTAGATTGAATTATAGCTCAGTCTTCTCTGATACGAAATTTAGCAACGAAAACACCCGAACTGTTCTGTAGCATGCAAAGTGCACTGGAAAACAAAGAAAGTAATAAGGAAAGGGGGCTATAGGACCCTTTCACAATGATACTGTAAATTCTCGGAACTGAGTCATTAGAGATCAAACAGTTCTTAATTCTTGTGCACTGAATTTTATTACAATAAGTGACATTTCAAAATCACTACCAGACTCATAAAATTTGATTTAAGTAACTCCGTCACGTAACTCATTCTAGCAATCTTTAGGCAAATCTAAATGTTGTTATAAACAAGAGATTTTGATACAATATCCAGATTTTTGAAGTTATATGATGATTAGAAGTTTTTTTTCTTTTTTAGATGATTTTCCCGCAGTGTGGAACATTGTGATTGAAGTGTATCAGAAAATGAGATAGAATTATACACTTATCGTATCTGACTCACGGCGAAAGTTTAATGAAGTGGAAGAAACCTGTTTGTTTCAGTCGCAGCTGTGAACTGATTCAAGTAATCACACAGTAATCAAAATGTATGTTTACAACGAAAATGTACCTCTTCTGATACTGATACCAAAAGAAAGATATGCAAATCGTGCAGTTCTGCTATTCAACACGTTTTTCACCTCCAGATATACCTTAGTGTATTCACCGGTCCTGTAACGTTCTTCTCGGATGGTGATTCCCTTGATGACAAATAACATACAAGTTACCGTCATTAATGGTCCTTTGTAGCGTTTCCTGAGCCTTTATTGTGACGTAACTCTGTATTACAGAAACAGCAACTTCTGCTCAATTCTATAGTGTGTTAAATGGTGGTTGTGACTTACTATGCAGAACTTGCCTCACGATTTAGTTACTGAATTTCGTATTGTGTGTTTCCAGATCGAACAAAGAAAACGAGCAAAAGCCTCCCAAGCTGCAGTGCTGCTCCAATGAGTTCTGAAACGGAGACTCGCTAGGGACGCATTACCTTTTCAGCGGAGAAAAGTGAAACGGTCCTGGTGGGGGCGGATTCTAACCCACGATCTTCTGGCTATTAGCACGACGTTTCAACCGGTTGAGCTAACGAGATGCGTGAGACCGACGCATCAGCCGTCCAAAACACGAACACGGTCTCTTCTGTCTTCATTACAGCCCCGCCATTCAAGTAAACACGCATCTGTTTTTCTTGCCTTTTTCTCTGCTGATGCTTGGAACCTAGTCGCAACACATCGGAAAGGAGAAGCGGCGTAAGTGTCAAGTCTAGGGGCATAGAATGTATGTTCCCGTACCGATAATGGAACCCGAGCCTCCTCAGTCAGGTATCTCACCTCTTTCTTTCTTTTTTTTTTTTTTTTTTTTTTTTGATTGTGCCTCCTCTTCTTATTAAATAAAATAAAAGGGAAAGAGTTGTCATTTATCAGTTCACATTGGCTTCCTTGCCAGGACAGACTAAATACTTCTTCCTTATAGAGAAACTAAAACCTCATTTTCTTTTGTTAATTATTCTACATCCAGTAAACTTGTCCTATTTAATAATAATGATTACATCAAATAAATGACATAAGAAAAACGATAAGTGTGTTGAAAAAGTGTTTTCATTGTGAAGGTATTGTTTTGTCTTTTCAACCAGGTAATTGCAGTTCGTTTGGTGTCTGGATAAGGAGTATCGTCAGTGTTTAGAAAATTCTTCGGTGTTGTTAAGTGAGGCGTGGTTCTACTAACCGTAGCTATCTTCTGTCTACTAGAACTCTATACTCAGTTTTCTCTGTCGCCAATGGAACGATGTTCCTCTGTATCCAGTAAATTACATAGAGTACACATTGGCGTGCCCACCATGTGAATAGCGTGCAGACTTGCGTTGGTTGTGATTTTTCCATTACCGCATAGTACCACTTCATCCTTACGAAACAAGGGAAGTTCCGATAATCGATATTTGCCCATATTTTGTTCCACTTATGCGTGCTACATTATTCTTCGATGTTGTTTCTCCGCTTGAATGTCATCAGGTGCTTGTATATTCTTTTCGCTAGCTTTATATGTATATAACTGTACTCTACTAAAAACAATTTAAAGTGGTGCAACCTCTTGGGAATACGCCATACATCAATGGTAGCATAAAGGTCAGGCAGTGCTATTTCGTTAAGGAGGTGTGACGCCAAGCTTGTAGTCACGTTTTTCCACATCTTGTACGTATTGCAGATGTATAATGCTTGAGCCCTTCTGTTAACATCAATAAGATTGAAGCCATCGTTTTTTGTAGGTAGCGTCATTGTGTCGTACTTTGCCTTGAAGATGCCTCCACGGTTCACAAAGTAAAGTGACCCAGCGCAGGCATGACTCTCGGCCGTGTTCGGAAATAATGGTAAAATTTGTGCAGTATAGTTTATTTTCACGGTGATGTATGCATTTCCTATTACTACTCGTTAAAGTGCACCCAGCTGTCTACGGCTCTTTACTCAAATACAGGGGCGTATGCTGGTTGGTAGTTTACGGTAAAAAAAGCCGCAACCGAGTGCCGTATACTACATTTAAGGTCAATGCCGAGACATTTTAGATGGCAAGCTCATTCAGCAGTCCTTGAGTTTTCACCCCTATTCCGTGGCCGATCTTAAAAATCCCGGACTCCTTTTTGTTAACTTGGCGACGGACTCCTTTTCGTATTTTGTTGTTAACTTCATGGTGGTGTCGACCACAGTGCTGTTCGTAACCAAGAAGCCAACGTCATCGGCGTGCAACAAAAAAGAGCGCCATAGACATCGGGCACCTATGCCGGATGTGACTTCTATTGGTCGGCTAATTTGTCCATCGATGTGAATCTGGCTAAATTATTAATGATTACATGTGGGAAACACATCGCTTACATATTCCGAATGAGATATTGACAATTAGTCCTATCAGAGGATTTATCGAAGATACTATGCCACATTTTAGTTTGGAGACGCCTGCAGTTGAGATTAGATCCGTATGAGATCAAATGAATGACTGTGTGATGACTGTGTGATGAATGTCGTTTAAACCTTCTGGATAGATTGTTATTAGAGTCCAGAGAATGAGTTATCATGTAGTATCAACACGTGACAAAGTTTAGTAAGTCTTTTTCCTTACAATTTGACCAATACGTGTCTTAGTTGTTGACAAAATAATACCAGCTGCAGTATAATCTCGCCTGGGGAGGTTTTCGTAATGCACAGCACGAGTTCGAGCCACCTAACGCAAAATATTATGCAAACACTGTTCTTCCTTCGAATATATGTCTTTTGTTAGGCCTCAGCCACTATTTATAATTAAGAAGTTAATATAAATATATCATAACCAGTCACCATTACGAATAAGTCATTAGAATTCTCAATAAGCTAACTGAAGCCATCAAGCAAAATGTATTAATACTCACCCTTCCGATTTTTGTTGTTTTAAATTATAACTGTCAATACTACTGTTCCTGGCTTCTGAACATTGCCTATTGAATGCAAATGTCACATGACACTTAAATGGTCGCATTACATCAAATATGATTGTTCTCAAGGTTTCCTGAATGTGAAAAATCATTTGTACCAGAACATGTGTCTTGAAGCAAATAAGTTTCTTTCTGGCGTGTTTTGTCCAAATGCACACACCCCACACAAAATATAAAGCTTCAGAGTTGCCTTCACCCCTTTACTAAACACAAAAAAACAACACGTTGCAAATTTTAGACCTTTTTCTGCATGCAACTATATTTATCATACCTGAACAACGTTCATAAGATTCAGGCACGGTAAAATAAAACCATAACTCTGAGATAAATAGGTTTTATATCTAATACTGTATACTTCATTGTCATCACGATGAAATATTCTAAAAGCTGTCCATTTCATATGTGACACTGACTAAGCAAAATTCATTGTTTGAACCCAGATATGACGTTTGGCACATATACTATGATTACTCTCTTTTGTCACGTTCCCAGTAATCTACATGATATAACGCCGCATTGTCACGTTGCCTTTGTGGTAAGACGTTCTATTATCTCAGTACTGGGTGATGTACAAGTCGGTATTGATCTCGCTCGAGGGTCACAGCGGTTTGTGAGTATTTGTCCAGTTTTGTACAAAATGCAGATTTGAACAATCAACTATTTTTATTTTAAACCAAAATTCTACCTGTTTCTATCTTGGGACACCTTCACGGATGGAGGGTTAAAATTATTTAAGCCACCATATTGCATTTGGAGAAAAAACCACTTGTATGAATATCAAGAGCTCAGATGCATACCTAGTTCTAAGCAAAACAGGGAAAGCAGAAAGGTGGAGGGAGTATATAGAGGGCCTATACGAGGGCAATGTACTTGAAGACAATATTATGGAAATGGAAGAGGATGTAGATGAAGATGAAATGGGAGATACGATACTGCGTGAAGAGTTTGACAGAGCACTGAAAGACCAGAGTCGAAACAAGGCCCCGGGAGTAGACAACTTTCCATTATAACTACTGACGGCCTTGGGAGAGCCAGTCCTGGCAAAACTCTACCATCTGGTGAGCAAGATGAATGGGACAGGCGAAATACCCTCAGAGATACTGACAGGTTTCTGATAGATTACACAATGGTAAGCCAGAGATTTAGGAAAAAAGTTTGAAATTGTAAGACATTTCCAGGGGCAGATGTGGACTCTGATCACAATCTATTGGTTATGAACTATAGATTAAAACTGAAGAAACTGCAAAAAGGTGGGAATTTAGGGAGATGGGACCTGGATAAACTGAAAGAACCAGAGGTTCTACAGAGTTTCAGGGAGAGCATAATGGAACAATTGACAGGAATGGGGAAAAAGAAATACAGTAGAAGAAGAATGTAGTAGTGAAGGAAGTAGAGGACCTAGTGGGTAAAAAGACGAGAGCTAGTAGAAATCCTTGGGTAACAGAAGAAATACTGAATTTAATTGATGAAAGGAGAAAAGATAAAAATGCAGTAAATGAAGCAGGTAAGAAGGAATACAAACGTCTCAAAAATGAGATCGACAGGAAGTGCAAAATGGCTAAGCAGGGATGGATAGAGGACAAATGTAAGGATGTAGAGGCACATCTCACTAGGGGTAAGATAGATACTGCCTACGGGAAAATTAAAGAGACATTTGGAGAAAAGAAATCCACTTGTATGAACATCAAGAGCTCAGATGGAAACCCAGTTCTAAGCAAAGAAGGGAAAGCAGAAAGGTGGAAGGAGTATATAGAGGGTCTATACAAGGGCGATGTACTTGAGGACAATATTATGGAAATTGAAGAGGATGTAGATGAAGATGAAATGGGAGATACGATACTGCGTGAAGAGTTTGACAGAGCACTGAAAGACCTGAGTCGAAACAAGGCCCCCGGAGTGGACAACATTCCATTGGAACTACTGACGGCCTTGGGAGAGCCAGTCCTGACAAAACTCTACCATCTGGTGAGCAAGATGTATGAGACACGTGAAATACCCTCAGACTTCAAGAAGAATATAATAATTCCGATCCCAAAGAAAGCAGGTGCTGATAGATGTGAAAATTACCGAACAATCAGTTTAATAAGTCACGGATGCAAAATACTAACGCGTATTCTCTACAGACGAATGGAAAAAAGTGGTAGAAGCTGACCTCGGGGAAGATCAGTTTGGATTCCGTAGAAATATTGGAAGACGTGAGGCAATACTGACCTTACGACTTATCTTAGAAGAAAGATTAAGGAAAGCCAAACCTACGTTTCTAGCATTTGTAGACTTAGAGAAAACTTTTGACGATGTTGACTGGAATACTCTCTTTCAAATTCTGATGGTGGCAGGGGTAAAATACAGGGAGCGAAAGGCTATTTACAATTTGTACAGAAACCAGATGACAGTTATAAGAGTCGATGGGCATGAAAGGGAAGCAGTGGTTGGGAAGGGAGTGAGACAGGGTTGTAGCCTCTCCCTGATGCTATTCAAACTGTATATTGAGCAAGCAGTAGAGGAAATAAAAGAAAAGTTCTGTGAAGGTATTAAAATCCATGGAGAAGAAATAAAAACTTTGAGGTTCGCTTATGACATTGTAATTCTGTCAGAAACAGCAAAGGACTTGGAAGAGCAGTTGAACGGAATGGACAGTGTCATGAAAGGAGAGTATAAGGTGAACATCAACAAAAGCAAAACAAGGATAATGGAATGTAGTCGAATTAAGTCGGGTGATGCTGAGGGAATTAGATTAGGAAGTGAGACTCTTAAAGTAGTAAAGGAGTTTTACTATTTGGGGAGCAAAATAACAGTTGATGGTCGAAGTAGAGAGGATATAAAATGTAGACTGGCAATGGCAAGGAAAGCGTTTCTGAAGAAGGGAGATTTGTTAACATCGAGTATTGATTTAAGTGTCCGGTAGTCGTTTCTGAAAGTATTTGTATGTAGCGTAACCATGTATGGAAGTGAAACATGGATGATAAATAGTTTGGACAAGAAGAGAATTGAAGCTTTCGAAATGTGGTGCTACATAAGAATGCTGAAGATTAGATGGTTAGATCATATAATAATGAGGAGATATTGAATAGCATTGGGGAGAATTTTGTGGAACAACTTAACTAGAAGAAGGGACAGGTTTGTAGGACGTGTTCTGAGGCATCAAGGGATCACCAATTTAGTATTGGTGTGTAGCATGCGGGGTAAGAATCGTAGAGGGAGACGAAGAGATGAATACGCTAAACAGATTCAGAAGGATGTGGGTTGCAGTAGGTACTGGGAGATGACAAAGCTTGCACAGGATAGAGTAGCATGGAGAGCTTCATCAAACCAGTCTTAGGACTGAAGACCACAACAACAACAACATTGCATTAGTCGTTACTTAAAATGTGTTGTGCATGCCATGAATAAAAAGATATGACACAGGATTTTAAAACTAAACATCCGAATACTGTACTGCTCTGTAGACACTTAGCATTCTGATGTTTGCTTTTAAAGTCCTGTGTCATATATTTACATTCATGGCATTTACAACACATTTTAAGTAACGACTAATGGTGGCTTCATTCATTTTAACCTTTCATCCGTGCAGATGGTCCATGACTGAAACCAGTAGAATTTGGGTTTAAAATAAAATCAGTTGATGATTCGAATATGTATCTTACACATCATTTAACGGTTGTTGGCAGTTGCCTTCCAAAAATGTTATCTAGTTGTCTTTCTTCGATCTGCAAACGGCCACACCGAGTTTCAGTGACTAAATCATAGGACAAGTTCTGCTTCATAAGCCACCTCACAGCCTCCATTCAACTCATTGTACGAATGAGCAGTTATGTCAGTTTTGGAGATACTGAGTTACCTTACAAATGAGGCACATAAAAGGCTCCAAGGGAGGGTTATTGAGTGCAATTTATGTATTGTTTGTCATTTAGGGACCATCACCCTAGACAAACGTTACGGAAGCAATGAACATGCTAAATCTGGAGGTGAAAAACGTATTGAATAGTACAACTACAAGTTCTTTTTGGTATCTGCTTCAGAAAATATACATTTTCCTAGTATATACACACTTTGATTACTATGTGATATGCTTAAATCATTTTAGTATTGTTACTAAAATAAAGAGGTTTCTTTCATTATATCAAATTTTCGTCATAAGGTAGATACGATAAACTTATAAATCAAATGCGTTTTGTAGTCTATTTTAACGACGTTGATGGAATATATGCTTCGAATATTGAATAGTACAACTACAAGTTCTTTTTGGTATCTGCTTCAGAAAATATACATTTTCCTAGTATATACACACTTTGATTACTATGTGATATGCTTAAATCATTTTAGTATTGTTACTAAAATAAAGAGGTTTCTTTCATTATATCAAATTTTCGTCATAAGGTAGATACGATAAACTTATAAATCAAATGCGTTTTGTAGTCTATTTTAACGACGTTGATGGAATATATGCTTCGAAAATTTTCAAGATACCTTCTGCACGAGCAACTGCCACATCAGTAATTTCGTCGTCACTGTGCCGAAATTTTTGGGGCACTTGAGGTAGAAGCAAACACTCAGCTACACACGGTACCTCCATAACAGACAGATCTCATAAAATCTATCAGAAACTTGCTGCGTCACTCGTAGTGAGCTTATGTTCTTCATAACTCCTTCATGGTCCTCAAAAGTTTACGGCCTGCCTGAATTTATATCGCATTGTGTGCCTTTCATTCAGTACATCATTTATTTTTCATGGAAAAATGTGACATTACAGAGGGGAACATAAATTTCGTAGGCGTAGTGTACGTAATTAGTAGAACGAGGTAATGGTTAAGGCGGTCAGTTGCCTCTCTGCTGGTAGGGGTTCCGAATCCTGTCACTCCCATGAATTTTAGTTGCTGGTAAGACTCATTAGTTCAGGAGGACAACGAGAATTATTATTTATTCATAATTTGTAAGTATTACACCTACCTTACATCACATTTTCTTTATGCACTGTGAATGCTGCCTGGGATTAAAATGAATTGATATCTCTTCTCTGCTTTTGTCGGTACTGGTTTCCTGCCTGCATGTTACACAAATTAATAAGATGCATTTTCTCGACGTAAAAAGCTAAGTACTTTATTTTTGATACCTTAATCGGCACTGACGTCATCATCCATGTCAGAAAAAAGTTAGCTTCACGTTTGTCTCTGTCTTTTTGATCAAAGACGTAAAATAACTCAAAATCAAGAGTTTATTGACCGACTGCAGAAATTGAAGTAGACAGCCTTGTTTTTATGTAAAAGCTGCTCCTCATTTTAAGAAAATAAAAATACTAAAGAGATAAGAAAACGAAATCGTTCATTTGTCATTAACAGTTTCTCCTTAACAGCTTAATAATTTCAGTAATGTGTATGGACACGGTACTGAAATTATTGAGTTGTTAAGGAAAAACTTTTCTACAACTACGTCCGGCCGCTGGGGAATATAAGCAACCAGTTTCCGGATGAATTGATTATTCTGTGACAACTCCTCCACTGCATCTCGATCTGTTTCGGACAGCACTGTTTTGGTTACCGGTGCTGATCTTCGCCACCTGTCAATATTCTTTATCTCCATCTCACCCCATACTTGCTCTGTGGGATTGAGGTGTGCCCTTTTGGGAGATCCGTCCAGCAACTAATCTTCTCCGGCCATTTGAAGCCAGTGCATTACACAGTTCGTTGTATGGACAGGGGAACAGTCTTGTTGGAAGATTATCCACCTCCAGAAAATCTCTGGCGAACAGAAGGAAGCAATACTTTCTCAGTATTTCCCAATAGTAACGACTATTGTCCAGTTTCCATAGAACGCCACAACCATTTGCTGCCTCTGTATTTTGTCCGGTGCTACTAAAAATTAACAAGAACCATTAAACGTTCCCTTCAAGCACTTTTCTGCTATCAGCAGCAGAATGAAGAATTAATAGCGAGAATGATATTAATAACCGAAGTATTAGTTACTTCTTACTCTTGAATGTTAGTTCACGATATAAGAAATTTCTTTAAATAGCGAAAATTTCATACAGACTAAAAACCGAGGTTATGATAGACGAAATTTTAACGCAGTGTTTAGTTTTTAAGCTAAGCGCTTCATAAGTTGCGACACAATCTCTAGTATTGCAAATGTGGGCCTCGGTGGTCTGGTGGATTGATCGTATACTCTTAGTTGTAGTCCATGCTTTCGATTCCCACTTCCAACGTGTATTTAAAATTGATTCAAATGGCTCTGAGCACTCTGGGACTTAACTGCTGTGGTCATCAGTCCCCTAGAACTTAGAACTACTTAAACCTAACTAACCTAAGGACATCACACACATACATGCCTGAGGCAGGATTCGAACCTGCGACCGTAGCGGTCGCGTGGTTCCAGACTTTAGTGCCTATAACCGCTCGGCCACTGCGGCTGGCCGTTTATTTCTAACACACTCGAACAGATCTGCTTCACTTCTTTATTTTTATAGTAAATCTCCTACCTCCCCTTCAGCCCATCCTCACGTTCTCCAATATTCTGCCTTCTAGTCTGACTTTATTGTCTTTAATATTCTATCCTCTTGAAGCGAACAATATAGGTTAAATTTTTCGAGCTTCAATTGAATCAGAAATCTAGTCTATCTTCTTTTCTTAACAAAGAGTCCAATATCCTTAAAACATAATAAATCAAACACCTCTTCGACTTATTTTCCTTCATGCTGTGGCTTCTGGCGGAATTAGTGTTTTTCTGAAGCACCGTAACTTTTCTGAACAACAAAACAATTTCTTTGTGCTAAGTTAATGGAATTACACAAAGTGTGTAGTAGTTCTCTTAAATGAGGTGCACCTACAAAAAAAAAAAAAATCCCCCTCTTTACGGTAAAATATAAAGTAAGAAAATTATGAAATAAGACTCTTTATTTCGGAGTCCTTGTAAGATTATAGTGATTTCACCTTGAGATTTCGTGTTAACTATTACACTGATATAATCAATTTAGTCGTGAAACACAGCTTTTCTAGTCAACATCTGTAAACCTTGCAGGGTTAACAGTACTGGTTATATGCAGATGGTGTACAGTGTCTTAGAAAGGGGACTGCTTTGTCTCTCAGACTGCTTAACTGACACTGGTGAACTTAGTTGGCCATTACGTTTGGTTGTACAGGAAGTTCCAGCTATACATTTGAGTATGATCGGAACAAAATGATCACTGAACCACATCCGTTGGATTATGGTTAGCAAAAAGCGATGGTTGATGCGGTCAGAAGCGTTACGAAAGTGAAAAAATGCGAGACCAACTTTGCAGTTACATAGCCAAAATAAATTTGTAATATCTCTATATTCACATAACGCATTTGACATAGATCTCCCTGGAAGAGCACTCATCTGATAAGACCCAATTACCTTCAGAAGTATAGACTTCATTCTGTTATTAAAAGACTGTTGAAAATTCTTCATATTAGTGACACGTGAGTTTTGGAAGTCGGGACAAGCAGTCCTTCGGTAAGGCGAGATGGCATCTACACCTCCCCCAATAATTCGTAGTATATTTTGGTGAACTCCGTTCCTATGATGGTCCAAAAGCAAGCATAGAATTCTATGGGCTGCCGATTTCTTTGTAGGTGACTCTTTGGTTATAGTATATATTTCTTCATTAGCGATGTTGGCTACAAGATTGGTGTAGGTTGAAAGTAGGATGTCGGCGACTCGGCGTAAAAATCTGTATAATAATGTGGCTTGTTGATCATATTCGTGCGCACGTTGGTCGTCGACAGTATGGTGGAACGTTTGTTAACTCTTATGACCTCCACGATAATGCGCTATACTGGTGTAGTTTCCTGCATCAGTTCAATCGGAGAACGCTCTCGAAACTTTTTGCGCTCTAGAGATTGTCGTACCAACGCTGTGATTCTTCCTTTGCCTGGTTTTATTCTACAGCTGTTTGCTATTAATCCCATGTGGTCGTCATATAGTTCGTATAATTTGCGAAGGCATAAGAAGTGATAATCCAAGGTGCATTTTCACCAGTACGCTATCATGCGACCATGTCGAACGATTCAGTTTTTTATGTGCTGTTTCACGATGTGTAGACATCGCATGATGCTTGTTGGATATCTGGATTGCGTCAAGACATTTTTCCCATGTATTGTTTATAACTTGTTTCATTTTCTGTGTTCTGCAAAAGAGACACATTTATCTGCCATACGCGCCTTTCTAGGTTCAGAAATGGTTCAAATGTCTCTAAGTACTCTGTGACTTAGCATCTGAGGTCAGCAGTCCCTATACTTCGAACTACTTAAACATAACTAACCTAAGGACGTCACACACATCCATACCCGAGGCAGGATTCGAACCTGCGACCCCGTCTTAGGAATGCTTTTTGTTCAGTGTACTGCATTGCTATATGACATGCGCAGTCATCCGAGAAGTCGATGGGCTAAATTTCACAGTCGACTACACTATGGATACAGCTTTCTGTTACACCTTGTCTAGTCTGCTTCCCGAATTACGAGCTACGTACGTGTATCCTCGTGTGTGCGGAGGAAGATGGCACAAGTATTAATTGAATCTAGTCCACTAGTTAACAACAACAACGCGCAAAACCTAAAGTTCGGAAATTGATTTTCTTGGCGCAATACGCAGTTAAAATTATCAGCCAAAATTATGTTCATTAGAGATTCCGTTATTAATGGGACAAATGCTTCCCGGAACGGGCTGCTGCTAGCTCGTTTCTCGCTGGACCTGGAGGTAACATAGAGATTAACAAGGAGTAGATAATATATTTTTGCACTTATTCTCGTCCAGGTTCAAGTATAGCTTGTGCTGTACATGGTATGTCGGTTTTGAACAATATCCTCATTCCGCACTCATTGCCGATGTTCAAGATTGCCTCATATCCGTACGCGTCCACTAATTTCTTTGCAACGGCTTCTGGTATCATCGCTATGTCACTGTAGGTGGCCTATAAATAGTTCTTTAGAGAGTGTAGCTTCACGTCGGAAACACTCCTGTTTTGCATTGAGCGAGGCAGTTT
Source organism: Schistocerca gregaria (assembly GCF_023897955.1). NCBI lineage: Eukaryota > Metazoa > Arthropoda > Insecta > Orthoptera > Acrididae > Schistocerca > Schistocerca gregaria. Next base: position 189,565,708 of record NC_064927.1, on the reverse strand, counting down.
TATACGCCTGTTTCATTCAGTGAGACTACTAATCATACCATGGAATCCCGTTGACGGGTCCAAGGTCGTCCCCAGTTTTCAACGGTTCTTCATTTGGAGGTGCCAGTTTGATCTGTACTTCCTCAATCAGGTTTGGGAAGTTTTTCCGAAGTGTACCATGTTCGTGCTTTTCGCTTCAATCTGTTTTGAGAATTTTCTCTATGCGTGAGAGTTTTTGCTCCAGTTCTTGAACCTCTCCTGGACTATGTTTACGTGTCTGCCGTTTGGCTTTCACCCATTGCTGTCTGAAGTTGTTTCTCTCAATATTCTTCAGATCTCATAGTAGGATGGTGTTTCGAGTTAACTTTTCGCTCGTGCTCGTATTGGCTGTCGGTTTCAATCAAAGATCGCTTAGCTTTGAGGCTGCTCATTGAGAACTGGTTCTTGCGTAACATAAGCCCCTATAACGGAGGAATTGATCGGTTTTCCATTAACTATGGAGATCTGTTGTACCTACAGCCGTCACGATTTCCTTAGGTTTGCGTAGTATCGAATATGTTGTGAAGTGATGACACTCTGAGTTTCGTCTTCGGTCGTACGATTTTTCGTATTCACGTTGAGGCCTTCCATTGGGACTTGTCGGCGGGTAGCTGCAGCGTAACTCGCTGGCAGAGCAGTCATAGCCGACACTGCAGGAGCCTTGCCAGCTGGCAACTGCGCCACTGGCTGCTGTGATGACTCAGGCCGGGAGAATTGCACGGCGTACACATTCTCGGATGACAGTCGTATACAACGGTGCATCGCTACCAAAGACGCTGACGTACGATGGTACATGGTGGTAAAAATCGGCATTTCGTTGTCGCAGTCTGTTGAACACTTGGAATTTGCGTGCACTGGACCACCGTTCGGCAACATTACTGAGGACTTTCCCCTACGGCCCAATCACTGCACTTACCTGTTCCTCTGGTACTTAGAATAGCAGTTCGAATATCCTGACCCTCCGAATTCCAAATTCTGCAACAGTTATGGTAACTCCTCCTACGTTTCCGTCACAACCTTTAAGCTTCATAATCCCACCACAAGACTAAACTACTTTGTAGCATAAGTTAGCATCCCTCAATTTGACAAAAAACAACGCCACTCCTAGCGATAGATGTATTTCAAAAACATCTCCTAAATAAAGTCTTATTTCGAATTTTGACTTCATCTACACACATCCAAAAAACGTTTTGCATCACCTCAGTTCCCAGAACTCCTGAATATAGATGTTGACTGTGCATCTTGTATCACAGACTCTGTCCCTCTGACTGGTCGGAGTTGTCACTAGTAGTCCGGAACCGTGCGACTGCTACGATCGCAGGTTCGAATCCTGCCTAGGGCATGGATGTGTGTGATGTCCTTATGTTAGTTAGGTTTAAGTAGAATTTCTAGGGGACTGATGACCACAGCTGTTGAGTCCCATAGTGCTCAGAGCCATTTGAACCAACCATTTAGTTGTCACTAAACCCGTCCGAAGATGTAAGCAACCACACATGAGCATCGTCTATTCGACGGAGGGGGTCCGAGAGTCGATCAGTTCCAGTAATTCCACCAAGAAGGAGGTACACGGCTCGTGTTGTCTTTAGTTCAACCCTGCCTAGACGATCTATACCGCGGTTCGATACCATACTTTATTGTTACTTTGCGCCAGGAAGGGCTCTCAACAAGGGAAGTATCCAGGCGTCGCAGAGTGTACCAAAGCGATGTTGTTCGGACATGGAGGAGATACAGAGGAACTGCCGATGACATGACTCTCTCAGGTCGCCCAAGGGCTACTACTGCAGTGGATCATCGCTACCTGCGGATTATGGCTTGAAGAAACCCTAACAGCAACGCCACCATGTTGAATAATGCTTTTTGCGCAGCCACAGGTCGTCGTATTACGACTCAAACTGTGGCCAACTTCACTCCCGCCGTCCATGGCTAGGTCCATCTTTGCAACCACAAGACCATGCAGCACGGCGCAGATGCGCCCAACAACATGCCGAACGGACCCGTCAGGATTGGCACTACGTTCTATTCACCGATGAGGGTCGCATATGCCTTCAACCAGACAATCGTCTGTGACGTGTTTGGAGGCAACCTGGTCAGGCTGAACGCCTTAGACACAATGGCCAGCGTCCCTGCTAAAAGGATGGACATACAAAAGCACTGCCCAGCAAGTGCAGCAGGGTGGAGGTTCCCTGCTGTTATGTGGGACCGATAACTGTAACACTCGTAACAGAAACGACTTTCACAGGAGTTGGAAAACCATCGAAAGAACAAAAATACTTCGAATCGTCACAGAACTTCAGAAGCTTAGATATTGTCTCAAAATCTCTCGTTAATAAAAATATTTAATTTCGCCTAAGGCTTGCTGGAATGATGTGTGTGACGGAGTTAATGAAATCTAATTCTCCTGAATGTGGCAGTGATTTTTAAATGTCATTTACTGTAATAACATTCAGTTCATAAGCGTTAAGGACTGTCATCTCTGATGACGCATTTTATAGTATTTTCAGTATCGTGGTGTTGGTTTGCTTCTGGATTGGTTGATTCGTGGAAGGGGATCAAACAGCGAGGTCGTCGGTCCTATCCGGTTAGGGAAGGATGAGGAAGGATGTGGGCCATACCATTTCGCGGGAACCATCCCGGGATTTACGTGAAACGATTTAGGTAAATCACGGAGGACCCAGTTTAAGATCTCCGGACTGGGTTTTGAACCGTCGTCCTCCGAAAGCGAGTCCAGTGTGCTAACCACAGCACCACCTCGCTCGTTTTACATCTGGACTGATTACCTGAGGGAACAGTGTTCTCTTTTGATGTATCCATTTTGTATAGTCAGACGTCTGTTCGCGACAGAGATTCGAAGACCTGCAAGACCGCTACGTTATACGGGCTGCAAGTAAATCAGTCGAAACGCAGTTCATGTCGTTCGGATACTTTTGGATATGTAGTACATGACTTAGCTGTGCTATCTTTTGCGACCAGGTCACCGTTATACTGCAAGGCGCCAGCCATTGTGATCGAGCCGTTGCAGGCGCTTCAGTCCGGATCTGCGAGACCGCTACGGTCGCAGGTTCGCATGGATGTGTGTGATCTCCTTAGATTAGTTAGGTTTAAGTAGTTTAAGTTCTAGGGGACTGATGACCTCAGATGTCAAGTCCCATTGTGCTCAGAGCCATTTGAACCATTTGGAACCTGCAAGGCATTGGTTATGGACCTGCTGAATCCACCGATTCAGTATTTGGAAGGTGGTCGCGGAATAACCACTAACGATAGCAGAAATGTCAGAGAAAGACAAACTCGCAGTTTTGATAGGTGGCAACCATTACGTTGTCGAATTCTGACACTTACTGGTACACACTTCTCCTTTTTACACAGGGTATAAACGGACCACATGTCAACCAATCGACACTGAAATGCGATTTGCGGATGAGCAATCTGGTGCATGATTCGTCCATGCATACTTAATGAAGCAAAAGTCAGTAGTACCTATTCTTTGCACTCGTGCTGAAACCCTAATCCAGGCTGTTCCAGCTCGCTGGCTCCGTTGTGAGCCGCGGAGCGCTCCCTGCTCCAGGGAGCCGTGTCGCTCGCTGTGACCATTCAAGTGGGCCGGCACGCCGCCACGTGGCACGGGCGGCAAGGCAAGCATTTTGATGATCCAGCTGTGTCTCACAAGACTCTCGTACTCTTAGCTGCTAAGACGTGGTGACATGCTACACCAGGAAATACGATGTACAGGAAATAAATCAGAAACAACTGTTTTACAAGAAACTGCTGTAGGTTGACATTTTCATTTCATTACAAGATCGGAAATATCAGGCGACAAAGTGTTCGCAGCGTTAATGCGGAGGATGGCCTTCATTGTTGCATTCTGAAGAAACGATCGTTCCTCACGATTACTCTTTTCATTGCTGAGAAAAGCTGCTCACAACAATACACAGACCCAAACATGCACATGATCTGAGCGGCATTGTTGTGAAGCTTGGGAGAATGTTTTTTTTGTAGCGAAAGATACCATCGTGACAAATCAAACGTGTTGTAGTACCTCTCTTTCAACTAACTTGAATTTTGCAAATAAATAATCTCCAACTGAAGTGACGATGAAAACGCATTGGGGGAAACTGAAAACGGAGTGCTGAACACCATAGGTTCCATTTACAAACTAGTGAGATCTCGGAATCGTGTTTCAAACGAAGTGATGAGCTGCTTTAACTTTGCTTGGTAATCGCCGAAAGTAGTACCTTCAGGTAGTTTTAAAGAAGCAAGACGATTGAAGAACATTAAATGCCCATTATTCATCTGCCTCTCAAATAAACGTAACTTTCCCACGAACGCTTCGACCTGGTCGCGCATGTCAACGATTAGCTGCCCTTTGCCCTACGATGACAGATTTAAATTATTCAGATGCATAGTTATGTCACCTAGGAACGCCAGGTCTGATATCCATTTCATATCTTTCAGACAACGCATTTCTCCCCCTTTCATTTCGAGAAAAAGGCATATTTCCTCACGAATGGCAAAGAAAACATCAAGAACTCTTCCCCCGTCTCGGCCAACGAACTGTACTGTGGTAAGGTATATCCCCTTACTCCACTTCTACACTCCTGGAAATGGAAAAAAGAACACATTGACACCGGTGTGTCAGACCCACCATACTTGCTCCGGACACTGCGAGAGGGCTGTACAAGCAATGATCACACGCACGGCACAGCGGACACACCAGGAACCGCGGTGTTGGCCGTCGAATGGCGCTAGCTGCGCAGCATTTGTGCACCGCCGCCGTCAGTGTCAGCCACTTTGCCGTGGCATACGGAGCTCCATCGCAGTCTTTAACACTGGTAGCATGCCGCGACAGCGTGGACGTGAACCGTATGTGCAGTTGACGGACTTTGAGCGAGGGCGTATGGTGGGCATGCGGGAGGCCGGGTGGACGTACCGCCGAATTGCTCAACACGTGGGGCGTGAGGTCTCCACAGTGCATCGATGTTGTCGCCAGTGGTCGGCGGAAGGTGCACGTGCCCATCGACCTGGGACCGGACCGCAGCGACGCACGGATGCACGCCAAGACTGTAGGATCCTACGCAGTGCCATAGGGAACCGCAGCGCCACTTCCCAGAAAATTAGGGACACTGTTGCTCCTGGGGTATCGGCGAGGACCATTCGCAACCGTCTCCATGAAACTGGGCTACGGTCCCGCACACCGTTAGGCCGTCTTCCGCTCACGCCCCAACATCGTGCAGCCCGCCTCCAGTGGTGTCGCGACAGGCGTGAATAGAGGGACGAATGGAGACGTGTCGTCTTCAGCTATGAGAATCGCTTCTGCCTTGGTGCCAATGATGGTCGTATGCGTGTTTGGCGCCGTGCAGGTGAGCGCCACAATCAGGACTGCATACGACCAAGACACACAGGGTCAACACCCGGCATTATGGTGTGGGGAGCGATCTCCTACACTGGCCGTACACCTCTGGTGATCGTCGAGGGGACACTGAATAGTGCACGGTACATCCAATCCGTCATCGAACCCACCGTTCTACCATTCCTAGACCGGCAAGGGAACTTGCTGTTCCAACAGGACAATGCACGTCCGCATGTATCCCGTGGCACCCAACGTGCTCTAGAAGGTGTAAGTCAACTACCCTGGCCAGCAAGATCTCCGGATCTGTCCACCATTGAGCATGTTTGGGACTGGATGAAGCGTCGTCTCACGCGGTCTGCACGTCCAGCACGAACGCTGGTCCAACTGAGGCGCCAGGTGGAAATGGCATGGCAAGCCGTTCCACGGGACTACATCCAGCATCTCTACGATCTTCTCCATGGGAGAATAGCAGCCTGCATTGCTGCGAAAGGTGGATATACACTGTACTAGTGCCGACACTGTGCATGCTCTGTTGCCTGTGTCTATGGGCCTGTGGTTCTGTCAGTGTTATCATGTGATGTATCTGACCCCAGGAATGTGTCAATAAAGTTTCCCCTTCCTGGGACAATGAATTCACGGTGTTCTTATTTCAATTTCCAGGAGTGTATATCTTTCAGGAATCCTTTGAATTGGCGATGATTCATACCGTGACGCCACACAAGATACACACACTTCACGACATCTTTCATTACGCCACCTAGCTCTACTGTTTCAGCACACAGTGCCTCTTGGTGAATAAAACAATGAAGAGTCTATCAAAAATATCACGGTGTAATCGAGTGGTACCACATTCAAGAGTTCTTCAGTTACTTGCAGCTCCATCTCGACACCACGCACAAAGACTGCAAGCTGAGCACAGTCCAATATGTCGATGCTTTCGTCAAGCGCTAGCGAAAATGCAACAAAGCTCTCCGCCTTTTTCCTGAGCTGTGTCTCTAAACCCGCTGCCATGTCCAGAATTAGACGAGACATTGTTTGCTTCGACAGGCAAACCCCTTCAATTGCCTGCACCTGCTACCATGCACTTTTTTACGAGTGGTCCCTCCGAAAACGGCTTGCCACTCGTCGCAATGATGTGAGCGACCCTGTAGCTTGCTCGAATTGCAGATTCAGTAGTGTTTTCTCCGCTCTTATTCACCTGAAAATTATAAACGCACTACAGAACACGAACTAAGTTGCATGTTTTGATGCCCTCCGTATTACGAAACTGTTTTCAAACTTACGCCTCCTCGTATGTCGTTCTTAAGCCTGGCTACCAGTTCTCTGCGTGCAACGCCTTCAACCTGATAGTAGCGCGCTGCGTGAAGACGTGTATAATGTCGTTGTATTTGTACCTATTCGCAGAATTAAACACTTTATGACGTACAAGACACTGCGGACGACCATCCCTCTCAATGAATAGAAAGGTATCCTCCAATAGAGGCACAGAGCTCCCGCGGCTAGTCATAGCTGTCATTGAACACGGATTACTGCGTCAGTCGCGGCTGGATTTGGCCAGGGGCAGTGAGTTCGCTTTCCCCCTCCACGCGGGCTCCGAGCTGCTGCAGTGAGCGCTCCGGAGCGCTCCGGCTCCCTGGAGCTCGTTTGGAACAGCCTGCTGGCCTAATCGCTGCCAGCCGGTGTAGCCGAGCGGTTCTAGGCGCTTCAGTCCGGAACCGTGCGACCACTACGGTCGCAGGTTCGGATCCTGCCTCGGGTATGGATGTGTGAGATGTCCTTAGGTTAGTTAGGTTTAAGTAGTTCTACGTTCTAGGGGACTGATGACCTTTGATGTTAAGTCCCATGGTGCTCAAAGCCACTTGATTCTAATCGCTTTTATATGGAAGCATGTAATACATTTCATGGTGTTTTGACTTGTGTTGCATGTCTCTTGCATGGTGTTCAAGTTTTGCGTCCCGTAGCATTACTGCATGAGATAAGACTGTGAATCATAAAAATCCTAACCCCTAGTGGCAAACCTAAATAACTGTGAGTAAACTCGAAACTAGGTTGCATATATGTACTCCCTGACAGTTGTCGACCAATAAATCTGCGCGCATCGCCCGTATTATTGCGAAGAAATCGTCTGGACGGATGCAGCGACTCGAATTTGAAGCCTTAATCCGGATTCAATCCGATATTCGGCATGAAAAAACTGCGCGTGCTTTTTAATAAAATGGCCCAATTTAATTTTTATTTAATCTCTTCAGATTTATATTTACCACTCTCGGATCGGTCCCCTTTTTTTCACTCGCCACGGAGTTGGTTAAATACTAAATCCTCGCCGCTGAATGGTTGCGCGGACAATGCGCCCCGAGTTATCGAGCAGCGGCTGCCGGCTAAAGTCCCGCGGATCGGCCCGCCGCGGGTTTACACGCCGCCTCCAGCACAGCCCCAGCGCCTGCCTGCTGCATTCCGCTTCATTTTCCGCCGACTTGCCGTGTCAAATAATTTATCTCGTCCCTCCGGCAGCAGAGGTCTCCTGCGACTGTGACGGCATGGTGCCCAGTAACACGTCTATTTTCGCATCCAGATTGCCGTAGAGCCCACTGCAGTACGTTTTTTTCTTCTCCATCTGTTGTAAAGAATCGTTATCAATGTTTGTTCAGCAGCATGACGCACGATATATAAATATTAAATGTCTGATAATGCAAATGTTGGTGAAGTTTGGAGAATATAGGGTGTAATGGGTATAAGTGCAAATTCTTTCATATGTGCTAGCGTAAACCTCTCAGAACTTTTTTTTCTGGAGGAAGGAAAATTTTTCTTTATTTAGAATTGCTCCAAAGTTATTTGTTTCATGATGACAAATTTATACAAAAATATGTACCCGTTTTCAAAACATAATTTTTACACTTTGCTTCACTTTGTTGGCTAAAATAACTAATTATGAAATATTTTATTTTGCAATAAACAGTGAGGTGATCATTTCAATAATTACCATGCAAAATAACAATAATAATATTCAATTATGCTGTGGAATACAGCAAATCATCACATCCGTGTATTCTGGTGGTCACTAGCTGCTGCCCATTGTGTAAGGTGGCAACGGCTTTGCACCTTACATGAGTCCATTTAACGTGACACTTTAGGTTTTGTTGGAGTAATACTCTAAAATACGGTGTAAGAAATGTATGTGGAAACGCATCGGCACGCAAGAATTCCGTGATTTTGTTAGTATAAGATTTTGCGGAAAGGCAGTATGCGAGACAGAGTTCGGCTACGTCCCCGCCTAGCCTCCGAAGGCCATAGCCTGGCGGTATGAATGGTGAACTGGGGAAGTTCTATAATCCGTTTAGAGAGGCCACAGCGGCCGCCAGCCTCTGAGGGATGCGCAGCTGCAGGTGTTCAAGTGTTTACCAAAACAGAGCAGTGGATAGGTGGACGGGTATTCCTGTGCGAGCTGTCACCTATGTCCTGCTAATTTTACGTCTTCAAGTGGGGCAGGCCAGGAGTTCAGAATAACAAAACTTTCAATGCAAGAGCTGCGTTCGCTACGACGGGGAATCTTGCCGGGAAAATCTCGTGTGGTCTCTTGGGAGAAAACTTCCAGTAAACGTGTTATTACCCACAGTTGTGGTTCTTCCCAACCGGCGTGGGAGGAGTTTTTTTTGTGAAATTTTATAGAAAAACAAATTGTGGGAAAGAGTTCTATTCCCAGGCCGTACATTGGTCGGCACTGGCAAACTGGGTATTTTGAGATCTTCTAGTGATGTGATTCGCTCAGTAAAAGTTGAGGTGGGAAAACAGAGGTCAAGAGCGATCTTGCTCGACTCTGGTAGCGGTCTTCCATTCTGGGCTCTCGTACTGAGAGGACTTTCACCAAGTCGTCACCCCTTTTGGTCTTTCGTTCTGAGACGACGTTAGCCGCGCCAGCTCATTGCCGACGAAAACATTGTTATAATTAGAGAAGCTTATGGACAGCAGTCTGTTGTTCGAATACTGTAGGATTGTACTTTCCGAGACGCCACACGCCGACCGCACGGCCGCGCAGTCGCCATCGGAGACCGCCGCTACGACAGGAATATTGCGGTGAGATCGCTCCCGCTTTGGCCTGTGTTAGGAGTAACGTTAAATACTTGGATCAAGTGCAATTGCTGATTCCACATAGGTTTCACGATACTTTGGGGTGTAGTGGTTCTTCGTATATAAGTTATAAGAGATCGCGTTTTGGACCGATTTTAACACAGTTACTGCCAATGCCAGTTAGGAGGATAATTTGTAAATTTTTCATTTTGTTTTATTCAGCATTGATCTGAAGCTTCTAATAAAATTATTGTGATTCAGTAGAGCCTTTAATTTCAGTAGTTGATCCTGAATTCACCCTGTTGCTTAGTTTTTTTGTTTTTCGTTTATGTGTTTCTTTGATGTCATTGAACACTCTAAGTGTTCGGGATCGTTCATGTTTGTAAGTAAAAAATAGGTGTGATTTACCGTTAACACTACCACCGCAGAATAATTAGGGGTGACAGGGACACATTTAAATCTAGCGTAATCCATGTTTGCGTACAGTTGCACTCCTCATTTCTCTGTAAGTTGTTTGTCAGGGGCGAACACACGCAAAAATCGAACAAGCAACGGGTTGGGTGTTACAATTGCTACATTTACTTGCCGATATTTTCATAATAATCCTTATCTTTTTGTGCATGAAGAAACGGTTTATCATTGACAGATGTGTACGTCTGGTTTCCATTCGGAAGAATAGTTCCGTTGCAGTTAAGACACAATGAAAGTTGGTGTACAGAATCGTAGCCAGAAGATCCGAAAGGGTAAATATGTTCAAAATTTAGTGTTACTTCTTTTTCTCTACATCGATCTTCCCACGGACACAACACAAACTTTACAACCTAATGTTTTCTGCATCGCTCTACCTGTGCTTTAAAGTGAATGACACCTGTCGGTGTACACTCTCCAGTTTTCATACTGATGTCCATACTTCACCACCTGACATGTTGCCCTTGAGAAATAGCATTAATAGCTTGATCTCCGACCTAAACTACCCCCGCATAGATAGTGGTACTATCTAACCTAGCAACATATAACTTTTAATAGCTGTAATTATTGATCTACAGTAGAAATATCTGCCTTCTTACCCGTTACAACCTCTATACTCCAAAAGAATGTAATTTATTAAATAATTTTTTGCTGTTTCTGTCACTTTCTTTACTAATATTTATTAGCACTAAGCGTTTAGGTACCAAGCCGCCATCATCAGAATTTTCACAGTTCTTCTTTTTTTGGCGTCGTCCCATTGGAGTGAAGTCCAATTGGTCTGCTTGTGACATAGCCCTATGGTATTGGTGGATGAGGGAATGCAGTACTGTATGTTTCACTGAAATACTCTCGCCAGCGTCACAAGGAAAAACGTTAATCAGTATATCCGACACATGTGGAAATATTGTAATATCATATTGGCATGGCGTGGTCAAGGTTCCCATTGTATTAACACCTTCCTATTCCATATTCGTGGTAGCTGAAAAAATTACTATTTCGGATACCACTATGTGAACAATAACTTGAAACATGTCTAATCCGCTGAATTGTAATATAGAGAAGTTGAGACAGGTCGTCAGGATTTGTCACGTCTCCATAGATGGAGAGACGACAGAGAGGAAAAAAATGGTCACTTCACAGGAAATATCCTGATAGTGGTCCATGTCTCCCAGTAGTGCGTGAGGGCAAACTCTTGAATTTTCTTTATCAGACAAACGGGATCCGAAAAGAAAAGATGTGGTAAATACTAGGAAGTGGAGACAGTTTTACTGCTAGAAATGTCTGAAATGTCTGTTTACGTATTTCACGTACACACTGTGTAGCCGGAAACTAGGCGTGTCTTTTGCGATCAACGGGGGTCGCGGCTTCTGGAAGAAAGTTGCCATGTTGTCACCACCAGCAGCTGTGCACATAGCTGTTATCTCCTTGCAGTGTGGCGTCGGAGATTGTAAGAGCGCATACTTCAGAAGAAGATATTATTTTCTAACAACGTCACATTGCTTTGGATGTGATTTGGAAAAAGTGACAGAGAGACAAGGAAGATACAGATACGGCCATTAAAAGGTAGTTTGCCAGTAATTAGCATTGCAGAATGGCTGGGATGTAATATATATATATATTAAAAAGCTTCATCAAGGAAAACGATACGTTCCACTATCAAGATTCAATCGCTTGACTAGTATAGGGTATCATATGCAGCATGCAGTTTTGGGTGGCCAATTTCGACTCAACAGAGGCGACACGTAATTTCTGTAAGCGAGTATTCAAGTAAGGGCTGGCATTCAAAATGTAACAGTCATGTCACCATAATAAGCAAACAGCAACTGCAATGAACTAGGAAAGGTTAATTTTGTAATGGAGAGGAGATTGAGGGGTAAGAATTGTGTAGAAAGCCCAAGACTTGTCTACAGCAAGCAGGTTCAATTGACTGCAACTTGTAGTATGTATGCAGAGAACAAAGGACTTTTAAAAGAACAGTTTGGCTTTGAGAGCTGCATCAGACCAGTTTCGCTCTCAATACTACAATATTAACAACTGATCGAAAGCTTTGGAAGCGTTACATATTCTGTTGCGGTATTATGTAGTTGCTGAGACTGTCCGAAGCGACCGAAGTGAGGTAGATTAAAGGCAGTGTTAATAAAATAAACTATCTCAGTATAGCAACAATTGTAAAGTAAACAATATCTGATTAAGACTGAGTTAGTGAGATCTACATCTACATGACTACTCTGCAATTCTCATTTAAGTGCTTGGCAGGGGGTTCATAGAACCACAATCATACTATCTCTCTACTATTCCACTCCCTAACAGCGTGCGGGAAAAACGAACACCTAAACCTTTCTGTCATTCGGACACTGTTTCTGGTTTCTGCCTTCTTATTAATAGTCAAAACTTAAGAAAACATAATTTTACTGTGCATGTACATAAAACTGCACATATCCAACATAAACCTGTATCTACTCTTAAATCTGTTTCGTGAGCGGTTCCAGGCGATTCGGTCAGGAACCGCGCGACCACTACGGTCGCAGGTTCGAATCCTGCCTCGGGCATGGATGTTTGTGATGTCAGTAGGTTGGTTCGGCATAAGTAGTTCTAAGTTCTAGGAGACTGATGACCTCAGATGTTAAGGCCCATAGTGCTCAGAGCCATTTGAACCATTTTGCATGAGATTGACCGAGTTTTCCTGTCTTCAAAGACGATGTTCGTAACATATTCACTGTTGGTTACTTTAACTGAAGACCGAGCCCTTTTTACAATACTTGCTGCAACATATCCTTTAATTTGCTCCATTGTTGTTCTTGTGGTCTTCAGCCCTGAGACTGGTTTGATGCAGCTGTCCATGCTACCCTATCCTGTGCAAGCTTCTTCATTTCCCAGTACCAAGTGCACCCTACACCCTTCTGTATCTGTTTAGTGTATTCAGCTCTTGGTCTCCCTCTACGATTTTTATCCTCCACGCTGCCCTCCAATACTAAATTGGTGATATCAAATGGAAATGGGCGTATGGCAAGGCTGGCAGGGAAGTTCTGGTGCCAAGTGCAAGTCTTATATCGGTCGACGCGACATTGGGCGGCCTTTGCGCCGGTGATGAGGATGAAATGTTGATGAGGACAGCACAGCACCCAATCCACGAGCTGAGATAAATCTCGAACCCGACTGGGAATTGAATAGGGCCCGCTGCACGGGAGGTAAACAAGTTACCACCCAGCTAATGGCTCTGAGCACTATGGGACTTAACTACTCTAGTCATCAGTCCCTTAGAACTTAGAACTACTTAAACCTAACTAACCTAAGGACATCACACACATCCATGCCCGAGGCAGGATTCGAACCTGCGACCGCAGCAGTCGCGCGGTTCAGGACTGCGCGCCTAGAACCGCTAATCAGGCGGGCTGCTCCATATCAGTTTCATTGCGTTAGAATGCCCGTGACTGGGTGACAGCTTCATTACTCTATGTCCGCTTATGCAAGCTCATAGATTTCATATGTGGGAAACAGTATTTATGGAGAGATATTAGATCAACCAACACCACAGTTTTAAATTTATCTCTTACTTCCACGTTTTGACGCTGAGATTAATCATGTCCTCTTTCGCTTTAGCCATAGAGGAATAGTGTGAATAACAGAATGGTTGGAACTATTATGATGCTACGGTCGCAAGTTCAAACCCTGCCTCGGGCATGGATGCGTGTGACGTCCTTAGGTTAGTTAGGTTCAAGTCGTTCTAAGTTCTAGGGGACAGATGACCACAGCAGTTGAGTCCCATAGTGCTCAGTGCCATTTGAACCATTTTGAACTATTATGAATGTGCACATATAGTGTTCAATCTGTTTCTCTAAAATGAAACTTTACAGTGATGGCCTGGCAGAGAGGGGGGTGTCGAATGTTACCACGGCACAACTTGTTATATGCGTTGGCCACTATCACACAACAGACAACAAATAACAGTAATAACAGATAGTACCCGGTGATCAAAAAGTAAGTATAAATTTGAAAACTTTGTAAACCACGGAATCACGCAGATAGAGAGGTAAAAATTGACACACATGCTCGGAATGACTTGGGGTTTTATTAGAACAAAAGAAAACTACCCGATATTGCTAGACGCGTGAAAGATCTCTCGCGCGCGTCGTTTGGTGATGATCGTGCGCTCAGCCGCTACTTTCATCATGCTTGGCCTCCCAAGTTCCCAGACCTCAGTCCGTGCGATTATTGGCTTTGGGGTTACCTGATGTCGCAAGTGTATCGTGATCGACCTACATCTCTAGGGATGCCGAAAGACAACATTTGACGCCAATGCGTCACCATAATTTACAGTGCTGCTCACAACATTATTCCTCGACTACAGCTATTGTTGAGGAATGATGGTGGATATATTGAGCATTTCCTGTAAAGAATATAATCTTTGCTTTGTCTTACTTTCTTATGCTAATTATTGCTATTCTGATCAGATGAAGCGCCATCTATCGGACATTTTTTGAACGTTTGTATTTTTTTGGTTCTAATAAAACCCCATGTCATACCAAGCATGTGTGTCAATTTGTACCTCTCTATCTACATTATTCCGTGATCTATTCAGTTTTCAAATTTATACTGACTTTTTGATCACCCGGTATATTAACCCAATTACTATAAGGAATAAAAATAATCATAGGCTCAACACGTAACAAACACATCCACTGTACAGGAAGCTGCCTGGAATTGCAGCATTATGCAAGATGTAAGTATTGGTTGGGTTCAAATGGCTCTGAGCACTATGGGACTTAACTTCTAAGGTCATCAGTCGCCTAGAACTTAGAAGTACTTAAACCTAACTAACCTAAGGACATCACACACATCCATGCCCGAGGTAGGATTCGAACCTGCGACCGTAGCGGTCGCGCGGTTCTAGACTGTAGCGCCTAGAACCGCTCGGACACCCCGGCCGGCTTCGACATGGTGAAGGTCGACAACTGCAAGTGGCTGCCGCTGTCTTTTCGACACTGACTACCAGGCAACGTTCCCTTGTACCTCTCTCCAGTTGTTCATCAGCATCAGCCAGCACAACGGCGTTTCGTTTGAGTAATGCCACATCACCTGAGTAGGCTAGGTACTGCAGTGAATTATTAAAAATAGTTACTCTACATTAATTAGTTTTTGTTGTAGCGATTTTTTTCCCGTCAGTGTGCTCCCTGCCGCCGTTGGATAAGCAGCTGCAGCAGCAAGTCGTATAACCCTAGCTTACTTATTTGTTACATAGTTTAATTAATTTCTTTGCGTGTTTTTGGGTACTTGCATTGTTTAATTCATATATTTCGGGCGTATTATAGTATTTGAGGGTTGTAGCATCGCGCCTTAGTACCTGAATAGTGTAAATTTGCGTAGTCGTCTGTCTTCTGTTTTTGTTGTGAACGGCCAGTGTCGGTTGGCCAGTCAGTGTGCTCCCTGCCGCCGTTGGATAAGCAGCTGCAGCAGCAAGTCGTATAACCCTAGCTTACTTATTTGTTAGATAGTTTAATTAATTTCTTTGCGTGTTTTTGGGTACTTGCATTGTTTAATTCATATATTTCGGGCGTATTATAGTATTTGACAGTTGTAGCATCGCGCTTTAGTGTTTACTTCGTAGATTCTTATTTAAATTGCGTGTGAGTTTCGTATAGGAGGTGCAATTTCGAGTTTTAGTTACTGTAATCGTAAATTCAGCAGATTGTAGCGCAGTCGTTAGGCATTTGTACAGGTTAGTTGATACATTCTTTGCGTGTTCCGCTTGCGTTATCTAGGCACCGACTCGTGTTTCAGTAACTGTTGTTAAACATCGATTAGAATGGACAGGGACTGCGATTGCTGTGTTCGGATGAGGGCTGACTTGGCATCCCTTCGCTCACAGTTGCAATCGGCGCTGACTTCGGTCGCGCAGCTGGAGGCTGTTGCCAATGGGCACCACTGTGGGGAGCCGGACTCGGGTATCACGGGGATGTCAACCTCATCCCGTCTGTCCCCAGATCGGTCTGCCGCTGTGGTTGCCCCGGTTGCTGCCCGCAGTGGGGCTGAGCCCTCGCCTGTGGTTGATTGGGAGGTCGTTCCAAGGCGTGGCAGGCAGCGAAAGGCGTCCCCGGAAGCTGATCAGAAAGCCTCCCCGGTGCGTCTGACAAACCGGTTTCAGGCACTGTCTCTGGCTGAGCCAGATGCAGCTGCCTGCCCTGTTTCAGAGGATCATTCTCAGCCTTCAAGGTCCGGGCAATCGCAGAGGTTGGGCTTACTGGTAGTTGGGAGCTCCAATGTTAGGCGCGTAATGGGGCCCCTTAGGGATATGGCGGCTAAGGAGGGGAAGAAATCCAGTGTGCACTCCGTGTGCATTCCGGGAGGAGTCATTCCTGATGTGGAAAGGGTCCTTCCGGATGCCATGAAGAGCACAGGGTGCAGCCAGCTGCAGGTGGTGGCACATGTCGGCACTAATGACGTGTGTCGCTTTGGATCTGAGGAAATTCTCTCTGGATTCCAGCGGCTATCTGATTTGGTGAAGGCTGCCGGTCTTGCTTACGAGATGAAGGCAGAGCTCACCATCTGCAGCATCGTTGACAGAACCGACTGCGGACCTTTGGTGCAGAGCCGGGTGGAGGGTCTGAATCAGAGGCTCAGACGGTTTTGCGACCGTATTGGCTGCAGATTCCTTGACTTGCGCCATAGGGTGGTGGGGTTTCGGGTTCCGCTGAATAGGTCAGGAGTTCACTACACTCAGCTGGCGGCTACACGGGTAGCGGAGGCTTTGTGGCGTGGACTGGGCGGTTTTTTAGGTTAGAAGGCCTCGGGAAAGTGCGGGATGGGCTGCAATGTCAAAGGGGGCTTGGCAATTACAGGACGTGCTTGGATCAAGGAACAGTCGGAATTATAGTTGTAAACTGTTGTAGTTGCGCTGGAAAAGTCCCTGAGCTTCAAGCGCTAATAGAAAGCACAGAAGCCGATATCGTTATAGGTACAGAAAGCTGGCTAAAGCCTGAAATAAGTTCTGCAGAAATTTTTACGAAGTCTCAGACGGTGTTCAGGAAAGATAGATTAGGCAGAATTGGTGGTGGAGTGTTGGTGTCTGTCAGTAGTGGTTTATCTTGTAGTGAAGTCGAAGTAGATACTCTGTGCGAATTGGTGTGGGTGGAGGTTATAATTAACAGCCGAATTAAGTTAATAATTGGCTCCTTCTACCGACCCCCAGACTCCGATGATACAGTTGCGGAACAGTTCAGAGAAAGTTTGAGTCTCGTAACAAATAAATACCCCACTCATACGGTTATAGTTGGTGGGGACTTCAACCTACCCTCGGTATGTTGGCAAAAATACTTGTTCAAAACCGGTGGTAGGCAGAAAACGTCTTCCGAGATTGTCCTAAATGCATTCTCCGAAAATTATTTAGAGCAGTTAGTCCACGAACCCACGCAAATTGTAAATGGTTCCGAAAACACACTTGACCTCTTGGCCACAAACAATCCAGAGCTGATAGAGAGCATCATGACTGATACAGGGATTAGTGATCACAAGGTCATTGTAGCTAGGCTCAATACCATTTCTTCCAAATCCATCAGAAACAAACGCAAAATAATTTTATTTAAAAAAGCGGATGAAGTGCCACTAGAAGCCTTCCTAAAAGACAATTTCCATTCCTTCCGAACTGACTATGCGAATGTAGACGAGATGTGGCTCAAATTCAAAGATATAGTAGCAACAGCAATTGAGATATTCATACCTCATAAATTGGTAAGAGATGGAACGGATCCCCCGTGGTACACAAAAAAGGTCCGAACGCTGTTGCAGAGGCAACGGAAAAAGCATGCGAAGTTCAGAAGAACGCGAAATCCTGAAGATGGGCTAAAATTTACAGACGCGCGAAATTTGGCACGTACTTCGATGCGAGATGCCTTTAATAGGTTCCACAACGAAACATTGTCTCGAAATTTGGTAGAAAATCCGAAGAAATTCTGGTCGTATGTAAAGTACACAAGCGGCAAGACGCAGTCAATACCTTCGCTGCGCAGTGCCGATGGTACTGTTATCGACGACTGCGCCGCTAAAGCGGAGTTATTGAACGCAGTTTTCCGAAATTCCTTCACCAGGGAAGACGAATGGAATATTCCAGAATTTGAAACACGAACATCTGCTAGCATGACTTTCTTACAAGTAGATACCTTAGGGGTTGCGAAGCAACTCAAATCGCTTGATACGGGCAAGTCTTCAGGTCCAGATTGTATACCGATTAGGTTCCTTTCAGATTACGCTGATACTATAGCTCCCTACTTAGCACTCATATACAACCGCTCGCTCACCGATAGATCTGTACCTACAGATTGGAAAATTGCGCAGGTCGCACGAGTGTTCAAGAAGGGTAGTAGGAGTAATCCATTTAACTACAGACCTATATCATTGACGTCGGTTTGCAGTAGGGTTTTGGAGCATATACTGTATTCAAACATTATGAATCACCTCGAAGGGAACGATCTATTGACACGTAATCAGCATGGCTTCAGAAAACATCGCTCTTGTGCAACGCAGCTAGCTCTTTATTCGCACGAAGTAATGGCCGCTATCGACAGGGGATCTCAAGTTGATTCCGTATTTCTAGATTTCCGGAAAGCTTTTGACACCATTCCTCACAAGCGACTTCTAATCAAGCTGCGGAGCTATGGGGTATCGTCTCAGTTGTGCGACTGGATTCGTGATTTCCTGTCAGGAAGGTCGCAGTTCGTAGTAATAGACGGCAAATCATCGAGTAAAACTGAAGTGATATCAGGTGTTCCCCAGGGAAGCGTCCTGGGACCTCTACTGTTCCTGATCTATATAAATGACCTGGGTGACAATCTGAGCAGTTCTCTTAGGTTGTTCGCAGATGATTCTGTAATTTACCGTCTAGTAAGGTCATCCGAAGACCAGTATCAGCTTCAAAGCGATTTAGAAAAGATTGCTGTATGGTGTGTCAGGTGGCAGTTGACGCTAAATAACGAAAAGTGTGAGATGATCCACATGAGTTCCAAAAGAAATCCGTTGGAATTCGATTACTCGATAAATAGTACAATTCTCAAGGCTGTCAATTCAACTAAGTACCTGGGTGTTAAAATTACAAACAACTTCAGTTGGAAGGACCACATAGATAATATTGTCGGGAAGGCGAGCCAAAGGTTGCGTTTCATTGGCAGGACACTTAGAAGATGCAACAAGTCCACTAAAGAGACAGCTTACACTACACTCGTTCGTCCTCTGTTAGAATATTGCTGCGCGGTGTGGGATCCTTACCAGGTGGGATTGACGGGGGACATCGAGAGGGTGCAAAGAAGGGCAGCTCGTTTTGTATTATCGCGTTATAGGGGAGAGAGAGTGGCAGATACGATACACGAGTTGGGATGGAAGTCATTACAGGATAGACGTTTTTCGTCGCGGCGAGACCTTTTTACGAAATTTCAGTCACCAACTTTCTCTTCCGAATGCGAAAATATTTTGTTGAGCCCAACCTACATAGGTAGGAATGATCATCAAAATAAAATAAGAGAAATCAGAGCTCGAACAGAAAGGTTTAGGTGTTCGTTTTTCCCGCTCGCTGTTCGGGAGTGGAATAGTAGAGAGATAGTATGATTGTGGTTCGATGAACCCTCTGCCAAGCACTTAAATGTGAATTGCAGAGTAGTCATGTAGATGTAGATGTAGATGTAGAAATGAAATTGTAATCGAAGTTTTTAAAGGAGTACGTTCGACGGTAGTCATCTAGCAGAAAGTGCGTGTAAATGTTTCCCCGTTGTAAAACGGGACCAGCTCGACGCACGTCAGTCGGCGACAAGTCTGCGTTTCCTCCACGCCGGCGGAGCCAGACAGCGCAAAGTGGCGGAGGATAGCCAGCCAGACACGGGCAGACGAGAGGAGAGGCCGCGCTGTGGCAGCTTATCGCAATTGGCTCGGCTGAGCGCTGCGCGTCCGAGCGAGAACTGCACAACGAGCTGCAGCCAGCGCGGCCGCCGATGAATTCAATTTCCCCGCAGCCGTGAGTTATGGCTCGCATCGCTGGCCGAGCGTGGCACGCGCCACGCCTGCAAACACACTCTATCTCCCGCCGCGCTCTCCCACAACCCCTCCTCTCTCTCTCTCTCTCTCTCTCTCTCTCTCTCTCTCTCACACACACACACACTCTCTGCCTGTCTCTCTGTCTCTCTCTCATCCACCCACCCACCCGCCCACCCACCGACCCTCACACACACACACAAACATACACGCACACACACACACACACACACACACACACACACACACACACACACACACATCAGTGTGCATGCAAACACACAAACACCGGCACGGTGCCATGTATGCACATTCGGCACACCCCCGCTCGGGCGAAGCTGACGATGTGGGGGGAGCAGGGTTGGCGAGGGATTGAGATAGAAAGGCTGTGGGTGAAGAGGCCATTGGCCGCCGTGTGAGCAAACTGGAAATTCGCTGTAAACCGTTACTTCCGCTCTCACGCGTCTGCAGCCGTCCCGCAGGAATATGAGGCAATTTAGCGTATACAGGCTGAGCCGCAAGAGGAGAAATGGCTGTAAGCGAGCTCATTCATTGACGCTATTATGTTCCTTGTTGCTGCCGTCATCATCATCATTATCGTCATCATCATCACCCGCATTAGTCTTAAACTTCGAAGAACTGTCCCGTCATAAGTCTATAGCAATAGCTTGAGTGTTTAGTGGTGTCCTACAATCTCTGTAGTGAACCACGTCTAGTTAGCAGAGGGATGATTTTCTTTTCTTTGTGCTTTACTTTAGGAACACTTAACCATATAGTTAACTCATTGGTAAAAATATAAAAAAAAGTTATGCACGCAGGGATAAAAGAGAATAATGAGTTTGATCTACTTTAATGGGATGATCTACTTTACTGTACCTACGCAGCAAAGTACTTATGTTGGATAGATAGAAAATGTTCATGCGTTTTTACAGTTCTAACAACACAGGTTTAACAATTATACGAAAACAAACATAGTCAGAGAGATACTTGTTCTTATAGAGCAATGACGAATGTAAATCATTTTTGGTAAGTGACACTATTGTATATAACTTTAAAACAATTGTAAAACATTTTTATGTTCACAGATCAATGCAGCATGGGACTGTGATCAAATGTAAAGTTTTTTTTTTGCGACAGTAATTTTGTGTCACGTTATGGTTTATGTAATAACAAGCACAGAGACTGTTTCAGTAATGATACACTAAACTAAGACCATTTTTTTAAAAGATGTAGTAAGACCATGTACCATCACTGCAACAGTAAAGAATTTTTACTTATGCCCGTGGTGATTACTAGTATTGTCAAAGACAATCATTTAAGAAGTTTGCTAAGAGTTAACGAGATCCACACAAGATTGTGATCAAATGACTGTAGATAACTCTGACGATAATTTTTTCTCTCTAAAATTACTGTTCTTAACATCTTCTTTACTTTATGCGTATTTCACACGATTTTTAACATTTAGAGGTACGCTGCTAAACGAACGTGCAAGAACCAGTAAGCTACCTGTTAATAAAGTTATTGTGGACCTGATGTACTGTGAAAGTTATCCTTGAAAGATGATCGGCGTGTGAAAGACTATATCTCTAACATTCGACATTTGTGTATTCTTCAAATGCCTTCCACCGACTTGTAAGGTGTCAGGCAAATCCAACACCTTACATGAAAACCCTGACATGATAAGCAAATCCAGTAGTATGTCACATAGCTCCGAATAAATCATGACATTAAATTAACCAAAGTAATACGAGTAACGAGTGAGCAAATGGAATACCACAGACTAACACAAGAATGCATAAATGCATGTCGTACCTTCCCACCGTGAGGCAGACGCAGTTCCTAGGGGAGAAACGAGGACAGAAGCCGAGAGCAGAACCGTGTTAAGCTAGAAGGCCCCACGATAAGGGAAGGTCTGGACACCTACTGCGCCAGCTAACCAGTAGGGCCACACAACCCGCACGTTTTCGCGTCTCAGGTACGTCAAGGACCACCCCCAGCCCATGTTAAAAGCTAGAGCCCTCCAGAAAAACAGTATAGATCTTACGATAACACAAAAAGGGCCACTACCACCCGCAAGTTTTAGCATAAGACTTTTTCGTGTCTCTGGTACGTCAAGAACCACCCCCCAGGCCATGTTAAAAGACAGAGCCCTCCAACAGAACAGTACAGATCTTACGATAACGCTGAAAGGACCACACCAGCTGCAGGTTTTAGCGTGAGACTTTTTAGCGTCTCTGTTACGTTGCAAACTTTAAAAACATTGCACCACCACGAAAAGTATAACGTTTCTCATTGGATAGACAGAAATTTTGGTAGGCGGAGCTTAAGGTTAAAATTGAGACCCTGATTGGTCAGATGAAAACATAGCCAGATAGTTTTTTTAAACTAACTTCGGTAAATTGTAGTAAGTAGAAGTAAGAGGAGAGTGAGTTGCGAGATGGCGAGCTGGTTGGCAGCTGCGCCGGCCGCTGTCGCCCTGACGCTGCCTAAACACCGACAAGGTAATGAACGCACGCGATGCCGCATTTTTGAGCACATAAGGCTTCACTCAGAACTGCAGAAGTCTCATCTGTTACCCCACTTTTCTTTTTTTTTGCGTAATACTAGTGTCGATAGTTAATTAAAACTCAAGGTGTTCACATTTGCCACTTGAAGAACAGATCTGAAACGCGATGATTTTTCTTTTATATAGTTATTGAGAAGCCACATCAACCACTGTAATTTACGACAAGTTAGATAAGTTATTAAAGATAATTGAGGGTCACTGTAGACCATTTTGATAGTTTTTTCTTTTGTGAAACTTAAATTAAACCTAGATTATAGATGTGATATGGCATAGGTCATCCTTCGATCGATTGTAGAACTTGGAAACCCATTCAGGGAATATTCGTTCACATTTTTGTTGAACGCAGTTGGTTTTTACCATCCTGTATTAAAACATTTCCTTTTATCAATAGTGCAATTTATAAATGATGTTTTGTGAGTAGAATAAAATTTCCAATGGTAAACTTAACTGCTTTTTCGACGTTATTTTACCAGCTAACTAATAATAGGAAAGCCTTGAACCCTTTCCACTAAATTTAGTTAGTTTTAAGATTCTTTTACAGGGAGTGCAGTGGAGCTGAGGCTGAGATCATTTAGTATTTGGTTATATCATCGCTAGTCTCACTGGACTCTTCTGAATTCTACATGTCATGTGTGGTCTGGCGTCTACTTACCAGCAACAGGTCCCAGCTTCAAACTAGTTAATTCCCTAAAAAACACGCTCAGAGCGTCGTAGCGCGAAAGTGGTAGGGAGACACGATATAGAACAAACGGACACCACCATGAATGTTTAGAAAATGGCGAACCTGCCAGGATGGTAAAATACCATGATTGAAGGTCGACCACATGCCTAACTAGGTCAAAAAAAATACCCTGCTAAAAAATTTTCGTAGTAAAAAAATAATTCTAAAGTTGTACATAGTAAAAAACAGTAGCTGCATCGATAGATAGTAAAAGTATTAAACAGAAATTAGTCTAGCAGAGAGAATAGCATTATTAAGTTATGACTGTTAATATTGTTAGAATTAAGTTTTCTCTCCAATGCAAGCGCACAGGTGGCGGATACATCGTTGTCAAGTTGGTTCTGACCCAACAAGTAGGTGAATGGATTGGCAGTCTTTGTAGTGTCAAGTCGTGTGAACAGAAAATTTATGAAATTCGTGAGATCTTATGAGCGTATTGTGAACAAAAAGTTTATGAAACGCGTGAAATCGTATGAGAGCGTGTTGACGCTAAGTAGGCCGCGTGAATTGCTTTAAAACAGAAAATAAGGGATTCGGAAAGATTAGCAATGGCAAATAGAGACCTTGACCGAATTGAGGTAGAGACCCAGCATGAAAATCGACAGAGAATAGCGGACAGTACAACAGACGATGCAGTATCGCGAGAAGTAGGACAGATAACGAACAACAACCAGGGTAATGTACGCCAAGGCACAGAAAATCTAGGTCAGCATACGACAGAGGAGCACGAAAGTAGTGAGACAGTCGATGATGATTCTAACTTGCGTCTTGAATATGTAGAACCTATAGTACAAGTAATCAGAGCTCCCTCACCACAGAGTACAAGGAATGCGAGCAGAAACGTGTCACAGCACAGGTCAATGCAATCGGTTGCGAACCAACACTTGGGCGAGAGCACAGAGCGTAGGACGTCGGAAGAAAAGGCAATAGGACCCACCAATCTGGCAGAATTATTACAACAAATTACGGAAACCATGACAAGGCAAAATAAAGAAATTGCGAACCAAATTAAAATTCAGAATGCGGAAACCACGAGACAAATGCGTGAGATTAAAGAACAAAACAAAAAAAAAAATTCAGTTACACCTAAGTCATATTGAAGACGAGGCAAAAGATTCTCGAGAAGCAATAGGAAACCTAATAACAGGTTACAACCAATTGAGAACAGACATTGACAAGGTACAAGTGGACGTACATGCATTGCGTAATGACACTCAGGACGAGATCAAAACATTACGTAACAACACCCAGAGAGAAGTCAAGAAATTAGAGAAACAGATAAACGAAATTACTAGACAAGCAGCAGGTACAGCACGTGAAATTGTTGAAAACAGTGTGTTACACAAACGTATCACAAAAGCAGTGCTAAAAAGATATGATAACCGCATAGTCAAAATAGAAGCGCAAACGAAGCGACAATTTCAGAAATTGCGAACAGAGTTGTTGCAAACCATTGGAGAGCGTAGTGAACAGGATCGAACAAGCACAGAGTCCGTATCTGTAACAGCACCGGAAAAACAAGCAATTAACGAAGGTATTACGCATTTGCGATTCCAATCACAGGCGGAAAGTAACAGACGTGACAATGGAAAGCCAGGTCGCGAAGAGTACAGTGCAATGCATTCAGCGACACGTTCACAACCGATGGAAGAAAATTATTGCGTACCACTCCAACGACACTACGCAAAGGTACGCGAAAGTTACAGTGGACAATATCCAATGGATCTACCACAACAGGAAAGAACGTCAAGAGAAATGATCGGAAACAAAAGTGGCGAAGAATCGCGAATTTCATCTGGAACTATGACGAAGTACGACAACGATCATTTCCTCACAGTCAGAAAATTTCAACACTTTCGAGAAGGAAACTCATTACATCCACGAACTGTTATTGATCAATTCCGAGTAGGATTACCAGAACACTGGTCGCTAGCACACAAATTAGACTTTATATGTGCACACATGTCAGGAACAGTCGCAGAAACCATGCAGAATGTTGCAGTGACATGCCGATCGTACGAAGATTTCAGAGAGAAGTTTCTCTCACGATATTGGTCAAGCGAAGCACAGAACAGAGTGAAGTACGGATTATTACAGAACCCATATTTTGAAAATTCAGGAGAGAAGAGTCCCGTGAAATTTTTAGAAGCAATGGCAAACAAAAATCAATTCTTAGATGTGCCATACAGTGACGGAGAGTTGATTAAATTATGCGCGATGAAGCTATCCTTGAAATACCAGAAATCATTAGTAGGTCGCGGAGGCAATGACGTCGAAGCATTTAAAGGTATTCTAAGGGAACTAGAGTTCATATTTTCGGAAGATGACGCAAGAAAAAGACGAAGCGCACGTGAAAACGAAAGCAAAAAGCAGTGGAATCCACAAGACACAGTACGAAGAAACAATAATTACGAACCACGTGATAACTTCGCACCAAGAAACGACAATAGATTTCAAGAAAGAACCGGTTACAGATTTAGAAGAGAATATGGTAATAATTATAATTCATCCAGGAACGGCTACAACTATTACAGAGGGAGTAACGACAACAGGAATGGGTACTGGAGAACCAATAGGCCGACAAATTATAAACAAAGAAACCACTATCAACAAGCAGAACAAGAAAAGCGAATACAAATAGAAGACGTGGAGATAAGACCACCTAACCCCAATAAACGTTCGAGTTGACAGCTAAGCGCCCATGCAAAGAGAATGACGCACCTACCCCGGACAATTGCAGCACCTTGAACAGAGAAATAAAAATCTTATCACAAGAAGAGAAGAAGGAAGAAACAAATACACAGGGACGAGATGAAAACGAAGACAAGAAAATAACAGTATTGTGTTGGGACGAAATTAATTGGGAGAATACTGACGAGGAAGAAGATTTACCAGAGGCATGCACAACGAATGTAGGAGGAAAGGACGAAGTAATGAATATTGCAGAGCTATTTGAGATGGAAACCAGGGAAAGCGAATTCTATGAGGATAATGTGCAGTCGACAGAAGTTGAAAATAAGTTACAAGTGGGCACACAACCCAATGTATATAATGAAGGGAGTTATGAAGCGATAATTAGAGCATTTAGATGCGATTATGTGGAAGTAGCGACGAAGAAGGTGAAGATAGACGAGGATGAGGAAAAAGTAGAGGAGGTAGAAGAAAGCTTAAACGAAGGAAGAAATAGAGAAGAGGAAGTAAAAGAGAGAGAAGTAGAAGTCGAAGCTTATCCTACAGAAAGTTCGAATTCACAAGGGAAATTCCTAAAGAGACTCATGTATGATTCAGTGGAGGATTCGTTGAGGCAAGAAGAAGAAGAACAGAACCAACCCTTTCAAATTCAACCAATTGTGAAGGCCATGGTAAAGCATATCCCTGTCAATATTGTAATTGATAGCGGAAGTGAACTGACTGCGAACTCAGAAAATTTACTCATGCAGTATAATGCCAATGAGGAATTGCCAGTTCTGAAAACACGTAAGATTAAAGTAAGAGGTCCTATTAGAAACAATGCTGCGGAAGTTACGAGACAAACAAGATTAACTCTTTCGTGCCAAGGTCAAAAGATCGAAGCCAACTTAGTGATTATACCTAAACTATCTGTAGATTTGATTATAGGTGCAGATTTTTTAAATGAGAGACGTGCGATAATAGATATGGGGAAAGGTAGCGTAACATTCGGGAATGTCACACTTCTCTTTGAGCAAAAGCTAAAATTAGAAGAGATACCAGTTATAAACAAACAATTAAGAACGACGCTAGATAAAGAGGATGAAGAATTAGAATGGTATGCACAAAAGGAGGAATCGCCTCAACTCATGTTAGAAGTCCATAAAGAAATCGACGAAAAATTACAAAAAGTTCAAGGTATTTCGCAACACAGTAAAAGAGAATTAGAGGGTATTTTACGAGATAAAGCAGAGGTATTTCTACCTAAGGCTGGCAGTATTAAACACTTTCAGTAAAAGTTTGAAGATTAGTTTTAGCAGTGGTAAATAATCAGCACAATATTTCAAGATTATGTTGCAGATAAGATCGTAGGAGAAAGAAGAATGAAGAGAGAGGAAGGTGAGAAAAAGAAAGTAGTTTCAATAATAACACCAATAGTACCATAGCTTAAGGTGAAGGGATAAAGCGTAGATAGTCTAACAGCATGAAATACTAAAATGCTATACACCAGGACACTACACAAAAATAAAAAACGAATTTGAGGGTTCTTGAGTAGACATTAAGACTCCAAACATCTTAGTATTGTAACATGGAAAGGGCGCCGAAATTTGTAAAGCTTTTTAAGAAGGCGTATAACAAGTAGGTACTAGGCATATGTTACATGATTATAAGTAAAACTTTTGTAAGAACCATTGTAAAAAACTCCAGCAAGGAAGAGATGCAACGACCCACAAGTTGCAACGCGAGAAGTTTCAAGAAAGAAAAGGATGTAATTAGAAAGACACGATTCCTACATAGCAGGAGCGTCGAGAGAAGGGAAAGGACAGCGAAAGGCCCTTGTATAGAAAGGAGGAACATTGCTGGGATGGAACAGGGAGCCGCACAGTGACAGCCGTACAGAGGCGCCACGGGACGCCATAAGCGACCCGGGACGCCAGAAGAGACCCGTGGAGGGACACCGGATTTTCACCGCTCGTAAACCCCAGGGCGCCCCCGACTCAGCGGAGGGAGCAAAAAACGGCCGGACAAGAAGACCGCTTGGGCAAGCCACCACTGACAAAAAATATGCGTAAAAGTCACACTACTGCTATTAAACAGCACGCTGATGCACGAAACTGAAGAAGAACTTCCACAAAGTAAAAATGACACGCCCAATCATTTTATCAAACTGTTACTAGGAGAAGAACTTCAAAGCGACTAGTTATCAATAAATATTTCCATATCCTGCCCAGAGAAGAACCAAGAAGCAAGTAAGAAGCAGAGAAAAAGGGGGAAGCACAGAAGTTAAAGGTTCGCAAGATTGAGACCAAGAAAGAAGATGGGTGAAGAATAGACGACATACCTTCCCAAATCCCTATCCTATTGTAAACAAGTCGTCTGCGAAGTTTTACAACGAAAAACGACCGCTTTCAGCGACACATAACGATGACAATCACGCATACAAAGCCAGTAAACCACAAGATTCTGCACTCACAGCTCCTTTCCATTATGGGACCTCCACAACAGCAACACACACTTGCAAAGCCAACAAGGAACGACGAACGAAGCTGTACATCAAATACTTGCCCACATCCATCTCGCTCAAGTCCATAACGTTCATGCAAAAACATTCGCCAACCTCACGCTTAAACATTCACAGGATTGTGTGAACGTGTGAAATCAAATTATGCGATGTAGGAATTGTGCAAAAGAAACGTGTGAAAAACTAAATAAGTTAAGCACACCAGACAGCTAATAAACTACAAAATAACAGTCATTGACTATGGACTTAAATAAAGAGTAGACTATCGATAAAAATAAGTCATTAGTTTTGAAATGGACAGTACATAAAGAAACTAGATACAACACATATTTTCTCCTCATAAAAATAAAAGAATAACTATATTTTACTTATTTTCTCCTTATAAAAACAAGGAATAAAAAATTATCTTGTTGGATGTTTTCCCTTTCTTTAACATTTGTACCATTTATTAGGATAATACCTCAAAATGTGTGTATGTATATTTCTTTCTCAAAACTATTTTTTTTAACATTTGTACGATTTGTTAGGATAATATCTCAATACTTGTGTATCTATATTTCTTTGTCAAAGCAATTCTTGGAAATAATTCTTATTTGTTAGTGTAACAATGTTGAAATGAGTGTCTACAAACAAAAACATTTTACTTGCACATGATATTTAGAAAATGTGTTAGGAATAGATTTTACTTAATTACTACATTTCCAAAAAAAATATTTCTAAGAAAATCGATTTGAAAGACACCTCACTTTCGATAGCAAACTTCTTAAAAAAAACGAACTACACACTTAAATAAAGAAAGAAAATAATTAAAAATTAATAATAGTATAAACATATTCTTCTCTTGTCATTTTTAATTATAATGTGGAAGAATATAAAAATATAAATTAGTAATACCTATCATAGAATAGAATAACGTGGCTGAACAGTAGGCAACAAAATTTAGACACCGGAATAATTTTTGACTGATTTAGACAACGATTCAATCATTGCCTAACTTCAGTGCAAAAATTAAGTTCGAAGGGTGGTGATATGTAAGGTGTCAGGCAAATCCAACACCTTACATGAAAACCCTGACATGATAAGCAAATCCAGTAGTATGTCACATAGCTCCGAATAAATCATGACATTAAATTAACCAAAGTAATACGAGTAACGAGTGAGCAAATGGAATACCACAGACTAACACAAGAATGCCTAAATGCATGTCGTACCTTCCCACCGTGAGGCAGACGCAGTTCGGAGGGGAGAAACGAGGACAGAAGCCGAGAGCAGAACCGTGTTAAGCTAGAAGGCCCTACGATAAGGAAAGGTCTGGACACCTACTGCGCCAGCTAACCAGTAGGGCCAGACAACCCGCACGTTTTCGCGTCTCAGGTACGTCAAGGACCACCCCCAGCCCATGTTAAAAGCTAGAGCCCTCCAGAAAAGCAGTATAGATCTTACGATAACACAAAAAGGGCCACTACCACCCGCAAGTTTTAGCGTAAGACTTTTTCGTGTCTCTGGTACGTCAAGAACCACCCCCAGCCCATGTTAAAAGATAGAGCCCTCCAGAAGAACAGTGTAGATCTTACGATAACGCTAAAAGGACCACACCAGCTGCAGGTTTTAGCGTGAGACTTTTTAGCGTCTCTGTTACGTTGCAAACTTTAAAAACATTGCCCCACCACAAAAAGTATAACGTTTCTCATTGGATAGACAGAAATTTTGGTAGGCGGAGCTTATGGTTAACATTGAGACCCTGATTGGTCAGATGAAAACATAGCCAGATAGTTTTTTTAAACTAACTTCGGTAAATTGTAGTATGGAGAAGTTAGAGGAGAGTGAGTTCCAAGATGGCGAGCTGGATGGCAGCTGCGCCGGCCGCTGTCGCCCTGACGCTGCCTAAACACCGACAAGGTAATGAACGCACGCGATGCCGCATTTTTGAGCGCATAAGGCTTCACTCAGAACTGCAGAAGTCTCATCTGTCGATCGTTAATTAAAACTCAAGGAGTTCACATTTGCCACTTGAAGAACAGATCTGAAACGCGATGATTTTTCTTTTATATAGTTATTGAGAAGCCACATCAACCACTGTAATTTACGACAAGTTAGATAAGTTATTAAAGATAATTGAGGGTCACTGTAGACCATTTTGATAGTTTTCTCTTTTGTGAAACTTAAATTAAACCTAGATTATAGATGTGATATGGCATAGGTCATCCTTCGATCGATTGTAGAACTTGGAAACCCATTCAGGGAATATTCGTTCACATTTTTGTTGAACGCAGTTGGTTTTTACCATCCTGTATTAAAACATTTCCTTTTATCAACAGTGCAATTTATAAATGATATTTTGTGAGTAGAATAAAATTTCCAATGGTAAACTTAACTGCTTTTTCGACGTTATTTTACCAGCTAACTAAAAATAGGAAAGCCTTGAACCCTTTCCACTAAATTTAGTTAGTTTTAAGATTCTTTTGCAGGGAGTGCAGTGGAGCTGAGGCTGAGATCATTTAGTATTTGGTTATATCATCGCTAGTCTCACTGAAGTCTTCTGAATTCTACATGTCATGTGTGGTCTGGCGTCTCCTTACCAGCAACAGGTCCCAGGTTCAAACTAGTTAATTCCCTAAAAAACACTCTCAGAGCGTCGTTGCGCGAAAGTGGTAGGGAGACACGATATAGAACAAACAGACACCACCGTGAAAGTTTAGAGACTCATAGAAAATAACTCTGTTCCTGTGTACCTAATCCTTCATAACAACCACCCCTTACCTGACAATCAGAGCAAAGCTTACCTCTTTGTATCTTATCTCTCTGATATCTGATCCATTCTTGATGAACCTCGTTTTGATTGCTCCCTCTTCCCTGTCATCGATGGTCATCCTAACACTGCTCTCCTTGTCCTGTCTCTCAGCATACAGTACTTGGACAACATACGACGAATAGAATCACGTACACCACCACATCACATGGGATACGAGTACCTCACAGGAAACGCTACACATCATCTGCTCAAGACAGCTTCAACCATCTGCTTTCGCATGACTCTCTGGCAACCCCTTACACCATTATCCTCTCCACTCGTTAATATTTTGAGTTTTGTAAAACTTCCGAAATTGTGCTTTTCATTAAACCAAAGGAACACACTACTGACACCTTCTTCAACAGCCTCATCTGCCGCACCTCCGTTTATAGCAAAGCCTCTGAATCCATCCCCTTCTGGCGTATCCATCAATACTTAAATCATCACCACCTTCTTCTCACTAACCAGTGTGACTTCTGTCCCATCTTCTCTTCTGACGCACAGCTCCTACACCTCACCCATCACCCATCCACCAACTCAATACTTGTAAATCAGCTATTTTTGTAACCCTCGGCCTAAAGAAAACCTACAACCATGAACGGCATTTCGGTCTCCTTTTCAAACTGCAGACTTACACTCTGCTAGTTAATATGACGGCCTTAATGAATCCTGCTTCTCTAATGGTCCACCCTTTGTCACAATTAACAACACCAACTCGCACACCTTCCATTCCACTGCAGGCGTGCCCGAAGGTTCCATCCTTTCTCATCTCCTCAGTCGCCTCTACACCAGCAATGTGCCAAAAACATCTCCACCAGTCCACCTCCTTCAATATACTGATGACATAGCATTCCTACCTCTCCCTCCTACACTCCAAAAGTCTCAAAAGTCCTTCCAAATGCAATTCAATTTGTTTATTTCCTAATGTAAGAAATGGCTCGTCGGAATCACCCCCTCCAAAACCGAGGCAATAATCAAACGACACACCACCCAAACCTTCCATCTTCATGACTCCTACCTTATCATTTATTACCACCCTATCCAGCTAACTAATACACTAAAATACCCTGGACTAACAATCGTCTGGCAGCTAACGCACAAACCTCAGCTACTAACGATTTAACAGAAAACCCACAATAAACAAAAACTACTAAATCACTAACTTGACACGCGTGGGTATTGCGCCAATTCACTGTCATCAGCACTTAAATCCTTAATCCGTATTACCCATTGTCATCCAAATGTCATGTACTCGACCTTTCTTTCTGCATCCGGTGCCTTCCAACCGGAAAGACCCCATAATAACTCATCACATTATCATATCTCCTCACTCGCATTCAACATCTCCAAACTATCTACATCATTCACCAAATCCGCCCAAATAGTCCTATTGTTTCACCTCTAATTTCCAATCCTCATATGCTGCCACGCGTTTACCAACGCAACCCATCAACCCTGCACCTACAGACATTAAACATGCTCTCCAAAGAAACTTGTACCATCCCCATCCCAAATCATGAACTCTGCCACAAGATTAATTATCCTGTCAAGTATAGGGCCACTCCACGCAATGCACATTATCAGGCTTCCTTTTTGTATCCTCTCCAAATTTCCGTATCTCATATTTCCCCATTTGCCTTTCTTTCCCCATCTCCTTTTCCCAATAACGATTAGTGCCACCTGTTTCCTTGTCAACTCCATCCCCTCTTCTGTCCCAATAACCACTCCTATCCAATCGCTGCTATGACCAGTCCTTAATTCTTATACCAATATATTTCTTCCCTCTTCATTGGCCAACCTTTTCCGAATTACCACATAACTAACTATACCATGACAGGTTCTTCCACCTTTTAGTGACAGGAAATTGCTTCTTTTAAATTCCACTGTTCAGCAACATATTTTAAATGTTTTAAATCTGTAGTTATTTTGTTTCATTTTTACTTCTTTTGTTACTGTATTCAACTAACAATCCAGGACCTGGTATATCATGTAGCTAAAAACATGCATTTTATTTTGCACCTTTAAAAAGTTTTAAATTCAGTGTAAGCATCTTTATTCTCTGTTCCTCTTTTATTGTCTACTTAAATTTTTATTACAAATTAACTGGAGATTAGGTTGCCTGTACCGCTGACAGCCCAAATCCCTGCCCATGTGGGGGATGGGGTATGAAATAATAATAAAGAAACAAATGTGGATGTGTGAGAACGTGCTTGTTTGTCTCCACGTAGCACGCAACAAATATTTTAAAATTACACACATACATCACCAACATCATATAAGTAACTTAAGCAACAACTATAATACGCAACCGTAACGTTATCGACCAACATATCTATTTCCCACTAATATATCTCTTCGATATGTCCTTCCGTTGAGCAGGACACAGTACAAAAAAGCCCCGTTTCATGATATCGAAAACATGCCCAGAGGCATTATCTCGATATTCTTTCGCATCCATACGGACATCCAGACAATGGCACTACATACCACAACGCCGTTGGTCTGCGAAACATAACCACTCAATCGCGGAAGCCAAGGCATATGATTCAAGAAAGGTGGAACGTCTTTTAGCGAAGGTAATACGCGAGCGGTCCGCTAGCTTCTACCCTCCAATATAACCTAAAGAGCCAAAGAAAGTGTACACCTTCATAATATCGTATAGTTCATCCGGCAGCACGCAGAAGTGCCACAGCACGACGTGACATGTACTCGACAAATATCTGAAGTAGTGCTGGAGGGAATTATCACCATGAGTACAATATCATGTGATATCTCCAAGGCTTTAGCGTGAAATTCAAGCTTAACAGTAAGCCACAAAACGGATTCCACCTTTCTGAGATTCTCCACCGAAAGATGCTTTATATCCTTGAACAAGTGGTGAAACGGGTGAGAAAATTTGCCAATGATACCCGCAGATGATTTCTGAACTCAGACTTCCACCCGACCACTGCTTTCGAGCATTACTTCTGAGGATGAAGGTTTGCTGCTCGCCAGTCACCTTTCCCAAGTCTTCTAGGCCAAAAATTGGCTAACACTAGCTTTCAAATCTCACACCTGCGCCTGTATACCATGGGCGAGTTTACCCTGTTCGGAACTAAGTTTACACTTCCTAATCTCGCTCAAACGGTTGACCAGTGAAGTAGTTGGGCTTCATCGTATAAACTTGTTTACGGGTGCTTTGATTACGCAGCGGTCCTATCAGCTACAGCGGCACCGACATCGCTTATGGCGTCAGCGGTGAGGATCAACGAACTGTCCAAGGCTGCACGGATACCACCCACTAACTCAGTGACACTTTCGTCTGAAGGGAACTGTCGTATCCCGGCCTCATACGCTAAATCATTTTTCTCAAGAAAGCAAAGACCAGGACAACGGGCGACGACATACTTGACGATACTGTTCCAAATACGACAGAAGTAATTACACTAATGAGTTACAATAAGCACATAGAATGAAACAAACAACAGTGACTAAAAATAATAACCCAGGAAATGGTGAATGATGCAATAGGAAACATTTTCTATCTTAATCCAGAAACTACGCTCAGAACGACATTGCAATGTCAGTTTCAAGGGTGTGGCTGAACCAAAATCAAACAAATGGAAGAACAGGGCCATTCCACACGCTTTATTGCCATAAAAAAAGGACCTCTAAATACACTAAGAGAAAATCAATTTGTGATATCAGCAACAGTTACATTAAACAGCGATTAAATGGGGAACAATAGTTGGCATGCTACAACAGTTATAAAATGAAACTTGAATTTTATCAAATTGTATCTCTTTATAGCCAACCTCATTAGCCATTAATGACAAATTGCAGCAAATGGCATTATTTAAATGAAAGGTCGTAGATTTTAACAAAGGGCACAGCTTGCGAAAACAGTAATGGGTGCAAATAAATTAAATACAATTTTTCATTGCTTTTGACAAAAACTTTACAAACTTGGTCCACTGGACTGACTCAAGATTTAAACAACCAAGAAATTAAGGCTCCACCGTCTTAATTATTGTTATTGTTCTCGTCCAATATTAAGGAAATTTATCCCTAAGCACGAGGTTTAAGCTACGCAATGCAGATTATATGCTTTCCCTCTTACGAGATTTTTAACTGGTAATGCCAAAAGAAAAACCCAACAGGGCGACGACATGACAAGGAAATACAGTCAATGTGGCCCAACGGAGAGGGAGATCTCCAAAGCCTGGACTGTTACAGCCTCCTACATTAAATGACAGAGGGGAGGCCGTCACATTATATGAACTATTAAACCAAAGAAATGAGCAGTTTACAAGAGTAGTAGGTTTCTGTAGAAATTGAAAAAATCTTGGCGAAGTTGAAAAACATATTATACTGTTAAAACAACGATTGCCTAACGGGCATAATTGGGTGCTTAAGCGCTCAAAGTGAGAACAACAGCAGTAACATAAAACAGTTAATAGATTACACTTACGTAAGTTAGAGAGTGCCAACTTCCACTGACCGCTTAGGCTTTTAAATGAGGAGAACAACAGGTACATGAAATAGTTAACAGATTACAATTACTTAACTTGGACAGTGGCGAGCCCCTTGGATATGATGTGGCTGTCTGGCGTAGCTTGTAGGAGCACAGCTGCGAAAAACTACGGTCCAAGAGGCCCATAAGGCATCATATACCACACTGTCCGCACCGCTGGAACAGACTGTACGTGCGTGTAAGTCCGGGCCATCATTTCTCACTCGACACTGTCGAAGTTACAGCGCTCAACACTACGGGCATCACAAAGATGATAGAATATAAAAATAATTCCAGCAGTACCTTCCATCATTGACTAAGAAACCTAAACAGACATAAATCTGCAATTCAACTCGGTTCCTCTGCGATTTACAAAGGAATTCGGAACGAAACAGACGCTGCTGTGAGACCCCTACACGGCGGCAACTATCATGCTCACTTGTAAAAGTTCGGTCTGCCCTTTCATACGGAAGTGGATTTCTCGGAGCCAGAAATGACACTAGGTGAAACAGCAACTAGTCAGCCACCATGCGCAACTAGATTAGCCAATGACAAATTAATCTGGAAGGAGGGCAAAGGAAAGAGTATATTTATAATCCGTTTTCTACAAAGTATACAATTATCTATCACATCTAATCCACATAATGTCCCTATCCTTAACTATCGAGTTTGGAGTGATAAATTGATTTTAAACAGTTATTCGCCCTTATAAAATTTGCTCAATGGAATCTGACAGCATTCTGACAATGTGGATCGCACTGATATTAGTGAATAAGGTACCCAAATCCACTCTAAACCTCATATCCTCGAATACAGCTAAACGAGAATGAAACTCAACGCTTTTACTTGAATTACGTCCCTACTTTACCGTGAAGCGATGTCACTGTACGTTGCTATTTTAGTATACGAAAATGACTCACACACGCCACCTGGTTGCAGCCTGCAACAAGTTATGTAGCTGCTCTCACTAGCAGTGAAACCTTCCTACACACATGGACTGTAGTTTGTCCGGTAAAACTCCTGGGATGAACTACTCTTGTCTGCTTGTGTATGCGAGTGAGATCTACTGCTTACCCACTGGCCAGATAAAGACAGTAATTCACTTTGAACACGCCTGTATAAAAGAGTAGTTCGAATGAATCAACTGCTCATGAAGCTTATTAAATTCGACACTCGACGCACAGACTGAAGGATTGACAGCTTTCTGAGACACGCTGGCACATTCACTAAAATTCAGAATCAGTTATGTTTCTAATGGGTGAAGCCTGTGACACACAGTTACTCCTCAATCGGGGAGGACCCAGGCGCCACTGCCCCTCGCTTCTGCCCCCAGAGGAAAATAAGGCCCCAAGCTCTAAGTTACAGCACGGAGTTTTCTTTCACCGTCTAATGACAGCTCTTGTCTCTGAAATCAGTATCTTCTTCCCACATCACGCCAACCAATCTGCTTCCACGTTATTACCTTTTCATGCATTCCTGAAGATCGTCAATGCCATCCTCATTGTCAATATGTGAACAAATCTCTCATTTCGAGTGACTTACGCCTCTAATCGTCTCCTATGGTCCTGGCATAGCGTCTTTAATTACTAATCATAACATCATCAGTCCCAGATTCGAAACCTCCCTCCGTTTAAATTTAGATTAATAACCAGCATTGGTGGTCAGAGGCTTCCGGCATAAGAAGTGACCCTCATTCCGCTAAGGGACTTGTCAAAGATGCAGAGGAGCGAACAGTGCACTCCCTTGTCGCTGCGTTGGAGACTAATCCTAATGGTGGAAAAATCAGCAATGA
Organism: Schistocerca gregaria; assembly: GCF_023897955.1. Classification (NCBI taxonomy): domain Eukaryota; kingdom Metazoa; phylum Arthropoda; class Insecta; order Orthoptera; family Acrididae; genus Schistocerca; species Schistocerca gregaria. The sequence goes on along the minus strand of NC_064927.1, from coordinate 189,528,249 downwards.
TCAACGGCGTATCAGGAACTCAGCTGATTTTTTACGTCGTTTGGAGGGACTGAGGTTGATTGACTGATATTTTAGTGAGTTTCGATGTGGTCTCTCTCTTCACTCGTGTTCTTCTGTCTGATTCGTTGCTGTTAATTGAGGCCAGGTTTTGTGCTGAATTAAGTAACACTTACTTTTTATTTAATGACCAGATGGAGTTGCGATGGGTAGTCCATTGTCTCCTGTGATCGTTAATTTGTTTATGGAAGACTTCGAGGAGCGTGCATTGGAGTCGGCGCCTTTGAAACCCACCTGTTTAGATACGTTGACGACACCTTCGTTGTTTGGCCTCATGGTAGGGAGAATTTCAATGTCTTTCTAGAACATCTGAACTCGATCCACCCGAGCATTCGTTTTACGATGGAGGTGGAAGAAGATGGTTGCCTTCCCTTTCTTGACGTGTTGGTTAGGAGGAAGGATGGTGGATCATTGGGACATGCAGTTTACAGGAAACGTACTCACACCGACTCGTACTTACAGGCTAATAGTTGTCACCATCCGGCTCAGCGTGAAGGGGTACTTCGTACCTTGGTTAACAGGGCACATGTCGTTTCTGACGCTGAGACTTTGCCAGCTGAGCTGTCCCATTTTGAAGTTATATTTCGTCTGAATGTTTATAGGGATAGACAGATTGAACGTGCTTTGCGCCATCGACCTACTGTACATCGGGTGATTGATGATAATTCTGAGTGAACGCCTAAGTCTACTGCCTTTTTGAATGACGTAGGAAACACGTAGAACAAGATCGGTCGTATTTTACGGAAATACGATGTGAAATGTGTTTTCTGACCTCCATCTAAAATTAGAGCACTTTTGAGTTCCGTTAAGAATGATCTTGGAATGCGTAAGGCGGGTGTATATCGTATTCCTTGTAGCTGCGGCACGGCATATATTGGTCAAACCATCAGGACCGTGTAGAACCGATGTACTGAGCATTAACAGCACACACGATTATAGCAGCCAAATAGATCTGCTATTGCCGAACATTGCTTGGATACTGGTCACCCCATGTTATATAATAACACCGAGATATTGGCATGCACGTCAAGCCATTGGGACAGTGTTATTACGGAGGCAGTTGAGATTAAATTAGCGAGCAATATCGTTAACAGGGATGGAGGTTTCTGTTTAATCTTTGTTTGGAATCCGGCTCTCTCCCTTGTCAAAAAACAGAGGGACAGACTCAATGCTACCTTACCTGCGAATTCATAGTCTCACTGTCGATATCTCTGACTTAGGTCATCCTTGGTAGCACTAGTGTTCAGTGTGTGTGTTATCTTTCCTGCTTCTGTCCGAGAACCGAGGTATTAAATTTGCATGTACGCCGCCTGTCCGTTGCGGTTTGCCTTGAAAATGGCGGGGTGTTCTCCTGCCGAAATATCGGCAGTCGCTGAAAGTGTTACCTGGCTCAATTCCCGGAAGTTATTTGAAAGTTGTATACGCCAGGAGAAACTCAGGTCTAATATTCAGTTGTTCATATAGTTCGTTCCATATCAAACTAACGATGATAATTAATCAGCCACTCAACCAAAATCTATGAAAGTAGGCTTCTGAGTTAGCAACTGAACCTGAAATTAGCTTGCTTGAGTGGCCGTGCGGTTCTAGGCGCTACAGTCTGGAACCGCGTGACCGCTACGGTCGCAGGTTCGAATCCTGCCTCGGGCATGGATGTGTGTGATGTCCTTAGGGGGTTAGTTAGGTTTAAGTAGTTCTAAGTTCTAGGGGACTGACCACCTCAGAATTAAGTCCCATAGTGCTCAGAGCTATTTTTGAACCTAAAATTAAAAGTTGCTCAACATCTGTATATTCCATGGTTCTTTTCAAATAATCGGAATATGTATTTTTCATACACATTCATTTCTTACTTCACTACAGCCTTTCAGTCACCAAAATAATGTTTCTGAATTTCATCTCTCTGAAGTACTATAAAAACAAAGATATTCGTCATGCTTTTAAAACTTCTCCCAATGTAAAGACTTTCCCATATATGTGCGAGCTGCTGTTTAGAATTCCCACAACAGAAACAACTCAAACATTTTCGTAAGCACATCAGATGGAAGTATAATTTAATGAGTATTAATTCCATAATCAATACAGCTGGCTTCATATTTACCAGAGTTTTACAGTGATAGGACATTTTAAAAAGTTAACCCTTTTCTTAAAATTCAACTTGATTATAGCGTGGTCAAAAGAGGTTGAATGTAATACAAAAATTACTTAAAATAAACATGAACAGTCATAACCGCAAGAAACTTCTTTTTTATGAGGTTAGAGTTTAGTCTGTTTTAGATCGTCTTCAGACATCACTTTGGAGTTTGTACATGTAGAATGAAAAGCCAAAGAAACTGCTACACCTGCCTCGTATCGTGTAGGGTCCCCGCTAGCACGCAGAAGTTCCGCAACACGACTTAACATGGACTCGACTAATGTCTGAAGTAGTTCCGAAGGGACTTCACATCATGAATCGTGCAAGGCTGTCCATAAATCCGAAAGAGCATGACAGGGTGGAGATTTAACAGCACGTTGCTAGACATCCCAGATATGCCAAATAATTTTCATGCCTGGTGAGTCTGGTGACCAGCGGAAGTGTTTAAACTCAGAAGTGTGTTCCTAGCGCCACTCTGTTGCAATTTTGGACGTGTTGGGTGTTGCATTCTCATGCTGGAATTGCCCAAGTCCGTCCCATTGAACAATGGGCATGAATGGATGCAGGTGATAAGACAGGATGTTTACGTACGTGTCACCTATCAGAGAGGTATCTAGACGTATCAGGGAGCCCATACCCATTCCAACTACACATGCCCCACACCATTGCAGAGCCTCCAACAGCTTGAACAGTTCCCTGCTGACATGCAGGGATCATGGATTCATGATGTTGTCTCCATACCCGTACACATTCATTAACTCGTTACAATTTGAAACGAGACTCGTCCGACCGGGCGACATATTTACAGTCATCAACAGTCCAATGTCGGTGTTGATGGGTCCAGGCAAGCCGTAAACGTTTGTGTCGTACAGTCAGCAAGGGGACAAGTGGGCCTTCGCCTCCGAAGGCCCACAGTGGGCCTTCGCCTCCAAAGGCCCACATTGATGACGATTCGGTGAATGGTTCGCACGCTGACACTTCCTGATGATCCAGCATTTAAATCTGCAGCAATTTGCGGAAGGGCTGCACTTCTGTCACGTTGATCGATTCTCTTCAGTCGACGTTGGTCCCGGTCTTGCAGGGTCCTTTTGTGGCCGCAGTGATGTCGGACATTTGATGTTTCACCGGATTCCTGAACTGGTCGTACAGGAAAACCCCCACTTCATCTCTACATCAGAGGTGCTGTGTCCCAGCGCTCGTGCGCCGACTATAACACCAAACTCAAACTCATTTAAATCTTGATAACCCACCATTTTAGCAGTAGAAACCGGTCCAACAATTCCGATAGACATTGTAGTCTTATGTAGGGGTTGCCACCCGCAGCGCCGTATTCTGCCTGTTTATATATCTCAGTAATTGAAGACTCATGCCTGTACCAATCTTTGGCGCCTCAGTTTAATAGAATTAGAGGGATGCAGAGATATATAAAATATGAGTTACATAAATAGTAATAAATTATATATCCCTGACGGTAAACTGTGGCTGTGAACGGCGCAGTGGCTACTACACCACAAACACTAACCGCCACGGAGAACAACGCAACTGTTGCTTAAACACGCAGTGCTACGACTATTGCACACCACATTGCATCAGCTATAGCCAATCTTCCATATATGTTGTTAGAATAATGTATATAGAACTTAGAACTACTTAAACCTAACTAACCTAAGGGTTTCACACACATCCATGCCCGAGGCCGCATTCGAACCTGCGACCGTAGCAGTCGTGCTGTTCCGGACTGAAGCGTCTAGAACCGCTCGGCCACAACGGAGAGCTATATATACAGGCTGAGTCACCTAACTTTACCGCTGGATATATTTCGTAAACCACATCAAATACTGACGAACCGATTCCACAACCGAACGTGAGGAGAGGGGCTGGTGTAACTGTTTAATACAAACCATGTAAAATGCACGGAAGTATGATTTTTAACACAAACCTACGTTTTTTAAGTGGAACCGCGTTAGTTTTGTTAGCACATCTGAACACATAAACAAATACGTAAAAAGTGCCGTTTGTTGCATTGTAAAATGTTAATTGCATCCGGAGACATTATAACCCAAAGTTGACGCTTGAAACCTTCGACGTTCAGTTGCGTGTTGTAACAAACATGGACAGCGGTTGGCGAGCATGTTTACGAGTGTGGCTGTAGTGCACTGTTGTGGTTTGGTCTAGCTGTCGCAGTGTCCGCATGTAGCGCTTGCTGCTGTTGTTATTCTGCATTCGTCTCCGCACGCAGACCAACTGTAGTACACCGTGTAACCAGACGTCTGTGATAGTGTAGTGTTGTAGGAACTGTGACCATGGTGTATTCGAACTCTGAAAAGGCGGAGATGATACTCATTTATGGCGAGTGTCGACGAAATGCAGCTGAAGCCTCCAGGGTGTATGCAGAACGGTACCCGGACAGAGAGCATCCAACGTGCCGTACATTGCAAAACATTAACAGCCAAATGTATGCAACAAGTATGGTCGTAGCACGCAAACGGGTCCGTAACAGGCCCGTCACAGGAGAAGCGGGTGCAGTTGGTGTGTTAACTGCTGTTGCCATGAACCCACACATGAGCACACGGAACATTGAGAGAGCCGGTGGACTGAGTCAAAGTAGTGTCTTGCGCATACTGCATCGTCACCGCTTTCACCCGTTTCATGTGTCGCTACATCAGCAATTACATGGTGATGACTTTAATCATCGAGTGCAATTCTGTCAATGGGCGTTAACAGAGAATGCGCTGCAGTTCTACCTGTTTACCGATGAAGCCGGCATCACAAACCACGGGGCAGTGAATCCACGGAACATGCATTACTGGTCCGTGGACAATCCTCGCTGGCTCAAACAGGTAGAGCGACAGCGACCGTGAACTGTAAACGTATGGTGCGGAATCATTGGCGACCACCTCATTGGTCCTCACTTCATTGCAGGGGCCCAAACAGCTTCAACATACATCGCGTTTCTACAGAATGATCTGCCAACGTTGCTCGAAAATGTCCCACTGGAAACGCGTCCACGTATGTGGTATCAGCATGATGGTGCACCTGCACATTCCGCAATTAACACTAGGCTGACCCTTGACAGGATGTTCGACGGGCGTTTCACAGGACGTGGAGGACGCATAAATTGGCCAGCCTGTTCTCCTGATCTTACACCTCTGGACTTATTTCCGTGGGGTATGTTAAAGGAGAATGTGTACCGTGATGTGCCTACAACCCCAGAGGATATGGAACAACGTATTGTGGCAGCCTGCGGCGACATTGCACCAGATGTACTGCGGCGTGTACGACATTCATTACGCCAGAGATTGCAATTGTGTGCAGCAAATCATGCTCACTACAATGAACATCTATTCGCCTGACATGTCGGGACAACCTCTATTCCACTCCGTAATTGAAAACGGAAACCACGTGTGTACGTGTCCCTTACCCCTCATGATTATGTACATGTGCGTCCGTGAAAAAGACCAATAAAAAGGTGTCAGTATGACGTAATGTGCTGTTCCAGTCTCTTCTGTACCTAAGGTCCATCACCGTTCCCTTTGGATCCCTATGTAATTCGGTGCTTTCCGATACACACGATCGAACAGCAGAGGAGTGGTACTCTAGCGTCAACTTTAGTTTACAATATCTCCGGATGTATTAACATTTTACAATGCAACAAACGGCACTGATTACGTATTTGTTTATATGTTCAGATGTGCTGACAAAACTAATGTGGTTCCATTTTTTAAAAAAAAGTAGGTTTGTGTTAAAAAGCATACTTCCGTGCATTTCTTTATGGTTTGTATTAACCAATTACACTAGCCCCTCTCCTCACGTTCGGTCTGTGGAATCCATTACTCAGTATTTGATGTGGTTTACGAAATATATCCAGCGGTAATGTTAGGTGACTCAACCTGTATATGTGTTTTAAGAACAGCCGTGTATATGTGTGGGGATTTATTGCAGACTCGTAGATTGTATGGCAGGAAAGATGGAAGTTAGGCAGCGCTAATGGTTCCCACGTAGTCGGCTTGATCATTTCGATATGCGCCATCCAGAAGAAGAGAAAGTTAGAGTTGCAACAGTGGCTGGATTTCAGATACCTTCTTGCACGCAGAAATGCAAGCAAGTGATTGCGTACTGCTCGTTAATTGTAGTGCCAGTAAAAATACTGCTTGGCCGATTCCGTTACTTATTATCGAAGCAGCGAGGAAGTGACAATGTGCTCAGAGAAGCCGATTTCAAGGTTGCAGACAGTGACTAGATATTACCAATTATCAGAATGCCAGTGAGACGACTGTAGCAATAAATGTCAGCTTCCGCAGATGACTCTTTTTTTTTTTTTTGATCATCCGTCTACTGACTGGTTTGATGCGGCCCGCCACGAATTCCTTTCCTGTGCTAACCTCTTCATCTCAGAGTAGCACTTGCAACCTACGTCCTCTGTGCAAGCAGTTAAAGATTCTGAAAAAAGTAGGGGTAGGCTGTAGGGACAGACGAGTCATATACAATATGTACAACAACCAAGAGGGAATAATAAGAGTGGACGATCAAGAACGAAGTGCTCGTATTAAGAAGGGTGTAAGACAAGGCTGTAGCCTTTCGCCTCTACTCTTCAATCTGTACATCGAGGAAGCAATGATGGAAATAAAAGAAAGGTTCAGGAGTGGAATTAAAATACAAGGTGAAAGGCTATCAATGATACGATTCGCTGATGACATTGCTATCCTGAGTGAAAGTGAAGAAGAATTAAATGATCTGCTGAACGGAATGAACAGTCTAATGAGTACACAGTATGGTTTGAGAGTAAATCGGAGAAAGACGAAGGTAATGAGAAGTGGTAGAAATGAGAACAGCAAGAAACTTAACGTCAGAATTGATGGTCACGAAGTCAACGAAGTTAAGGAATTATGCTACCTAGACAGTAAAATAACCAATGACGGACGGAGCAAGGAAGACATCAAAAGCAGACTCACTATGGCAAAAAAGGCATTTCTGGCCAAGAGAAGTCTACTAATATCAAATACCGGCCTTAATTTGAGGAAGAAATTACTGAGGTTGTACGTCTGGAGTACAGCATTGTATGGTAGTGAAACATGGACTGTGGGAAAACCGGAACAGAAGAGAATCGAAGCATTTGAGATGTGGTGCTATAGACGAATGTTGAAAATTAGGTGGACTGATAAGGTAAGGAATGATGAGGTTCTACGCAGAATCGCAGAGGAAAGGAATATGTGGAAAACACTGATAAGGAGGAGAGGATGATAGGACATCTGCTAGGACATGTGGGAATGACTTCCATGGTACTAGAGGGAACTGTAGAGGGCGAAAACTGTAGAGGAAAACAGAGATTGGAATACGTCAAGCAAATAATAGAGGACGTAGGTTACAGGTGCTACTCTGAGATGAAGAGGTTAGCACAGGAAAGGAATTCGTGGCGGGCCGCAGTAAATTTGCTGTTGGTAGTAGGCTATTGTCACGTTATTGCAATTTACGAAACAGATAGACAACTTCAATGGTCTTAAAGCAGCTTTGGCTAATTGCTATAAAATTTTATTTCTTTTTAGATGGCATCTGCTTCCAGAGGTATTGTAAGCAGTCCGTGAATCAGATAAGGAAAAGACTTTTTTTGTATTTAAAAGGTTGACATGAATGACCATTAATAAATGCAAGGAGTATTCTCAATTAAGTGTTTTTTCTCCTGTACTCATTATCTTGTATATAATAGTTGTATTTCGGTATGAGGTCTGAAAATGATCTAATACTGACCGAAATTGGTAAACTCATAAAAAGAAAGTTTCTTGCGGTGGTGGCTGCTCATGTTTATTTATAACTAATAAAAAAAACGCTGTTCTCCAAGAGAAGTGTAGCCCGCTGTCTAACGTGCTGCTTCCCAAGCAGGAAGGCGCCCTGGTCCCCGGCACCAATCCGCGCGGAAGATTAGTGTCGAAGTTCGGTATGCCATCCAGCCTGTGGATGGTTTTTAAGACGGTTTTCTATCTACCTCGGCGAATGCGGGCTAGTTTCGCTTATTCTGCCTTAGTTACATCGTGTCGGCGACTTCTGGCCAAACATAGTTTCCACATACGCATACACCATAATTACTCAACCACGAAACATTTGGGGTTACACTCATCTGGTTCCCGGGGGGTCCACTGGGTGCCGAACCACACAGTAACCTTTGGCGTGCAGTAGATTTCGATATTTTACAAATCGTGGGCAGGACTACAACAAAACCAATTACTTGTCATTAGGGTAACTTGAGGTTTCATTTAATCATTTCCACTCCCGGATATAGATGGTTATTCTGTTAAAGAAATCTCCACCGGGGAATGTGTAGTAACGTGGCCTGTCAAGCACTGAAAATAGCACTAAGTTCATGCACAAGAGTGATTTCATACAACTTACCACTACTGTTATTCAAGGTGGCAGCACTTTTCCGTAAGCAAAATGAACAGATTTTACATGCAATACCACACGCGCACAACACTAATGTATTCTTTCCTGCCAAAAATATTTCATAAAAGGTCTTAAGAAATATTTAGGCTTCATAAATTATCAGAGAACAATTTTTCATCGTGTAAGATGCTGTTTGCAATATATCTAAAGATTATTCGCAATCTAAGTGAAATTTGTTACCTCTGAGTGGGTCCTGGGCCACCAATACACAATTATTATCCCAATAACTGACCATCAAGATTTATGTCTGTTTAAAAATTCAATTTGAAACTGCCGCACATGGCGCCTAACATAAGACACGAATCTGGTTGAGGAATTCTTTCACTGTTAACAAATAATATATATTAAATTTGTTCGGTACCTTTACCATATCCATTAACATTTATAAGTAATTTTCAATGTTAATCACTTATTATCCAGTATTTTATCAATAAATCACGCTGTAGATCAGTATTTTCTAATGGCTCCGCTCCAGTGTAGCTGAACAAAGAAACTTAACATTTATCCAGGACGAGAATCACACAAAAATAAATTTTAAACACATGTATCAACTTCCATGACACAAAAACTCTATTTTCAAAAATTATTTAACAACACAATACAATTTTTACAGACCTCAATGCTACAAGACATGGACCACGCCCGATCAGTACAATAGTTCGAACAAGAAGAAGGATTATTCTGGAAAAATCATAGATAACAAAAGGTGGATATATTCATTTTTTTCATAGGTATTGTCTTAGATACAGGTTCTACAGAAAATTAATTTATGCCACAGGCGATAATTAGTTATTACTTTAATAACTATGAAGCCCCTTTTTATTAATATCACGAGAACGTTCACTCAGATTCCACATACAACAATGTCTTACTTACTGTATAAATATATGCATGGATATTACAAACCCTGGATTCGGTTTAAGGTGGCGTTGGGGTGGGTGGACTGCTTTGTCCTGTTGTGTGGCTGTAAACCACTATGGGCTACGGCAGTACGAAGCCTTTCCATCGTTTCTAGCTCCACGGTTTAATACATACATACATACGTTCAAGACAAATGTTCTCAAAACATCATAATATTAAAAGCTGTGACGCAGGGAATGTTGACAGAGGAAAGTGGCATGGGTTGTGCTCGCTTTAATTCCTGACGATATTTAAATTTGTAAAAGACGATGAAAAGGTTCACTGAACCGCTTGACCAGAGTAGCCGGCCGGATATGACAGACCATGATCTTTGGCTACAGGAATTCTTAAAAACAACGCATGCTAAATACCATTCCTATTTTCCTTACACTGACTTGACGACCTAGACAGATAATCTGTAAAATTACTTCTCACAGCCCCTACATTTTGTAATGCCTTGCTTAATAATCCCCATTACTGGTACTCCGATGTTCGGCGCGGGCAGGGGCGAAGCGGCAACCGGCGCAGCACGCAGTCTCTGCTCCGAGCTCACGCGCTACACCACACTGCGGTCGCCTCGCCGCGCCTACCGACATTATTTTGCCGGTCGGCTGGCGTACGGTCGCCCTCGGCTACTGCGAGTCCCGATAGCACTTTGCGCACGAATAAACCCCGCGCCGCGATACACATATTGCACAGCTATATCTCTCTGTATTATTTTCGGCTATAAATGTCGTCATTACTCTTTTAACTATAAACGGGCATTTCCATTACGGCACAGAGGTGCACTATAAAAAGGGATTTTTTTCCGTTCCGGTCCGTGACTGCCGGCTGCGGGACCTGATAATGGTTTTCCACCGGTTTCGCCCTCCTCCAACTCATATACTTCCGATTTTTTTATTGGAGCTTTCCGTAGTGAAACGCATGAAACGTGTAAATGTTGAAAGTAAAATTCTAGTCCCCACTGGGATTTTCATGACCTAGCTAAACTGACAACGTTCCACTAAAATGAGAGGAAACACATTTTTCATAGATCTTTTAATTTTTAGATCGCTCTTAAAATACTAAATAATGGCACTGCACATCTCTGTCAATCCGCATGTAACATAATGTTTTGTATGTTTCGTACCACCCTTACCGATAGTTGTGAACGTAAAATTGACATGTTACCTATTGCTTTACTTACTACCCAGCACCCAAAGATAAGGAAACCTGGTATTGTTTATTATTCCACTCATTTATCAAAACGTTCCACAGTGACGGTAGTATGAAATGAAGACTGTATTGAGAGGAAATCTGCTGAGGAGGCATTACGCAAGGACAAAGCAGAATTTTTTTTTTAATTTAGCAAATCATCAACTCAGTTATCCCCTCAAATTTTTGTTTTTCCAGTATATAAGTAGTTACAATTTTATACAAACTCGATAATCGACGAGTGTCGAAGAAGAGCATATAGAATCACGTAGTTTTCACAGTCACTTGAATGTTTAGTTCCTACTTTCATTTGTGATACACAAAAATGTATTTCAGATAAACGACAGTACATGAACTCAGATGTTCTAATATGAAAACTATTTCCCCATAATACTTCTCTTCCCTATCACAGTTTTTATACAAATATGTAATGTGTCGAGAATACCTTACAAAAGGTAGTTTGATATATACACCACGAAGGATACCTGAAAGAATTAAAAAACAAAACAAATATTTGATAAAGAGAAAAAGACGTATAATTAGACTACATGTATATTATTCATGAGTTTATAATGGATGTTTGTTTCAGCATGAAACAAAGAAATAACTCTGAAAATGAGCATCGTACAAACAGCTTTAGCTGATGGGAAGTTAATATTCCCAAAGGGGACATCTGTGTTACAGCCCGTCACCCCCTTCAAACCTCCCCACTCTCCCATGGCGGGTCAGCTTTTTATTTTTCAAATGGGATTTATTGCGGATTTGGATTCTACGCTAAAAAATACCTAGGATTTATCCAAAACAATTTTTACCACTCGTGGTCGATGGAGCTGTAATCGACAAGTATCACATGTTTTGGTTATTGAAGTTGAGGACTGGGGCACTATATTCTACGTTACATTTCCAATAAATATGTCCTTTTTAGATAAAAACAGTTATTCTTTTAATTTAATGTAATTTCGAAGATTTCAAGCTCCTACCCTTAAATATCTGCTTAATAAACGAGTAATAACAACGTGGGCGTAATAGTTTTCTGTTTCCTTCACAGTATCTGATTTCGCTTGTTTTTCTAGCTCTCCACCATCGCGGTGCTTGATAATGGTGAGTTCCTGAGTTTCCTTGCTTTCCACCATCATTGTAATCTACAACTAATTCTCAAACTTACGAACTTCTATTTAGATACATTTTTTAATCCGTGCTTGGTATCCATGTACACTGCTTGAGGCTAGACAAGGTGCAATATTTTCTCAAGCATTTATGAGTCGTCCTATTACGTTCTGTCGAGTGCTTGGTACTTCTGTATAAGCTTTATCCTTAAGCCCATAAGGAAAAATCCGTCACGTAAAGTAGGCTGACCTGGCAGGCTACCTTACCAGAGCATCTCAGCCAATCCTGCGAGCATTGCAATCGCCATTTTGTTTACCGTAGGCTATTGCAGAGATGTGTGCAGGAAATTTAAGAGGTTGAAACCCCACGTTCTGTCTCACTACGAGGCGTATATTTTCCAACAGAATCGGTATCTCCTCTTGCAATAACTTATGTCTCTCTCCGTTCAATGTGCTTTCCAAAATGAAGGGCCAGAATTGTTTCTGTCCTATACCAACCCACGAATATTAACAGACCAAAGACGCTGATAGTCAGCTTCAAGTATCCTGTGCCGGATTTACACACTACTATAAATCATATTATGACGATTAACTTCATCGCCACTTCCTCCATGCAAGTTTGTTTGTGAGTTATTCCGTCCATGTTTTCGCAGTCATTCGCTGATATCTTTGACGAAAACCATAAAAGATAGCTGTACAGTTGGCTATTGTTACAGCCGATGAAGATCTGGAGTTGCATCCTTTCCCTTAGAAAAACATAGCTGTCTCGAGAGTAAATGGTTGTTGCTTTTCTGGTATCAATTTGTTGCCATCTCTTGATGCATTTCGGAATGACATGGTGATCTCGGCATGTTTTATGGAACACAATAGCATTCAGTAATTCCACCGTCCTTTTCCTCAACAATTCTATCTTCCCTGTGTGATGAGAGGTTTCTTGCCCGTATATGACTTAGCTGCGTAGACTTCCGCTGTCAGTAACATGAAGGATAAAATTCTTTCGTGTGTTATGTCGCGTCATTGTGTAAAATATTTTGATTATAAACTTGAAACATAGTTTCGACCGTGTCAGAAAGGCCTTACTCAGGGCAAGACTGGCTTTGGTGGACGGAAAGTGGCTCTATTTATAGCAGACGATCGGTGTCAGTGCATCATACTCTTCTGAAACTTTATTGGCCCAAATATATAAGTACGGATTTTCTGTCGAGAAAGCGGTTGCATCAGGGTACTCTGAAAGGAACCTAACTGTTACACAATCTGGACTCGATTCCTTGAATTTATTAAGTGATTTGAGCCGCTCCACTACACCTAGGATATCTTCTGTAAAGTCATTCATTTTGGCCGTTATTCCTCAAACGAATTCTGGAACATTTACATTGTCTTCCTCGGTGAAGGAATTTCGGAAAACTGTGTTTAACAATTCCGCTTAACTGGTGCCATCGTCTGTGTTATTGTAGTTATTATTGCAGAGCATAGGCATTTATTGTGTCTTAGCGCCAGTGAATACATATGACCAGAAACTCTTAGGATTTGATATCAGATTTCGAGATATAGTTTCGTTGGGGAAACTATTAGCATCTCGCATTGAAGTCAGCTCTAAGTTTTGAGCATCAGTAAAACTTCGCCAATTTTCCATATTTTTTGGCCTCTTGAATTTTGAATGCTTTTCTGTATTGCTTTTGCACCAGCCGTTGCTGGCTTCAGTATGCAGGCGACACTTTCGTTATCTTCGTACATCCATATTTAAACTAGATGAAGGTGGGACTCAGCAGGTATAATTTTCATTAAAAATGAAATTCTTCCAGCTGTACTTAAGATTTTATATTTATTTCGCTAATAGTTTCGACGTTGCGTCAACGCCATCTTCAGCCCCTTACACTTTCTTTATCAGGCCACTCGGGGCACGGAGTTAGGAAACTTCCGTCAACGACCAAACAACCTGTATAAGAATATACGGATCACCCACAACAGTGATATAACGTTACGTTATCACCTTTGGACGTGGATGTATACATAACTGCGGATGGTACTCTGGGACACAAAATATATCAGGAGCCAACCAACACGCATTGGAACCTGCACACGTAGAGCCATCATCACCCAGCTCAGAAGTATTTAGTTCTGGACACAATGGCGGCCAGTGCTCACCGGACACGTGGCAGTAACAATATCACAGAAGAACTAAGGGAGCCACACATTTCGTATCAACCGTTAGGACAGCAACCAAAGCAAAACAAGAGAAGAGGCTAATGAATACAAGCTTCCTCTAGTGCCCTTACCACATGCGAAGACTAGGCAACGTGTTCCACCGACGATGTTTGAGACCGATTTTCCGCAGTAGCGAAAGGATCCTCAACGTGACAGGCTCCACCAAATATGTAGTCAAAAAACTAAAAACTGCATGAGTATAGGAATTACGTTGTGAGTACGAAGCTGCTTACGTAGGAAAGACAGGGAAATCAGTTGGCACGCGAGTAGCGGAACATGAACGCTATGTGCGATTGCCGCAACATCATAAATCAGCGATAGCGAAAAGCAACCTTGTGTAGGAACAGCCTATATTGTTCCAGGAAAAAGTCGAGGACGTGGCATCGCTAAATTCCGCAGACGACTGAAATTATTAAGCGGCCGGGCAACATCAGTAGAGAAGAGGTCTTCAAACTCCCGGCGTCCTGGCTGCCGGCTATTCCTGTACCACGTGAAGCGAGCGGTCGCAGGGCAGAAATCTCACCGGGCACGGACACAACATATTAAACAAAGAGGGAATCTGTCAATGCCTTTCTGCGCATATCAAAAAGAAAATGTGCCCACCAGAAGTCAAGCGCGGATTTGCAGACTTTCGCGAAATGACTGTCGACGAAGTATGCGAATTTTTGTATTTGATTCGTCAGATTCCTGCTTGCCCCTACTGTCATGTGTCCGACACTATCAGTTTGTCTTTGGTGGTTACCCTACTCCTTTTTTCTTTACTTTTGTCTTGGAAAAAATCGGCTCTACCCTTGAGTGTCACGTAAATACCTTACTTGAAAAATTATTTACTTCGTCTGTTTCTGTATTATGCAATATATTCCGCATGCCTATACAAACGGCTATTGATAATGTCATTGATTTGAAACACTCGTGTTACAGATATTACCGCCCACTCCTCCCCCCCCCCCTCCCCCCCCCCCCCCCCCCCAACCGCTATTTGATTCAGAGTTCACAGTTTAGAAGAACAGGCTGTGTCCTTAGCAGAACTTATAAGATAATCATCAACAAAACTAAAAAAAGAATAGTCGAATTAAATCACTTGAAGGTAAGAGGAATGGATTGGGAAATGTGACAGTAAAAGTAACAAATGAGTTTTGCTACTGCAACGCAACCTTCGTACTGCTGGTGGTATACTTAAAGTTAAAACTCCATTGATATGAAGATTACCGTCGCATGTCATGTCCTATAGCTCCTACAAGCTACCCTCTGTAGTAATGGTCTAACAAAATCTTGTAGTTCACGAAATTACAGGCCGCTGCGAGTTACTGCTGGGGTATAAATAATTTTTAGAGGGTGGGTTAATCAAACGGTAAAAAATTTGAACGCAGCGGATAACGCAATATTTTTTTGGAATCACTACAGAAGGGCTTAATAATCAGCATAGAGCCATTATGTACTTTGGCCGGCCGCAGTGGCCGAGCGGTCTAGGCGCTACAGTCTGGAGCGCCGCGCGACCGCAACGGTCACAGGTTCCAATCCTGCCTCGGGCATGGATGTGTGTATGATGTCCTTAGGTTATTTAGGTTTACGTATTTCTACGTTCTAGGGGACTGATGACCTCAGCAGTTAAGTCCCATAATGCTCAGAGCCATTTGAACCATTTTGTACTTTCGTGACCAGCATTCAACTGTGGTACAGACTTTCACCTTCACTTTATGACGAAGGGAGGAAATAATCAGTCAATGGATATAGGTTAATCGATATTTATTCAGTACATACGCTAAAGAATCGGTAGCAAGTATGGAATTAACTATGAATGAATCTTGCATTGAGAAACAACAGGACATTACTGAGCTGGAGGGAAGAACATTTACACTCATATAGCGGGAAACTTTTCCAAGTCTTAATCCCACCAATGGGTATTAAACTGTTTCTGGGTACAAGGATTTAACGTGTATATTTTATGTAACGCGTAACATTGTCAGCAAATCAAATAGTTATGAGGGATACAAGAAACATTAACTGTAATATCACATTAATTCTGTTCCACACACGTGGCTAAGTGGCGCTAGCCAACAGAAATGCAAAAAAGACGACCACACACAAGATCATTCCTTCCTTATCCTACACTCACCCGCTACCGTATGATTATTCACTCGACTACTATAGATTTTCAGACCGAAACTGCATTTTACCAATCTGGAGGTGGCACCAATCCACCGCATAGCGTGAAAGCAAGTACACAAAGGGAACACATGAAACATAAATAAAAATCCCAAAAATATTAGTGTAAAAGAAAGACCACATTAAAAAGCAATAAATGAGTGAACTTCCGTTAAAGAGAGAGCAATAACGGACATGATGCGTGGTCTGACCAAGGCACGAACTCTAAGTTCTACTGAAATTTGACTAAATTATAAAAATAAATCCCCTCTTGGGGGTTTCGTGGTAATGTCACACCTGATTTCAACATCTCGACCATATTAACGAGCAGATTTGCGAAATTCTGATTCCTTTGTTAACATTACCAAAATCGGGAGCTGAGTCTTCACGTCTGTCACGTCTGTCCAGAACCGCTACCTAGGAACAAATGGACCAGCGGACACCTCGCCTAACAGTTGTTCGTTCAAAACGTGGTGGAGGGGATGTTTGGCCAACCTAACAGAGCCTATACTCATGCCTTCGCGACCTCTCTGACCTGACTTTCACACTATCTTTGCCAAACTTGTTCGCGTTTAGTGGTTGGTACTATCCTGCCTCAAAACGACTCTACTCAGGCAATGCTACGACCTCTGACCAAAGTGTTCTGCTACTTCACATAATATTTCACTCATACAGTCGAAAGTAGCATAAGGGAAAGGATGCAAGGAAACGTGAAACACACGAAATAAAAAAATTTTAAAAAAAAATCAGTAAATAAATAAACACCGCTTCGTCCATTCTCTGCTGCTTGTTACTCACAAAGTTACTTCTGAAGAGTAAAAACACTCTCCTGTGCCGAAATTTGTTGAGAAAAATATGGAATAGGACAACAAGTTCCGTTTCACTGTCTGGAGAGCAAAATAGCTGACACTGGCTGTAATAAAAACGATATAAAAAACAGATAAATACAGATTGGTTATAAAAAGGAAAGAATTTATGAAATAGAAGAATTTTCGGAACTGTAGTAAAGGTTTGTTAAGAAAGTGAAAAGCAGTTCAGACAAGATAAGAACTGAAGATTTTGAACTGTGGTGCTTAAATGAGAGAGCTAGATCGAATAACTAATGTGGTGGCACTGAATAGAATTGGATAAAACAGAAATTTCTGACATAGCCTGAATAACAGAGGGATCATTTAATACGAAACACCTGAGGCATGAAGGAGTAGTCAGTTTCATAATGGTTCAAATGGCTCTCAGCACTATGCGACTTAACATCTGACGTCATCAGTCCCCTAGAACGTAGAACTACTTGAAACTAAATAAGCTAAGGACTCTACACATACCTATGTCCGAGGTAGGATTCGAACCTGCGACCGTAGCGGTCGCACGGTTCCAGACTGAAGCGCCTAGAACCGCTCGGCCACATAGAGCGGCTGTTTCATAATGGAGAGAAGTGTGAGGGATAAAATTTTAGAATGAGACTTACATGAATATAGAAAATAGGTTCAAATACATGTAGGGTACTGTAGTTATGAGGAAATGAAGAGGCTTGCGCGGACAGACTAGCATGGAGAGCTTCTTCAATCCTGTCTTCGGGCTGAAGACAAAAACAACAACAACTAAAATGTGGAGGGAAAGAGCTGACTGGTCTCTATTGAAACAGTTCGTGTTGTTGAGAATCGGCTACAGTAGACAGTGATCGTTGTTTCCTCTTCAACTGACTTTTCTTATTGTATTACAGTATTTATAGTCGTAAGATTACACTTTTAGCAGAAATTATTAATATGCATTTAATAGAATGTTCTCCCACCATTAATACATGAAACACGTACAGTTTGTCACCGCACGTGTTATGTAGTCTTGGTATGAGCAATAGGTACAAGTTATCAGATTTCCTCACATGCGAGGCTCAATTACTGTACATTTTAAAGATCACAGTAATAAATTGAATCTTTTAAATGTTTTATAGTGACAGCTTCCACCAAATTGTACAATTTGGATGGAGCTGTATATCAAGCTTGCCAAGGCAAATATAAACTGTTTGCCGCGCGGGGTAGCCGTGCGGTGTGAGGCGTCTTGTCACGGCTCGCGCGGCTCCTCTCGTCTGCGGTTCGAGTCCTCCCTCGGGCAATGGTGCGTGCGTTGTCCTTAGCGTAAATTAGTGTGAGGTAGACTAAGAAATGCGTAAGCCTAGGGATCGATGACCTCAGCACTGATATACACAATGCATCACTGACACAGAATATTTTTCGAGACAGGTTAACATATGTAATTGACATCTTTTTCCAAAATATTCGAAAAAATAATGTACTCTAGAATAGTCTCACGCTGAAATCGAAACAATTTATTTAGCACATCATAGTTTGGATTTCAGAAGGGTTACTCAACTGAGAATGCTTTCTACACATTCACCCACCAAATACTGAAAGCCTTAAGTGATAAAATATGACCATTTGGTATTTTCTATGATGATTACAAGCCATTTGACTGAATAGATCACGTCACTTTCATAGAAATTTGATGGCTTTAAGTACATCTGATTTGAGTCATTATTGGCAAACAGAATCAAGAAGGCAGTGTTGAATAATGCAAACAATGTTGGAAGAGTAGAGAAATTTACTGAGTGTGGAAGAATTAAAAAGGTAGTCCCACAGTGTTCAGTTTGGAGTCCACTACAAATTCTTATATACTTGTGAATGACTTTCCACTTAACATTCAAAAACCGAAACTGGTGCTGTACAATAAATAGAGTTACACGAACAATTGACATAGCACCGAGGAGAAGACAGTAAACAGTGTAGAATACTTCAATTTTTTGGGTGTACATACCGACGTAAACTTGAACTGGAAGAAGCATATTACTGCAAGAAAGTGAGCACTAATAATAATATAAGATGTTCACCTATGGATGTAGGTACCTCTTCAAGTACCTAGGCACTTTAAATGAGCCTTCACAGTGCTATCAGTCGAAAAAATTTATTTCATGTAGAAATGGCTTCAAATGGCTCTCAGTACTAGTGGAGGTAACTGCTGAGGTCAACAGTCCTCTAGAACTGAGAACTACTTAAACCTAACTAACCTAAGGATCCAGAATGAGATTTTCACTCTGCAGCGGAGTGTGCGATGCCAGGAAGTTTCTTAACCTAAGGATATCACACACATCCATGCCCGAGGCATGATTCGAACCTGCGACGTAGCGGTCGCGCGGTTCCAGATTGTAGCGCCTAGAACCGCTCGGCCACACCGGCCGGTCTTATTTCATATAGAACTAGCCACCAGAGAAAAACTTGCTCGTCTCCCTTTATACATTTACATGGACAGTTTGAAAATGGCACTTAAGTGTCTGGCAGAGGGTTCATCGAACCACTTCCGCAATAATTCTCTATTTCCCAATCTCGAACAGCGAACAGAAAAAGGAACACCTATATATTTCCGTGCGAGCTCAGATTTCCTTTATTTTGTTAGGATGATAGTTTCTCCCTATGCACGTCGGCGTCAGCCAAATGTTTTCGCATTCGGAAGAGAAAGTTCGTGATTGTAATTTCGTGAGAACATTCCGCCGCAACGGAAAAACGTCTTCGTTTTAATGTAGTCCACGCCTAATCCTGTATCACGTCAGTGACGCTCTATCCCCTACTTCGCTGTAATACAAAACACGCTGCTCTTCATTGAATTTTCTCAATGTACTCCGTTAATCTTATGCAATACCGAGACCAAACAGCGCAGCAGTACTTCGAAAGAGGACGGACAACCGTAGTGTAGATCTGTTACATTTTGTAAGTGTTCTGCCAATAAATTCCAGTATATGGTTTGCCTTACCCACAAAGTCTTCTACGTTTTCTTCCAATTTAAATTGCTCGCAATTGTAATTCCTAGGCAAGTAGTTGAATTTAAGGACTTTATATTTTACTATTTTATCGTGTAACAGAAGTCTGATAGATTTCTTTCAGCAATCATGTTTAAGACATCACACTTTTTATTATTCGAGGTCAAATGTGTAGCAACCGCATTAACAGTCGTGCTAATAGCGAAACATCATCTACAAACTTCATATACATATGTTCAGTAAATGCTGAATAGGTTTGCAGTAGCACTTGCCGCTTATCTGCCATACTAGCCGGCCGCGGTGGCCGTGCGGTTCTAGGCGCTGCAGTTCGGAACCGCGTGACTGCGAATCCTGCCTCGGGCATGGATGTGTGTGATCTCCTTACGTTAGTTAGGTTTAAGTAGTTCTACGTTCTAGGGGACTGATGACCTAAGATGTTAAGTCCCATAGTGCTCAGAGTCATTTGTATCCATACTGAATATTAATACTCTCGGTGTACTGGTTGATCAGTAACCAGTGAGGGTGCCCTTGACTAATTGTGAGCATTGTGGATGTTTACATAATCAGTAGGTTAGAAATTGCAATCACCAATACTAAAATGACATCTTAAAGTGCAGATCTGGAATTTGAGACCAGGTCCTTACCAAGATTATTGTCTAGAAATCGTCCGTGTTTAACGCCCGATAAATACTTAGGTGACACTAACTTGAACGAGAATCACGAAGCACATGCAGCATTCGCAAGACGGTGCCACAGTTCACTCTAGAATCACCTACTGTACTGCGTTGTTACGCACTCTGCCTTAGTTAAGCCTGCTGATACTAAAATTATTCACACGACTACTATTGACGCGAAGAATATCGATATAAATGAAAACCTGGAACTAAATGGTTACAACTTTTTTTTAATATGTGGAAGCTACATTTGGGATCCCTAACTGCTTAAATATAGGGTGTCCACGATTAAAATTCCAGTTTCAAAACGCTGTAGAGAAAGAACAAATCGTCAGAATAACGTCAAATTTGAACAGCATGTAATTGTCAGAGGAGAAATCGCCATTTAACAGAAAAGAATTTAACAATAATTTTGCCAACATATAGCGCTGTAAGTTTCTTCTCGTTAGCGTCGTCAGCTACGAATAAGATATGAATCGCAGTTTGAGTTGCACATTATAGCATCCGCGCTGTTCATTGCGCATGACTGCAGAGGTCTGGCAGTCAACAGTTGTGGCACTGTTTGTATGGTAAGACTATCCACCACTACAAGGTCGTACCACGTCGGATAGAAAAACTGAAATTTTAATGGTCCGGAGACCAAAAACTGCATAAAAAGTAAATGACGTTGTTTCTAATTGAATGTGTCACTGCAGAAAGGTGCCGAAGCCACTTTGGGGGGGGGAAATTGAGATTTCAGCATTTTCGGTATCTATGCGCACAGACACAAATTTTAAACAGAAATGTGCCTGTTTCAAATCTGATGCGAAAATAAGCTGCACTGCAGAAATGTTCCGAAGTTACTGACTTGGGATTTTTCCTACTTTTCCACGCTTAGGTTCTATTATTGCCAAAATATTCCATTTTTTTGCTTTCCCATGCGTGAGCGCTAGTATCACCAAAACAGTCACAAAACTGTAAAATGGTGGAAAACGAGGGTGTGCATGATGTTTATGTTAAGAAAATGAAGAAGGGTGTTGTGGGAAATGAAGCATGTAAAAGAAATGCTGTTAAGTAAGTACCTTCAAGGGGTGAAGCATACATTTCTTACAGTGGAAAGATAATGCCCCACCAAGAAATAGCCTCAAAGTGGAAATACATATTAAGAGCTTTGAATTACTGATTTATCACTTTAAACTATGGATGCAAAAGATAGTACGTTTCACGAACTACATATGTTGTTGGTTATCTCTCAAACTGACTAATTTAAAATTCAAAAAGAGATAATAGGGAGACATTGTTCAAAAGCCGACTTTTCACTGTGCCTTTGTTGGTTTTATTGTAAACATTTTTTCCAGACTCCTTGTAGACAAGGGAGTAACACCTTTCTTTATGCCTATAAGAGTCTGGAACTTCTGCAGAGATGTTGGCGCAAGGTCGACGTTCTTGTAAAAGAGCATTAACAACAGCGCCCGATCCTTCATGGAGCACGTCATGTTGGACGTTTCTAACGCTTACGGCGCCATCTATTGGTCGAAACCAGTTCACTTTTAAAATTTTGTTTCGGTCTATGACGTTCCCCCCTGTGTCAATAATATGCTGTTCAAATTTGACGTCATTCTTAACATTGCCTCTCTTTCTAAAGCGTTTTGAATCAGGAGGTTTAATTATGGACACCCTTTACAAAGTTTCTTAGTCTAAGACTCGTCTACTGTTCACTAAATTTATTTTAGCGTCCACTACTTAACTGAGGAAAATCGATATAAATCAAAACCGGGAACTGAATGCTTACAACAAATTTCTTCAAAGGTAGCAGCTAGTGCGGAGCTATGTTTTGGTGTACCTGCTTTAATATAATCCGTCTCACTCCCTGCTTCACAGCTTATTAATAGTGTGTTACAGTTGCGTCTTCTTGCTGCTACATAATTCATTTTCCATACGTTAAATGTGCCGACTACAGAAAAGAATTAATTAGAGTGATGAATCTTTTAGTTTCTATTGAACACAAGGCAGATAAATTGCTGCCACATAACATTCAACAAGATACTGGTAGACAGTGGAGAAAAAATTCATTTTTTACGTAATCATGCTATATACAGTAGAGAGAAGAATTTTAAGTACAGATACGAAATCTTTTAATGCCAGAATTGCTTTGCATGAGAATAAACTGCCAGTCCAAATTCTTGCTTTGATGCTGTGTGGAGCAGTTTAGGAGCAGCTTTTCAATCAGGTTTTCTGATACACAGAACTTATACAGTATAGCTTTCTCCATCCATAACAGTCATTTGGTGGTGTGATAAATTTATTTTGGTGCAGGCAGTATTCCACAAACTGCTATCACAATCCGATTATCGAATAATCTTCAATGATAGATGGAACAGAGGTAGTCATCTTCTACAGACTCAGTCTAACATCGTTTGGCAAGCCTTCAGTATACGGCTACAGTGATTGCTAGTAGACAGCCGTGCGACGTGAGGACAACGTGTCGACGGGTGGGGTGCATGCCTCATCCATCGTTGACATCTGCTAACGCAAATTGTATTGGCACTGCTTCTGCTGACCGTTGCCGGATAGCCAGTTCCAAAACTGGGTTAATTTACTTGCACAGGAACACAATTTGCTCTTTGTGTTACCAGACGCGTCCGAGTCTGGTTCTACAGTGATGTTCCCGTATCATCTTATCGCGTCGGAATTAACAGTGTAGATTCATACATTTAGTTTCTTATGTAACGCACATTGCTACAGCACCGTTACTTATCGGAACATTAATATTGCGAATCTTACCGAACAGTACTTTCGTTTTCGTTACGGTTAGAACAACTTGAGCGATTTCACTAATCTGATGCTGGTATGTGCAGTGAAAGCTATAGTTAGTTAATTACCTGCTTAGTTCTACAGATAATTCAACGATTTTACCGAAATGATGTGGAGTGAGCCAGTTTCCAGGTGTACGTAATATCTACATCTACACATATACTCCGCTAGCCACCAAGCGGTGTGTGGCGGAGGGCGCAATTCTCGCCAAAGTCATATTCTCCCTGCTCTGTTCCACTCGCGGATCGCGTGAGGGAAAAACGACTGTCTGAACGCCTCAGTACGTGCTCTTATTTCCCTTATCTTTGAATGATGATCATTACGCGATTTGAAAGTTGGCGGTAATAATATATGCTCTACATCCTCGGAATTTAGTGAGCAGCCCCTTCTGTTTAGCGCGTCGTCTATCTGCAAGTGTGTCCCACTTCAAACTTTCTATGAAATTTGTAACGCTCTCACGATGGCTGAATGTACCACTCACGAATCCTGCCGCCCTTCTTTGGACCTTCTCAATCTCTTCAATCAGACCCAACTGGTAGGAGTCCCATACAGGCGTACAATACTCTAAGACTGGACGAACTAACGAATTGTGAGCTATTTCTATTAACGAAGGACTGCATCGCATCAGGATTCTACCAATAAACCGCAATCTAGAATTCCCCTTGCCTGTTACTTGTGTAATCATTCCATTTGAGGTCATTTCGAATAGTCACACCCAGATACTTGACTGATGTTACCGCTTCCTAAGACTGACCGTTTATTTTGTACTCATACATTAATGGGGATTTTCGCCTTGTTGTGCGCAGTAGGTTACACTCACTAATATTGAGAGATAACTGCCAGTCATTACACCACACAAGTCCTCATTGATATGTTCACAACCTTCGTGTGATACTACTTTCCTGTAGACTACAGCATCATCGGCAAACAGTCTAAGACTGCTGTCTATACCATCAATCAGATCGTTTATGTAAATCGTAAAAGCTAATGAATACAGTTTTTAGCCTTGAAGTCCCTGAAGAGACACTTACGTGCCATCCACGGGTGAAGAATACTTACGATTATTACCGCCAGCTTTTGTGGAAACTGTATTCCTCTCTAAAGTCAACACACTCAGTCCAGAGCTGCAGTATAGACACAGAAAGAGACTTTCACTGCAACAGGGGCTTCTAAATTTCCAAGAATTCCTGCTGACAGCAAGTTATCCTTCCAACAAACGTCAGTCCATTCATACAGCTCTCCACATCGATCTCACACCATTATGTTTTAATCACAATGTAGTTACTACCGCAACATTCCGCAGCCACATCGTGCGATATTGGCGTTCGTTCTATGTTGTGTCCGCAAAGTATTTATTACCTTGATTATCAGGGGATATATTTGCGGATATTTACATTCTAATGGGATTTTGGCGATGTGTAGGTACTGCAATCTGGTATGCTAAAAAGGATTATTTTTTCTGAGAAAAGTTGTAGTCATACGTAAAGAAAATAAAACAATTATATCGTTATACCATCCATTGCTATTACCTGCAATATACGATGGCGGTGTAAAAAGTAATGCCGTGTTTTTATGTGATAGCTCTTAAGGAATTTTAAATAAAACAAACGTTGTCAACATTCTACAGCTTTACTTTTCATGTGTACGAATTTACATCCCTGTACGGCTAAAGGCCTCCGAATTGTAGCGTGCAACAAGCTGGTATTTTAGGTCTCAATATCGGTGCGTCAGAAACAACATTCCGTATTCGGCATCCGAATTCGAAGGGCTCATCTATACATGGAGCACCTTCTCCCTCAGCAAGAGAATGTCAGGCGACACATGAGCACTGTAATATTTGCAACAGTCCGATGACTTGGATTCACTGTCGTCGATCACTCTTGATACAGTCCCGACTTGGCGCTCTCTGATTCTCATCTGTTTCCACCTTGGAGGATTTCACTTTAATAGTGATGAGGTGTAAGCAGAGATGAGGTTGTGGCTTCGTTAACAAAGTCAAATATTTTACAGTGACGGTATCCACTAAATGGTCTCTCGCTGGCTGAAATATGTTCGTCGCCAGGATGACTATGTTGAGAAATATCTAGATACGAAGAATAAAGATGTAGAATGATGATAACTAAACTTCCTGGCAGATTAAAATTGTGTGCCGGACCGAGACTCGAACTCGGGACCTTTGCCTTTCGCGAGCAAGTGCTCTACCAACTGAGTTACCCAAGCACGACTCACGCCCCGTCCTCACAGCTTTAGTTCTGCCAGTACCTGTGAGGACGCGGCGTGAGTCGTGCTTGGGTAGCTCAGTTGGTGGAGCACTTGCCCGCGAAAGCCAAAAGTCCCGAGTTCGAGTCTCGGTCCGGCACACAGTTTTAATCTGCCAGGAAGCTTCATATCAGCGCACACTCCGCTGCAGAGTGAAAATCTCATTCTGGAATGATAGTAACGTTTCCTTCATTTAAAAAGATTTAACAGTTTTCTCGGAAAACAGTCATTACTTTTCAGCACATCCTCGTTGCTAATGCATTGCAATATTTCTTTAGTAACGCATGATATATTTCTATGATTACGATTAGCATATCGTGGATATCGAACGTTCTTGAGAACAATCTTAGGTAATTATTACATGGAGTGAATTGGCCAATTTTGTGATTTTTCGAACAAACGATTGATGCCACGATTATATGTACATCAAAGAATTAGATTTGTAGAGATTTTTATGCTGGCACCAAAATTCGATTTTGGGCGTCACTAGTAATTAATTACTGTGTTATCCACTTTCGAGCAGATAATACGGCAATGTTGGGAAATGCGGATATTTAATGTCATAAATCAAATCTGAAAATGTGCTGGAATGACGCAAGCTAAACAATTTTTTCTGATGAAACATTGGCCATATTGAGTTGATACGAATCCCCATAAAACGTTGCGTGAACAATAAATGCTGTGTGGTGATATTCTCACGCTTTCCAACGTTTGCTGTTTCCAGTTTACTGCACCTCTTCCACATTCATAACACATGCTAGATACTTTAGTAATCGGTATTGAGGCTTATTATAGTTTAAAGTAAATAAAAAAATTTCTAGATTACTTATAAAATACTAAATCAAGAGGTTCTCTGCAGAGTGCATGAGGAAGAAATATGCGGAAAAGGGTGATAGTACATGTGTGACCCAGCAGGAACCAATTCCATGTTTCTAGACGCAGCTGTAATGGGTAAAATCTGTAGGGGAAGGTAGAGTTTGATATACATTCAACAATGTTGAAGCAAGAGTGTAAGACCTAGTATGAGGTGGATGGCGCAGAAAATGGATTATTGGCACAGCGTATTGAACCAAGCTGAGGATTCATAAAAATAGGAAACGAAAAACAGATGAAGATAAATTTCCTTTGGGGGCATGCAAGTTGACGATCTCCCGAATATGCTCGTTCAGTTTGCATGGTAAAGTACAAATTCTTATCAGTTTAGCTTTTTCGTAATATTTGTTATTTGTTTATACAATTATAATATGGTGGAAAGTTCCCAAATTTCTGACTATGTTTTGCTAAACCGGAGGAATCATATTTCAGATTTTTAGCAGTGGTGTCCTTTCAGTACAACAGAACCAGAACTGTAATTGTTTAGTACGAAACAGGAAATATATTGACATTTACGAATATGAAGGACCTTCAGCAATATCACCACGAGATCCAAACTTCCATGCGTCATCGTCCACATGTCGCAACCTGCCCTCGTCAGTTACGTATATTCAGTCAAGTAAGGACATATTTATAGAGCGCCGATGATCCGGTATTGGTGAATAGAAACGCAATAATAGTGTCAGTTTTATTAAGAAATGTTCCCTCAGACTTGCATGAGTGTCTAAAGCAGGGCCGGCCAAACGCTGCACACTGTGCAGACGTGCGGAAGTGCTGCACATGTGCGGACGTGTGCGACAGCGACATCTGTTATTAGACGTGAGTCCTAAATGAACGGCGGTGGCTCCACTTCCCTGTTTATGTGGTACGCAAGAGCTTGTTTGTGAAAGATCTTTCTCGCTGATGAAAATGAATAAATCAAGGTTTCGATCAAGCATAACTGATGAAAATCGTCGCAGCTGCTTGCGTTTGTCAGTGAGCAGAGCTTTTGCGCCCGATTTTAACCATATCATTTCTCATGACGGGTGATAAACGTGCCGGCCGCGGTGGTCTCGCGGTTCTAGGCGCGCAGTCCGGAACCGTGGGACTGCTACGGTCGCAGGTTCGAATCCTGCCTCGGGCATGGATGTGTGTGATGTCCTTAGGTTAGTTAGGTTTAAGTAGTTCTAAGTTCTAGGGGACTAATGACCACAGCAGTTGAGTCCCATAGTGCTCAGAGCCATTTGAACCATTGATAAACGTGTTTGGATTTATTCCTTTCATAATTAAAAATTATTGTTTACTAGTTGTGCATTATTGCCTCATTCTGCTCCATGTTACAGTATTATCAGGAAAGTTGGTCGTTAACCGATTGTTCCAATGTATACTTACATTTAGGGTTTTTTTATGAATGTGAGAAGGTCTACGCTCAGCTGAAGTCGACAAAACATAACATTCATCTAATTGTCGGTTATTATGGAAATTTCAGACGGAACTGATGAAAGATATAGCAATAATGGTATTGAAATAACAGGTGATCATCGAGAGGTTTGTGGTTATCATTCTGCTTAGAGGTAAGTGAGACAGGGCACCGAGAATTAGTTATAGGAAACCTTGCATCAGTTTAATGTCATTTAAAATCATGAATAAGGTTCATTGAAAGTCGCTAAATGCTCTCTTTCTTAAATACTAGAACAAAAACATTACGCGTGTTTACGTGCCGTCAGTCAAGCTGCCTTAATAAAAACCCACGGTTGTAACTGTACTGCTTGTCTTACTGGGTTAAACTGTTAACTTGAAAGTAGACGTCTCAATGAGCAGACTGTGACAGTAATGTTTAATACACGAAATACCTTCCCATGGTTGGCTTGCAAGCTGTGGAAAGAGCACTAGAATTTACCGGTACAGAGTATCCCAGCAAGTGGATAAAGCGACATCTATGCGTAGAAACATGCACTACATGAACGCTGAAGGCTGCGGCGTGCACGCTGTGACCCGGAAGTAGCACATGTGCAGGAGCATCACGCGTGCAGAATTTCTGGCCGGCCCTGGTCTACATGAATATTGCATCGAACCTATTAACAATACATGCGTTGCTACTTCGTATTTCGTATTCTTCTTTCTTTCTTTACTTCCTCAAGAATGATTGCAACGTATACATTCGATCAAGAGTCGATTTCAGTGTTGGACGGGACATTTTCGTAAATGCTTGAATACCACTTATAACATGACGTCTGACAGTTGTTTGGAAGTGTAACTCTTCTCATTTGCGCGATAAATCTTTAAAGCTGAGGTATGCCAGCTAGTTCTCTTACCATTCGATAGGAGTAGCGGAAATTTCTGTATCAAGATGGTAATGTACGTCAGAACACACCGCTTTCTCTGGTCCATACTTCAGCGTAGTGACCGATTGTAGATAACGTAACAGAATGTACACTAGAGACCGCCATAAGCTGATTCCTCCACTTTCTAGTGTTTTTGTTGCTGTTTTTAAATATTTCACTTTCTTCCCATTTAATGTATATATTAAAACTGTTTGAGATATATTGTTAATTCTTCAGGTACAGTTGTAATGATCGGTGAAATGCGATGTATTTTTAACAACTGTTGACATTGTACGTAATACGTACATTGTTATCGTTACCTTGTCATGGTGGTGGGGCTTGCGTGGTCAAATGATCCTGAGGGCTAAGACGATTCGAGCTTTGCTACTGGCAGGGGCTCACAAACCACCTAGATCGAAAGTGATGATCAAGACTAAATGGGAGACACCGTCATCCAGATTGCCGATTGGGCGTGAGGCCACCTCCCCACACCATAGAAAAGCAACTGTTATGAAACCCCAAGGAATAACATCGGATTCGGTATGGACTGACGGGATCAGTGAGCATATTTATAAGATGAGATTAGCTGGAGAAGACTACATGGACCGAGGAAGATAAAGAAGCCTGACTTGCATGGCCAAAACCCGTCTCCGATTTTTGTGACCAACCTACTATGTTAATCCATAGTTAAGCCATACCTCGTTGGTCATGCAACGTATTGGCCCATGAACAGAAATTGGTCTTTTAGCTTGGAACATGTGATGCTTGCAAATGAACTGAGGTTCTTTAATGAGTTAATAGTCACCTGTCTTGAGAATGGAAATCTGTGTTAGTCTCCAACAGATTCTATTTCGAAACGTATTTACCGCAACTGGTTTCTGATCATGATCCTGTTTAATCTGATGCCACTTACTGATTACAGATGTGTAGCAGAGTACAGTAATTGTGCAACAGATATACCATTAAATATCGTACTGTAGGTATTTTCTCGATTCAATGATATTAAATTTCACTCCGTTATTTGTTCTTAGGTATAAGATAATGTTGTACTTTGGAGTATGTTTTCAAGTATGGAAGAACCATAGTTTTCCGTACTAATTATGCATTTTGAGAAGAAGACTGCAACATGGAAAAAGTAAGGGCCATCATTTAAAAATAAAATGAAAAATATATCAAGTTTCTATTAAAGAGCAAAAGTCTGAAAAGTGCAGGAAAGGACAGTACTCTCCCCCTACGGGTGCGATGAATTCAAGACTTCACATGTGTGGGAGCTTGATTCATACACCAAGAGGTAAAGCATTGTAGAGTCGCGATAATCCTTTTCAAATTCTCCCAAAGTAATTTTTTAATATAGTCCCTGCTCCTGTGGTGATGTTACTAGCAGGGTAACAGCTAGGGAACCTATAATAGCAGGACGATGTTTTTAAGATGGCTAATAAATGAATCACTTACGTAATTTGTCGTTTTTCTTAATTACGTTTATTCTCTCTGAATTCATTATCAATTACTAAACGCATCAAGTATTCAAGAAATTTTAGGAATTTCAACTTCGTAAATTTATGGAGCTAGACGACATAATGACGATCATGTCTGCGTGTGAGTGTCTGTGTTTGTGTGTGTGTGTGTGTATGTGTGTGTGTCTGTGTTACGTGTCTATGCGCGTGCACAAACTCTGACGTTTATTTACATCTCAGTTAGCGGAAGAACTTGACGCTAACACTTGAGTGCAGTAATGCAGAACTAACATGAAACCTAGCACAGAGTAAATGCCTCGAAAGCAGCAACAACGCCTCCCTCTACCTCGACGGATATAACGTTCAAATATCTTCCCCATCCACACCTCCAGATCTTTCACCAATCAACATCACGATAAAAGTGCAAAAATAGTAAAAGTGATGTAAAATTTTCCATTGCAAAGTTCGTACACTCTGTTGCTAGACGATGATTCTTATATATAATGTTGTGAATGATAGTTCACAAGCTGTAAACAATTTTAGCAAGTTCTAAAAGTAGGACCCACGTCCGTCATTAACATTAGGATCACAAAAACTCTAGAAAAGGAGAGATCTTATGGCGTTGACGGAATTTCAAACAAATTCTGAGAAGCTGTTCTAACTTAATCAGTAATCTCCTTTATAAAGGAAGTAATGCATCAATGTCACAAGGATTTTTTCCAGACGGGTTAACAAACGCAGCAGTTAGACGTCTTTGTAAGTAGGGTGATAAGTTAAGACTTAAATAATTGTCCCCCTGTTTCCCTACTGACTTTCTTTGCAAAATATTCGAAGACCTAATGTACTCAAGAATAGTCTGACATCGAAGTAGGGAGGATTTGTGTATCGTATCACCTTTTGGATTCCAGATGGGATACTCAACCGGGAATGCTTGGTATACGTTCAACCACCAAATACTTTAAAAGCTTTAAATAATAAAATATCGCTAGTTGCTATTTTTCGTCATCTTTCCGAGGCATTTCATTGTATACTTTATGGTACATTCTAATAAAAACTTACGTCTGATGGAACTGATAGCCTTACACTCATTTCTTTTCTATTGTACTTAGTAAACATAACCCTCAATAATCGAAGCAATGTTGGAAAGTTAGAAAAAATCTAGTTATCAGTAGAAATCACGAAGGGAATCCTGCAGAGGTCGATTTTCCGTCCATACACACATTTTCCTTTTATATGTGAAGTAGTAAACCCAAAAATCCTTTGCATTTGTCAAATATGCATGGAAAATGGATATACATCTTAAACTTCTTCCGCGCCCTCTCTCTGCCCATCTCCTCATCCCCACTTTCTTTGAGCATACTCTGCTCATCCCATTCCTCTCTCTGTGCATCCCCCTTTTCCCTCCATCTCCTCCTTTCCCTCGCTACATCCATTTCCTCCGAAACCTCTCGCTCTCCTATTACCAATCTCTCTGATCTTGAGCCATCTTTATTGTTACAGCAAACGATACGTTATTGTGAATTAAAGTCGTTTGTAATTAATGGTTTTTTTGGCCCAGATCACTAATATTTCGGATATGAGAGTGATCTGTGCAACTGTTGGTTCTGTAGGGATAGGTAGCTTCAGTGGTAATAATTTTTATAGTTTTAAACTAGGAATGGATTGGATATGGATTAGATTAGGAAGTTTCAGAGGTTTCAGGTTCTGTAGGAGTATTATAATCATAAGTCAGTAAGCCAAAAAATATACCTTTCCTGTTTTGTCTAAGACCAACAACAAAGAAGAAAACACTACAAAAATTTTTGTGTATTCAATTTTTGTTTGAA
This sequence comes from Schistocerca gregaria, assembly GCF_023897955.1. Taxonomy (NCBI): domain Eukaryota; kingdom Metazoa; phylum Arthropoda; class Insecta; order Orthoptera; family Acrididae; genus Schistocerca; species Schistocerca gregaria. The sequence goes on along the minus strand of NC_064927.1, from coordinate 189,496,092 downwards.
ATTACACGAGAAACAATTTTTCAAACGGTTTACGTGCTCTGCTATCGCAATTGATGCTGATTGCAAGAAAGGAGACGAAAAGCTACATTTTCACAGAACAGTATTTTTTTCTTGCAGTAACTTTAGCAGATTACCTGTACATTGTCGTTAACATATATGTAGCTTATTTCAGTTTGAATGATTATTAGTGAAGTAAATCGATTAGCTTTCTGAGACTTTAGTTACAACTTTTCAGCTTTGTATACGTCATATATACTTATGTATTATATATAATCCAAAATAATGTAGCTTATGTCCACCCGAATGTTCATCAGAGTATAGTGTAAAAATTTGAAGTACATCGGTCAAGCCTTTTCGAGGTTTTTGAAAACAACATTTTCCTTTGATATATTAAATTTATTTTTACATATCATATATTTAAAAAATTTACAGCTCATTTCTATCCGAATGTTCGTTAGATTACAGTGTAAAGCTTTGAAGTGCGTCGATCACGTACATTCTTAAATGTTTCGTAAGAACGTTTAACAACGACTTCGCTTGTTACAGTTATAGACGACATTGCAGTTAACATTCAAAACCATAACTCGTAGTTTTTGCAATCTATACTACTGTTGTAATAAATATAGTTAGAGGAAAATCTACAGATGAGCTTATTATTGATGTTATGCATAGAATCATTAATCACCCGCCAGGGTAGCCGAGAATGCTGATGCGTTGCTTCCTGGACTCGGGTAGGCTCGCCAGGCACGGATCGTATCCACCCAGCGCATTAACGACGAGGGCCAGTGTGCTGGCCAGCCTGGATGTGGTTTTTAGGCGGTTTTCCACATCCCGCTAGGTGAATATCGGGCTGGTCCCCAAGTTCCGCCTCAATTACACGGCTCGCAGACGTCAGAACACATTCGCACTATTCCATGGATTACCCTCGACACAGACAGTTGGGGTACACTAATTCAATCCCGGGGTGTAATGGGTGGCGGCAGAAAGGGCATCCGGCCACCCCTTGAACATAAACATGCCAAATCTGATTAACGATGGCTGACCCTGCCTAACTGCGGGACAAGGCTCAAGCGATAGACATAGAATTATTAACCGGTCCTCTGAAACTGGACTACCTCAAAATTTTCACAAAACACGCTGTATTCAGTTCTGTACAACAAATGGAGTCATGTCAACATTTGATGTAGTGCATGAGCAGGAGTCAGTAAACATGGCAAAATGCTCCAAATTTCTGCATGTACATACTGATGACAACTTGAACTGGAAGAAGCACATTACCAAATGTCCGAAACAGTTAAGTTCACCTAATTTTGCTCTTCTATTATTGCTAGTCTTGGAACAAAGGAATCTACCTTCTGACATATTTAGCATGTTTCCACTCAGTAATATCTTATGGAATAATTTCCTTTGGTAATCCATCACTTGGAGAGGTAATACTGTTTCCACAAAAATGGGCTGTAATAATCGTAAGAATTGTTTACCTGTGGATGGCATGTAAGTGTCTATTCAAGGAGCTAGGGATTTTAAGTGTCCCGACACATATGTTCGGTAATTAAATTTGCGTTGATAATCCATCACAATTTGAGACGATTAATGATACCCATACCTTCAGCACTATTGGAAAAAATTACTATTAGTACCCATATTAAAATTATCTGTTTCTCAGAAATGGGTTTAGCATACGACACCAAAAATTTTTCATAATTTGCCCAAACCATAAAATGTGAGACAGCAAAATGAGTTATAATTCCAACCTAAAATCACTTCTCCAGGATAGTCCATTTCCATTGACGAACTTAGAAATCGGTGGCTTGTTAAAAAGAATGCAACTAGTTTTTAAGTCTTGTGCCATCAGTTTGATACCGAGACATCTTTCAAATATGTTGTAACACACATTCCTGGCTGCTCGTAGCTGCACATAATACTCCAGCGGTGAATTTTCTGCTTCCTACGGCCTAGCAGCAGTGGTGACACAGGTTCCTATCACCGAAGTCAACTCCTGTCGGGCTTGGTTAACACCTGGATGGGTCACCGTCTGGGTGTACCGAGTTACTTGATTGAGATGTAGGGAGAAACTGACAATGGTCGGGAGAGTGTTGAGTAGACCACATGCCCGTCTGCATCAGCATCTGGTGACGCTGATGATGACACGGCGGCTGGACGGTACCGTTTGGGGTTAAAGGCCTGTTCGGACGGTGTCTGTTTGTTTCTGAATTTTCTGCAAATATCCATCAATGATTTACTGTTTTGGGGTGATCAACTAAAGAGTCCATCTGCATGAACATTCTTGACAGTGCGTCAGTAAGACGAGCAAGTTGGAGAAAATTTTGTGTAAAGAAGCACTACAATAATCTGATGAACCTAACTGTAATCGATGACGTAGTAGATATTAGGGACGTGATTAAATTCTGAGGACTCGAACCCTATGCATTAGAATATTTATGTTACTACCACACATGGAAAAAGGGAAAAGAAAATAGTTTTGTCTATGAGCTGCGCCTTTTGTTTTCTATTGTCAAGCGTAATTTCAGTATTTCGAGATGCTAATTAAAACTACACGACCGCCTCTCCTCCTGTTTCAAAACTTTGCTATAATGTCTTGTAACTTTCGTGATTTTGTAACTAGTTCACTACTAGCATTTGGCAATCCCTGTTACTGTAAGTAGGCACTATTATTTTAGTGGGTGTTGCTCCACAACTAACGTGCTTTAAGTATCCATCTTACTGATTACAGAACTGAGATGAATCGACGCTATTAGTCAATAATTTACGCAGTTGAGGCTCTCTGTGCACATCTACCACATTTCGTAGACTACTACATCGACAAACGTACCTAAGGCTCTGAAAGAAAACTTTTACGTACTTGTGTGCGGTGTACATAGCTCACTCTGTTAGAAAGAGGAGATATTCTGACGATGGGAATGACAGGTTGAGGATTGAGAAAGATCATGGAGAATGTGTGTAAAATAAGTAACAAAAATTGTAATTAAACGTATGTTGAGTATGAAACATAAAAACTGTGTATTTCAAGTAAAGTGTAAGCATACACATGATCAAATACTAATGGCATGTAGGGGAAGGTGGTTCAAAATGGTCACTCTAATGGAATTGAATTTTCGCCAAACTATGATTATCGATAGAAGCTTACCGACTACACTTTTTTGATATTCATATAACAAGATATCACACAAATTGTTTGTTAAGTGAAAACGAAAATAATGTACAGGAGCTGTGTGTATTCTTCTATGGTTTACGAAGTGACCACTTTCCCTTACCTGTGGGTGGGAGGGGGGGGGGGGGGGGAGGGGAATGTGGTCAGTATCATCGTAGTAGGATCACTTGTGTGTTGTTCTGATTTTCGGACATAATTTCCCGGCACCTTGATGACCCAGTATCTCAAACAATGCCAAACACCTTGGCGAGATCGTATTGTCGGATTTTTGTGTATATGTAATAGAACGGAGACGATTTAAAATAATATAAATTTAATTACGAGATAGAATGATAGGCAAGAGCTTTTTATATAAAATGGGTTCGAAGTAAATCCAACCTGAAGTACTAAGCGTGATATATGGACGTAACTATCCTTTACCAGGGTAAATAAATTGATCACTTTTCCCGACGACTAATGTGGTCACTTTTCCCTATCGCAAACCATGCCGGCTTTAGTAATTCACAGATGAAACTACCAGACAGAAAAAACAACAACAAGGATCTAAATTTGTAGTCCAAAAGACTTCGTTGACGCATTGATATAGTAGAAAAGTATTACACTAAAAGTATATGAGGTAACAATATTAGTATAACAGACAACTGAAATTCAGAAAAGATTTTACTAAAGTATAACGGAACAAATTTCCTGTGTCCAACTCACTGTCAACAGTAATGGTGGTCTTATATTCCGGGCAAACGCAGCTCTTGAAAGGTATGATGTTAGGTAGAACTCCGCTCACAGGTGGTAAAATTGCTGTTCATTAAAACACATCCGTCTTCGCGGATATAGCACGCATCATCAGGTGACCCTATGTGGTAAAAAGCAAAGTAGTGTCACCACTTTTTGCGGATATTGAAATTAGTAGGGAAATGTTTAAAATATATTCACAACACCAAACGATCATAGGCATACTCATTGCTCCTGGTCAAACGTTACTACTCAGAGACTATCGTCAATATTATGGCAAACGAAAGGTACAGGAGAAGTGTCCGATTCTTTAAAATTTGACTGCATCTAAAAAGAAAAAAAAAAAATATTTCATAGTGAGCGGATGCTAAATTATTTTTTCAATAAAAGAGGCCGGATTGGCGGTAAAGAATTGTAACTGCTAACACCATTAGTCGCAGCACATGCAAATTACAATGTGGAAAGAGCCAGGTGGCTGTGTCTTACCAGCATGACAGCAGGGCAGCTCAGTGCAGGGCAGGACAGCAGGGCAGCTCAGTGCAGGGCAGGTCAAAAGCGGTACGCACGAACGACAATGAAAGACTAGCTGACTGGCGAAACGGAAGCTACCCATGTGGAGAGTGTGACGTCATACGCTTATGAATGGGAGCGCTGGGTCGCTATCTTTACAAGCGAGAATGGTGCAGAATTTTATTGCATACTAGCACCTAATCATACAAACAATCGAAATCAGACCCAATGCTTTTGTTCCAACTGGTTATTCAACTTTAATTGTACGTTTTCTTTTTTATGTCTAAAAATTTTTGTTACTTTCCCTAATGTATTTAAAACATGGATCTTTTTCTTTTTTGTGAAATATTTTTAAATTTACTCAAGGGCTTGTGATGCTCTACCCCTCTTCGCCTAAGTACGCTCTTAATGCAGAGCAAGGATTATTTAAGTTAAAGTGTTCCTGAAAATTGGAAATGATCTACCGGTTTGTACTATACATTTCTTTAGGCAATGATTGCATGCACTATACACCAGCTTCATTATACTTACTCACCACAGCTTATTCCTTCTGCATGAGTTTCCTGTCTAGATCTGAAAATGTAAAGTTCTCTGGAACATAAACAATGTTTTTGGACGTCATACGTCTATCAATTTTTTTGGATATTGCACCCAGTTATTGCATTCTAGAAAAAAAAAAGTGCGTTCCTTTGTCTGCTCTGTTGGTCTAAGCGTTATAAATCTGCCTCCAATCCGCTATGGTAAGGTAGCTTTTTCTTTTTCTGTATACTTGTGTTAATTGCGTTAACAAATTCCGGATTGTAACCGCTTTGATACGCTATATTCTGTATAACCTCGTATTCAGTCACTTGATGGTATATAGCGTATCAATAAGGTTAGGGTCCACAATTTGTTAACGCAATTAATAGAAGTATATTGAAAGGGAGAAATTTTTCTTCCGATTGAGGATTAGAGGCAGATTATATAACGCTAAGTCTAGTATATCAAACAAAGGAACACTCTGTTTTTTTTTAGAATACCATATCTGGAGCTTTACTGTATGGTTAAATGATGATGGCGTCCTCTTGGGTAAAATAGTCCCCCATTCATATCTCCGGGCGGGGACTGGCGTTCTACGGAGCGGAGCGTGGAATGTCAGATCCCTTAATCTGGCAGGTGGGTTAGAAAATTTAAAAACTGAACTGGATATGATAAAGTGGGATATAATGGGAATTAGTGAAGTTCGGTGGCAGGAGGAACGAGACTTATGGTCAGGTGAATACAGGGTTATAAATACAAAATCAAATAGGGGTAATGCACGAGTAGGCTCAATAATGAATAAAAAAAAATAGGAGTGCGGGTAAGCTACTACAAACACCATAGTGAACGATGGGCAAGACAGACACGAAGCCCTTGCCTGCTACAGTAGTACAAGATTATTTGCCAAATAGCTCTGCAGAAGGTGAAGAAATTGAAGAAATGTATGATGAGATAAAAGAAATTATTCAGGTAGTGAAGGGAGACTGGAATTCGAGAGTAGGAAAAGGGAGAGAAGGAAACATAGTATGTGAATATGGATTGGGGGGGGGGGGGGGGAACAAAAGAAACAGGAAGCCGCCTCGTAGAATTTTGGAAAGAGCATAGCTTAATCACAGCTAACACTTGGTTCAAGAATCATAAAAGAAGGTTGTATACATGGAAGAATACAGGGGATACTAGAAGGTAACAGATAGATTATATAATGGTAACACAGACGTTTAGAAGCCAGGTTTTAAATCGTAAGACATTTCCAGGTGTAGATGTGGACTCTGACCACAATCTATTGGTTATGAACTGCAGATTAAAACTGAAGAAACTGCAAAAAGTTGGGAATTGAAGGAGAAGGGCCCTGGATAAACTGACTAAACCAGAGGTTGTACAGAGTTTCAGGGAGAGCATAAGGAAACAATTGACAGGAATGGGGGAAAGGAATCAAGTAGAAGAAGGATGGGTAGCTTTGAGGGATGAAGTAGTGAAGGCAACAGAGGATCAAGTAGGTAAAAAGACGAGGGTACTAGAAATCCTTGGGTGACAGAAGAAATATTGAATTTAATTGATGAAAGGGAAAAGAAGTATAAAAATGCAGTAAATGAAGCAGGCAAAAAGGAATAGAAACGCCTGGAAAATGAGATCGAAAGGAAGTGAAAATGGATAAACAGGGATGGCTAGAGGACAAATGTAAGGATGTAGAGGCTTATCTCACTAGGGGTAAGATAGATACTGCCTACAGGAAAATTAAAGAGATCTTTGGAGAAAAGAGAGACACTTGTATGATATCAAGAGCTCAAATGGAAACCCAGTTCTAAGCACAGAAGGAAAAGCAGAAAGGTGGAAGGAGTATATAGAGGGTCCATACAAAGGCCATGTACTTGAAGACAATATTATGGAACTGGAAGAGAATGTAGATGATGATGAAATGGGAGATACGATACAGCGTAAAGAGTTTGACAGAGCACTGAAAGATCTGAGTCGAAACAAGGCCCCGGGAGTAGACAACATTCTATTGGAACTACTGACGGCCTTGGGAGAGCCAGTCATGACAAAACTCTACCAGCTGGTGAGCAAGATGTATGAGACAGGTGAAATACCCTCAGACTTCAAGAAGAATATAATAATTCCAATCCCAAAGAAAGCAGGTGCTGGCAGATGTGAAAATTACCGAACTATCAGTTTAATAAGTCACAGCTGCAAAATACTAACGCGAATTCTTTACAGACGAATGGAAAAACTGGTAGATGCGGACCTCGGGGAGGATCAGTTTGGATTCTTTAGAAATACAAGAACACGTGAGGCAATACTGACTCTACGACTTATCTTAGAAAATAATTAAGGAAAGACAAACCTACGTTTCTAGCATTTGTAGACTTAGAGAAAGCTATTGACAGTGTTGACCGGAATACTCTTTTTGAAATTCAGAAAGGTGGCAGAGGTAAAATACAGGGAGCGAAAGGATATTTACAATTAGTAAAGAAACCAGATGGCAGTCATAAGAGTCGATGGGCATGAAAGGGAAGCAGTGGTTGGGAAAGGAGTGAGACAGGGTTGTAGCCTCTCCCCGATGTTATTCAATCTGTATTTTGAGCAAGCAGTGAAGGAAACAAAAGAAAAATTCGGAGTAGGTATTAAAATCCATGGAGAAGAAATGAAAACGTTGAGGTTCACCGATGACATTGTAATTCTGACAGAGTCAGCAAAGGACTTGGAAGAGCAGTAGAACGGAATGGACAGTGTCTTGAAAGGAGGATATAAGATGAACATCAACAAAAGCATAACGAGGATAGTGGAATGTAATCGAATTACGTCAGGTGATATAAAATGTAGACTAGTAATGGCAAGGAAAGCGTTTCTGAAGAAGAGAAATTTGTTAACATCGAGTATAGGCTTAAGTGTCACGAAGTCGTTTCTGAAAGTATTTGTATGGAGTGTAGCCATGTATGGATGTGAAACATGGATGAAAAATAGTTTGGACAAGAAGAGAATAGAAGCTTTCGAAATGTGGTGCTACAGTAGAATGCTGAAAATTAGATGAGTAGATCACATAACTAATGAGGACGTATTGAATAGAATTGGGGAGAAGAGGAGTTTGTGGCACAACTTGACAAGAAGAAGGGGCCGGTTGGTAGGACATGTTCTGAGGCATCAAGGGATCACAAATTTAGCATTGGAGGGCAGCGTGGAGGGCAAAGATCTTAGAGGAAGACCAAGAGATGAATACACTAAGCAGATTCGGAAGGATGTAGGTTGCAGTAAGTACTGGGAGATGAAGAATCTTGCACAGGATAGAGATGCATGGAGAGCTGCATCAAACCAGTGTCAGGACTGAAGACTACAACAACAACAACAACCTTATCTGGGTGCAATATCCAGAAAACTTGTCAGACGTATGAGACACCCGAAAAAACTGGTATGCATATGAGATCTAAAAGCATTATTTCAGCGTATTACACATTTTCAGATCCATGTAGAAAACTCATGCACCAGGAAAAATCCTTGATAAATGAATATAACGAATATAATTGAATAATCATTCAAGAGAGCTAGATCTGCAATTAATCTCACGAAGTTCTTCTAACCTCGAAATCTGTATATGTTCCACGGCTATACGTATGCCATCGAGCTGTTAGGAATTAGTAGAGGAAAAAGTTCATTGCCTTCAAGAACGAAGCTCTAACCGGTTGTCTGTCGCTGGTCACAGCAGTCCATCGTTGGTAAAGGAAACATCTTTCAAATATCTTTTGACCTGGACATGCATTTATTTACCAGATTTTGATGCTATCAGAAGACATTAGGGGCTACACAAAGATATCCTCGCATCCTTGGTCCAGACTCAACATTAGTTTGTTTTAAAACTATGAGAAGGCGTGAGGTAAATGTAAAAAAAAATCAAATAAAAAAAGTAAAAAAAGTTTCCAGCATAGCATCTGAGAACAAGAAACATCTAGTGATCCTAATGGTCTCGACGGCACAGGTACATTCGTGGAACGTATACGGCTTTCGATGTTGGAAGAACTTTGTGAGGATATTTTCAGATCATATTTCTGTTCAATGAATATGATGTCAATCGCCAATTGAAAAACATAAAAAAAAATCAAGCTGCAGCTACTAGTAGATTATCAATTCTCTTAGCCAAAGCTTACCAATGTACTGAATATGCTTGATGTAAATCAGGTTATTCAGAGGATCACTCGTGACTATTTGAACTCCTTCTGAATTTTGTTTTATATTAACTACTCAATCACGTTTATTACATGATGAAAATTCGTTCATCCTATTTGCACGTTGTTAACGAATGTTATGCTGTAAGTATTTCCTTACCCATTATCCTTATTATACTTATTTTTATCATAATGAGTTTTTTATTAGTTTCAACTAAAATAACACACGCATGTGAAACGGTCAACGGTCAACTAAGAAACAAAAGAGCCATGAATGTAAAACGTAAAACAGTAGTCTAAAACGTGAGACGTATATAATTAAAATAAATAATTAGAACAGTAGCGCATCTTTAGAAATTTTAATTAGGTATGTTAAAAATACTCCGACGACACAATGTGTACAGTCTATTTTCCAAAAATACTATGACAGAAACCAGCTGTATTACACAGAGATCAATGTGCTTTGTAAGATTCTTCAATTTCTGTTGTAACGAAAGTTTTCATTTTTAAAAATTAATTAATGGTGGTGCGGTATTTGGCAAATTTTCTGATTACTAAAAAACATGACTGTACAACTTTGAAGAATGTCGATGAAGTATCACTCTTATAAGCGGAAAATGTTCTGTATAACATCGTGTCGGTGATATTGCCTAATGTCTAATTAGAAGTCGGGCTGTGTTTTACTCCTTAAAAGTGAAACTGGGCACAACCAAAATAAAAAGTGTTACACTATGTTTTTCCCTCTACATACGCATCAAGTTTCATCATTATCGTTTATAAAAACAACTGGGAATGTTTTCTTGCGAGTGTCTATTCATGTGCAGTATGTACCCTTCAATGGTGTTCTTTACATACCATAATTTTATTTTTTTGATGAAGCCGAAACGTATAATTTTCGGTACATTGTCACCTGTAACAGCGTTATATGTGTAATGCAACAGTAGGTAAGAATATTCTGTAGAGCTGTTTTTATAGTTATATGTGTTCTGTAAATAAAAACCGCCGTTTTATTTTCTTGACGAAGCCGAAATGTATAAAGATTTTGACTACACTATCACCTAACAGCGTCATATGAGTAATGCAACAATAGGTAAGAATATTTTGTAGAGATGTTTTATAGTTATATGTGTTCTGAAAATATAAAACGGCTTTTCTGCCTGCACTATGTCATTAGTCACAGACGCGTTTCACGTTTTTCACTTCAAAGCATAATCAGTAGGATCTAGACTATTACAGATTTGATTTTATTTGTGGATTATATGACACTTTACGTAAGAAAAGAGACATGTTTACAACACATTTTATCGAAGTCGCGTAACGTTGTAGTCCATTGATGATTCCTTAAAGTGAAAAGGGCGATAAGCGTGTGGGAGAAATAAATACAGTGCAAGCAAGAAAGGGCGGTTTTTATTTAGAAAAAGGAATATTTCTGTGCCTGCTGCAGAGAATAGCCACGCAAACCAACTCGTTGTTATATGGCTGTTTTGAGCACTACATTAGTATGGTTAGGCGTGCTTTCTAAATTAGGCTGCCAATATGCGCTTTATTTTATACGTCTGAAGATGATCATTATCGTCAGACATTAATAACTTGCTTACAAAGAAAGATTATGATCGAAGACTGGAATTAAAATAAAGCAACTGTTTTCCTGGATCGGTGGAAACATTTTCGTGACTGTGGCACAACTCATACAGCATAAATGACTTTCTATTTCAAAGATCCTAGCCAGTATAACTTCCTAATGTTAATGTGCCTCTCTGCTCACTGACAGCGATGTTTTAAAGTGCTTCGGAAGGGACAGGTGCCAATAACAGAGCGTCACTGTGCAATTCCCAGCACAAATGGGGGTCGCTGCGTGCCATTCTCGATTAAACTGCTAGTAGGCTTACGGGCTCAATTTCCTGGAAATAGGGAGCTCTCGTTACTAATGTGAATTATGAAAATTATATGACTCGCCCCACTGTGCAAAGCTCTACATCGGCGCAGGCCCCGTTAATTTAGCGCTAATACCAGGAACACGGCCAACACAATCTAGTTCCTTTTTCCTGCGAGTAACAGCCACAAAGTCCCTTAGCGGTGGTGTCGTAAAGCTGTTCATGGAAAATTTACTGAGTCCATTTCGTCGAGCCAGAAATAAACCAATTTGTTGTAAATAAGTTTTGTTTTAATCGAAATGTACGGCGATCAGCAAAGTGGAGTTGTTCCGCAGGGCGGCAGTTTTCAACCCATGAGCGACACGCGTAACACGTCTAGGCGAAAACTGTAACACATCACGAGCGCTCATTGTCAGATTAATGAGCGTAGCACAGCACAAATTTCCAACGAGTGCGAGGTTCATTTTCCATTCGCCAACTCGGAAATGTGACCGGCGAGAAAGAAATTAATACCAATGGTCAAATGTATGACTACCTGTGAAACAGCAGAAGAGAGAAAATAGCAGGTGCGCCTGTATTAACGGTCTGGCAGTCAGTATTTCCAAGTCATACTTCCCCGTTAGTCGTGTTAGGAATTGAAAACAATTTTCTGTCAATAATAAATTCTCAGTAAGCAAACATTTTCTTTCTAACTTTGCGTTCTAGTATCTTGTCTTCCGGAGTCTATTTCCAGCATATGACGTTAAATTGATATCTCAACTAGTGACAATGTTTCTAGTCTCGATAAAATACGAATGGATAAAAATGTGTTGGGGTTTACCACATAAGCATACAAAAGTAGAAAAGAAACTTTCTAATTACATAGTGCAGTAGCTTTAGAAGCATTTTAGATGAAGTCTTGGTTTGTATATAAATACACTGAAGTGCCAAAGAAACTGGTATAGGCATGCGTATTCAAATAGAAAGATATGTAAACAGGCAGAATAGGGCGCTGAGGTCTGCAAGGCTTATACAGGGTGTTACAAAAAGGTACGGCCAAACTTTCTGGAAACATTCCACACACACAAATAAAGAAAAGATGTTATGTGGACATATGTCTGGAAACGCTTAATTTCCTTGTTAGAGCTCATTTTAGCTTCGTCAGCATGTTCTTCCACCTACGCTCAATGGATCACGTTATCATGATTTCATACGGTATACACTATATGTGCTGCTAGAACATGTGCCTTTACAAGTTCAACACAACATGTGGTTCACGCACGATGGAACTCCTGCACATTTCAGTGGAAGTGTTCGTACGCTTCCGAACAACAGATACGGTGACCAATGGATTGGTAGAGGCGGACCAATTCCACGGCCTCCACGCTCTCCTGACCTCAACCCTCTTGACTTTCATTTATGGTGGCATTTGAAATCTCTTGTCTACACAACCCCGGTACCAAATGTAGAGACTCTTCGTGCTCGTATTGTGGACGGCTGTGATACAATACGCCATTCTCCAGGGCTACATCAGCGCATCAGGGATTCCATGCGACGGAGGATGGATGCATGTATCCTCGCTAACGGAGGACATTTTGAACATTTCCTGCAACAAAGTGTTTGAAGTGAAGCTGGTACGTTCTGTTGCTGTGTGTTTCTATTCCATGATTAATGCGATTTGAAGAGAAGTACTAAAATGAGCTCTAACATGGAAAGTAACCTTTTTCGAACACATGTCCACATAACATATTTTCTTTCTTTGTGTGTGAGGAATGTTTCCTGAAAGTTTGGCCGTACCTTTTTGTGACACACTGTATAAGACATGTGTCTGGTACAGTTGTTACACCGGTTACTGCTGCTACAGTGGCAGGTTACAGAACTGAAGTGAATCTGAACGTGGTGTTATAGTCGGCGCACGAGCGATAAGACACAGAGTCTCCGAGATAGTGATGAATTGGATTTTCCCGTACGACCATCTCACAAGTGAATCGTGAATATCAGAAATCCCATAAAATATCAAACTGCCTGCCAACCATTCATCGAAACACCATCGATATATGGTTTCGGAGCCGAAGGCCCACTCGAGTACCGTTCATGACTGCACGACACAAAGCTTTATGTCCCGCCCGGGCCCGTCGACACCGACACTGGACTGTTGATGACTTGAAACGCATTGCCTGGTCGGACGAATCTCTTTTCAAATTGTATCGAGATGATGGACTTGCACGGCTATAGAGACAGTCTCATGAATCCATGGAGCCTGCATGTCAGCAGGGGACTGTTCAAGCCGATGGAGGCTCTGTAATGGTGCGGGAGGTGTCCAGTTGGAGCGATATGGGACCCCTGACACGTCTAGATACGACTCTGTCAATTGTCACGAACGTAAGCATCTTGTATGATCATCTGCATCCATTCATGTCCACCGTGCTTTCAGACGGACTTGGGCAATTCCAGCAGGACAATGCGACACCCCACACGTCCATAACTGCTACGGGGTGGCCACATTAATACCTTTCTGAGCTTCCCCTGCCGACCAATCTCCCCAGATATGAACATTATTGACAGTATCTCAGAATTCTTGCAAAGTGCTGTTTAGAAGAGATCTCCAACCCCCTCATAACCTTACGGATTTATGGACAGCCTTGAAGGATTCATGGTATCAGTTCCCTCCAGCACAACTTCAGACATTATTCGAGTGCATCCCATGTCATACCGAGGTACTTTTGGGTACTAGCGGGGGTCCTACCCTATATTAGGCAGGTTACCAGTTGATTTGGCTCTTCTGTGTATATACGGAAGTAAGCGTTGGCGTTCTGGAATGAGTTATATTGGCTTATTGGTTACCAGCGTCTTCGGCTATCAGCAGGTCACAACTGACTGTGGCAATCACAAATGAAGTTGGGATTGAGATTATAATACAGTTAGGTGTTGCATTATAATTAACGTCATGTCTTAGGAACCGTGACCCTTTTGTTGTAGTAAGTAAGCAAACACCGTCTGTTACACCACTTTTAATTTACCGACCACGTATTTCAACCTGTCTTGCAGATCAATTTCATGTATGACGCCGCAAAGTGCAGTTCGTCAACACTTCTGTAAAACAATTGACAAACTACACTCTGCGCCGCCCGACCTGAAGATGATCAGCTTTGCCAACTGAAACCAGTAGTTGGTAAATAAATGTTACGAACCAGACATTTTTTCTTTATTTATCAAATGTTGCAGAAGATTCGTCATTGAAAGTTATAAAATAGATATTAAATGAGGAAGGCAGTCGAAGAGGGATGTTGTATTTTAAACTTGATTTACTCTTATCATGTAATTCACTGATACATGCAAATTTTGGTTTAATGGATGAGAAACCGGAAAGAGTCTTGTTTCTTTAACATTTACCTACTATTTTCACTCATTAGATTATTTATTTTCAGTTTTTGTGGTACTATAACCTTTCTTCTGTGAGTAAGATACCGTATAACCGAAGGCACTGTCCCGCTGAAAAGTAATAGAACGACCTGAACTGCATTCCGCCTTTTTTACACGCAGTCTACATGCTACATTTTTTTTTTGTGTTGTCATCAGTCTACTGACTGGTTTGATGGGACCCGCCACGAATTCCTTTCCTGTGCTAACCTCTTCATCTCAGAGTAGCACTTGCAACCTACGTCCTCAATTATTTTCTTGACGTATTCCAATCTCTGTCTTCCTCTACAATTTTTGCCCTCTACAGCTCCCTCTAGTACCATGGAAGTCATTCCCTCATGTCTTAGCAGATGTCCTATCATCTTGTGTTTTCCACATATTCCTTTCCTCTCTAATTCTGCGTAGAACCTCCTCATTCCTTACTTTATCAGTCCCCCTAATTTTCAACATTCGTCTACAGCACCACATCTCAAATGCTTCGATTCTCATCTGTTCCGGTTTTCCCACAGTCCATGTTTCACTACCATACAATGCTGTACTCCAGACGTACATCATTAGAAATTTCTTCCTCAAATTAAGGCCGGTATTTGATATTAGTAGACTTCTCTTGGCCAGAAATGCCTTTTTTGCCATAGCGAGTCTGCTTTTGATGTCCTCCTTGCTCCGTCCGTCATTGGTTATTTTACTGCCTAGGTAGCAGAATTCCTTAACTTCACTGACTTCGTGACCATCAATCCTGATGTTAAGCTTCTCGCTGTTCTCCTTTCTACTACTTCTCATTACCTTCGTGTTTCTCCGATTTACTCTTAAACCATACTGTGTACTCATTAGACTGTTCATTCCGTTCACCAGATCATTTAATTCTTCTTCACTTTCACTCAGGATAGCAATGTCATCAGCGAATCGTATCATTGATATCCTTTCACCTTGTATTCTAATTCCACTCCTGAACCTTTCTTTTATTTCTGTCATTGCTTCCTCGATGTACAGATTGAAGAATAGGGGCGAAAGGCTACAGCCTTGCCTTACTCCCTTCTTAATACGAGCACTTCGTTCTTGATCATCCACTCTTATTATTCCGTCTTGGTTGTTGTACATATTGTATATGGCCCGTCTCTCCCTGTAGCTTACCCCTACTTTTTTCAGAATCGTCAACAGCTTGCACCATTTATATTGTCGAACGCTTTTTCCAGGTTGACAAATCCTATGAACGTGTCTTCATTTTTCTTTAGGCTTGCTTCCATTATTAGCCGTAACGTCAGAATTGCCTCTCTCGTGCCTTTACTTTTCCTAAAGCCAAACTGATCGTCACCTAGCGCATTCTCAATTTTCTTTTGCATTCTTCTGTATATTATTCTTGTAAGCAGCTTCGATGCATGAGCTGTCAAGCTGATTGTGCGATAATTCTCCCACTCGTTATCTCTTGCCGTTTTCAGAATTGTGTGGATGATGCTTTTCCGAAAGTCAGATGGTATGTCGCCTGTGGGGTTTTGTGTGGTAGGTGTTTGACCATCCGCCATACAGCCTGGATTTGGTGCGGAGTGACTACCAGCTCTTCCCAGCAATGAACACAGGTCTCGTTACACAACGCTTTGATACTGATCCCGGACTGAATGCCGCTATAAACCAGCGGTTCCAATGGGGGGCAGCACATTTCTACAGAGACGGTACTGGAAAACTTGTGCCACGATGATAAGTGCCTCATTTTCAAAGACGATTGTGTAGCGAAATAGCTTAAGCGTTTACCTTTAAAATGTATACAGGGTGGTCCACTAATCGTGACCGGGCCAAAAATCTTACGAAATAAGCGTCAAACGAAAAAACTACAAAGAACAAAACTTGTCAAGCTTGATGGCGCTATGGTTGGCCCGCTAGATGGCGCTGCCGTAGGTCAAACGGGTATCAACTGCGTTTCTTTAAAATACGAACCCCCATTTTTATTACATATTCGTGTAGTACGTAAATAAATATGAGTGTTTTAGTTGGACCACTTTTTTCGCTTTGTGATAGGTGGCGGTGTAGTAGTCACTAACATATGGCTCACAATTTTATACGAACAGTTGGTAACAGGTAAGTTTTTTTTTTAAATTAAAATACAGAACGTAGGTAAGTTTGAACATTTTATTTCGGTTGTTCCAATGCGATACATGTACCCCTGTGAACTTAGCATTTCTAAGAAAGCATGCTGCAGCGCGTGGTTACCTGTAAATACCACATTAATGCAATAAATGCTCAAAGTGATGTCCGTCAACCCCAGTGCATTTGGCAATACGTGTAACGACCTTCTCTCAACATGTTCGCACATGCATTGACAATGCGCTGACGCATGTTGTCAGGCGTTGTCGATGGATCACGATGGCAAATATCCTTCAACTTTCCCCACAGAAAGAAATCCGGGGACGTCAGGTCTGAAACACGTGCGGGCCATGGTAAGGTTCTTCGACGACCAATACACCCCTCATGAAATATGCTATTCCATACCGCTTCAACCGCACGCGAGCTATGTGCCGGACATTCATCAGGTATCTACATCGCCATTCTCTCAAGCAGTGAAACATCTTGTAGTAACGTAGGTAGGACATTACGTAGGAAATCAGCATACATTGAACCATTTTGATTGCCATCGATAAAGTGAGGGCCAATTGCGTCCCATAATGCCGCACCATACAATAGCCCGCCAAGTTCGCTGATGTTCCACTTGTGCACAATAGTGCATATTATGCCGATTTACGTTACTGCTGTTGGTGAATGACGCTTTGTCGCTAAATAGAACGGGTGTAAAAAATCTGTCATCGTCCCGTAGTTTCTCTTGTGTCAAGTGGCAGAACTGTACACGACTTTCAGAGTCGTCGCCATGCAATTCCTGGTGCACAGAAATATGGTAAGGGTGCAATCGATGTTGATGTAGCATTCTCAACACCGACATTTTTGAGATTCCCGATTCTCGCGCAGTTTGTCTACTACTGACGTGTAGATTAGCCAGATTAGCCACGACAGGAGCTAAAACACCTACTTGGGCATCATCATTTGTTGCAGGTCGCAGTTGACGTTTCACATGTGGCTGAACACGTTCTCGTTCCTTAAATAACGTAACTATCCGGCGAACGGTCCGGACACTTGGATGGTGTTGTCCAGGATACCGAGCAGAATACATAGCACACGCCTCTTGGGCATTTTGATCACAATAGTCATACATAAACACCATATCCACCTTTTTCCGCAATTGGTAAACGGTCCATTTTAACACGGGTAATGTATCACAAAGCAAATACCGTCCGCACTGGCGGAATGTTACGTGTTATCACGTACTTATACGTTTGTGACTATTACAGCGCCATCTTTCACAAAGTGAAGAAAGTGGTCGAACTAAAACATTCATATTTCTTTACGTACTACACTAATATGTAATAAAAATGGGGGTTCCTAGTTTTAAGAAACGCAGTTGATATCCGTTTCACCTATGGCAGCGCCATCTAGCGGGCAGCCATAGCGCCATCTGGTTTCCCCCTTCAAGCTAGACGAGTTTCGTTCTTTGTAGTTTTTTCGTTTGGTGCTTATTTCGTGAGCTATTTTGCCCGGTCACTATCAATGGGCCACCTTGTATAATAATTTTTTACTCGAAAGCAATTGTTTCTTTCTGGGTAGCCCTCGTAATACACAGCCTAGTAATGCTGCACAAATGTAGCTCAAATCCAGTCGTGTTTGTTGGTGTACCTTAGAAAAAAGTTTTGTTAGATAGTTTTGCCTCCATCAGTGAGAAACTGTTGTGAAACTACGAGCGTGGTTTATTTTTGAATGTAGTTTCATTGTAGGTTAATGCACTTGGTCCAACGATGTCCCAGTGCCTTGATCCCATCTCGAAAATGAATTTCCTCCAGTCCTGCAAAATAGGTGTCTACTCCAGCGATCAGTTCTCCGTTTGAAGTGAATCTTTCTCCACGAAGAAAAATTTTCAGTTTCGAGAAGAGCTAGAAGTCTGGCGTAGCGATAGGTGAATAAGGCTGGTGTGTCAACAATTCATACCTCAGTTCGTGTAATATTGCCATGGCGACGGTACACGTGTGCAGGCACGCGTCAAGAATAGCGGTACCCATTTTGCAGATAATTTTTTCATTCCTAGTTCTTCATTTAAAGTCAATGTGGGCAGACCACAGACAACCTTGGCCAATATCCAATAATTTAAACAACGTAGTCTACAGGGTGCCCAGAAACTCCCTGAAAACCTTGTAGGGGTGTTGCAGAGTTAATTATGCTGAGAAACAAGGGTTTAGGAAAAAAATTGATAGGTCGTGTCTTTTACGAGTTAATTAGCATTGAAGTTAACTAGTCAGGCCGTTGCGCTCCCAAATTCTAGCGACCCGTAGGAGATGGTGTCGCAAAACCTGTTCTTTGTTTGGTTACCTAGAACCGAACAAGAGAGCGAATCAAAAACTGGACGTGGAATGGTAGTAAGGATCGAACTAGAGCTAGAGCCTGGGCAGTCTGGTGCACCATCATCTACCCTGTGAGAACAACGGACAGCTACTCATAATCGTATCTAGCCGGCCGCGCTAAATTCAGTCCTGGTTAACTCGGAAACAGTGCAACGTATCAATTTTTTTTGACAGTTGTTTCTCAGCACAGCCTAGTCAACAACACACTTTAATGATTTTTGGGCTACTTCTGACCGCCCTGTGTTTGATAAGGAGGAGAAAGATTAAAGTACGTATCTACAAGAACAAACTGATTTAGCAATTGAGTTCGAAGTATTTCAGTTCTATAATAATTCATCTCTGATCTTTAGTGTTGCCGTTATGTCGGTAACGTTCGTTTCTTGAATCTCAAATAGGTTAACTGTTTCCTCAGCATTATTCACCGCCCCAGAAAGTAGTGCGGTGCATCTCACAATGGTGCCGTTTCGCTTCGTCTTTCCTAGTCTTGTTGTGTGACCTGCTTACAAGATTGCACACCAAGCCCTGGAACAACATCAAATTAACTCCGGGACAAGCCCTCTTTAAAAGTGCTGCCCTGGCTGCCATCACCCTAACTAAAAGCGCTTGTTCGGATGAGCCGAACGCCGCGAGCGGCGTATGCATGTCAAGTAGAACCAAACAGCCAGTGCATGCAGCCCGCATCATCCTGTGGAAAAATTTGATCATCCAGTGGCCTCATCAGAACACCGGAACGCTCCGCTTCTCTTGATCGTCTCAATCTCGAGACGTGACCCAGATAGCGAAGGACTCTTCTCTGCGCGCCTCTGTCACAAGTGTTCATTAGTGTTCTTTTGAAGAATGTCTGTGGCTGTAGATAGACTAGTTGCAGGAAGGAATCTGCTTAATTTACTTGCTGCTACTTAAGATTCGAGTACTGGAGACATCGCCTCCTACACGAAATAACTAACAAACTTGCATGGTTTATCGTAATAAATAACGAAAGCTGTTATTGCTGACAGTATACGATAATAGAAGTAACAACATTCCCGTAAAGACAGATCTGCAAACAAACTACTTGAGAAGTAAATGGGAATGAATGGTTAAGAGATGCCACCGAGTTCTGTATGAAATTTTAGTTCTTACAAATGTAAACTAAGTGCTCATACAATTGCGCTCATACTGATGTCTCCAAGGATGGCAATCGTGTTATTTGTACTGGGACTATACTTGCCTTTTGCCGTAAGCTATTGACGAAAACTGTGGGCAACCCAGCGACCAAGCAGGTGAATGTGAAACATTTTGACCTACGTTTCATAAAACGCCACTTTTTAACAATTTACGTGATGCGGTTTCAGGATCCCGTACCTCATTACGGTAAAAACGAAACCCTTATAGGGTAACTTAGTTGTCTGTCTGTTTCGACTCCTTTTTGTCAAAAACGGATAGAGGTATCTACTTTATGTTTATTTCAAAAAATATGGTGGTTTCTTCAAAGTACTTTGATACTCGGAGACTCACTCACTGAAACGTATAGATGGTATTTCTGTACAGGGTGAGTCACTAACTGTTGCCAACAATAAACACGCCGAAAGTATGATAGGAGCTGAAACGTTTGTGGGGTAAAAGTTGCATGGGACAGCGCGGGAAATAATGCGACGTCACGTCAGAGATACGGAGTTCAACTTTGTTTATTTGCATGGGATGCTATAGTTTGGTAGTTATTTACTGATAGCGGCTATCGAGACGAATCCAATGATGTGTGACAGTAAGAACTTCGAAGGTCAATGAAGGTGAAAAAGGTGCATGAAAGTCCATTCAGAGAAGATGTTCGAAGTGATGACCATTGGTATAAATGTAGTGCTGCAATCTTCTTATCATGGATTGACTGGTATTTCTTATCACTTCGGCACTTATCGAAGCACATGCGCTGAAAATTTTCTCTCGTATAACTTCAGGTGTAAAAATGGTACAAATGGCTCTGAGCACTATGGGACTTAACGTCTACGGTCATCAGTCGTGTAGACCTCAGAACTACTTAAACCTAACTAACCTAAGGACATCATACAACACCCAGTCATCACGAAGCAGAGAAAATCCCTGACCCCGCTGGGAATGGAACCCGGGAACCTGGGCGTCTCCAGGTGTAATTGGAACGTCTTTATACGAGGGCTATTCGAAAACTAAGTTCCGATCGGTCACTAATTGAAAACCACTGTGAAAATCCAATGAAGCTTTGCACGGATGTGTTGGGTAGTCTCTCTACTATCCCCGTCGATCGTGTAACGTCGCTATTATCTGTTCTGAGAGCATAGTGAGAGCGTGAAGATGCCCAGAAAGTAGTGTCTCCCGCCATGTACGAGGGTCTGGCGAGAAATTTCATCTGAAGTTAAGCAGTCCACATACAACTGCCATGTGTTTCCTTCTTCAAGATAACCATCAGCCGCACTCTGCAGGAGCAATGGCTCCCTCTGGGTTTTATCTATGCTCAGATGAACCGCTGCCAAAGAAGACAATGTTTTGGCACAGGCAATGAACTGTAGACCAGCGTAGAGAATTGGCAGAAAGCACATGCGGCTGCCTTCTGTGACGAGGGTATTTGAATGTTGGTACAACCCTACGACAAATGTCGAAGTCGGACAGGCGACTATGTAGATAAAAAAAAATCGTGTGACGAGGGCCTCCCGTCGGGTAGACCGTTCGCCTGGTGCAAGTCTTTCGATTTGACACCACTTCGGCGACTTGCGTGTCGATGGGGATGAAATGATGATGATTAGGACAGCACAACACCCAGTCCCTGAGTGGAGAATACCTCCGACCCAGCCGGGAATCGAACCCGGGCCCTTAGAATTGACAGTCTGTCGCGCTGACCACGCAGCTACCGGGGTGGACTATGTAGATAAGGAGCTGTGATGTGTTGCTAACTATTACAAATAAAACATCTTTCATTTTCACAGTGACCTCTACTTGGCGGTCTATCGGACCTAACTTTCCGAATACCCCTCGTAAATAATGTCTTTTACGAATCCACACAAGAAAAGAATCCAGATGCGTCAAGTATAGCGGACAAGCCGGCTATACGCTGATGTCACGGCCGTTTTATATCTCCGTGAACAGGAACTGTGCCGACAGGCAGCAGAATTGCGGGACGCAAAGGTGGTCGAAAATGAATGTACAATTAACATCTGACCAGAAGAAGCAGATAGTGACTCCCGTGAACTTCAATGTGAGCAGCGCTTCGTTCGTTATCGATATCGACTGTACTGTATCGCCATCTGGTGAACATCAGATTGAGCAATCCTTGCAAGAAAAGAATACCGCAAATAAGCTATCCTGTGAGGAGAGCATCTCCGGAAATGCAGTCGAACCAATCTTACAGGTGGGAAAAAGTGAAGGAGGAATTATTCGATCCCCATAAACAAAGGAAAGGGAACGGAGGGGTGTGAGAATTCACCAAGACTCTACCCATAACGAGGGAATCAATACGGCAAATATGAAGACTGTGGACATGACTGCACGAGCAGAAGTGACGCGAGATGATGAGGATAGGGAACAGTCGCCGACGATCTCGCCTTCGACATCGCAGACGGCGTGGCCTTCTCCATCTCCCAAAAAATCTCCCAGAAACAAGAAACGAAACGTGCACACCAGCCGGCAGGGAGTCTGCTTCCAGCAATAAGAGACTGAGGCAGATACTCGAAAGCGAAAGAGACAGACGACATTACAGTGTAACGGGGCACTGACGTGGTGCTGTTGATGATTCGTCAGGGAGCAACCGACGGTGGAAGAGAAACTGGGTGTGACAGATTGGAAAATAAACACAGCTGGACGGAAGACTCTGAATCTCAGACCGACCAGGCAATGGAAGAAGTTGCGGAAGTGATAACTAAACATGCAGACGGCAGATCACCAAGCATCTTAGTGGAATGAAGTTGGGACCTGAACTGCCTTCACTTGTGCCTCTCCCCCGACGGTTTAAATGTCATTGGAACAGCCGTGTGCTGTTACCTCAGCAAAGTCAACAATATGCAGAATGACACGAAGGTGGCTGCTTTAAAAGACTTTTCACATCATTCTGATACGGACATTGGTCTACATCAGGAAGTGAATATTAAAAACATGATCCTCGATTCAAAGTGTTTTTAAATATTTACAATGAGAAGGAATGTTGTGCTGCAATCATCGTGAATGATGTGACAGGTTGTAAAGGCGTTAGTTATTTAGAATCGGGAAATGCATTAGTTTTCGGATTTGTAACAATACAGTAACAAACGTTTACGTACCCTCAAGGAACATTCTTACAGATTTTTACTTAAGGAAAACCCATCGGAAGCTTTAATTGTTGGCGAATGGAACTGTGTTATGCAACGAAAAGATTAAAACCCAAATTTCAACTCCTTCAAAGAACTTGAGGGACTGGTTAAAATATGAACCGAAAAAATGCGTGGAAATTAATCTACTCTGCGACAGTGAACTACACGTATTTCAGTTCACAGTCGCAAACTAGGATCTATAGATTATATGTTACCGGCAACTTAGCACGCAAACTTAGTGCATTTGAAACGATACCTGCAGCCTTTTCCGACCACTTGGAAGTGAAGTGTAGCGTCCTATTAAATAAGTAAAGAATTTTTTGGGGTCGTCCCACATGGAAACTAAACATTAACGTGCTCCATCACAATGGTATAGTTTAGCGAATATCCGGTACTTGGCAGGCTTCTCTGTGACTAAGTCACAAATTTCAGGATGTTGTAGTTTGGTGGACATTATGTGCATAAAGGAAGCTACGATATACCTTGATAGCTTATGGAAGAGAAAAAGTAAGGTAGTTGAAAGATACAATTGAATTTTATTAAACATGCCTGCGAGAAGTTTATGAACAGCCAGTGACCAAAGATGTTTTGATAAATATACGGAAGGCTAAAGCTAAACTCATAAGTCTTAAACGAACACAGTTGGAGGGCCTGATGATTAAGTCACGCGTTAAGTCAGTTGTGTAGGTAGAAAACACAGCATTCTTCCATTTGATAGAACATGAAAAGAACAGGAGAAGGAATTTTATCGATAGTCTGACAACTGAAGACAAATGACTTCTGTCGGAACACAAAGACATTTTAACTGAGACACATAGCTTTTACCATGTTTTATATGGTGAAGTTCAGTTTGAACCTTTGTAAGGAAACTGCTGATGAAAAGTGGTCTACTCAATATAATTAACGAAGAATAAAATAAGAGCATAACAACAGAAGTGATGCGCGATGACGTTTTGGACTTCATTAGAAGTTACCACGTCAAGAAGTCACCAGGACCCAACGGATTGCCCATAGAGTTTTACGCAGCTTTTTGGCACATTATACGCAACACCATTGTGGAAGTAGTGAACGATGTCCTGAAAGGAGAAACTGTTCCCTCAGAGTAGCTTACTAAAGGTAGAATTAGCGAAATCAAAAGCTTTTCCAAATTGAGACCCGTTTGTCTTATGAATGCCGATTATGAAACTGTTGCGTGAGCGATGAAAGGAAGATTAGTCCTGCAGAATATAATCGGATGCCTTAAGACATGCCTTCTTGGGCGAAGTATTTTGAAGCCGGTGGGTGAGTATTGAGATACTATAGCAATATTATCCACGATTATATCACAAGCAGACCTCCTTTTTTATAGAGTTTTCCACAGCTTTCGACAGGGTCTTTCCCCAATATTTATTTACTTTGATGACACATAAGGCTTTTAATGATAATTACTTGGGCATTTTAAACAATATTGTGAGAGCTATCTAAACGAAAATTTTAATAAATCGGCACCATACTCAGCGAATCGGAATTAAAAACTGCATTCCACAAGGAAGCCCATTATCCATGTTACTTTATATAGCTGTATTAGAACTGACGTTGCGAAATCTTGATAACGTACTAGAGGGCATTCAAGTATCAGGGACAAGTAGAGTCTCGAACATGTACGCCGGTGACGTTAAGAGATGTCATACGATGTAAGGAAGATATTAAACTTCTTAGAGAAACTATACGCCTTTATTGCAGCGCGACAGGCACCAAAGTAAATGACATGACGAGATGATTCTTAAGCCTAACGGTTTTAGCAATATTCACTTGGAATGGGCGATTTTGGTTGACCATCACACGGCATTAGAAGTGACTTCCTATCGGAGCCCACTTCAAACGACAACTTTTAATTGGGGGAAAACAGCGAACCACATCCGAATGGCATTAATGTTAATTTACATTAGAAATGTGAACATTATGGGAAACATTAAAGTTATCAATTGTGTTATTCTGTCCAAAACATTGTACGCAGGCCAAGCTCTTCCGAATCCCAAGGCAATAGCAAAAACATCACGAGTCAAATTTTAAGATACATCTGGCAAAGGCACACCATCAGGTTGGCTATGACTATCGCTACTTTATGTCTGAAGATGGAGTACTTACTTACAGTTACCGCAAAAATATAGTCTTCTTTATTAAAAGGACTATTCAACCGATTGATGACTACTATAGTCATATCACAGCTAAACTTTTAAAGATACTGGAACCTGAAAGCACGGCACCATCTGTCAACGTAAGTTATTTTGAATATACTGTAGAGGAAAAAAGTAGAAGAGATAGCAAATACATGATGAACGCGCTTAACACAAAAGACGATCGCAATGATACGGATTTAAAGTATCCCAGGAAAAAATGGAAACTGATATGGAGGAGCATCAACAATAAAATACTGAAGTGGCTTGGTACCGCGTTATTAATAATATAGCTTGACAAATGACAAGCTATACTCAGGAGACTTATATGATAAACACCTGTCAGATTTCAACGCAGTCAATTCTTTAGTTCATCGCATCCTTTGCAACGGGTATCAGACTATATGGAATGCTGTGAAGAAACAGGTCGCACTCCTTAAACGAAGTGAAGGGAGAGAAATTAGATCTTCTCAGAAAAAGTTTACGTTCCAGAACATCAAAATAATGCCGTATTATGGTTATTGGGAAATTGTGTTAACTATGCCATCAACAATAAAGGGAATGATTGCATACTTTGTACAGGGAGAATTCTACGACTTACACAGGCGGAAAGATCATCAGCAAAAGTATGGAAACCTGCTACAAATTTTGTTCAAGGCAAGTTGAATAGCATAACTGACTAAATTAAAATTCGGCAAGACTGAAAACAGTTGCGTGCTGAAGTAGGGGATTGCTGCTGAGCACGTAAGCCTTGGGCAACATGAAGTTCCGAATCTAGGACGGCTACTATGCAGGAAATCATAAGAAATGACAGACCATGGAGCCTGAAAATACTGTTGAGAAATCAACTGACGGAAGTAATCAGTGCAACTTCGATCCCAGCTTCTGCTAACGCGAAAGGACAAGCAGTTGCTGACCGAAAGCGGAGCAAGGAACACGAAACACTGACAGCAACGTCTGGAATAAGTCACCCGTGTGTAAAACTATCATTCAGCCCATAATTGCTACGTACCATCTATTCGTTGCCATTAAAATATATCGGCTTCTGATGCTTTGTCAATAAAAGTGAAAAGCTGCTCTGTTGAAGAGATTTTCAACGTGCAGTATGCTGAAGACAGAGAGAACCTGAAATAAATCAAGGTTTAGCAAGCTAAGCGTGGTGCTTAGATACTACGCATCGTTTGCCCAGAGTTTCTCTAAAGTTTTAATATCAACAACGCCTCTAGGCTACCATGATAGACATATGGGAATCGTCGAGCTCTGTTGTGGCGGCAGAGATGGGAAGACACTGCTAGAGTTTACAGAGGCTATCCATACGTTTCTGGATCATGAAGCCATACTACCACTGCATCACACTGCAAGCCATATTTAATTACTACCTCTCAAATAAATGATCGAAAGTTTGTGATAGGTATAGCTCATAGATTCTAATATAAGATGCGGCAACGCCACCATGTCATGTTTACTTAGGTGGGCACCGTTAGATAAGTGCACAACCATAAACATCATTCAGAACAGGTGGCCACTTACCACCACCGCACTACATGGGTGCCCATAGCATTCTGAACATACTACTGTTACTTTTATTTATCTGTGATGGTTACAATATAATTGCTACTGATGCTTTAACAAGAAAATTCAAAATCGCCTGTTTAATGTGAATTAACATTTTCAATACTGTTAGAGCTCTTACAATTCGACCTGAATTCAGGGTTGAAAGTGTCACACACTAAATTGTCCTTTCGGCCATCAGCATATTCGTATCGGAATCATCAGAGTGTAATTGCTGGAACATGTGACTGCCATAAGTAATACTTCATTATGGGATGGATATGACTCGGAAAGCAGCGTTAATTTGACTTTAGTTTCAGCTCCTGACGACTTGCTGAAAAGTGTCTGGAATACACTGGTAATGGTGTTCCTTTTCTGTCAGTTCTGCAGAGGGTTGTGGCAGGTCTCAGTCAGCACTAAATGGAAACGTACACAAATATATTCACTTGTCCAGGGGGCTTCTCTTTTTCCCTACATCTTCCCCATACTACAATTAGTAACACAGCATATGATGTCCGTAGGTCCGTATATAACAATCTGCGAGCGATACTAATATTCGATAGGAGAGAAACTGTTCATTATTGTGACACTTTCGATTGGGACTATGATAAGTTTCTGGTGTCATATTACTCTCCATAATGCTAAAATGTGTATATTTTCACTTCATGTTAAAACAAGTGCTGTTATATGAGAGGAAATAAGGAAATTTAAGTGTCTCAGAAAATGCATTTCTTTGTACACTACTATCAAGTACAGAACAGCTGCTTCGTTGTTTTTCTGTATTGCGTACATTTTAGTGTCACCTCTTCTTACTGTATGAGAAGATTCTTTTTTCTTGGAGTGAATGGAGAGTGGAAACTGTCAATGGTTAATTTTCTGACGACTAATGACATGATACATGTTCCACCTTCACCATCTGACATGCGAAGAGGGTTTCCCTTTGGTTACTCGAAGAACCTGCAAATAGTGACTTCATGACGTCGGTGCAATACATTTAGACCCACGAACATATTGAATAAAAATGAATTCTTAACTTTCTTTTGCAATAAAATAATGCACACTGATACTTAACACAATTTTTGTTGTTAGTTGCTTGTAAGTACAAGACACACAGACACAAAAAGACACACACAGATATTATGTGCAATGGCTCAGACAACTAATGTCTGTTCGACAACGTATGAAGCAGTTACCGTCATATGGGATAGTATTCTCAGAATCCTGGCTCTGCTTGAAAATGGAAGATGGTGGATTTTTATTACGAAGACCTGGAAAAAGAAACGGTTGGATTTTTATGAGAAATTGACTGCGTGGGTTTTGCTGAAGAATATATTTCTAGCAGCCAACCCAGCCGCTGTCACTGGTTAGCATCTGCCGAAATCGTCGTAATGTTGATTCGACTAAGTGCCTCAGTGGTATGGTGTGACGTTTTATCTCCCACAACGCGTTTTCTACATTCGTCCGCAGGTCACTTGCGTTCGTAGGTCCACATGGCAATGGCCTCAATAACCCCGCCTTCATGTTAAACTATCTGGTTGACGTCCGATGATCACGGAACGAACGGCAATAGTTTTATTCTGCCTTGGCCCTGAAACCAATCCTGAGCAACTGTGATCTGGTGGATAGAGTTGTGGCTCTCTAAATAAACTGTTACATAATTATTTCATTTATTTATATTTAAATAACCTATTTGTAATTGGCACTCTTTACTAAGATTTTTATAGCTTTTAAGGACTCATGTCCAGTCATATCTGAGAGGTCTAACCGTCCGGTTAGCAACGTGGTTTTGTAATTCATCATGTAACGATAGTCTCTGCCTGAAAGACACATTAAGACCGGATGGCTGAATAAGATGCAAAAAATGTGGTATGGAACTGAGATACAGAACACATTTGTTAATTTGAACTTTCGCGTTGCAACAATGCTGCGCAAGCAAGTGCCCTCCATGGAGTAACTGGGAGCAACTGCACAAGGAAATTTAAGAAGTACGGCAACTGTCAGCAATCTAATGTTATGATAAACTATTTTTACCTGATACTGGTATGCGATAGATTCTGTACAAACGTAATTAGGTATATACACACTTCAAAAAACGTTCTGCATCACCTCGATTCCGAGAGTTCCGGAACCTTTATACGGGATTGGAATAGAGATCAACATAAACATCATTTCCGCCTTTTTTATTGCTCATAAAAAACACATGTTGCATGTTGTACCACCATACAGCGAGACCTTCAGAATTGGTGGTCCAGATTTCTGTACTCCCGGTACCTTCAATACCCAGTAGCACGTTCTCTTGCATTGATGCATGACTGTATTCGTCGTGGCATACTACCCACAAATTCTTCAAGGCACTGTTGGTACATATTGTCCCACTCCTCAACGGCTATTTGGTGTGGATCCATCAAAGTGGTTGTTGGGTCACGTCGTCCATAAACAGCCCTTTTCAATCTATCCCAGGCTTTTTCAATAGGGTTCATGTCTGGAAAACATGCTGGCGATGTCGTTATCCTGAAGGAAGTCATTCATAAGATGTTATAGCATCCACACCCCTATTTATTAAGCAACAAAAATTGAGGAATTCAAGCTAAACAATTGACAGAGTTATTATCTAAATACCCTGCAGTATTTACAGACACTCTGGTATCGTGAAAGCAAATGTCTATGATATCCACGTATATTCACTTAAGACCTATTGTCGAGCATCTTACTCCGTCCCCTGGCCAAAAAAGGAAGAAGTCATGAAAGAGATAAGGAAGATGGTGAGCTGGGGTATAAATGAGACACATAATTCCCCTTATAGTAGTCATTTGCTGGCAATAAGTAAAGCAGAGAAAAGTATTAGATTGGCTTGATGCACGGGACATTAACAAAATTATCATGCCTGTGGGAACGAAAATCTAAAATTTAAACGAGCACATCCAGAAGTTTTATGGCAAAAGCTCTTGAGAACTGAGATCGTCATTCTGGCAAATCATGATGTCAAAGCAATCCATACAATATACAGCATTTGTATTTCGAAGGCGAAGTTATCTGTTTTGTGTCCTTACCTTCGGCTTAAATATAAGCGCGGGAGTATTTATTGCGGTACTTGACAATGTGCTAGGGCCACAATGCTCGATCGAGCCACAGTGTACGTTGATGATCTCTTACTAGCAACAGAGACATGGGACGAGCATAATAATCTATTGCAAGATGTTCTAAGTAAATTTGCCTAAAGGGGAGTCACCGTAAATTTAAAGAAATCAAAATTTGCTCAAAAGGAGATTAAATTTCTAGGACATATTACTTTCCCTTAGGGTATCAAACCACATCGCACCAAGATGGCAGCAATTGCTAACTTCGCTTATCCCAAAACTAAGTATCAATTAAATAATTTCTGTATCATTTCAATATTTTATATACTGAATTTTATTATTTGTGCTAGATTAGGAGAAAAATGTCACCTTGTTTTTTCTCTACTCCTTGTATGTAATATAAGTATTCATGTATTATCCTGTGTCAAAGGAATAATTCAATGGATTGATAACTTTTGAACGCATACACGTGTTGAGCCTAAGTTGCGCGTGGACTCCGTATTTTCTAAATTACTGACTGTGGCTCAGCTTGCGTAAGATTTTGTGTACCATTTGGGTACAGATTGACTAAAGAATGTTTCTCACTAAAGTATTCAGAACTCATCTATGAATTAAATGCCGAACATAGACATTTGTCCTATACTTTCAATGAGTAATGTTACTTGTATGAATGATGATGAATGTAATAACAGTTTATATAGAAGGGACTATGAACTGTAATCAGCACAGGTCCGATCTCATGTGATGATGATTAATGTAGAGCATCAACCTAATTAATGTCAATGTCAATGTCAATGTTTACTTGATCCTTGTCAATATCTTATGGCAAAAGCCAAAGAATGTAGTCAAATAACATGGTCGCTAATTATTTTATAGCAAAACGAAACTGATGCACCTGTTGTGAGGAATGTGCAACTACCGACATTGAATTGGACAGTGAGACATGTCTAAGCAAAAACTATGAAAAGAAGGTAAGACAGACAAGTGACAAACTGTGGATTTTTTAAATATACAATATAATAAAATTAATTGCACGCTTTATTTCTAAAAAGAAAAGAAGCATGACTTAAGTTGTCGTTATGTGGTAGTTTCCTGGCGACTCCAACGTCGTGGATAGTTGCACTACGTTTTATGGTAAGAACAACACTATCGAGGTGGTCCTACAATGACGTGGATAGTTGCTCTACGTACCATGGCCAAAACATCCTTTTCGAGATCGTCCTACAAATTCTTGTTTTAAGTTCGTGGAGTCTCGTGGCCAGGGGAGTACGTAAACTGAATCAGGTACCCTTCGAACCTCACACGTATGCTACGAGCTGTGTGACACGTTACTTTGTGGTCGTGTTAGATGCCACAATGCCGAGAAAAACCTGCATGTAGAGGTGGACATGGTTCGAATGGATGGATAGCCTACATGTTTGTGTTGAACTACTGTGCTTTCCAGTATGACAACATCACTCAGGGAATGCTTCTAAGATATTCATGATACCTTAAAACCCACTCCTCTGGTCTGGTCCTTCCGATTATTATTGCAGAGAATTTGGTTCCAGACGTTTCACGCCGTAGACGCCGAAGGCCGTCAGTCTGATGGAGCGATTCATCTGAAAAGCAACTCAGTGGCGTCCGATTACGGTATTGACGTGCAGATCGTAACCTTGGTCGACGATGAACATCTGACAGTATGGGCTCATTATCCAGGCACCTGCTTCGGAGGTGAGGTGACGAAAATCATAGGATAGCGATATGTACATACGCAGAGAGCGGTAGTGTCGCGTGGACAAGGAATAAAACAGCAGTGCGTTAGCGGAGCTGTCATTTGTACTCATGTGAGTCACGTGAAAAAGCGTGATTATGGCGGCACGACGGGAATCAACAGACGTTGAACACGGAATGATAGTTGGAGCTAGCCCCATGCGAGATCCATTTCAGAAATCGTTAGGGAATTCAATGTTCCGAGGTCCAGAGTGTCAAGAGTGTACCGAGAATCCCAAAGTTCAGGGATTACTTCTCACAACGGACAACACAGTGGCCGACAGCCAGCTGTGTTGGTTCAAATGGCTCTGAGCACTATCGGATTCAAATCCTGTGGTCATCAGTCCCCTAGAACTTAGAACAACTTAAACCTAACTAACCTAAGGACATCACACACATCCATGCCCAAGGCAGGATTCCAACCTGCGACCGTAGCAGTCGCACGGTTCCGGACTGCGCGCCTAGAACCGCGAGACCACCGCGGGCGGCCCAGCTGTTTTGTCTGTTAGTGTAGAGTTGTCACTACTAACACTGCGTAAATAATCGTAGAAAGCAGTGTGGGACACAAAACGAGCATCACGTCACGGAGTTAAATTTGGCGTTGGTGGGCTACGACAGCAGAGGAGCGACACGCGAGCGGACTGCACAATATAGCCTACATCGCATCTCCTAGGCTCGTGAGGATATCGGCTGTATCATAGACGGTGGTAAACTGTAAATCTACTTATGAGATATTTTCTCTCTTACCATACTCTGGTCTTATATTCACTTATGATTATAGACTGCAATTCTAGAGGTGTAAAGTTTTACTAAGTCCTAAAATATTATTCTTCTAATTATAACTTTGAAGGTTATTAGTTTAATTAACTTAAGTCCTTAGTATAGTGAGATTAAGGTTGATGTTGAAATCAATCCTATTGTTGAAACTATTACGGTTATAGGAAGAATAATTCTTGATTTTTGAGACTTTATCTTTATTGATCATGAATTTCCGGTATAACGAGACGAGTCCAGATTTCAGTTTTTGCACCATACAGATGTCGTTTCTAAATCGTTCTGCAATTTGTTTTGATCTTATGATCACTTTACAAAGCGATAAACTACAGCATCATCTGCAAATACCCTAAGACGGCTCCTCAGATTGTCTCCTAAATTATTTATACAGATAAGGAATAGCAGAGGGCCTATAACGTTACCTTGGAGAACGCCAGAAATCATTTCTGTTCTACTCTATGTTTATTCGTCAATTACCATGAACAGTGGCCTCTCTGACAAGAAGTTACGAATCCAGTCGCATAACTGAGAAGATTTTCCATAAGCACGCTATTTCACTAAAAGCCGCTTCTGTGGTACAGTGTAAAATCACTGGTGTGGTACAGTGTGAGGGCTGATAGGGTCTGAGTGTGGGGCACTCCTATGAAGCCATGACCAGCACTGTACAAGCTGTTGATGGCTTCTTAATGGTTTGGTATGTGTTTACATGGAATGGATTTGCTGCCCTGGTCCACTTGAACCAATCAGTGAATGGAATTGTTATCTTCGGCCACTTGAAGATCATTTGGACTTCATATTCCCAAACAAGAGTGGAATTTTTATCTGCTATTCACTGTCCACAGTTGTTCGCGACTAGTTTGAAGAACACTGAGGAAAGCTGAGACGAATGATTTGGTCATACACATCGCTCGCCCTGAATACTATTGCACATTTATGTGTGATAATTGAGATGCCAGCTCGTGCAAAAAATCTTGCACCAACAAAACTTCCACAATTATTAACAACTTTAGAGGCAACAAGAGGCAGAGTTTCAGCAAGGGACTTTCTAAGACTTGTTGAGTCCATGCCACGTCGAGTTTGCTGCACTACGCCGGGCAAAGAGAGGTCCGATGTTGTATTAGGATGTATCCCAGATCTTTTGCCACCGCTTTGTAATTTGTAGTGATTTGGCATCGTTTTTCATATTCTACTTCACGGGAGATGATCTTCAGCAGAGATTGGAACCGGCAATTGGTACTAAAACAAGTGATTCAGACGGTATTTGTTTATTTATTGCAACAGAAGGGATCACGCTTCATTTGACATTGCATCAGTAATGTTTCCAGAGAAGGACAGTGTCGTAGGTGAAGTATAATTATACTGGCCATTAAAATTGCTACACCACGAAGATGACGTGCTACAGACGCGAAATTTAACCGACAGGAAGAAGATGCTGTGGCATGCAAATGATTAGTTTTTCAGAGCATTCACACAAGCTTGGCGCCGGTGGTGACACCTACAACGTGCTCACATGAGCAAAGTTTCCAACCGATTTCTCATACACAAACATCAGTTGACCGGCGTTGCCTGTTGAAACTTTGTTGCGATGCCGCGTGTAAGGAGGAATAATGCGTACCATCACTCTTCCGACTTTGACAAAGATCGGATTGTAGCCTATCGCGATTGCGGTTTATCGTATCGCGACATTGCTGCTCCCGTTGGTCGAGATCCAATGACTGTTAGCAGAATATGGAATCGGTGTGTTCAGAAGGGTAATACGGAACGCCGTGCTGGATCCCAACGGCCTCGTATCATTAGCAGTCGAGATGACAGGCATCTTATCCACATGGCTGTTACGGATCGTGCAGCCACGTCTCGCTCCTTGAGTCAAGAAATGGGGACGTTTGCAAGACAGCAACCATCTGCACAAATAGTTCTATGACGTTTGCAGCAGCATGGACTATCAGTTCGGAGACCATGGCTGCGGTTACCCGTGACGCTGCATCACAGACAGGTGCGCCTGCGATTATGTACTCAACGACGAACCTGGGTGCACGAATGGCAAAAAGTAATTTTTTCCGATGAATTCAGGTTCTGTTTGCAGCATCATATGGTCGCATCCGTGTTTGGCGACATCGCGGTGAACGCACATTGGAAGCGTGTATTCGTCATCGTCATACTGGCGTATCACCTGGCGTGATGTTATGTGGTGCCATTGGTTACACGTCTCTGTCACCTCTTGTTCGCACTGACAGCACTTTGAACAATTGACGTTACATTTCAGATGTGTAGGACCCGTGGCTCTACCCTTCATGCGATCCTTACGAAACCGTACACTTCAGCAGGATAATGCACGACCGCCATTCTGGATTCAGAAAATATTCGACTGCTGCCATGGCAAGCACATTCTCCAGATCTCTCACCAATTGAAGACATCTGGTCAACGGTGGCCGAACAACTGGATCGTCACAATACGCCAGTCACTACTCTTGATGAACTGTGGTATCGTGTTGAAGCTGCATGGGCAGCTGTACCTGTACACGCCATCCAATCTCTGTTTGACTCAGTGCCCAGGCGTCTCAAGGCCGTTATAACGGCCAGAGCTGGTTGTTCTGGGTACTGATTTCTCAGGATGTATGCGTGAAAATGTAATCACATGTCAGTTCTAGTATAATATATTTGTCCATTGAATACCCGTTTATCAACTGCATTTCTTCTTGGTGTAGCAATTTTAATGGCCAGTAGTGTAATACAGGCTTTCGAATGAAAGGCAGTATAGCCTGATAACTCGAAGGCAGATTATGGTGGCGCCACCACAGCGACTCCGTCGCTGTTGTCTGGGA
This sequence comes from Schistocerca gregaria, assembly GCF_023897955.1. Classification (NCBI taxonomy): domain Eukaryota; kingdom Metazoa; phylum Arthropoda; class Insecta; order Orthoptera; family Acrididae; genus Schistocerca; species Schistocerca gregaria. The sequence goes on along the minus strand of NC_064927.1, from coordinate 189,460,881 downwards.
AGATGCCGAACGGAGCGTCAGCCGAGGGCAGCGGGAGTTGCGGCAGCCCGCCGGTAACCTCTGGCCGGAGCGTCTCGTCTCGTCAGAATGCAGGCAGGGGAGCGCCGGCCCTTGGAAGCTGGAGCTATCCAATTACTCGCCTTGGCAAACTGGCGCCGGCGCGCGGACCAACTTGGCCGACATTGTTGGGCGAGCGAGAGGGCGCCGATAGGCCGGCAGCGGCAGGCAGCGGGCTGTACTTGGTGTTAATTAGCCGGCCCGGCCCGCACTGCGAGTTATAACTAACGGCCGCCGCCAGCGTACACACGCCCCCGCATCCCCCGCACCCTGGCCTCCGTCCCGGACATGGCTCCAACTTGCCGCGTGTTGTTATAATCAGCCGACTTGTTAAGCTGGCCGAACAATGCCGGCCGCCGCCGCGTGACTTAATAAAAGGCGTGCACGGCTTGGCGGGCGCAGAATGTGGGGGCCGCAGGTACGTTCCGGTTAAGCAAAGCTGTTTGGACTGTGACATGGGGTGGTGAATTCTCCGAGGAATAGAAGCTGGTAGTGACGTGAACGTCGACCCAATCTCGTGCCTCAAAGGCTGTTTCAAGAGCGATAATAAATATTTTAGGTGGTTCTAAAGGCCCAAAGTTGCACTTACTGACCAGCTAGAATAACAGCAGGGAAGCAAGGAAACCCATCACGTAAGTGATGGTCTCACAAACAAACGTGTCATCACGTAAGTATTTCTTTTTAGTGTGGCCCTATACAGATGTGAGACTTGGATGGTAAGAAAAGAGAAGACTGCTAGGCTCCTTGGAGATTTGGAACTTCATTCGCGTGTTGAGTATCATCTGGAGAGATTGAATTATCAATCAAGAGATGCTGAAGAGAATATCAAAACAGATGTTTTTGGATGCTCCTGCGAATAAGAAGAGGGACGCCAACTGCTAACCACAGAAAATTGATCGATTCTGTCGTTGAGTATTTTCTTTTCCATTGCAATGGCTCTTTGTATTTGAAAGTTTTCATACAACGTTAGGAGCATTTTATTCTGATTACTCACTCTGATAACTGTCATGTCACACTCCATGTTGGATGGTTCATAGCCGTTTTTGATCAGGTGTTCGGCGAAGGTAGAATGGCTATTTTCTATTTCCAACATTTTATGTGTACTTTACATCTAGTTTTGAAGCTCCTGGTTGTCATCTCCAGATTTACTGATTTACATTCTTGGCACTCTAGCTGTTATATGTTTGCTTCTTGGTATTTGTCTGGTTTGTCTGTTGTTTATAAATGTGACTGAATTTGTCATGTAATCTATGTGTAATCCCTGTTTCTTTAGTATATTTGATATTTTGTGTGTTGTTTTGTTTTTTTATGTAAGGGTACATCATTTTTTCTGTTATTCATATTATGAGTGTTATTCTTTTATATTTCCATGTGTACTGTAGTGTCTATGAGGTTATTTGGTATTTGTAGTTACGTCTGTGGCTCTTCGCTTTCTGAAGAAGTGAAATGTGTGTGGCAATAAACAAACTGTCTTAAATTAATTGGGTAGACGGTACATACTTCCACGAATTTAAAGCAACAAAGCAACTAAGGGAAAGACGGAATACAGAAGAAATGGCGAACACATTTCCAATTTATTAGAACGATACAAAATTACAGTGGCACCATTTTTCCACTGTCACTTTGTTCCTTAATGCGCTTGGTCCATTATTTCAAAAGATTTACAGTAGCCTCAAAGAAGAAGTTTTTCGTTGAGCAGCATGCTTCACCTTTTAATCATAGCAACAAAAGTGAACGAAACGAATGGAATTTGCAAGATCAAATCTGTTTGCATGGTGCTCAATCACATAGAAATGCATGTTCTGAACGCTTGTAAGGTTGCTTATTCAGCCAGTTGCGAAGAATATCAGCGTAGGTTTGACAGTGTTATGTAGCCCCTTTTCTATTTAATATTCCAGGGTAGTACATTATAGGTCGCAAAACATTGTGAACATACTTTCCTTGGACAGTGTTTATTCTGGAATTACTTTTTACCTCGGGGTGTGAGTTGTTTCCACTCCGTGCTATGGCGTTTGATCTCTGGTTGCAAATAATGAACATACGTTTCATCTCCAGTGATAATTCGTTTCAAAACCGCTTCACAGTCATTAGCATGACGGCCAAGATTTTCATTCGATTTCACTTGTATTCTGAATTGTGTTTCTTGGGACCTAGTGTGCACAGAACCTACGAAATTTAATCCTGTTACGGATGATGTCTTACGCATTACATGCCTACATTTGATCTGTCATTTTATCAACAGTCATCCACTGGTTCCATGTCACCTACTTGATCATTGATGGCATCGGTGGAGCATAAGGCTGGACGACCAGCTCTTTCCACGGTCTTCACTATTACTTCACTGCTTTCTGATCGTTTAATCCAAAATGAACACGTAACGTTCTGAACGACTGACCCCGTGTTGTGCTGAAACTCTTCCACAGATTAAAACTCATCGTAGACCTAAGAACAAGCAAAGGAAAGAGAACTGTTTACATACACCGTCCATCATTGATTCAAAAGGTGAGTAGCACAGTTGGCGTACTTCACAAGAGTGAACTGATGTCACAAAGCCGAATTCTTTCACAAGGGGAGGTAACGATGCTGTCTAGCGGCTAGTGAGAGCTTATCTCGTATTGCCAATCTAAAGACGATTAGAACGGAAGATCAGAAACTTACGGACGCACTCTCGTACCAGGGCTATCCACAAAAAATCCTCCGTAAAGTAAGAAATAATTTTGGAATCATATTCTTCCACTGGTGGCAAGATTTTCAGAAACGATATCTTATCTGAAACAACATCTCTCTCCATGGCTACATGGTTTCTTATTTGTACGCCATGTTTCGAGCTTATCCTATCACAGGGCACAAAAGTGAATTTGTTATGGTTTGTCTTCACATCACTGAAATTGCGGAATTTATACAGTTAAAAGTAACACGTATGATACCCAAAGACGCAGCATAATACTGACGCTTCAATGCGGTGAAATAATACAGAACTTGTATGTGTTTTACAAATATATCGTAAGGCAAAATTAAAGGTTAATTATTTTGCAGCCCTGTCATTTTATCCCACTGCGACGCAGAAGATCCATATTTGGCTGAATGATCCACTGTACCAAATTTCAAATAGTTTGTAATGAAAAACAGGAGTTTCTATGATTTTGCATGTGGTACATATTACACAATATGTTACTGCATTTGAAATTCAGCTAATACACTCCTGGAAATGGAAAAAAGAACACATTGACACCGGTGTGTCAGACCCACCGTACTTGCTCCGGACACTGCGAGAGGGCTGTACAAGCAATGATCACACGCACGGCACAGCGGACACACCAGGAACCGCCGTGTTGGCCGTCGAATTGCGCTAGCTGCGCAGCATTTGTGCACCGCCGCCGTCAGTGTCAGCCAGTTTGCCGTGGCATACGGAGCTCCATCGCAGTCTTTAACACTGGTAGCATGCCGCGACAGCGTGGACGTGAACCGTATGTGCAGTTGACGGACTTTGAGCGAGGGCGTATAGTGGGCATGCGGGAGGCCGGGTGGACTTACCGCCGAATTGCTCAACACGTGGGGCGTGAGGTCTCCACAGTACATCGATGTTGTCGCCAGTGGTCGGCGGAAGGTGCACGTGCCCGCCAACCTGGGACCGGACCGCAGCGACGCACGGATGCACGCCAAGACCGTAGGATCCTACGCAGTGCTGTAGGGGACCGCACCGCCACTTCCCAGCAAATTAGGGACACTGTTACTCCTGGGGTATCGGCGAGGACCATTCGCAACCGTCTCCATGAAGCTGGGCTACGGTCCCGCACACCGTTAGGCCGTCTTCCGCTCACGCCCCAACATCGTGCAGCCCGCCTCCAGTGGTGTCGTGACAGGCGTGAATGGAGGGACGAATGGAGACGTGTCGTCTTCAGCGATGAGAGTCGCTTCTGCCTTGGTGCCAATGATGGTCGTATGCGTGTTTGGCGCATTGCAGGTGAGCGCCACAATCACGACTGCATATGACTGTGGCACACAGGGCCAACACCCGGCATCATGGTGTGGGGAGCGATCTCCTACACTGGCCGTACACCTCTGGTGACCGTCGAGGGGACACTGAATAGTGCACGGTACATCCAAACCTTCATCGAACCCATCGTTCTACCATTCGTAGACCGGCAAGGGAACTTGCTGTTCCAACAGGACAATGCACGTCCGCATGTATCCCGTGCCACCCAACGTGCTCTAGAAGGTGTAAGTCAACTACCCTGGCCAGCAAGATCTCCGGATCTGTCCCCCATTGAGCATGTTTGGGACTGGATGAAGCGTCGTCTCACGCGGTCTGCACGTCCAGCACGAACGCTGGTCCAACTGAGGCGCCAGGTGGGAATGGCATGGCAAGCCGTTCCACAGGACTACATCCAGCATCTCTACAATCGTCTCCATCTGAGAATAGCAGCCTGCATTGCTGCGAAAGGTGGATATACACTGTACTAGTGCCGACATTGTGCATGCTCTGTTGCCTGTGTCTATGTGCCTGTGGTTCTGTCAGTGTGATCATGTGATGTATCTGACCCCAGGAATGTGTCAATAAAGTTTCCCCTTCCTGGGACAAGGAATTCACGGTGTTCTTATTTCAATTGCCAGGAGTGTATATTGAAACTTTCTTTACAGTTGATTGGAAGTCTTTATCTGTCAACAATCTTGACAAAATTTATTTGACGTATAATACTCATTGGATCGCACCGCGCCAGTGTCAAAGCAAAAGTAAAATATTTACAACATTTCTCATATTGCATAAATCGCTCAAGATATCGAAATGAGATTTTGGCAAATGATAGCACACAAGGAGAAGGGAATTCTGCCGAATGGTTACCATACACTACTTCGTTATCTAGGTTGCTATTCCACTTTTCCGATGAAGGTATGTAATCTTCAAGGGTCCTCGATAGTTGGTGAAACGAGATAAGCTATGGGTTTTAGAAACATAAGTGACGTCATTGCACGCTCGTTTTGTACCAAGGACGTGCTTTTTCAAAGAGATGCTGACCTTACTTTTCCTCAGTTCTATCGCAATTGGATGTGCACAACATGTGAATGTAAACTCTGGTAAGTTTTGGCAAAAGAAGCAAATTTTAACATGGCAACAAGAGAATGCGCATTATTTACTTAAAATACGCCATTCATGACACTTCTATGAACGTTGCAAGTGGTTAACAAACAGGCGAAAATTAATCGCCGCCTTTTCGGCAGAATTCTTTTTAGACACTAAACAGAGATCAGGGGACAGACCTTTTTGAATGGTCACCATGCAAGTGCGAGCATGGAGGGGCCTCGCTTAATATTTACGAAAAGAATGATGCAGGCTTGAGTTTAGAACGACATCCCCCTCCAGCACTCGGCAATTCCTCTATAGCGCTCTGAGCGATCCCACGCCACTATGCCCACGCTTCCCCAGCCGACAGTGTACAAAGCGCTCATGGCATTTTGCGCGCGCCATACCCTTGGTCCCGGCGATGCTTTAAACAGCAAGATGTCGACACACGCAAAACAGGCACAGAGCTCAGAAGTCCACTTGAAACGCAACCAGGGTTAATGATGTCACATTGGCACCAAAATTCTGCTCATTCTGCTCAGTGCCACTGGGTCGTCTTCCTCCCCCCCCCTCCCCCCCCCCCCCAACACTCTTGCCCTTCTCTTGATGCCTCTGCGATGGAGGTCACAACTGTGATACACAACACTGAAAACACAGGTTATTTTTTAGAGGTAGTCAGTAAAAACATTTCGACCCACTCCTGTTCAGAATCGAAATGAAGAGGCCTCCATAGGTGGCCTAGAAGGCGTCCGTGAAATCACTTCTTTTGCTGGAGCGTCCACTCACACACATTTTTCAGTGCGATGTGTAATATTTGACATTGATAACAGCCGCGCGGGGTAGTCGTGAGGTCCGAGGCGTCTCGTCACGGTTCGCGCGGCCCCCGCCGTCGGAGGTTCGAGTCCTCCCTCGAGCATGGGTGTGTGTGTGTTGTCCTCAGTGTAAGTTAGATTAAGTAGTTCGTAAGCCTAGGGACCGATGACCTCAGTAGTTTGGTCCCATAGTCCTTACCACAAATTTCCAAATTTATACTAACACCCCTTGGCGGTGAGCCGTGCGTGGACCGTGTCCGTGCCATGTTTTACTTAACATCCGGTTTTTGCCGTACGGCACCAGCAGCGCTTATCAATATAAGCCCAGCCGTATTATCTTTGCAGGAGTGCTATTACTTCCCGGTCGTCGTATGTCGACCGGTCAGCTGGAATGTGCTAGCAGTTTGTGCAGATCTGGCAATGTTTGAGCTGGCACGCGGCACAAGTTCAGTCGGAGTGGGCCAGCAGTGAGATCCGGACCGCCATTACTCGCCCGACGGCTGCCGACACACATGAATGGAGTGGCGACGACTTTGGTTCATCGCCGGTCGGTCGCCTCGCCGGACGACGTGTATTTGGCCGGCGATCGCTTATGGGTTGGCTGTGTGTGCCCACTCGTGATTGGTACCTGTTATTGTACAGTCACTGCCGTTAGCATTGTCTGGTTCTTCGTACAGTGTTCGTGAAACTCTGTGTAGTGTGTGTGAATTTGATGGAAAGGTTATTTTAAATGTTGTCCCCTTACTGGCTCTGAGGAGTCGGTCGATTGTCGTGGAGCAGCGAGGAATTCTCGGCGGCCCGTAGTTTGGTCGGGGCCCGCTGGCGGCCTCTACGTGGTATCGGAGCGTGTGGCACTGTACCCATTGCTACGAGATCCGTGGCTCACCGAACCTGTACATAAAAGTTGAGTTTTGATTTAACCTCCAGAAAGTCAAGACTGCTCACACTGTGTCGTTCGGAGGTCGCTGTCGGCTGTTGGGGTATTACAGCGAGCAACCACGTGGTTTTCAAGTTGGAAAATTCTAGCCACCCTCCGGTGGAGTTTCACTGTATTTAGTTATTTGAATTGAAGTGCACCAGCCAATATATTCTACGTTGTTCCGATGAAGTCCCTGTTGTGCCCTGGTCGGGTGAAGTGGAACTTATCTTGTCGTTGGGTCTACTGACTGTCGCTCGGTTGGGTTGTCGTCAGATCGTGAATTGTTAGCCCGCCTGCCAACTCAACTAAGCGAGCGTTAGTGTTGGAATTACAGGCCGATCCTCGAACAACTAGGCGCCCTTGTGTGTACTGCACTAATTTGTTCTTGTTTTTACTTGCATGACTCCTACCGGTATGGTGTTTTAAATTAGAGCTGTTTTAATCTTAAGGCCTACAGCCTAGTTTACTCTTTCACGTAAGCCTCTTGGCATTTTGAAACTTTTTTTGAATTTTTTAATTGGTCGGCGTTTAGACGATTTGAATTTAACTTGTTTACTTCAACCTATTGAATTTTAAAGTCTTCCGCCTTTAGCCGGTTTCAGTGTCAGTTGTTTGTTCTTAAGGCCTTCACCCTAAATTAAAGAACTGTTTCACGTAAGAAGTTTGGTATATTAAAAAAAATATGTTTTGGAGTTTTAAGAGTTCCGCCTTCAGCCGATTTGAATTTAACTTCTTTATTTCAGCCTAACCAAGGAATTGTTTTAAGATAAGGCTAGCCTTTTAAATTTCTGATTATGCTTGCGTTTTAAGTTATTGTCCTTCAGCAGTCTTTAAATTGAAGTGGGTTTCAGCCGGTAATTAAGTCCCAAAGATTAAAGCTGTTTGTTTAAAAAATTTTTTGGCCTGTTGTAAAGTTTGATCAAATAATAAAGTTGTATGTTTGACTGTAACTACCAGCCGCTTAGTTGGGCCCTTTCCACAATTTGTTCTATCTGTGTTGTCCTGCGGGTTAGGCAGGGCATTTCAGGACGATTCACCGTTCTCTATGGACATTATGACTCAGGTATCCCACTGAAGGGGATCTGAGAGCAACTGGTGTTCTGGTATACAGGGTGGAACCTGCAGACACTGTTGATAACTATTCGATGAAGTCTAAACATGATCGAAAGCAGCAAAGGTTGTTATACTTTTTCAGCCCCCATCTTCCACTCACTCCTGTAGCATGATCATGTGGGAGTCTGTCATTGATATGCCTGTTGATACAACGAAAAGGGACTCCTTTAAGTTCCCACAGTTTAGATATACTCTCTGTTTCCACCACATACCTCTGTTGAGCACTATAATTAATGTCACTCTACAGAGACATGCACTCACGCACTATACGCTGGCAGAGTGGGAGACACTTTCGACATCCCCACAGATTTCGCATCTGGGCAGAAGGCATTAATGTAGGTATTTATCGACACTCAGCTGAGGCTGTGTCGACCGGATTGCCTATCCCACTGGCAGATAGTCGCTGGTGAGTGCATAGCTTCCTGCAGGGCCATTTCTCAGATGTCATCGAAGGTACACAAGTGGCAGTGAGGATGTGGCTGATATGGGGTGGACTTAGTGGAATCATTTTATCGACATAAATGTCCACGTCAGTCCACCACAAGATCATGCTACAGGATGCGGTGAAACAGTAGGGCTGGAACATGCATAAACACACTTTCCTGCTTCTGATTACGCTGCAGTTTCATCGAAAGGTTTCGAACAGTTCCTAGTGATTTCAATCTGTAAAACAGAACAAGAATTACAATTCTGCTACGTTTCAAAGGGATCAGACCTCGTTCATTGTGGTTGAAGTTCCGAAAGGTTCGCCGGCCGGGGTGGACGAGATGTTCTAGGCGCTACAGTCTGGAACCGCGCGAGCGCTACGGTCGCAGGTTCGAATCCTGCCTCGGGCATGGATGTGTGTGATGTCCTTAGGTTAGTTAGGTTTAATTAGTTCTAAGTTCTAGGGAACTGATGACCACAGCAGTTAAGTCCCATAGTGCTCAGAGCCATTTGAACCATTTTTTGAACCGAAAGGTTCTTAGAGAAGGGTAAATCGTCCACAGCCACCAACAGAGCTAAGGCTACAAAAGAGGACTGTTCTTCACGCCGCACTACAAGCAATCGTTTACGGCAGCGAAATTTGAGTAAATGAAAACTCCGAGACAAGGGGTAGTTTCATTGATGGCCTTCATGTCACATCCATAGGCCTTTTTGAGTTTCCGAAATGTTTTCCTCGGCCCATTAGAATATAGCGTCATTTCATCCCTGGTCCTCGCAGTGCTGACGAAAGAGACAGAGTGAGATGTGGGAAAGATGGTGGGAAGTGACAACCTTCCCATCTTCTGTCATGTCCGCGGGAGCGTTGGGAAGAACTGCGGCAAAATTTCGTGCCAATGTCGCATCATTAACTCATCTTACATATCGTGCTGCGTTCTGACCTTTCCCCCGAACCTCCCCCGTCCCCCCTCGCCACCCCTCATGTGACAACACCTGGAAGTTTGTAATGTTGCCGAGCCAGAGAGTGCTGTCGGAGCGCAACACGCTTTTGCACCACTACAGAGGGATGTCGTAGGCATCTTCGAGCCAGATATCGATTTCTTGGTCCAATGGAACAAAACGACGTGGTTTCAAAGGACTGACCCTTTCGTTGTTTTTCGCAATGTAATATGCAACAGTTCATGAGGTACATGCAGCCAGCGGATTAAGTTCCTTATTTTTTTTTTTTTTTGTCATTAGTCTACTGACTGGTTTGATGCGGCCCGCCACGAATTCCTTTCCTGTGCTAACCTCTCCATCTCAGAGTAGCACTTGCAACCTACGTCCTCAATTATTTGCTAGACGTATTCCAAACTCTGTCTTCCTCTACAGTTTTTGCCCTCTACAGCTTCCTCTAGCACCATGGAAGTCATTTCCTCATGTCTTAGCAGATGTCCTATCATCCTGTCCCGTCTCCTTATCAGTGTTTTCCACTTATTCTTTTCCTCTCCGATTCTGCGTACAACCTACTCATTCCTTACCTTATCAGTCCACCTAATTTTCAACATTCGTCTATAGCACCACATCTCAAATGCTTCGATTCTCTTCTGTTCCGGTTTTCCCACAGTCCATGTTTCACTACCATACAATGCTGTACTCCAGACGTACATCCTCAGAAATTTCTTCCTCAAATTAAGGCCGGTATTTGATATTAGTAGACTTCTCTTGGCCGCAAATGCCTTTTTAGCCATAGCGAGTCTGCTTTTGATATCTTCCATGCTCCGCCCGTCATTGGTTATTGTACTGCCTAGGTAGCAGAATTCTTTAACTTCACTGACTTCGTGACAATCAATCCTGATGTAAAGTTCCTCGCTGTTCTCATTTCTACTACTTCTCATTACCTTCGTCTTTTTCCGATTTACTCTCAAACCATACTGTGTACTCATTAGACTGTTCATTCCGTTCAGCAGATCATTTAATTCTTCTTCACTTTCACTCCGGATAGCAATGCCATCAGCGAATCGTATCATTGATATCCTTTCACCTTGTATTTTAATTCCACTCCTGAACCTTTCTTTTATTTCCATCATTGCTTCCTCGATGTACAGATTGAAGAGTGGGGCGAAAGGCTACAGCCTTGTCTTACTCCCTCCTTAATACGAGCACTTCGTTCGTGATCATCCACTTTTATTATTCCCTCTTGGTTGTTGTACATATTGTATATGACCCGTCTCTCCCTATAGCTTACCCCAACTTTTTTCAGAATCTCGAAGAGCTTGCACCATTTCATATTGTCGAATGCTTTTTCCAGGTCGACAAATCCTATGAACGTGTCTTGATTATTCTTTAGCCTTGCTTCCATTATTAGCCATAACGTCAGAACTGCCTCTCTCATGCCTTTACTTTTCCTAAAGCCAAACTGATCGTCACCTAGCGCATACTCAATTTTCTTTTCCATTCTTCTGTATATTATTCTTGTAAGCAGCTTCGATGCATGAGCTATTAAGCTGATTGTGCGATAATTCGCGCACTTGTCAGCTCTTGCAGTCTTCGGAATTGTGTGGATGATGCTTTTCCGAAAGTCAGATGGTATGTCGCCAGACTCATGTATTCTACACACCAACGTGAATAGTCGTTTTCTTGCCACTTCCCCTAATGATTTTAGAAATTCTGATGGAATGTTATCTATCCCTTCTGCCTTATTTGACCGTAAGTCCTCCAAACCTCTTTTAAATTCCGATTCTAATACTGGATCCCCAATCTCTTCTAAATCGACTCCTGTTTCTTCTTCTATCACATCAGACAAATATTCACACTCATACAGGCTTTCAATGTATTCTTTCCACCTATCTGCTCTCTCCTCTGCATTTAACAGTGGAATTCCCGTTGCACTCTTAATGTCACCACCGTTGCTTTTAACGTCACCAAAGGTTGTTATGACTTTCCTGTATGCTGAGTCTGTCCTTCCGACAATCATATCTTTTTCGATGTCTTCACATTTTTCCTGCAGCCATTTCGTCTTAGCTTCCCTGCACTTCCTATTTATTTCATTCCTCAGAGACTTGTATTTCTGTATTCCTGATTTTCCCGGAACGTGTTTGTACTTCCTTCTTTTATCAGTCAACTGAAGTATTTCTTCTATTACCCATGGTTTCTTCGCAGCTACCTTCTTTGTACCTATGTTTTCCTTTCCAACTTCTGTGATGGCCCTTTTTAGAGATGCCCTTTCCTCTTCAACTGTGTTGCCTTTTGCGCTATTCCTTATTGCTGTATCTATAGCGTTAAAGAACTTCAAACGTACCTCGTCATTCCTTAGAACTTCCGTATCCCAGTTCTTTGCGTATTGATTCTTCCTGGCTAATGTCTTGAACTTCAGCCTACTCTTCATCACTACTATATTGTGATCTGAGTCTATATCTGCTCCTGGGTACGCCTTACAATCCAGTATCTGATTTCGGAATCTCTGTCTGACCATGATGTAATCTAATTGAAATCTTCCCGTATCTCCCAGCCTTTTCCAAGTATACCTCCTCCTCTTGTGATTCTTGAACAGGGTATTCACTATTACTAGCTGAAACTTGTTACAGAACTCAATTAGTCTTTCTCCTCTTTCATTCCTTGTCCCAAGCCCATATTCTCCTGTAACCTTTTCTTCTACTCCTTCCCCTACAACTGCATTCCAGTCGCCCATGAATATTAGATTTATGTCCCTTATACATACTGCATTACCCTTTCAATATCTTCATACACTTTCTCTATCTGTTCATCTTCAGCTTTCGACGTCGGCATGTATACCTGAACTATCGCTGTTGTTGTTGGTCTGCTGTCGATGGTGATTAGAACAACCCGGTCACTGAACTGTTCACAGTAACACACCCTCTGCCCTACCTTCCTATTCAATATGAATCCTACACCTGTTATACCATTTTCTACTGCTGTTGATATTACCCGATACTCATCTGACCAGAAATCCTTGTCTTCCTTCCACTTCACTTCACTGACCCCTATTATATCTAGATTGAGCCTTTGCATTTCCCTTTTCAGATTTTCTAGCTTCCCTACCAGGTTCAAGCTTCTGACATTCCACGCCCCGATTCGTATAACATTATCCGTTCGTTGATTATTCAATCTTTTTCTCATGGTAACCTCACCCTGGGCAGTCCCCTCCCGGAGATCCGAATGGGGGACTATTCCGGAATCTTTTGCCAATGGAGAGATCATCATGACACTTCTTCAACTACAAGCCACATTTCCTGTGGATACACGTTACGTGTCTTTAATGCAGTGGTTTTCATTGCCTACTGCATCCTCATGTCGTTGATCATTGCTGATTCTTCCGCCTTTAGGGGCAATTTCCCACCCCTAGGACAAGAGAGTGCCCTGAACCTCTATCCGCTCCTCCGCCCTCTTTGACAAGGCCGTTGGCAGAATGAGGCTGACTTCTTATGCCGGAAGTCTTCGGCCGCCAATGCTGATTATTTATCAAAATTTAGGCAGTGGCGGGCATCGAACCCAGGACCGAAGACGTTTTTTGACTATGAACCAAAGACGCTATCCCTAGACCATTTTTTTTTTTTGCGGGCAAGTGCTCTACCAACTTTTTTGTATCCAAGACGCTACCCCTAGACCTCTTTTATATTTTTTACCCCTAGACCACTTTTTTGGCCTCAAAATAGGGCTTCTTTATTTAATTTTTTTATTTTTTTATTTTAATTTTTTTAAGGAAGGATAAATAAACATTTGCTCCGATTTGTAATGAGAATAGAATGAACATAGTATATATCAGTTCTAGGCTGCAGTTGCGCAGTACAAGAAAAGAAAGGAAATGTCTTCTTGAGGTGCACAAAAGACTATCACTTCATTGTCGAAGGAAAGTTGCTCCGCTGTTCTGCGAGAGAAGGAAATGTTGAGAGGAAAATGGGAAAGAAAAAAAATGCCTTCTGGATTGGTGAGCATCTGAATAGTATCTTAATATTCCGGCAAGAACTAAAGTCCCAGGAAGCAAATAGAATTCATACATACCGGCAACTGGCAAACTCTACTATCCAAATATTGTATTTGAAGCATTTAACCGTTAATTATGATTTTCAGCATATTTCCCAATTTCCTCCTGTAGTCACAATGTTGGCTTATTTTAAAGTGTTCAATTTCTATGTAAGAATAATAGTCTAGGAAAGTAGCATGCCTATTCTGCATATAACGATGCTGTGTGACCCATGTTCCACGTTGCAGCGTTGTTTTTTGCTCGTGGATATCTCAGTTTTTGTGGCTGAATGATCTCTAAAAGGTCGACACCACTGGGCGTCGTACGGTCTATCACTGACAATCGTTGACGAAGAAATGCTGTAATTTCTTCTGCATGTCCGCACGTGAACGTATGCTGAAGCTTATCGACTCTTCCGCATGCGTCACAATTGGGCGTTGGATGAAGACCTATTTTATGTAGCTTTTCATTCGTTGCTACTTTATCGTTGACTGTGAGGTACCAATCGGCGATGACGCGTGATGGTAACATGTCGCTGTGCACATTCCGCCATATTATAGTCCAATGTGTATGTGGATGTTTTTCTTCGAGACAATTCCTGTGGTTTGTTGTCATGAGAAGGTCGTAAAGCTTCCTGTTCGTCAGGCTTCCGTTACCGACGATGTTGTGTCGAATGTAGCTCATTTCCATGTAGTACAGTCGCACATGTCGGTAAGAAAGTGGAATGCCGGCGATATTACCGAGGGGGGGGGGGGGGGGGGGGGCGTCAAAGCTGAATGAGGTTTCTGATGAGACTGGTCCTCCGGGTACGAAACTCCTTCCTGATGCGATTTAGGAGCAGGGTGACACATTTTTTGTGTACTTTAATGAGGTTATGGCCACCTTTGGACGAAGGTAAGGTTAAGGTATCGAACTGAACTTTGAAAATATGCCCCCTAAAAATAAACCTCCATAACGCTTGTTGTATACTCTTGGCTAGGTGGTCGGAGATTGGAAGAATTTGCGCCAAATAATTCATCTTGCTCGTAATGGCGATCTTGATGGTCTTAACTTTCAGTAGTATGTTCAAGTCAGTGTCGGAGTGAAGCATCAAAGCAGCATGTAATTTATTAAGCATGTGTGACCAGTTCTTCGTCAGGAATTTGTCTGGTTTGGCCTCAAAGGTAACACCGAGGGTTGTGTGAGAATCCTTTACCTTGCACCAGGTAACATGGGTATAGGTCTCCGATACCGCCACCGATCTGCAAAACTGTGGTTTTAGTTCTATTGAGTATTGCTTCTGAAAGAAACGCGAATGTTTGTAGAAGAGTTGCTGCTGACAGAATTTGTTGCGATGATGACACAGTTACGCATATATCGTCAGCATACGCAATGCATGGGATAGTGTCAGACTCGACGCTAAGCCCGATCCCGCTGTGCGCTAAGTTGTTCAGTAGCAGCTCTACTGCAATGGCGTACAAAATCATTGACAGAGGACATCCTTGGCGAATGGATTGCTCAATGGAAACTTCTTTTGTAAAATGGCCATTAATGAGAATCCGTGAAGAGGCGTTTGTAGTAAGTTTGCGGTTTAATTCTATGAGATGAGGTCCAAATCCTAGTTTCTTCATGCTTTGAAAGAGGAAATCATGACGTACACGGTCATAAGCCTTCTCAAAATCTAGAAAGATCAGAGCGCCCTGTCCTTTAGTGTCAGCATATGAACAGATGATGTCCCTCAAATCGAAGGCAGCTGAGATTGCACTTCGACCTTGCACTGCACTGCACTGGTAACTGCCTAAAACATTATACATTACGGTTAGCATCCTTAGCTTAATCGACCTGCTGATGATTTTGAAGTCGGAATTCAGGAGTGTGATGGGTCGCATGTTTTCGACCTTCCTGCTGTTCCCTTTTTTCGGTAAGGGCAGGATGATACCTTCCGTAAATGCCTTGGGTATGATTTCCAGGTGCCAGAGTTCATTCGCTATCTCGAGAAGTGTTGGACCGAGGAGGTTCCAGTATCGCTGGTAAAACTCAGCGCTGAGACCATCGGGTCCTGGTGATTTCCCTTTCTTTGCACTTTGGACGGCCAGTCGGATTTCGTCCTTTGTGAAAACAGATTCCAGCTTTGCATTAGCCTGTTATGACAAGCGACAGCTCAAGGTCCTAAGAAAATCTTCGCACGAGTGTTCATCAACGAGTTGCTTCTTGTAAAGTTGACTATAATAGTCGTAGACGTGCGAGATGATGTCACGTTGCTTCGTGATGACATTCTCAGCGTCATCAACGACGGCTTCAGTCAACATGGCTTTACACCGTTTCGTGTTCTCAGGATGTGGTACAGAGAGGCCCGTTCTTCGGCGGCAACGTCCTTGGGGTGGGCTCGCACGATGATGCCATGCATTCGTTGGCGTTGTATCACCGTGATTTTCTTTTTATGTCGTTTGATCTGTACGTCGATGTCGTGAGAAGGATTGTTAGTGCGACTGTACAGTTCTCTCAAACAGCGATAATAAAATTCAATAGTCTGTTTCTGCCAAAAGCTTTTTTGTCGGGCGTAGCTCATGAGGATGAAGCGTAATTTAGGCTTAGCACACTGAATCCACCACTGAAGAACGCTAGCGTAACGACGTCGGTGCCGCTGGAGCTGTTGCCACGTTATGTTCACCTCCTCTTCAAGTTGGGCATCCTGCAGAAGGCTGACATTCAATTTCCAGTATCCCTTCCCGCGATAAATTGGCTGGCGTTGTAGGTTGAGGTAACACTGATATGCACAATGGTCGGAGATGTTGATAGGAGCTATGTCACAGTTCACATTGTGTCGCTGGAGGGCATCGGACACATAGATCCTATCCAGCCGACTGGCAGAATGACTGGTTACGAAGGTGTACGCTACGTGTTCACCGTACAGTTGTTCCCATGTATCGTGAAGACGCATGCCATGGATTAAATGTTCAAGTTCGATACATCTGTTCGTGTTAGGAAATTGGTCTCTGTCATTGAGCACACAATTGAAGTCACCACCAAGGATGAGATGTTCACGATAAGCGCTAAGAAGAATGGGAACCTCGGTTTTATAAAATTTTGAACGATCTCTCTTATGAGTGCTACCTGAGGGGGCGTACACGTTAACAATCTGCACACCATTCACTCGAAGAGAAATGCCACGACCACTGGGCAGCCGCTGCACATCCGTAAAGGGTATACCGTCGCGCAGAAGGACCGCAGTGCCTACAGCATCCTGAAGATCCATGTTATCAATAAGAACGTAACCGGGCACTTCTAAGGCTGTGACTACCTCCTGTAGGAGAGCAATGTCAACGCTGGTACCATACAAGAAATCAGTTAGCGAACGGAGTTTCACCGCACTTTGAATTCTATTGACGTTAAGTGTGGTAATGTTGTAGGTTTAGCTGTCGCACATGATGGTTCAGAGGACAATGAGCTCTGAGTTTTGGATCGTCCTTCTCTCCGGCTTTGAACCAAACTCGTTGGTAACGTTTGGAGTACGAAACGAAATGTCAAAACCAGTAACGGGTCAGGGAGGGGAAGGTCGCAGCGCGATGGTTATGCGCGAGAGCAGCTACTGCTGCATCTCCTCGTTCTGCTGCCACCACGGCTCATTGCTGTCGGGGTGCTGCGCGGTGCGCGCGCCGCCCTGCCCGCCACCGCCGGTTGAGTCTGTCAACGTGGTCGCATCCGCCTGGCCACCACGCGGGGCTGCGACTGACGTCAGCGAGTTCCTGCGGGAGCGCTGCTGCAGCTGCTCGCTGCTCTGCTCGCTCTTCCTCTTAGCCGTTACGGTACTCTGTTCCCTTCAGCGCTCAGTAGTGCCTTCAGGTGTTTGGTTTGTTCACGAATGCGTTCTTGCCTCGCGGTGTCCTCGTAGCGCACGGAGCAAGAAGATTGAGGTTCAGTCTCGCTGCCACTTTCTGACATGTGTACGGGTCTCAAATCATTCGACTTTTCCTCTTTTCTACTATTCCCTTTGCTTGTCCTTCGGCGGCCTTTCTTCGTGTCTGCTACAATCTCTACCGATAGGGGTGGTTCAGGCAAACTGATCTGCACCCGCTCGTGTATCTCACACGGCTTACTTTCAGAGGTGGCTGGCGCATCGTTGGTATCCAGCGGTAACTGCCCCGGTGAGGATGACGGTGCCGAATCGACGTCCGTCCTACCGCGAATGTCTGTGGCACTTCATTCCCCCTGAACGGGCATCTCCGCCTCGCTAACATGTTCCGGCTGCCACGGTGGTGCTACAGTCCCCGCGACCACGTCACTCAATAGTGGAACAAGCTTTTCACTACCGTCTGCAGGACGTTCCCGTGGAAGTTGAAATGGACGTCGACGTGTATAGTTCATCCGCAGATGTTCTGTTGAATGGCAGATCGAAGAGGTAGGGGGTTGTCCAATGTAAGTTACCTGTGCACGACAGCCGCCAATGGCAACATACGAAGGTATATGCTTTTTCAAGTCTACACAAACACTTCGCACCCCGCTGTTAACTTGGTAGCGATAGGCACTCGACCATTTTTCATTTGTAACTGACAAAACAGCGCCGTACAGTGAGAGAGAACGTGCAATCAGATCATTAGGGCGCTCAGGTGGCACATTAAATACCCTGACGGTTCTCACTCCGTATCCCGAAGGCACGATTTGGACATTACTAATACTGCCATCATTATGACGGAATGGTCTCACACCAACATGCTCCTCAACGAATTTCTCATAAGTGTCACTTGAAATAAATTTGATAAATAACGAGTACTGTACAAAGTCCAGCTGGAACGTGTCGACTATATCTTCAGGCAATTTCAAATCCTCAAAGATCCACTCATGAATTTCAAACGCCGTCGGTCGCAAGGCAGCGCGATCGAGAACACACTGAACGCTGTTCGCTCTGTTAATTGTCGACATCTTACTTACAACAGTTATACAGAAACAAACGTTAACAGCGCTCTCCACCTCAGCACTGCTCGCGACGTAAACACTGGCCCGCGCTACCGCCCGTCACCGCGCGATGTGCACTGGCCGAGTGCCGGATCACGACTGTATTAACTGAGCTACCCAAGCACGACTCTAAGGTAAACTTAACCCATGTTAAAAAGATAACATTTGTCTTTTTCCATGATAATAAACTTCTTCTGATATTGGCGGAACTATAAGTTGTCTTCAAACAACTGCGAAACTTTTCTTGAAAAACGTCGTATATATATATCACACATGCATTTAAATGAAGTCTATCAGAAAAGTCGTATAACCACAATTTTAAATTAATTATTTTTTATTTTTCCACTTTATAAAGTACACAAAATAACAGCTAAACTGCTGTTAAGAAATACTTTGATTTCCTCTACCAGTTGTATTTCATTAAACTTCATCAGTTAGCAAGTGATATACCAAAGGCTATGTTACGAACACCGTCAGAAGTTGACGACGTTATACCAGGAACCACCTGTCCAATACATGTAAAAAACTGAGGAGTTGATGATCACATAATGGCTATTAAATGTTAAAAGTTTGATTCCATTCTGACTGACGGACGTTATCATCTTAAAAATGGGTCAAATGGCTCTGGGCACTGTGGGACTTAACATCTATGGTCATCAGTCCCCTAGAAATTAGAACTACTTAAACCTAACTAACCTAAGGACATCACACAACACCCAGTCATCACGAGGCAGAGAAACGTTATCATCTTGATTACGATCTGTGGTCCCCAGGGGCATGAATACACACTTGTTCATTTTGTGGCAGGCCAGTAAACAGCCCTTCAATGTTGTTGGTTGGTTTTGGGGAAGGAGACCAGACAGCGAGGTTATCGGTCTCATCGGATTAGGGAAGGACGGGGAAGGGAGTCGGGCGTGCCCTTAAGGAACCATCCCAGCATTTGCCTGGAGCGATTTAGAGAAATCACGGAAAACCTAAATCAGGATGGCCAGACGCGAGATTGAACCGTCTTCCTCCCGAATGCGAGTCCAATGTCTAACCTCTGCACCACCTAGCTCGTTTTTCAATGTTGTTCTAAAACATATGTCTTGTCATATCACCAAGATAACTTCCCGGTTGGAGTTATAAAGTGTATGCTTTGCGCATGCTCTGTGGATGATAAATCAAGAGATTGGGCAAGCCAGTGGAGCGCCTGCACATTTATGAAGACGTTTGTGGCGTGAAACGCAGATTAAGTGTTGTGTACTAATTGGCACGCAATGTTAAGGAGAGGTGGACTACAGACTGGTGCAGCAATTGTCGTCGTAAGCAAGCTGGACAACAGCAGAAATGATTAGCGAACACGTGAATTCAGTTACAGACAAACAGAAATGCATAAAAGCAGAATGGAACAAAATTACGAAGCTGGCATACAAACACACACTTAAAGTAAAATAAAAGCGCAATTAGACAGACATCGGACAGAAGGCGGTAGTGACGACAACGACATTGTAGCAGAATTTCAGACAGCACTATACAGCAACATTATGATAAACATGCATGTGCTACTAAAGTAAACTTCCGTACAACATACAATATGTACAACAATAGCTGAAGAACAAAACTGGAAATAACATCATATAACACTACGAGAAATGTAGCATACAGACAGACGTACTCAAAGTAAAAGAAAAACCCAAAATGACAAACACAATACAACCAAAGGAGTATGAAAATATAATGTACAAATTCAAACACAAAATTGCACATCCGATCACGAAGAGGGGTGATGCCACTTAAAATGAAGAACTGGGCAACTCATAAATCAAAACTGAATGCCGATGGTTTTCAAATTGCCTCAGAGCAAGTTATATGTAGCAGAACTTTGAAGTAAAATAGGAACACTGGTGGAGAGGGGGTAGCGTCTTGCAACCAATTTCTTATACAAGAGTGATTGTGTAGTTTTGTACCTGAACGCTGTAACACGATGGGGCTGATATCCGCTGGCGCCGTTGAGTAATTATTCCAGTGTCCAGAGGTGTTACTCTTCAATCGATACACGTGCGCGGAGTAACGTGTCCTAGCTTCGTGCGAATAATAGAAATCACATGACGTCTACGAAGTTGCACTGGGGCTAATCATCGTCGAGAAGAGACGTTCGGTTGTATGTCCGCCAGATGGCCGCCCCTAAAGTGCTGAGAGACATACTATTCACACTTCCAAGAGCTCTAAGCAACCTTCCTTATAGTCGATATGAGATTCGTGTACGGAATCTGCGTTGGGCGTAACTGTACTTGTACAACACTCCTTTTGGCAAGGCGGTCAGTAGTTTCATTATGGAGAATACAATGATGTCCTTTAATCCATAGTAATTGGACGGCAATGCTCAAGGTCTGCGAATCTCTTATGGGCGCCAATTTTCTGTTTATATAAGGTGGGATGTTGCCATTTCCGCAGCATACACCGAGAGTCCGTAACTATAAGGGCTAACTTAAATTTCCGGATACACATAATGAATGCTGATGACAAGTAACTTCGCAGCGTAGATAGAAATTCAGGTGAAAATGGAAGCATTTGGTAGGGGCCACTAGAAGAGCTAAGAAAGACGCATCTCACACGAGCCTTAGATTTAGAAACGTCAGCCTTAGATTTAGAACCGTGCGTATAGACTTGAATATACTGCTGCCATTGTATGCTGAGAAGATGTTCTAGGTCGTGAGTGATATTTGTCTTCGGTCGGAAATCGTACGGCAGACATGCTCCAGAGGCTGGGGTGAAGAATAAATTTAAAAAGAACACAGGGAATTTTGTGTCATGTAGAACGAGTGGGAAGAGATGGTGCCGTTTCTCGAAGCTGCAAACCAGTAAAGGCTTTCTGTTCATTGCCACTCTGTGAAGTACCTGTGTGAGTCTCCGCGATTCAACCACCACCTTAAGAGAGGCACAATCCGATATCGAAGATCGAGTGAGCCGCGTGGGGTAGCCGCGCGGTCTAGGGCGTCTTGTCACGGTCCGCGTGGTTCCCCCCGTTGGAGGTTTTAGTCCTCCCTCGGGTATGGGTGTGTGTGTCGTCCTCAGCGTAAGTTAGTTTAAGTTCGATTAAATAGTGTTATGCTTAGGGACCGATGAACTCAGCAATTTGGTCCCATAAGACCTTACAACAGCCGGCCGCGGTGGTCTCGCGGTTCTAGGCGCTTAGACCGGAACAGCGCGACTGCTACGGTCGCAGGTTCGAATCCTGCCTCGGGCATGGATGTGTGTGATGTCCTTAGGTTAGTTAGGTTTAAGTAGTTCTAAGTTCTATGGGACTGATGACCACAGATGTCAAGTCCCGTAGTGCTCAGAGCCATCATCAGACCTTACAACAAAATTTCCAAGAGATCGACTGAGAAAAAAAAATGCCAGACAACATTTGCCGTCTTATAGACAGCGGCATTACGGATGCTTCCCAGCAGTAGGAGGACACTGGTGGGCGTTGATTTTATGGATCCAAGGACAAGATGAATCATTTTATAGTGAATGAATTCGAGCTTGCACGAGGTTGACTGCGCTGCAGTGCCGTAGACAGTACTGTAAAAATCTGAAATAGAACGGATCAAAACCTTGTACAGCATAATCGGTTCCTCTCCCCACCACACTCGGGCAAGCATACGCAAGATATATACTATGTTGTCCACCTTAATGGTGAAGTACGCAGCGTGCCGCGTACATGTTAGTTTGCTACCGAAGTAGACACCAGGAAACTTGGCACGTGGCCGAATAGGAAATCTGTACGGGCCCAGCTGAAGTTCATACAAGAAATTGTTGTGTCGTTTCCTCATGAATATCACAACTGATTTTGAACTCCCACGCGGCCAACATTTCACGTGCGCCGGGAAGCTATAGGTGTGTCACCCAAAAGCACGGCGAATGAGTGTATAGACAGACGTCATCCGCATACTGAAGAACTTTAACTGTGGGGATGAACAAAGTCTCTAGATCCGCAACATACGGGGCACATAGTAAGGGACTCAGTATCGCTCCCTGCGGGAGACCACGAGACACTATACGGGCTCCATACAACACACTGCCCTGATCGCGGATATGTACGGTGCAGCAACCAAGCAAACAGCATGCAATCCGCAAAATCACCTGC
The DNA here is from genome assembly GCF_023897955.1 of Schistocerca gregaria. Classification (NCBI taxonomy): domain Eukaryota; kingdom Metazoa; phylum Arthropoda; class Insecta; order Orthoptera; family Acrididae; genus Schistocerca; species Schistocerca gregaria. The sequence goes on along the minus strand of NC_064927.1, from coordinate 189,438,486 downwards.
GTGAAACACTGCAGTTGAAAGTTGTTGATAAATTCGGGTGTCAGGGCGTTGTAGTACTCCGCAAAACACTCGTTAGTGAAGAACGTGTTTTCAATGTCCATCGCAAGCGAGGTAATATTACCATAAGTACTTTTGCCATCACGGAAGCCGTTTTTCGTCCAGGGGAGCAAGTTTTCATGTTCCAGTCGCCAGTCTACGCGAAACTTGAGGAAACGTTTGAATATATTACACACGCAGAACGACAGTGCAGCTGGGAAATACGATGTCGCTTGATCAGGGTCTTTCCAAGGCTTCAGTACGGGCACCAACATCTGAGGCTTCCAGATGCGATTGAAGATGTTCACAAGAACACGTTTGGCATCGTCAGAAAAATGTAGAATCATATGGAACCATGGAGTGGATCTGGTCATAGCTGGGCCATATATCTGATGAGGGAATAGTATGGTTAAACCGTGTCGCAGATTAGCAGCGGCACTTACTGCCACGAGATCGATGGGTTTTGGCACGGCAGATGGAGGTGCGACAATGGCGACGAACTCGTCTATCCAGATCTGCAGCCGCTTTGAAGGTACCGGTTTCCGTTTGAAAGAGTTCACCATCGACTAAACACGTCCAACAGGAGTGTGCACAGGTAGTTGTTCGCAGTACCTACTCCGCTGTTCTTTCTTGCCGGCCTTGAGAAAGCGCTTAGCGGACACATCCATAAGTTTGTAGTCAACATAGTTCTCCCACGTGGGACACTGTTTAAGATGACTGCTAGCCAGTGATCTGTGCGCCACTCGACGCAGATATTCTGGGTCGCACCAGAGAACCGTGGGATAGAATGCACTGCTGCGACATCGATATAATTTATAAACATAATTCACCTTGCTCGCGGGGCGACAAGATGAGGAATGATAATGGTTGGTCATCTATTAGTGCGCTATACCGTCACCAGTCTAGCTGTATAACGATTTACGAGATGGCCTATGGGCTGTGACAGACATTTAAGTGAAAGCCGGTATAAAAAGAGCCGAGTGGTTATAGAATGGGAAACAGTATCAACGTAGAAAATAAAGAAAGTGAGGCCTAACACTGAGTCAAATCGAGGATAAGACTGAAAAATCGAGATCTCAAGGATCCCGTCACCCAATCAGCCATAATAGGCACAGCCCGACAGTTCCTTTTCTTTTTTTTTTCTTTTCTTGTCCTCAGTCTACTAACTGGTTTGATGCGGCCCGCCACGAATCTTTCCTGTGCTAACCTCTCCATCTCAGAGTAGCACTTGCAACCTACGTCCTCAATTATTTGCTTGACGTATTCCAATCTCTGTTTTCCTCAACAATTTTTTTCCTCTACAGTTCCCCCTAGTACCATGGAAGTCATTCCCTCATCTCTTAGCAGATGTCCTATCATCCTGTCCCTTCTCCTTATCAATGTTTTCCACATATTCCTTTCCTCTCCGATTCTGCGTAGAACCTCCTCATTCCTTACCTTATTTCCAGTCCACCTAATTTTCGACATTCGTATATAGCACCACATCTCAAATGCTTCAATTCTCTTCTGTTCCGGTTTTCCCACAGTCCATGTTTCACTACCATACAATGCTGTACTCCAGACGTACATCCTCAGAAATTTCTTTTTCAAATTAAGGCCGGTATTTGATATTAGTAGACTTCTCTTGGCCAGAAATGCCTTTTTTGCCATAGCGAGTCTGCTTTTGATGTCTTCCTTGCTCCGTCCGTCATTGGTTATTTTACTGCCTAGGTAGCAGAATTCCTTAACTTCAATGACTTCGTGACCATCAATCCTGATGTTAAGCTTCTCACTGTTCTCATTTCTACTACTTCTCATTACCTTCGTCTTTCTCCGATTTACTCTCAAACCATACTGTGTACTCATTAGACTGTTCATTCCGTTCAGCAGATCATTTAATTCTTCTTCACTTTCACTCAGGATAGCAATGTCATCAGCGAATCGTATCATTGATATCCTTTCACCTTTTATTTTAATTCCACTCCTGAGCCTTTCTTTTATTTCCATCATTGCTTCCTCGATGTACAGATTGAAGAGTAGGGGCGAAAGGCTACAGCCTTGTCTTACACCCTTCTTAATAAGAGCACTTCGTTCTTGATCCTCCACTCTTATTATTCCCTCTTGGTTGTTGTACATATTGTATATGACCCGTCTCTCCCTATAGCTTATCCCTACTTTTTCAGTATCTCGAGCAGCTTGCACCATTTTATATTGTCGAAAGCTTTTTCCAGGTCAACAAATCCTATGAACGTGTCTTGATGTTTCTTTAGCCTTGCTTCCATTATTATCCATAATGTCAGAATTGCCTCTCTTATGCGCGTCAAAACCCCAGAAAATAAGAATATCGGTTGCAACTGCCAAACCAGAGCGTACCGCTCTTCAAGGGGAATATAAGACCTTCGGTGACTGTAAATAGCCACGATGGTTTGGAGATCGATTGAAATTGACAGCCTAACTGCTATCGCTTGAAAGCTGTCAATAGCTTATTGGGATATCTTTACTGGGGTGTGATACAAGCCATTATTAACGAAGAGGGCGACACCTCATCCACCATCGTCTCTGTCTTAGATATAAACCTTGTATCCTTGGAAGCAGACAACGGCAACCTGTTGAAACCCCGTCTCTGAAATGGGAGCCAAAGCCTATTTACCGCATCCAAAGTTCTTGTTGATCCGCAAACGCTGATCGTGCATTCCATTTGAGTAACCTATAGCCCGCCACTACTAGGTGTAAGTAAGGTCGTTCCAGGTGAATATGTCTTCGTGTCTTCCAAGAGGTGCATCATAAACGAGATAATCTTTCCGATGACATGTTCATTGTCGTTTCAAAGTGGTGGTGGCTGTTGACTCTACTGAGGAGAATATTGGTCGAGTGGTAGCAGGGCTTGGAAGTAATGATGAGACACACAATATTCGCCACCAGTGTCTGAGAATCTCTTTTTCCTAGGACCACGCCGTTTAGATGGATCTCTCGTGGCAGAGAAGGCAGCTGATGCTTCTGCCAACTGGAAGTCATGTTGACGATGCCTGGCCCCTTGAGGGGGAGGGCTTAGCTGGGGCGACACAGGCGACATCGTTGATCGCGTGGAAGAATCTTGTTGCAGGAAATTACTTGGAGGTACAGGCGGGAAATCCAACAATATTTTGGGGACTATGAGGCTGTCGGAGAGCTATAGGCTACCAGTTTCCCTCTCCGACACGGCGTAGGATTTTGTTCGTCGGAGCTCTTGCTGATGGAGAAAGGTCGGCCATGTTTTTTCTGCTACTGGGCGTGAATCAGAACAGTTTGAACACCTCGGGAACGGCGCCATACACGAACACGCTGGGAGTGGGCCACCACATTTGCTGCAATGAGTACGACTTCTACATTGGCTTTCCCGGCGATGAAAACGCCTGCAATTTCTACATTGAATAACTGCAATGACGTATGGTTCCACTGGACTATGCGACCACACAATAACAATATGTGAGTTCAGAGTTTGTGAGCGAAACGACTAGACTGACTGAAATGGGCCCTGTTTGCTCAGGATGTTAATGATGTTTCTTAGTGTATTATTTGATATTTGAAACAGGATATATGCTCTACATTGCGTCAACGATCTCCTTGTCTGTCAGGCTGATGCAACATCACGATTAATGGCATACGTATGGAGCAGGATGTTGGGACTAGACATGAAGCATACTATCTTTGAAAACAGGAACTTCTGTCAAAGCGTTGACAGCCGCAACAGCTATCACTTCTGTCTTCGCTCTATTACTGCCTGACCGTCTAATGTCAACAATGTCATGCTTCAGGTGAGAATTATATTAAAATAGTAACGTTCCTACCGACGTAGGGTGGTGTTCTCCGATGTTCATATCTAAACTCTTCACAAAGACAATGTAGGGGCCAGCATCTGATCGTCTCTGACTGTTGGCACTTGACATTACGACCGTAGTAGTGGGTGTCATCGGTTAACTGGAGTGTATAATTACCAGAAGGTGGATACGAACCGAGTAACTCGCACACATCACAGTCTGGGACAGGAGGTGAGTCGGCTACAGCCGTTTACTAAGGCGACCACAATCCTGCTGATGACTTGCAGATGTACTGGCGTTAGGCGCGAAGCTGGAAGGCTCGCTGAGATGGCTAACTCATTTACTAACTTGATTGCAACTGTTGTTGTTGAGGGAGATACTGCTACAGTTGTTGTAGTTTAAGGTGCAATAGTTGAAACTGCTGCTGTTGAGCCAGTTGTTGCTGCTGAAACAGAAGTTGTAGCTGATGGTGGTACTGACTTTGGTGTTCGGTTTGATGTTGGAGCTGTTTTTGTTATTGTTGTTGGAGAAGATGTGTTATCAGGTAGTGGTTGTTGACGTTGTTGTATTTCACCATCGGAGAGTCGGACATTGCTGGCAATGGAACATATGTCCGTGTGTGTTGATGGCGGATGACTAGTGCCGACTGTATAACCTGACCGCTATTGGTGGGATCGGCCATTTCACGGTGAACTATATAGAACTACCGTCGTGAACGTGTGACGAAGAAAACAGCCGGCCGCGGTGGTCTAGCGGTTCTAGGCGCTCAGTCCGGACCGCGTGACTTCTACGGTCGCAGGTTCGAATCCTGCCTCGGACATGGATGCGTGTGATGTCCTTAGGTTAGTTAGGTTTAAGTAGTTCTATGTTCTAGGGGACTGATGACAACAGATGTTAAGTCCCATAGTGCTCAGAGCCATTCGAACCATTCGAAGAAAACACCTGCAATACGGCGTACGCTACATTGCACGTAAACAACTCTCCTCGAAACACGACGATATGAGTAGGGAAATACCACTAATAACGCGAAGGGTACGAAGCACCAAAGTCGTTCGGGAAACGTAAACAGGTCACTGAATCCGGACCGCACTGGCGATAACGTGCGAACGCCGAGATTGGCGGAAGTGAACTCATGTTGGTCGTTGTTTGTACTGCAACCACGCCGCGGCTGCAAAGTCACTTCCTTGATGACGGTGAGCTACGAAGGTAGATGCGTGTAACCGTCCATTCTATTGAAGTTACACGCTTCTTCGAAATTTCAATCGCCTCTTGGACTTTTATTGTTATTGACATCAGCGTCAAGGCCACAGTTCTCATTATGTTCCGCTATCGCGTATTTCACACTTTGGTTTAGCCGCCTTTGGCATTCGTGTTCCTTCATATGTTCTTTAACATTTCTTTCCGTTTCACCTATTTGCTTTTTGACGCGGCAGCACGTGATTTCATAGGCGCCCTCAGTATGGAGGTAATCAGATGCATCTTTTTTGCATCGCAAAAATTTCTCTTATTTTATTTTGAGTGAAGGAAGAATTGTGAACATTTTTCGCAGAAATGACGTGAGGCTGTGACACAGCGTATACAGTCTGGACGAGGAAGCTGTTAAAGAACGCATAAAGGAACACGAACGTCGCTCGCGGCTAATACAGAGGGCAAAATCTTCGGAAGCGGAACATCACGAGAACTGTTGCCTGGACATTGATGTCAATAACGTATGCGTGCTGTCTGAAGAAGCCAAGGGAAGAAAAGACCGGAGAGCGGTTTAAATGTCAGAGAACGCATATAATTTCAATAAAGAGGACGGATGTAGGCTTCCATATTCTACATCTACACTTACATCCGTACTCCGCATGCCACCTGATGGTGTGTGGCGGAGGGTATCTTGAGAACCTCTATAGGTTCTCCCTCCTATTCCAGTCTCGTATTCTTCGGATTGTCGCTATGCCTCTGTGTGGCCTCTAATCTCCCTGATCTCTTCACGAGATATACATAGGAGGGAGCAATATACTGCTTGAACCCTCGGTGAAGGTATGTTCTCGAAACTTCAACAAAAGCCCGTACTGAGCTACTGAGCGACTCTCCTGCAGTCTTCCACTGGAGTTTATCTATCATCTCCTTAACGCTTTCGCGATTACTAAATGATCCTGTAACGAGGCTCGTTGCTCCGTTGGATCTTCTCTACCTCTTCTATCAACCCTATCTGGTACGGATCCCACACTGGTGAGCAGTATTCAAGCAGTGGGCGAAGAAGTGTACTGTAACCTACTTCCTTTGTTTTCGGATTGCATTTCCTTAGGATTCTTCCAATGAATTTCAGTCTGGCATCTGCTTTACCGACGATCAACTTTATATGATCATTCCCTTTTAAATCACTCCTTATGCGTACTCCCAGATAATTTATGGAATTAACTGCTTCTAGTTGCTGACCTGCTATATTGTAGCTAAATGATAAGCGATCTTTCTTTCTATGTATTCGCAGCACATTACACTTGTCTATTCCCTGCACCATGCGTCAATTCGCTGCAGATACTCCTGCATTTCAGTACAATTTTCCATTGTTAAAACCTCTCGATATACCACAACATCATCCGCAAAAAGCCTCAGTGAACTTACGATTTTATCCACAAGGTCATTTACGTATATTGTGAATAGCTACGGTCCTACGACACTCCCCTGCGTCACACCTGAAATCTCTCTTACTTCGGAAGACTTCTCTCTATTGAGAATGACACGCTGCGTTCTGTTATCTAGGAACTCTTCAATCCAATCACACAATTGGTCTGATAGTCCATATGCTCTTATTTCGTTCATTAAACGACTGTGGGGAACAGTATCGAACGCATTGCGAAAGTCAAGAAACACGGCATGTACCTGGGAACCCGTGTCTGCATCTCGTGGACGAATAGCGCAAGCTGGGTTTCACACGATCGTCGAAACCCATGCTGATTCCTACAGAGTAGATTTCTAGTCTCCAGAAAAGTAATTATACTCGAACATGATACGTGTTCCAAAATTCTACAACTGATCGACGTTACAGATATAGGTCTATAGTTCTACACATCTGTTGGACTTCCCTTCTTAAAAACGGGGATAACCTGTGCCCTTTGCCAGTTCTCTGGAACGCTACGCTCTTCTAGAGACCTACGGTACAGCGCTGCAAGAATGGGGGCAAGTTCCTTCGCGTACTCTGTGTAAAATCGAACTGGTATCCCATCAGGTCCAGTGGCCTTTCCTATTTTGAGCGGTTTTAATTGTTTCTCTATCACTCTGTCGTCTATTTCGATATCTACCATTTTGTCATCTGTGCAACAATCTAGAGAAGGAACTACAGTGCAGTCTTCCTCTGTGAAACAGCATTGGAAAAAGACATTTAGTATTTCGGCCTTTAGACTGTCATTTCCAGTTTCAGTACCATTTTGGTCACAGAATGTCTGGATATATTGTTTTGATCCACCTACCGCTTTGACAAAAGACCAGAATTTCTTAGGATTTTCTGCCAATTCAGTACATACATAGAACGTTACTTTCGAATTCATTGAACGCTTTCACATAGCCCTCCTCACACTACATTTCGCTACGTGTAATTTTTGTTTGTCTGCAAGGCTTTGGCTATATTTATGTTTCCTGTGAACTTCCGTTGGCTTCCGCACCAGTTTTCTAACATGGTTGTTGTAGCACGGTGGTTCTTTTTCATCTCTTACGATCTTGCTTGGCACATACTCATCTAATGCATATTGTACGATGGTTTTGAACTTTGTCCACTGATCCTCAACACTATCTGCACTTGACACAAAACTTTTGTGTTGGGCCGTCAAGTACTCTGAAATCTTCTTTTTGTAACTTTTTCTAAACAGAAAAACTTCCTACCTTTTTTTATATTTCTATTTGCAGCTTGAATCATCGATGCAGTAACCGGTTTATGATCTCTAATTCCCTATTCTGCGTTAACTGTTTCAAATAGTTTGAGTCTGTTTGTCACCAGAAGGTCTAATATGTTATCGCCACGAGTCGGTTCTCTGTTTAACTGATCAAAAATTTCACTGGATTCTTTGTCCCTGCCATCCGTTATGAACGTTTGAGTCTCCCAGTCTATATCCGGCAAATTAAAATCTCCACCCAGAACTGTAACACATTCGTGGCTCCCCTCCACCCTGGAAGTGAATACGCGTCAGTGGTGTGCGAGCAATACAAACATCGACCAGGAGGCTACCACTAAGCACATACACTCCTGGAAATGGAAAAAAGAACACACTGACACCGGTGCGTCAGACCCACCATACTTGCTCCGGACACTGCGAGAGGGCTGTACAAGCAATGATCACACGCACGGCACAGCGGACACACCAGGAACCGCGGTGTTGGCCGTCGAATGGCGCTAGCTTCGCAGCATTTGTGCACCGCCGCCGTCAGTGTCAGCCAGTTTGCCGTGGCATACGGAGCTCCATCGCAGTCTTTAACACTGGTAGCATACCGCGACAGCGTGGACGTGGACCGTATGTGCAGTTGACGGACTTTGAGCGAGGGCGTATAGTGGGCATGCGGGAGGCCGGGTGGACGTACCGCCGAATTGCTCAACACGTGGGGCGTGAGGTCTCCACAGTACATCGATGTTGTCGCCAGTGGTCGGCGGAAGGTGCACGTGCCCGTCGACCTGGGACCGGACCGCAGCGACGCACGGATGCATGCCAAGACCGTAGGATCCTACGCAGTGATGTAGGGGACCGCACCGCCACTTCCCAGCAAATTAGGGACACTGTTTGTCCTGGGGTATCGGCGAGGACCATTCGCAACCGTCTCCATGAAGCTGGGCTACGGTCCCGCATACCGTTAGGCCGTCTTCCGCTCACGCCCCAACATCGTGCAGCCCGCCTCTAGTGGTGTCGCGACAGGCGTGAATGGAGGGACGAATGGAGACGTGTGGTCTTCAGCGATGAGAGTCGCTTCTGCCTTCGTGCCAATTATGGTGGTATGCGTGTTTGGCGCCGTGCAGGCGAGCGCCACAATCAGGACTGCATACGACCGAGGCACACAGGGCCAACACCCGGCTTCATGGTATGGGGAGCGATCTCCTACACTGGCCGTACACCTCTGGTGATCATCGAGGGGACACTGAATAGTGCACGGTACATCCAAACCGTCATCGAACCCATCGTTTTACCATTCCTAGACCGGCAAGGGAACTTGCTGTTCCATCAGGACAATGCACGTCCGCATGTATCCCGTGCCACCCAACGTGCTCTAGAAGGTGTAAGTCAACTACCCTGGCCAGCAAGATCTCCGGATCTGTCCCCCATTGAGCATGTTTGGGACTGGATGAAGCGTCGTCTCACGCGGTCTGCACGTCCAGCACGAACGCTGGTCCAACTGAGGCACCAGGTGGAAATGGCATGGCAAGCCGTTCCACAGGACTACATCCAGCATCTCTACGATCGTCTCCATGGGAGAATAGCAGCCTGCATTGCTGCGAAAGGTGGATATACACTGTACTAGTGCCGACATTGTGCATGCTCTGTTGCCTGTGTCTGTGTGCCTGTGGTTCTGTCAGTGTGATCATGTGATGTATCTGACCCCAGGAATGTGTCAATAAAGTTTCCCCTTCCTGGGACAATGAATTCACGGTGTTCTTATTTCAATTTCCAGGAGTGTATGTTCATCTGCCTGTTTAGCTTCCATCCAATGACGCTGGCCCACCAAAAGCAGCAGAAAGAATTAACAATTAACTCTACTTGGGATGACGAAGACTCAAGAATAGTAGCCAGAAGAATCCCACTTTTTCGCCATTAGTGCAGGAATACTTCACTTACTATTCAACGATGTTGGCCCACCAATGGCATGCTCAGGAATTTTACCCATTCGTCGAACTTCTACAGGATAAGAGCGAGGAACTCACCCTTTATAAGAGAACGAGACAGTGGACTTTACCACAGCGGACATTAGAAGATCCTGAATAAGATCTCAGCAAAGTGGTCGAAACATCGATTGTATAGAAGTATCGCATAGCTTGATAACCCAGAAAGTTTTAACTTCAGTTTCAATCCTGTATCAGTTTGTGAGACAATTTCTTTGGTACCTGTAATTATTGCTTTAAATCTCTTCGAGTCCACAGGAAGAACTCGGCGTCCGCGATCTTGGGCCTAGAAAGGCACAACGTTCTTCGTTCTTCGCTTGCCGAGAAATCCAATTTAGAGTCGTCGGAGGCCGCGCGGTTGTCGCCGGCTTGCCTGTTCTCCTCGTCGTGGCGTCGTGTCCAATTTACAAAGAGCTCTTCGCGACGCCTCCAGGTCGCCATCGTGGGAATTAAAGGTTGGCGCCTCTCGCTGATTGCATTCCAGCGCCGCTCCGAGACAATAGCGTCTACGCAAACAAGAGACAGGCACACTGCGTTGTCACAGGTAATTGTATTTCACTGGACTTACAAATGTAGCCGTCTCTGCCACGGAAGCGTGAAGCCTGACTAACTTCAATTTGTTATGTCCTTTTTCACGCCCACTTCTTCTACAGAAATTTGAAAAGCGCTGAAGGACCTAGGACCAAACAAGGCACCGAGAGTTGGCAAAATGACTTCACAATTATGAAGATCCTTGACAGACCAGCAATGACAACTATGTATCACAGACATTTGTTTCTTAGAACTGTTTTGCTGCTACGCAAGTGACACTACAGGCACACTGTTAAGTGCTGATGTGGGTGTTGTACGCTGCTGGTTAGTGGATGTGTCCAGGTCGCCAACTAACAACAGAATTACATTAACACAACACATCAAGCATATTCTTCAAATGGCAGCTGCAGAATTACCCAATAGCACTACTAAAAGATCGTCAGAATCTGATAGGAGAATGAAACATCAACAGTACCGGTTTCATGAATGCTCGAGTCGTCGTTCATGCTAGCTGTTGTCCATGAGTTTACTGTGACAGTTCTTTGTGTCTGTCCACTGAAACAACTGAGTTGCTGAAACTTCTGAGCGTTTACTTAAACTGCTGAGTTAAACTGCTGCTTGTGTCTCGTCACTTATTTTTATCATTTCAACACTGACCCACGGAATTTTCCCTGACAATGACAACTCAAACTTAACCTATTCATTTATTACCCACAATATACAAGCTCGACCCAATTTGACAGCTCTACAATGACAACATGACTTTAAATTATTAACTCGAAAGAGTGGCCCTGATTTGGAACAACTTTTTTATAAGTCACTTACCTAATACGTATCTTCATAACTCGAACTACAGCAATTACAGCAAGCACCAACTTCAGCAAGCTAAATAAGAAGATTGTAACTACTATAGGCTCTAACTACTAGGAGGCATATGGGTAGCATAAGAAATATTTTCTTGAAGAGCGAACAGTGGATTTAGAAAATTTTTTCCTATTCATGTCATATTCAGTTCCAAAAATTGTGTAAGTGTCAATAATTACACTACCCAAAAATTAGCAACTACATCCATCATCAATTCACAATGCATGTCCTACGAATAACGTGTTTCCACGAAGGACAAATGTCCAAGCCGTCAGCTCGCTGACTTCTAACTGGTAGTCGGCCCAACCACAGAGTCTCCTACCGAGGGCTCAGAGCGCTGTCACCGATATTAATTACGGTCTACAGCGCTGCCAACATACAAACATATAAACAGACAAAGTTGTTAAAAAACTTTATCTTAATAAATCAGATGCACACAAAGGTTAAATAATATGCTGTTGGTCAATAAAGTAAGGATTCTCTTCACAGTCCCTAAAGACAGTTCTAATTAAGAAGAAGGGATGTCTACCCCAGTTCTACGCACAAAGGCTGAGCAGTGAAAGAAAATGCACAAGTAACTAGTGGACAACCATGCTGTGTTGAAGAAGTAGTGTTGTCCTCCCCACAGAAACACAGTGTCGACTTTTGACATGAAGATTTCAGTTGATGTCTTAAGATTGGTAATGGGCCATAACAGAGCAGACCCACAGCACAATCAGTCGAATTGTTGAAGAATGTTGGTAGTATTGGTGGGTCACCACAAAGCAGACCCACACTATTCCTTGTAGAGGTTATGGTAGTAATGACCCACCAAAGGTGCAGACCACTGTAGTCCTTTTAGAGGTGGCCAGCAGCCGCCCATTGCGACTGTGCACGTGCACAATCACAATTGAGAAGTCTTGATGATAATGTAATAAGTCCATGAACCAGCACTTATGCAGTCACAATTTTTTTTTTGCAGTATCCTTAAACCAACAATGGTGTTAACCAGGCCCTTGCTGAATTATAAACGCACATGCAAGTACTAAAACATGTAATCTCTGAGATTTGATACATACAGTATGGCCGGCTAAACAATATGTGCAGTAAAATAAATCCCTATTAATTACCTAACCTGACGAACTGGTGTCTATACAATTGTAATTTAACATTATACAAATGCAATTAAAATGTAAAGAAAATATCATTATTGTAAAGTACATGATAATACAAATAACCTTTGTAGTAATACAGGGTTTACAGAAAGGATAAAAATAAGTATAGGTACGAGTATTACAGGAATTGTGACATGGGTAAATAAATGAAAAATGAAAATATCGGTAGAAGCATAACAGAATCAATAATGCCTAAGTATCTTCCTAATGTAAAGAACATGGTACAAAAACAGAGATTAGATTTGTGGATAACAGTGTTCCACATCATAGTGAATGCAGCTTAGCATTAGAAGGAGAAAAATTCGACCAAATTTATCTTATCAGGTAAACACACAGAGATAGGAAGAACACAGACACTATTTCATCTCCTCTTTGAAAATAATTATTCCTCGTTGTACAATATGTTTGGGCCAGACCTTTTTCTTATAGCTTTTCAATGCATTTTTTCCCAACTCGTAGTAACTCATTTTTTACGTAGCATACCCCTCTTAAGCTATCTTAAATCTACTTAGGTAAGATTCATAAACTAGAGAATGAGGCAACGCAGCAGCAAAGAAAATTAACACAAACAACAGTGACAAAAATGCAAATAGGCCAACCAAGCAGCAGAATATCTAAATTAGCAAAGCAAATCCTACATTACAAGGCAATATGCAGCAAACAAGAAAAATAAATCAGTGGTAAAACGGGCTTATCACAGTAATACAAAGTAAAATTCAGTAGGATATTGCCTGACAAATAGCAGCAGCAAATGCAATAACTTATACCTGAACATGAGAAAGCACACGCAGAAAAAAATATTACAGTAAAGCGAGCAATGCATACAAGGGAAATATACGTGTAGGGTTACAATAGCATGTGTGCATCTGTGATCATAAAAACTATGCAAACCGCCAGCACAAAGAACAAGATGTATTCTATCTCCCATGTGAAATGCAAATGATTTTGTGTCGCATCTTAACACTGAAGTGGTGCACCACAACTTATTCTCCCAAAAAATTACCAAGTCTCTGAAGAGGGAATTATGTATGCAATTACTGTTGCTAGCCCCCTCTCCTTCCTATTGTTCTTTCCTTCCAAGTGCTCTTTTTTCAAGAAAGTGGATCATAAAATTATTGTTTAATAGATCTGTTGACATAAATTATTCACATTAACATATTTATTGAATTTTATGTTATAAAACCAATGCTGCAGCACAGCTAGAATCCAGATATCACACAAAATAAACAAATATATACAAAGCAAAAGATAAAAACATCATTCAACAGCCATGTGCGATTTCATAAGGCAGTAGAAATTCTTTCAACTGTCTTAGAGAGACACCTGTCATGATTAGGTGTGTAAACATAAGAATACTTCGCATCAATTCATATGCACTTCAGTAAGTAGCACAAAGTACAAACTCCACAGTGTAATCATATGTTTACTGGTAATAGTGTATGTCGTGTTTGTGGTGTGTTCTGCAAAGAAATGTCAATAGCAGGGTCAACAGCCTCTCATTTCTACAGCTATGAGAGTGCTTGCAGGAGTGCAGCAAGCTTAAAAGTGGCTGAAGTGACACCATAAAAGTTGACAGGCAACACAACATAAGGTATTTCGTACTGACTAGCGCGCAGCCCAGCACAACAAAGCATTATGTCGAGGTCACATACAATATACATTACTCAAAGCTCTCACAATATCACAATGGTTCCTAATTTAAATGTGGACAGTTTACAAAATGCAGACGAAGTACAATTTCCTAAATGCAAAGTAATCCTAAAGTGTAATTACCTAGACATATGTCAGAGACGTAGTAAAAATGTTTGTTTCCCTCTATTAAATGACCAGATAGCTGTGTAATCATGTGTTAGAGCAATATGGTACCGATGTATAAAACTTTATAAGCAAATACCATATTAGCAAGGGCTCCTTGCGCTTGTCACACGCATGCTGTACAAAGTAGACATACCCCCATGTAATTGTTCCTCAGATCTTACAGATTAAAACTGCGGAATGAAATGTATCACCGAAAACCTGTTCTGTATCATTGCGATTAAATATATTTATAACAATGTTCGAAGTACAAAAAGTAATCACTCCAAAAATCTATGTACTTACCTTGTCATATACAAAAGTAAAGTGCTATTCATATAAGTGTGGTAGTTATTACGTTCATTTCCGTGACCTTGAATGTACGGTACTGTAACGTTTTGATGTGAGACTGTGCAGACATAAAACAGATGGCAGCGTAAAAGCAATAATGAAAATTGTGCCACTCATTAGTAGCGCCGTAATATAATCGTCTAGTGGCCGAACAAACCAAACACTGTGGCATCTATGATCTTTCAGAAGGTACTTTAAGTAAAGAAATGTATTTTGAAGTAAGCCAGAATGTTGCGGTAAAACCTTATTGGCAGTATATGTTCCAACAATGTGAACCTTATAGTCATGACGTATTCGTGAAACTAAAAAGCAAAAATGTACATACAGTAAGACTGTTTAACTTATTCCCTATAAAAGCGAATTCGTAAAATTACTGTCTTAATATGTTCCATAGATTCTTGACTAGATAATTAACTTCGAATCATCGCCGCATGCTAAATGTGACAAAGCGTAATAGTAACCTGAGGTAATAAATTTTATTAAAAAGGCTAAGTTAGCAAGCGCATTATTTCTCAACAAAAGGTTTTACATTAAAAAATGTGATGTAATCCTTTACTTTCCTTACTACGCAGAGTTTCACCTTCAACACTATTACATCTACTATTACATTACATATACACTCCGCAAGCCAGCCAATGGTGTGTGGCGGAGGGCACTAAACGTGCCACTGTCATTACCTCCCTTTTCTGTTCCAGTCGCGCATGATTGGCGGGAAGAAAGACTGTCTGAAAGCATCCATGCGCGCTCTCATCTCTCTAATTTTACATTCGTGATCTACACGGGAGGTATAAGTAGGGGGAAGCAGTATATTCGATACCTCATCCAGAAACGCACCCTCTCGAAACCTGGCGAGCAAGATACACCGCGATGCCGAGCGCCTCTCTTGCAGAGTCTGCCACTTGAGTTTGCTAAACATCTCCGTAACGCTATCACGGTTACCAAATAACCCTGTGACGAAACGCGCCGCTCTTCTTTGCATCTTCTCTATCTCCTCCGTCAACCCGATCTGGTACGGATCCCACACTTATGAGCAATACTCAAGTATAGGACGAACGAGTGTTTTGTAAGTCACCTCCTTTGTTGATGGACTACATTTTCTAAGGACTCTCCCAATGAATCTCAACCTGGTACCCGCCTTACCAACAGTTAATTTTATATGATCATTCCATTTAAAATCGTTCCGCACGCATACTCCCAGATATTTAACAGAAGTAACTGCTACCAGTGTTTGTTCCGCTATCATATAATCATACAATAAAGGATCCATCTTTCTATGTATTCGCAATACATTACATTTGTCTATGTTAGGGGTCAGTTGACACTCCCTGCACCAGGTGCCTATCCGCTGCAGATCTTCCTGCATTTCGCTACAACTTTCTAATGCTGCAACTTCTCTGTATACTACAGCATCATCCGCGAAAAGCCGCATGGAACGTCCGACATTATCTACTAGGTCATTTATAT
This sequence comes from Schistocerca gregaria, assembly GCF_023897955.1. Taxonomy (NCBI): domain Eukaryota; kingdom Metazoa; phylum Arthropoda; class Insecta; order Orthoptera; family Acrididae; genus Schistocerca; species Schistocerca gregaria. The sequence continues at coordinate 189,422,671 of NC_064927.1, read as the reverse complement.
ATATTGCGAAAAGCAATGGTCCCATAACACTGCCCTGTGGCATGCCAGAGGTTACTTTAACGTCTGTAGACGTCTCTCCATTGAGAACAACATACTGTGATCTGTTTGCTAAAAACTCTTCAATCCAGCCACACAGCTGGTCTGATATTCCGTAGGCTCTTACTTTGTTTATCAGGCGACAGTGCGGAACTGTATCGAACGCCTTCCGGAAATTAAGAAAAATAGCATCTACCTGGGAGCCTGTATCAAATACTTTCTGGGTCTCATGAACAAATAAAGCGAGTTCCAAAATTCTACAACAGATCGACGTCAGAGATATAGGACTATAATTTTGCGCATCTGCTCGACGACCCTTCTTGAAGACTGGGACTACCTGTGATCTTTTCCAATCATTTGGAACCTTCCGTTCCTCTAGAGACTTGCGGTACACGGCTGTTAGAAGGGGGGCAAGTTCTTTCGCGTACTCTGTGTAGAATCGAATTGGTATCCCGTCAGGTCCAGTGAACTTTCCTCTGTTGAGTGATTCCAGTTGCTTTTCTATTCATTGGACACTTATTTCGATGTCAGACATTTTTTTCGTTTGTGCGAGGATTTAGAGAAGGAACTGCAGTGTGGTCTTCCTCTGTGAAACAGCTTTGGAAAAAGGGGTTTATTATTTCAACTTTACGCGTCTCATCCTCTGTTTCAATGCCATCATCATCCGGGAGTGTCTGGATATGCTGTTTCGAGCCACTTAGTGATTTAAAGTAAGACCGTAATTTGCTAGGATTTTCTGTCAAGTCGGTACATAGAATTTTACTTTCGAATTCACTGAACGCTTCATGCATAACCCTCCTTACGCTAACTTTGACATCGTTTAGGTTCTGTTTGTCTGAGAGGTTTTGGCTGCGTTTAAACTTGGAGTGAAGCTCTCTTTGCTTTTGCAGTAGTTTTCTAACTTTGCTGTTGAACCACGGTGGGTTTTTCCCGTCCCTCACAGTTTTACTCGGCACGTACCTGTCTAAAACGCGTTTTACAATTGCCTTAAACTTTTTCCATAAACAGTCAACATTATCAGTGTCGGAACAGAAATTTTCGTTTTGATCTGTTAGGTAGTCTGAAATCTGCCTTCTATTACTCTTGCTAAACAGATAAACCTTCCTCCCTTTTTTATATTCCTATTAACTTCCATATTCATGGATGCTGCAACGGCCTTATGATCACTGATTCCCTGTTCTGCACTTACAGAATCGAAAAGTTCTGGTCTGTTTGTTATCAGTAGGTCCAAGATGTTATCTCCACGAGTCGGTTCTCTGTTTAATTGCTCGAAGTAACTTTCGAATAGTGCACTCAGTATAATGTCACTCCATGTTCTGTCCCTACCACCCGTCCTAAACATCTGCGCGTCCCAGTCTATATCTGGTAAATTGAAATCTCCACCTAAGACTATAATATGCTGAGAAAATTTATGTGAAATGTATTCCAAATTTTCTCTCAGTTGTTCTGCCACTAATGCTGCTGAGCCGGGAGGTCGGTAAAAGGAGGCAATTATCAACCTAGCTTGGTTGTTGAGTGTAACCTCTACCCATAATATTTCACAGGAACTATCCACTTCTACTTCACTACATGATAAACTACTACTAATAGCGACAAACACATGCCACCACCGGTTGCATGCAATCTATCCTTTCTAAACACCGTCTGTGCCTTTGTAAAAGTTTCGGCTGAATTTATACCTGGCTTCAGCCAGCTTTCTGTACCTATAACGGTTTCAGCTTCGGTGCTTTCTATCAGTGCTAGAAGTTTCGGTACTTTACCAATGCAGCTTCGACAGTTTACAATTACAATACCGATTGCTGCTTGGTCCCCGCATGTCCTGACTTTGACCCGCGCCCGTTGAGGCTGTTGCCCTTTCTGTATTTGCCCGAGGCCATCTAACCTAAGAAACCGCCTAGTCCACGCCACACAACCCCTGCTACCCGTGTAGCCGCTTGCTGCGTGTAGTAGACTCCTGACCTATCCAGCGGAACCCGAAACCCCACCAACCTATGGCGCAAATCGAGGTATCTGCAGCCCACACGGTCGCAGAACCGTCTCAGCCTCTGATTCAGACCCTCGACTCGGCTCTGCACCAAAGGTCCGCAGTCAGTCCTATCGACGATGCCGCAGATGGTGAGCTCTGCGTTCATCCCGCTAGCGAGACTGGCAGTCTTCACCAAATCAGATAGCCGCCGGAAGCCAGAGAGGATTTCCTGCGATCCATAGCGAAACACATCATTGGTGCTGACATGAGCGACCACCTGCAGATGGGTGCACCCTGCACCCTTCATGGCATCCGGAAGGACCCTTTCCACATCTGGAATGACTCCCCCCGGTATGCACACGGAGTGCACATTGGTTTTCTTTCCCTCTCTTGCTGCAATATCCCTAAGGGGCCCCATTACGCGCCTGACGTTGGAGCTCCCAACTACCAGTAAGCACACCCTCTGCGACTGCCCGGATCTTGCAGACTGAGGGGCAACCTCTGGAACAGGACAAGCAGCCATCTCCGGCCGAAGATCAGTATCAGCCTGATACTCAAATGTTTCTTCTTATGTGACAATGAATGAGCTTTAATGAGAACTTTCTAACCAATATATAGTTTCTTTGAATTTGTCTTATCGTGTAGTTTTCTCCTTTTTTCTTCAGCATAATTGATATTTGTGATAGCCAAATCAATTTTATCTTTATGTAGAAGTTTACGTGTACTTATAAAAGGTACAAGCTCTCTGATTCTGTTCGATGGTTCCTCATTTCTTAGTACAGGAACAGGTGGTAAAGTAATGGAGGAGGAGGAGGAGGAGATTAGTGTTTAATGTCCCGTCGACAACGAGGTCATTAGAGACGGAGCGCAAGCTCGGGTGAGGGAAGGATGGGGAAAGAAATCGGCCTTGCCCTTTCAAAGGAACCATCCCGGCATTGGCGTGAAGCGAATTAGGGAAATCACAGAAAACTTAAATCAGGATGGCCAGAGACGGGACTGAACCGTCGTCCTCCCGAAAGCGAGTTCAGTGTGCTAACAACTGCGCCACCTCGCTCGGTAAAGTAATGGAGTCAATAGGCATTTCATTCAGTAAATTTTGAAATAAGTGTAAGTGTTTGTCCCAATACTGATGCTTCCTGTGGCAATAAAGTCTGCAAAGCTTATTAATTCCTTTCATAATGCGTTCAGGTAGGTTACAATGAGGAGAGTACAATGAAATAAAAAGAGGTTTGATTTTACAATTCCGAAGCATGCGTGACCAAACAGCAGATCTGAATTGTGGTTCGTTATCTGAATTGACCTTGGCAATGTGACCAATTTCACAAAGATATTTTTAACAAAGGCGTTGGATACGGACCGTCCAGTGGCTTTGCGAAATCGTGTGAAAGAAACAAATTTTGAAGTAAGTTCAACAGCGACGAGAACGTACGAAAATCCATTCAATGTTTTCAAAAGGGGTTCCAGAAGATCAACAGCAGCTAATTCTTTTAGTGTAGTAGGAATACTAGGAAACAATGGAGCACGAGGTGAGATGGTATTTGGTTTAGGTTTTTCACGAAGTTTACAAATAGACAAGACTCTCTTAATTCTATTTTCCATCTTGTTAAAATAACAAGTCGTAAAAAGGATATGATAACATTTTCGTGGACCGAAATGTGCGTAGCTGAAGTGGACGTACCAGATGAGCTTATTAACAAAATTGTCAGGAATACAAACTACCTACAGCTTTTCATCAACAGTGCAACTTTTGAGGTGTATGATATTTCTAACCAGATGATAATGACGTGTGTCTCTCTGGATTCCAGTGGCTATCTGATTTGGTGAAGGCTACCGGTCTTGCTTACGAGATGAAGGCAGAGCTCACCATCTGCAGCATCGTTGACAGAACCGACTGCGGACCTTTGGTGCAGAGCCGGGTGGAGGGTCTGAATCAGACGCTCAGACGGTTTTGCGACCGTGTTGGCTGCAGATCCCTTGACTTGCGCCATAGGGTGGTGGGATTTCGGCTTCCGTTGAATAGGTCAGGAGTTCACTACACTCAGCTGCCGGCTACACCCGTACCGGAGGCTGTGTGGCGTGGACTGGGCGGTTTTTAAGGTTAGAAGGCCTCGGGAAAGTAAGTGGTGGGCTTCAATCTCAAAGGGTGCATGGCAAACACAGGATGTGCTTGGATCAAGGAACAGTCGGAATTTTAGTTGTAAATTGTTTTAGTTGTACTGGGAAAGTCCCTGAGCTTCACGCACTAATAGAAAGCACAGAAGTTGAAATCGTTATAGGTACAGAAAGCTGGCTAAAGCCTGAAATAAGCTCTGCAGAAATGTTTATGAAGTCTCAGACGGTGTCCAGGAAAGATAGATGAGGAAGAATTGATGGTGGGGTGTTTGTGTCTGTCAGTAGTGCTTTATCTTGTAGTGAAGTCGAAGTAGATTCTCCGTGCGAATTGGTATGGGTGGAGGTTATACTTAACAGCCGAACTAATTTAATAATTGGCTCCTTCAACCGACCCCCAGACTCCAATGATATAGTTGCTGAACTGTTCAGAGAAAATTTGAGTCTCGTAACAAATAAATACCCCACTCATACGGCTATAGTTGGTGGGGACTTCAACCTTCCCTTGATATGTTGGCAAAAATACTTGTTCAAAACCGGTGGTAGGCAAAAAACATCTTCCGAGATTGTCCTAAATGCTTTCTCCGAAAATTATTTCGAGCAGTTAGTCCACGAACCCACGCGAATTGTAAATGGTTACGAAAACACACTTGACTCCTTAGCCACAAACAATCCAGAGCTGATAGAGAGCATCATGACTGATACAAGAATTAGTGATCACAAGGTCGTTGTAGCTAGACTCAATACCGTTTCTTCAAAATCAACCAGAAACAAACGCAAAATAATTTTATTTAAAAAAAAAAAGCGGATAAAGTGACACTAGAAGCCTTCCTAAGAGTCAATCTCCATTCCTTCCGACTATGCAAATGTAGACGAGATGTGGCTCAAATTCATAGTAGCAACAGCAATTGAGAGATTCATACCTCATAAATTAGTAAGAGATGGAACTGATCCCCATGATACACAAAACAGGTTCGAGAGCTTTTGCAGAGGCAACGGAAAAGGTATGCGAAGTTCAGAAGAACGCGAAATCCCGAAGATTGGTTAAATTTTACAGACGCGAGAAATTTGGCTCAGATTTCAATGCGAGATGACTTAAACAGGTTCCACAACGAAATATTGTCTCGAAATTTCGTAGAATATCAGAAGAAATTCTGGTCGTATGTAAAGTACACAAGCGGCAAGACGCAGTCAATACCTTCGCTGCGCAGTACCGATGGTACTGTTACCGACGACTGTGCGCTAAAGGGAAGACGAATGGAATATTCCAGAATTTGAAACAGAAACAGCTGCTAGCATTAGTTTCTTAGAAGTAGATACCTTAGGGGTTGCGAAGCAACTCAAATCGCTTGATACGGGCAAGTCTTCAGGTCCAGATTGTTTACCGATTAGGTTCCTTTCAGATTACGCTGATACAATAGCTCCCTACTTAGCAATCACATACAACCGCTCGCTCACCGATATATCTGTACCTACAGATTGGAAAATTGCGCAGGTCGCACCAGTGTTTAAGAAGCTTCTGTGTTGCTTTTCTCAAGGCCAGCCGGTGCAAATGACAGTGCGTCCGCAACAAAGTTTTCCGTGCTAGGAATGTAAATTACTGTGAAGCGGAGTTCTTGCACAAACAATGCTCAACGTTCCAAACTGTCATGATTTAATGTCGAAGGCATAAGAAATTCTAATGTTCCATTATCACTATAAGCTTTTACATATTTGCTAGAAGGGAAGAAACGAAATTTTTCAAATGCTCAAACGATAGCTAAAGCTTCCAATTCAGTGTCGGAATAACTTTTCTCAGATTTTGTTAGCACATGGTTAGCAAAAACGATGGTTTTCCGAAATTAATGTCATTTTCTATAGCTTCTTGAAATAAATGGGCACGAACACCAACTTTAGAAGCATTTGTGCTAATATACAATTCCTGTGACAGACCTGCGTGAGCTAATATTGGTACATTAAGCAGCGCTTCTTACAAAGAATCACATGGCAACTATACCTGTGCGTCCCAGTTCCAAATAATATTTTTTCCTGTGAGAGAGCAAAGTTTTGGTGTAACTAGAATTTGCGTATTCAGAAAACAACGCTAAAAAGTTACGAGACATAGAAAACTGCAGTCTTTTTTTGTGGATGGAATTGGAATGGCTCTGATTGCTTCTAACTTTTGACGATCCGGCTGATATACCGAATTCAAACTTTTCCAAGTTAACTGTAATTCCAGATTTTGCAAAAATACTTAAAACATTGTTGAGGATACGAGTATGTTGTTCCTAAGAGGCCTCTGCTATTAAAATATCGTCCACGTATGATGGGATGTGTCGCTTTAAGAACTCAGGTAATATGGAATTTAGCACACTTATGAATGCTGCCGAAGGAATGTTCAAACCAAAAGGAAGTTTCCGAAATTGATAACAAATGCCGAAAGAAAGGAAAGCCGTATATTTTCTACATTCTGGAAGAAGTTCAGTTTGATAGAAGCTGGATCTGAGATCAATAGAAGACAACACTTTTACGCTATTGAAATTTTGAAGAAGTTCTTCCAACGTTTGCGGCCTGTCTGTTTCAGGAAAGGTTATGGTATTTATTTGTCTGGAATATAAGACAAGCCTGATCGATCCGGTTTTTTTCTCAACAACATATAATAGATTATTATATGAGCTTACCGCTTGTTCAATAATTCCCTCATGGAGTATAGACTATTTCCGTTCTAGCACGGTCTCTATAATGTGCCGGAATTACGTATGGTCTGACACAAAATTTAGTATGCTCACGAACACGAAATCTGTATTGAAATCCTTTAACTGTTCCTGTTTTGTGAGTAAAAACTGTAGAATGTGCTTGTAGGTGTCAAAAAGGTCCTGCCTATCAATATCATTACAATTCTCAATTATGTGAATTCTTTTCTGAATTAAAACGTTAGAATCTAATACGTCATCAATGTCATCCCTGTCAGTACTTGCAAAGTGATTACCAATGTCAAGTTCATTCGGAAGTTCCAAACTGTGATCTGAAAAAAGCTAAAGCCGATTGATTTCCTCATCATGTTTTGGAAGTCAACCTTCAAATTCAAAAGCTATTGACTTACCTTTTTTCTCTAAACTTATTTCAGCATCTTGAAAGTTTAAAATTGCTTTATACTCATTCAAAAAGTCCACAGCAAATATAACCTCCGTCGACAACAATGGAACAATAAGAAAATTCATAATAAATCTGTGGCTTTGACAAAATTCTAAGTTTTTTGTTGGCGTGCATCTACACATTTACGAAAAATTGGACCTTGTAATCTAATCTTACGTAAGGAAAGTGTGGGGCAATCGTTCGATTTGTTGCAGTTACTGAAAGCTGTGGTTCATGGTGTGGGTTCCTGTAGTCATGTCCTAGTTCATGAACCACGGGCAACGTATGAGTGGCCAAGTAAGTGGTCCCGACGGTCGGGATACGAGTTACTTTGGAAGAAGGCTGGGCATCTCGGTCATATTCTGAGTCGTGGTCACCTTTGTGCTCATACGGCAAAGACTACCAAATCCACCAGTTAGTCCCTCAACCGTTAGGAGTAAAACCCAATGGGACTCGGGGCTAGTAAGGCTAGCAACGTGCTTCCCTGGTACTTTAAAAATGATGCTGGTAACAATCAGAGCCGAATGCCTCTGACCTTTGAAGGTGACGGAGCACCACCTCTAACTGACAAACCAGGGACTCCTAAGATACGACTTGGCAAACAAACGGTAATGAGATGGAGAGCTATTAATATCAATAGGGGCTAGTCTGGGAAGAAAGTAGAGCTGGAAGAGTCTGCAAGTAAGATGGGGCTGGACGTTTTAGCTGTTAGTGGTATTCGGATAAGGGGTGAGAAAGAAGAGGAAGTGGGAGAATACAAGGTCTACCTGTCAGGAGTCAAAGCAGGAATAGCGCAATGGGGTGTAAGGCTTTACATCAGCAAAGAAATGGAACCCAGCGTAGTTGCAATAAGGTATGTAAATGAACTACTGATGTGGATAGATTTGACAGTGCCCAGCAAGAAAATTAGGTTTGTGTCAGTATATTCTCATTGTGAAGGGACAGATCGACATAAGATGGATAGTTTTTATGAGGCTCTCTGTGATGTAGTTGTTAGAGAAAAGGACAAGGACAGTGTTCTGCTCATGGGTGATTTTAATGCCAGGATTGGAAATCGAACAGAACGGTATGAAAAGGTTATGGGTAAATTTGGAGAGGATATGGAGGCCAATAGGAACGGGAAACAACTCTTGGATTTCTGTGCGAGTATGGGCTTAGTAATCACAAACTTCCTTTTTAAACATAAGAACATTCACCTGTATACTTGGGAAGGCAGGGGAAACAGATCTGTCATTGACTATATAATAACAGATCAGGAATTCAAGAAGGCTGTGAGGGACACACGTGTATTCAGGGGATTCTTTGACGACACTGATCATTATGTAATCTGCAGTGAAATTGGGATTGTGAGGCCGAAAGTGCAGGTGGTCGGGTCCATATGTAGGAGGATAAGAGTGGAGAAACTTGAGGATAAGGAAATCAGGCACAAGTACATAACAGCGATCTCAGAAAGGTACCAGTTAGTTGAATGTAGTCAATTACAGTCATTGGAAAAGGAATGGACAAGGTACAGGGACACAGTACTAGATGTGGCTAAAGAATGTCTTGGAACAGTAGTGTGTGAAAGTAGGATGAAGCAAACAGATTGGTGGAATGGCACAGTTAAGGCAGCCTGTAAAAGGAAAAAGAAGGCGTATCAAAAATGGTTACATACCAGAACTCAGGTAGACAGAGAAAGTTATGTCGAAGAAGGATACAAAGCCAAACAGATAATTGCAGCATCCAAGAAGAAATCTTGGGAAAACTTTGGAAACAGGTTGAAGACTATGGGTCAAGCTGCCGGAAGACCATTCTGGAGTGTAATTAGCAGTCTTCGAAAGGGAGGTAAGAAGGAAATGACAAGTATTTTGGACAGGTCAGGAAAACTGCTGGTGAATCCTGTGGATGCCCTGGGCAGATGGAAAAAAATATTTTGAAGAGTTGCTCGATGTAGGTGAAAATACGATCAGTAATGTTTCAGATTTCGAGGTAGAATGGGATAGGAATGATGACTTGAAATAGGATCACATTTGAGGAAGTGGAGAAAATGGTCAATAGATTGCAGTGCAATAAAGCAGCTGGGGTGGATGAAATTAAGTCGGAACTCATCAAATACAGTGGAATGTCAGGTCTTAAATGGCTACACAGGATAATTGAAATGGCCTGGGAGTCGGGACAGGTTCCATCAGACTGGACAAAAGAAGTAATCTTAAACCTGGAAACAGAAAAGATTGTAATAACTACAGCGGTATCCCTTTAATCAGCGTTATTGGTAAAATCTTCTCAGGAATTGTTGAAAGGAAAGTGCGAGTATTAGTTGAGGACCAATTGGACGAAAATCGGTGTGGGTTTAGGCCTCTTAGAAGCTGTCAGGACCAGATTTTTAGCTTACGGCAAATAATGGAGAAGTGTTATGAGTGGAACAGAGAATTTTATCTATGCTTTATAGATCTAGAAAAGGCATATGACCGGGTTCCTAGGAGGAAGTTATTGTCTGTTCTACGAGATTATGGAATACGAGGCAAACTTTTGCAAGCAATTGAAGGTCTTTACATAGATAGTCTGGCAGCAGTTAGGGTTGACGGTAAATTGAGTTTATGGTTCAGAGTAGTTTCAGGGGTAAGGCAAGACTGCAACCTGTCTCCAATGTTGTTCATATTATTTATGGATCATATGTTGAAAACAATAGACTGGCTGGGTGAGATTAAGATATGTGAACACAAAATAAGCAGTCTTGCATATGCGGATGACTTAGTTGTGATGGCAGATTCGATTGAAAGTTTGCAAAGTAATATTTCAGAGCTAGATCAGAAATGTAAGGACTATGGTATGAAGATTAGCATCTCCAAAACGAAAGTAATGTCAGTGGGAAAGAGATATAAACGGATTGAGTGCTAAATAGGAGGAACAAAGTTAGAACAGGTGGACGGTTTCAAGTACTTAGGATGCATATTCTCACAGGAGGGCAACATAGTGAAAGAACTGGAAGCGAGGTGTAGCAAAGCTAATGCAGTGAGCGCTCAGCTACGATCTACTCTCTTCTGAAAGAAGGAAGTCAGTACCAAGACTAAGTTATCTGTGCACCGTTCAATCTTTCGACCAACTTTGTTGTATTGGAGCGAAAGCTGGGTGGATTCAGGTTACCTTATCAACAAGGTTGAGGTTACGGATATGAAAGTAGCTTGGATGATTGCAGGTACTAGTAGATGGGAACAATGGCAGGAGGGTGTCCACAATGAGGAAATCAAAGAAAAACTGGGAATGAACTCTATATATGTAGCAGTCAGGGCGAACAGGCTTAGATGGTGGGGTCATGTTACACGCATGGGAGAAGCAAGGTTACCCAAGATACTCATGGGTTCAGTAGCAGAGGGTAGGAAGAGTCGGGGCAGACCAAGGAGAAGGTACCTGGATTCGGTTAAGAATGATTTTGAAGTAACAGGTTTAAAATCAAAAGAGGCACCAATGTTAGCACTGAATAGGGGATCATGGAGGAATTTTATAATGAGGCTATGCTCCAGACTGAACGCTGAAAGGCATAATCATGATGATGATGATGATGATGAAAGCTGTTTCACTAATTACCGATGTAGGACTGCCGGATTCAGGTACTGCCACATGATTTTATATCATTTGTTGTGATGTGAATTACAGGATGTGCAGCATTGTATTGTTCCTGGAGTAAAATGTCCCTAATGTCTTCCATTTTCACGTATTTGTTAGTCACAGAAGTTTCGTCGTCCGTTTCGTAAGTGCGATTTCTGGCTGCCTGTAGTTTGAGTCATTTTATATTACCTCTTTGTTGTCGTGTATCGTTAATGGGATTTGGAGGTCCAATTTCTACAATATCAGCTTGTCGAGGGGGTCCTGCCCTATTTGAACACACCAGTTCTGATTAAATTCAGGTCTGTTGTCATGACTGTAGCGTCGGTTGCCTTGTCGATTATTTATCTAAGTTCTTTCTTGACGATTAAGTGGTGAAGAATTTCTCCTGGAATCGTAATTACGAGGTGGGCTGTTGCGTCTGAAGTTATTTTGTCTCCACAGATAATAATTATTCTGGTTCCCATATTGTCTATTTCTAGAGTTGTCTCTGTCATCGTCATAACCACGGAAATGTGATCTTTCTCTGTCGTTATTCTGACAATGATTGTCACACAGGTGATGTCTGTTTTGGTCACGATTTGTGTTATAAGAGTAGCCTTGTGTGTCCGGTTATTATTTCTGTCGTCACAAAATTATGATGGATGTGACCTGAAGTTATTGTTGTTTTCCTCTTTTTGCATCATGTGACAGCATGTGTCGATTTCCAATTCTTGCAAAAATCCCTCAAAAGCTTAGATATCATCTTTACAACGTCCAGCCAAAATAATATGTCTTAATTGTTCACGCAACTTAATTAAGCAAATGCAAATATGTTCCGAGGGGCTCTACGGGTTTCAAAATACTGATTCTTGTGTAACATACCTTCAAAATATTGTACCGGGATTGTATATTCAGACTGTTTGAATTGTTTCACCATTATAATCTGTATTTTACTCGATCGTGAGTAGCCTGAGACCATTATGCAGACAGGAAGGCATGATAAAAATCTCCTTCACTGTGACAGTCTCGAATATCTGATAGCATTCTTACAGCTGGTTGATGTCCAAAAATAGCAACACAAAAATTGTAATCTATGCTCTAATGACCAATTAGGAGGAAAAAAATGAGAAAATTGATGAAGCCATGCTTGTGGATGTATGACACTAGTAGAATTCTTGAATGTTTTAAATTTCCATTTTGTAATTAAGAGCTTATAGTTAAAGTCATCGTGACACTGAGTCGCAAATCTGTCATTGTTATGTCGTGTTTGCGGATCCATCTCAAGGCTCTATTCATCCTTCCGACTCCTTTCCAAATCTCCGAAATAGCATGTGTTGTTACTTTGTGGCTTTTCCGTATTTCTAAATCCCTCTTCCCGCGTCAGAGCGCGAGTATCCTTTGAAATATGTAATTCTTGTATCACCTGTGCCAACTGTTCTTGCACTTCCCGCATTTCTCTTTTGTGATGAGTATTGATTTATTTCTGATTTTTTGAATTTCCTAATTCCTTCGTAATCCTCTGTGCCAGTAAAGGCTACCGGTCTTATATAATTCAAATCATCATCTGCCTTCGTAGATAAATTTGTTAACTGATCCGAAAGTACAGCTACTTTTTTCGATAGTGTCTGATTTCCTCAGTGTGTTTCTCTGAGGCACGTTTTAGAGTGTCCATTTGTATTGTAATCTTATCTACTGTTTCCTTAAAGTTTTCCTGATTGTTTTACAATTTGCACGACCATATTGGCAGATGCAACAGAGTCGGTTTTAGCCTGCAAGGTGTCGTGATTTTCGTGTAGAATGGTCTGCCGTTCTTTTACGGCTGCTTCATGATTCTGTAATGTGTTTTCACGCCGTGAAACAATAGGATCAAAATGCTCTCAAATTTGTGTTTTTACATCATCGTAAATGTTTTGATACTTCGATTCGATTTTGTGTGTCTCAGCGGTTAAATCTTTACGTGTTTCATCAACTGTGTCTAACTTTTGAAGCTGTTGCTGTGTTAGTTTCTCCGTTTGATCAAGCTTTTGGATTAATTGCAATAACAATTCATGAGTGACTGAAACATGTTCCTTTGTGCATTTCGGCAGTGCCTTTGCACCGGCAATATTCGTATGTCTTGACTTAATTGAGAAAACTGTAATGACGCAAAAGCTGTATCTGCGGTATTTGCAAGAGTTTGTTAAGATATTTCGCATTCTGTGGATAACTGTTACCGACCGATCTATCAACAATAGTTACCTGTTCACTGATCGTTTCAATTTTAACCACGTTATTTACTGTCTGGTCCATGTGCCTATGCACTGTTACCATTACTGTCTTGAACATTTGTCAGTTCGTTACTGGGTGGTGATAAAAAGCTACGCTCTTCGTCACTGTCATTTCTAACTTTGCTTTTACGCTTTTCACTCGCCATAAATATCACCCTATTTCACACAATAAAACACAATAAACAATTTGAAATTCAAAAATAGGAAGGCACACTAAAATAGCACGGAAAATAAACAATATCTAATTGGTTCCAAAAGCGACAGCGAGATACTTTGTGCAAATCCACATGTATGCCACAACTACTTTGCTCAAGATAATACATTAGAACAACAAGAAACTACAACTGCAAAGGAAATTCCATATATACAATTACGTACTAGCAGTAAGCAATAACTAATTTCTAACGATGGGATAATTATTCAAACTACAAGAAAATCAGAAGATTCCAGTGAAGTATCGTCTGCTAAGGGTCGACAGGTGATACCTCTTTGTGTTTACTGAAACTGCTGAGTGAAACTGCTGCTGCTGTCTCATTACTTATTTTTATCGTTTCAACACTGACCTACGGAATTTTCCCTGACAGTGACAACTCAAACATAACCTATGCATATATTACCCACAATATACAAGCTCAACCCAACCTGACGGATCTACAATAACAACATGAGATCAAATTATTAACTCCTATATATGGGCCTGAATTGGAAGAAATCCTAACAATAATCCATACTTTTCATAAGTCAGTTACCTCACAGAAAATCTCCATAACACCAACTCGAGCAATTAAATCAAGCAGCAACTACATCCAGCTAAATAATAATATTTTAAGTACTATGGGCTCTAACTACCAGGAGAAATATGGTTAGCAAAAGAAAGATTTTGTTGAAGAGCAAACAATGTATTTAGCAGATTTTACTTTGTTCATGTAACATCCAGTTCCAAAAATTATACAGTTGTCAACAATTCCCCTATCCAAACATAACAAACCACATCCATCATCATTTTACAATGCATGTCGTACCAATACTCAGTCTCCACGAAGGACACATGTCCAAGCCGTGCCGTCGCTAACTGCTAACGTCTAGACTATCCAACCACAGAGTCTCTTACCTAGGGCGCAGAGCGCTGTCGCCGATGTTGTTGTTGTGGTCTTCTGTGCAGAGACTGGTTTGATGCAGCTCTTCGTGCTACTCTATCCTGTGCAAGCTCCTTCATCTCCCAGTACCTACTGCAATCTACATACTTCTGAATCTGCTTTGTGTATTCATTTCTTTGTCTCCCTCTACGATTTGTACCCTCTACTCTTACCTCCGATATCAAATTGGTGACCCCTTGATGCCTCAGAATATGCCCTACCAAACGATCCCTTCTTCTAGTCAACAAACTCCTCTTCTCCCCAATTCTATTCAATACTTCCTCATTAGTTATGTGACCTACACCCATCTAATCTTCAGCATTCTTCTGTAGCACCACATTTCGAAAGCGCCTTGTCTAAACAATTTATTGTCCATGTTTCCATACATGGCCACACTCCATACAAATACTTTCAGAAACGACTTCCTGACACTTAAATCTATACTCGATGTTAACAAATTTCTCTTCTTCAGTAACGCTTTCCTTGCCATTGCCAGTCTACATTTTAGATCCTCGCTACTTCGACCGTCATCAGTAATTTTGCACCCCAAATAGCAAAAATCCTTTACTACTTTAAGTGTCCCATTTCCTAATCTAATTCCCTGAGCATCACCGACTTAATTCGACTACATTCCATTATCCTCGTTTTGCTTTTGTTGATGTTCATCTTATACCATCCTTTCAAGACACTATCCATTCCATTCAACAGCTCTTCCAAGTCCTTTGCTGTGTCTGAGAGAATTACAGTGTCATCGGCGAACCTTAAAGTTTCTATTTCTTCTCCATGGATTTTAATGCCTACTCCAAATGTTTCTTTTGTTTCCTTTACTGCTTGCTCAATATACAGATTGAATAGCACCGTGGTGGCCGTGACGTTCTAGGCGCTACAGTCTGGAGCCGCGTGACCGCTACGGTCGCAGGTTAGAATCCTGCCTCGGGCATGCATGTGTGTGATGTCATTAGGTTAGTTAGGTTTAAGTAGTTCTAAGTTGTGTGGGACTGATGACCAAAGCAGTTAAGTCCTATAGTGCTCAGAGCCATTTTTTTAATAGCATGGGGAAAAGGCTACAACCCTGTCTCACTCCCTTCACAACCACTTGCTTCCCTTTCACGTCCCTCGGCTATTATAACTGCCAACTGCTTTCTGTACAAATTGTAAATAGCCTTTCGCTCCCTGTGTTTTACCCCTGCCACCTGCAGAATTTGAAACAGAGTATTCCAGTCAACATTGTCAAAAGCTTTCTCTAAGTCTACAAATGCTAGAAATGTAGGTTTACCTTTCCTTAATCTTTCTTCTAAGATAAGTTGTAGGGTCAGTATTGCCTCACGTGTTTCTACGGAATCCAAACTGATCTTCCCCGAGGTCGGCTTCAACCGGTTTTTCCATTCGTCTGTAAAGAATTCGCGTTAGTATTTTGCAGCTGTGACTTATTAAACTGATATTTCGCTAATTTTCGCATCTGTCAACAACTGCTTTCTTTGGGATTGGAATTATTATTTTATTCTTGAAGTCTGAGGGAAATTCGTCTGTCTCATACATCTTGCTCACCACATGGTAGAGTTTTGTGAGGATTGGCTGTCAGTAGTTCTGATGGAATGTTGTCTGCTCCCAGGGCCGTGTTTCGACTTAGGTCTTTCAGTGCTCTGTCAAACTCTTCATGCAGTATCATATCTCCCAGTTCATCTTCATCTACATCCTCTTCCATTTCCATAATATTGTCCTCAAGAACATCGCCCCTGTATAGACCCTCTATATACTCCTTCCACTTTTCTGCTTTCCCTTCTTTGCTTAGAAGTGGGTTTCCATCTGAGTTTTTGATATTCATGCAAGTGGCTGTCACCGATATTAATTACAAAAAAATGGTTCAAATGGCTCTGAGCACTATGGGACTTAACATCTGAGGTCATCAGTCCCCTAGAACTTAGAACGACTTAAACCTAACTAACCTAAGGAGATCACACATATCCATGCCCGAGGCAGGATTCGAACGTGCGGTCGCGAGGTTCCAGACTGAAGCGCTTAGAACCGCTCGGCCACAATGACCGGCCTGTTAATTACAGTCTATATCGCTGTCAACATACAAACATATAAACAGTCTGCTTACAACTGGCCTGACGTAATGGACATAGACCGTATTTTATGCACTCGCGATGACTGGACGCGGCGTGCACGGCACAAGGTTCCGCTGATGAGTCACGAATGTCGCCAGCATAACGTCCAGAGAGTGCTGTGTGGTTAGGAGAGTTCGGCGTTGACTCCAAAGCGCCGTGAGCCCTGGATGAAAACTAGTTATTGCTTCCAGAGAGTGTCGAGATGGCATCCTGTAAAGGAATGCGGCGAAAGAGTGCCAAAGAAGCTTGGTGGTTGGACGGGACTTTCGAAGGAGAGATAGTGCTTCCACCACGGCAGTTGCTGTGGTGTAACCTCTGCCGTTCTATTGATGGCATATGGGATGAGTTGCAATCCGTTATATATTGTTGTGTTGTTAATGGCTGAGCCATAAACAAAAGGCAAGGTTATAGCACACATAAAGTAACAATTTAATTTTTTTTTTATATCTCCCTGCAAACCGTACACTCTTTTCGCAACATCGACACCTCGATTCCAAATGATTTATTGCGAGTCTCTTTTGACCAATGAAAAATCGATGCTGCAGTAGGGCCCGAATGGCAGGCATTTGACCACGGAGTGGCATGATGAAAGGCTACAACATATTCACGAATAAACTCTTATGTCGTTTTCGACAGGTGCGCTGGTGTATTGTTTTGATACATGACGATATGGCCAGGCTTTTGCATCTGATTTTATCACTATACTGGAAATAGACTGTACTTCAGAATATCTTGGTAGCTGTCACATGAGATTATAGTGCCCTAAGCAACCGTGTCCACACGCGTGATCATGTTGTCCCTTTGGGTGGTGCGAGCCTGTGACTGTTTTAGTTCTTTGTCTTGTATCGTTTGGCCTTATTTGACATGTCACACCCAGGAAAAAATTCTTAACATTCATTGTACAACCATTCCAGGACTCATACAATTCGCGCTGTCCTTCAGTCGATCTCTGGTATGGAAAGCACGCCACACTTTCTCTACGACCGCTAGAGTTATATGCGCCATACAGTACTGTCGTAGTTATCATGCGTATTTTATGCCAAATAGCATGTTTCCATTTCTTACCACTCCTGCTGGGGAAAAAACTGAGACCTTACGAGTTGAGTGCCATTCGTACATGCATATTAATCACAGTCCGACATCTACGTCTGTTCATTATAAACTACCAAACGAGGTTTAGTGGAGGGTAATTCTGGTACCACTATCTGCTGCTCCCATCTTTTCTCCGTTCGTTGTAAATGCTGCGTGGGAAGAATGATTATCGATTAATGTCAGTATTTGCTCTAATTTTTAGAATTTTCTCGCTGTGGGTAATTCACGAGACGTAACTGGGACGAAGTGATATGTTGTCTGACTCCCCGGAGCGTATTTTCTCGGAATTTCAAGTATAAACCTCTCCTCCATGTACAACGCCTCTCTTGTAGCGTCTGCCACTGAAGTTTGTTGATCATTTCCGTAATAATCTCGCATCGACTAACAGATCCCATGACGACTCGCGCTGCTCTTCGTTGGGACTGGTCTATTTCATGCATAAATACAAATTGTTAAGTGTCCCAGACTGATGAGTAATACACTTGAATCGGCAGAAAACAGGTTTTGTAAGCCACGTACTCCGCGGATGAAATATTTCTTTGAGATTCTTTCTACGACTCTCAACTCCATGCACCGTATCACAAGTATTCAATTAGAAACTCCCTAGTAGATAAATAACGTTGCGACAAGTGTCTCAAAACAACAGTTTCAAACCACAAATAATAGCTGCAATATTGGCAAAAACATTAAAGGGAATTAGTGTGACAATTGGCACAGAAATTACCTTGGTCAAAGGTGAAGTAGTGAGGAAAACCAAACAGGACTCGGTACCGTATATTTATAAAGCCTTGGACACCACCAAGCGGGTTTTCGAAGAAACAAAAGGATGACGCGCCACAGAACAATGACGTAGGACACTTTTCAAGGTCTGTGGTCTGCAAAATTAACTGTTTCAATAAATAAACAAAAATCACCTAGATCCCAAGTTTTTACTACCGACTAACGGTTTCAGTCTGCGTTGCATATAATTTTCGGGCCTGGGGCGGCACAAATAATTCCTCAGTTGCAACATATTTGAAAGAGGCCGTTCACAGTATCTCAGAGGACAGCAAAGTAGTACAAATACAGCATACGAGGGAGAAACAAAGTTTTCTGGTGCACTCAGGAAATGTTAAAAAAAGTGTGACAGTATTTTGAGCGAACAATTAGAATTAGGCAGCATAAGATTCTTACAGACTATTATTAGCGTATGATTGGAAATGGAATGGCAAAAGTGTTGCCAAATAATACCCAGAAAGCCCGTACTTATATATCACTCATTATATGTCAACTTACAACCTAGTAAAGCTTGTGAAAGATTAAAATCCGAATGCTTGAAAGCATTTATTTTTAAAGTTCATACTTCAGTTTATGGAATAAGTGTGTGACATGGTGTAACGATGAAAATATTTTCGTGTCCGAGGTGAAACACTACATGATAATTATTTAAACACAACGACAATGTTTAAATACTTCGGCACCGTATCCCCGGCGCAAATCGATAGGTGCTTTCATCTGGGCAGCGGCCATTGTTTGTCGGCATATCTTTGAACAGCTGTTTACAGTAAATGGGGGAATGTCGTTTCAACCTGGATGGAACAATGTTCTGTCCAGTATATTTTATGTTTACGTATTTTTAAGCGTTAAATATGGAACGTTGTTCTTGCTAGCGTTTACTACTACAAGGGTTACGTTTTAAAATGAGAGGCATACATATATATACACCCACAAATCGTGACGGTGTAAATTTACGACTGTAGCGGGGGTGGACTTGAAAATAGCAAACAGTCAGAAGCATCTGATATTGGGTTAATGACAGTTATTGTATAACAGGCATAGTGGAGAATGGATATCTTGCGAATGTCAGACTGGAATCTACTTATTATACAATATGTTAATTTGTTTCATGTGCTCATTAGCTGGGTATCCGGCGTTGCCCGAGTGTGTATATATTCCATATCGGTTGTCCCATCACCTTCTTCCCCAGCTCTCCGGCTGTCCCCTTCTCTCTCCTCTCTCTAACCACTTCCTCCATACGCCTCTCTGTAACCCTTGATAAATAATCAGCATTAGCGGCCGTAGACTTCCGGCACAAGAAGTCAGCCTCATTCTGCCAACGGCCTTGTCAAAGAGGGCGGAGGAGCGGATAGGGGTTCAGGGCACTCTCTTGTCCTAGGGGTGGGAAATTGCCTCTAAAAGCGGAAGAATCAGCAATGATCAACGACATGAGGATGCAGAAGGCAATGGAAACCACTGCATTAAAGACACGTAACGTGTATCCGCAGGACATGTGGCCTGCAGTGAAGAAGTGTCATGATGATCTCTCCATTGGCAAAAGATTCCGGAATAGTCCCCCATTCGGATCTCCGGGAGGGGACTGCCAAGGAGGAGGTTACCATGAGAAAAAGATTGAATAATCAACGAAAGGATAGTGTTCTACGAGTCGGGGCGTGGAATGTCAGAAGCTTGAACGTGGTAGGGAAACTAGAAAATCTGAAAAGGGAAATGCAAAGGCTCAAACTAGATATAGTAGGGGTCAGTGAAGTGAAGTGGAAGGAAGACAAGGATTTCTGGTCATATGAGTATCGGGTAATATCAACAGCACCAAAAAATGGTATAACAGGTGTAGGATTCGTTATGAATAGGAAGGTAAGACAGAGGATGTGTTACTGTGAACAGTTCAGTGACCGGGTTGTTCTAATCAGAATCGACAGCAGACCAACACCGACAACGATAGGTCAGGTATACATGCCGACGTCGCAAGCTGAAGATGAACTGATAGAGAAAGTGTATGTAGATATTGAAAGGGTAATGCAGTATGTAAAGGGGGACGAAAATCTAATAGTCAAAGGCGACTTGAATGCAGTTGTAGGGGAAGGAGTAGAAGAAAAGGTTACAGGAGAATATGGGTTTGGGACAAGGAATCAAAGAGGAGAAACACTAATTGAGTTCTGTAACAAGTTTCAGCTAGTAATAGCGAATATCCTGTTCAAGAATCACAAGAGGTGGAGGTATACTGGGAAAAGGCCGGGAGATACAGGAAGATTTCAATTAGATTACATCATGGTCAGACAGAGATTCCGAAATCAGATACTGGATTGTAAGGCGTACCAAGGAGAAGATATAGACTCAGATCACAATATAGTAGTGATGAAGAGTAGGCTGAAGTTCAAGACATTAGCCAGGAAGTATCAATACGCAAAGAAGTGGGATACGGAAGTTCTAAGGAATGACGAGATACGTTTGAAGTTCTCTAACGCTATAGATACAGCAATAAGGAATAGCGCAGTAGGCAGTACAGCTTAAGAGGAATGGACAACTCTAAAAATGGCCATCACAGAAGTTGGGAAGGAAAACATAGGTACAAAGAAGGTAGCTAATAAGAAACCATGGGTAACAGAAGAAATACTTCAGTTGATTGATGAAAGGAGGAAATAAAAACATGTTCCGGGAAAATCAGGAATACAGAAATACAAGGCACTGAGGAATGAAATAAATAGGAAGTGCAGGGAAGCTAAGAGGAAATGGCTGCAGGAAAAATGTCAAGACACCTAAAAATATATGATTGTCGGAAGGACAGACTCAGCATACAAGAAAGTCAAAACAACCTTTAGTGACATTAAAAGCAACGGTGGTAACATTAAGAGTGCAACGGGAATTCCACTGTTAAATGCAGAGGAGAGAGCAGATAGGTGGAAAGAATACATTGAAAGCCTCTATGAGGATGAAGATTTGTCTGATGTGATAGAAGAAGAAACAGGAGTCGATTTAGAAGGGATAGGGGATACAGTATTAGAATCGGAATTTAAAAGAGCTTTGGAGGTCTTACGGTCAAATAAGACAGAAGGGATAGATAACATTCCATCAGAATTTCTAAAATCATTAGGGGAAGTGGCAAGAAAACGACTATTCACGTTGGTGTGTAGAATATATGAGTCTGGCGACATACCATCTGACTTTCGGAAAAGTATCATCCACACAATTCCGAAGACAGTAAGATCTGACAAGTGCGAGAATTATCGCACAATCAACTTAACAGCTCATGCATCGAAGCTGCTTACAAGAATAATATACAGAAGAATGCAAAAGAAAATTGAGAATGCGCTAGGTGACGATCAGTTTGGCTTTAGGAAAAGTAAAGGCACGAGAGAGGCAATTCTGACGTTACGGCTAATAATGGAAGCAAGGTTGAAGAAAAATCAAGACACGTTCATAGGATTTGTCGACCTGAAAAAACCGTTCGACAATATAAAATGGTGCAAGCTGTTCGAGATTCTGAAACATGTAGGGGTAAGCTATAGGGAGAGACGGGTCATATACAATATGTACAACAACCAAGAGGGAATAATAAGAGTGGACGATCAAGAACGAAGTGCTCGTATTAAGAAGGGTGTAATACAAGGCTGTAGCCTTTCACCCCTACTCTTCAATCTGTACATCGAGGAAGCAATGATGGAAATTAAAATACAAGGTGAAAGGATATCAATGACACGATTCGCTGACGACATTGCTATATTGAGTGAAAGTGAAGAAGAATTAAATGATCTGCTGAACGGAATGAACAGTCTAATGAGTACACAGTTTGGTAGAGAGTAAATCGGAGAAAGACGAAGGTAATGAGAAGTAGTAGAAATGAGAACAGCGAGAAACTTAACATCAGAAATGATGGTCACGAAGTCCATGAAGTTAAGGAATTCTGCTACCTAGGTAGTAAAATAACCAATGACGGACGGGGCAAGGAGGACATCAAAAGCAGACACGCTATGGCAAAAAGGCATTTCTGGCCAAGAGAAGTCTACTAATATCAAATACCGGCCTTAATTTGAGGAAGAAATTTCTGAGGATGTACGTCTGGAGTACAGCTTTGTATGGTAGTGAAACATGGACTGTGGAAAAATCGGAACAGGAGATAATCGAAGCATTTGAGATGTGGTGCTATAGACGAATGTTGAAAATTAGGTGGACTGATAAGGTAAGGAATGAGGAGGTTCTACGCAGAATCGGAGAGGGAAGGAATATGTGGAAAACATTGATAAGGAGAAGGGACAGGATGATAGGGCATCTGCTGAGACATGAGGGAATGACTTCCATGGTACTAGGGGGAGCTGTAGAGTGCAAAAACTGTAGAGGAAGACAGAGATTGGAATACGTCAAGCAAATAATTGAGGACGTAGGTTGCAAGTGCTACTCTAAGATGAAGAGGTTAGCACAGGGGAGGAATTCGTGGCGGGCCGCATCAAACCAGCCAGTAGACTGATGACCGAAGAAAACACCCTCACAAGAATCATCATGGTTTTGGAAACTCAGTTTGCCATTATCTCTCACGGCATACTGCGAACTACGGATGAAGGACAACAGGGAGATCGCACGTCTGTAGAATTCTGTAAAGCGTTTGACACGAGCCCCACTGGACACTTCTAACGAAAGCACGAGCATATGGCACAGGTTCCGAGACACGTGAATGGATATAAGACTTTTTAAGTGGTAGACGCCGGGTGTTCATCAGAGGCAATGGAATTGTCAGGAATGTCCACGCAGAAGTGTGATAGGGCCGCTATTATTTTCTATATACATAAATGATCTGGCAGACAGGTCGGCAGCATTCTGTGGATGTTTGCTGATGAAACTGTGGTGTACGGGAAGGCGTCAAAGTTGAATGATTGCAGGAGGACGCAAGACGGCTTAGGCCAAATTGCTGGTTGGTGTGGTGAGCGGTAACTAGCTCTAAATGTAAAAAACTGTAAGTTATTGCGGATTAGTCGGAAAAACAAACCCATAGTGTTTGGACACAGCTTTAGGAGTATCCTGTGTGACACATTCACGTCGTTTAAACATATGGGCCTAAGGATGCAAAGCGTTATGAAATGTAGCGAGCATATGAGATTGTGGTAGGATAGGCGAATTGTCGATTTCGATTCATCGGGAGAATTTTGTGAAAATGTGGTTCATTTCTAAAGCAGGCCACATAGGTAACGCGAGCCCGACCTTTTCGTGAGTAATGCTCGAGTGTTTCGGATTCGTGACAGGTCTGACTGCATAGAGCGAATTCTGTGTAAATAATGCAAGTATGATCATGTTACGGATTAATACGGAACAGACTGAGGTTAGAGAGGTATCAAGAGAAGCCCCTAATGACATCCCATTACAGGTAGGGATACGGAAATTTGCTAAAGTGGAAAATTTAAAGTACCTTGGTATATGGTTCAACAGGCAAAATAATTTAAAACAGGAAATAAACCAACGTATTGTGAATGGGTCTAAAGCTTATATCAGTCTAAAGCAGATAATGTCATCCAAGAATACGTCAATTAAGACCACACTTAGAACATACAACACCGTGATAATGGCAGTAGAGTTGTATGGGACAGATGTCCTAAGCACACCAAAGAAGGATGAAGAAAACTTGTCGGCCAGAGTGTCCGAGCGGTTCTAGGCGCTACAGTCCGGAACAGCGTGACCGCTACGGTTGCAGGATCAAATCCTGCCTCGGGCATGGATGTGTATGACGTGCTTAGGTTAGTTAGGTTTAAGTAGTTCTAAGTTCTAGGGGACTGATGACCTCAGCTGTTAAGTCCCATAGTGCTCAGAGCCGTTTGAACCATTTGATTTGATTCATTGATTAATTGAGCTGATCGGATTCAAGGAAGACATCGAAGCAATTCAGACGTGTGCGACTACGTTTGTTAACGGTAGGTTCGGACAATACACAAGTGGAGCGGAGACGCTACGGCATCTCAAATGGGAATCCCTGGACAGAAGGAAACGATACTTTCGAGGAACGTAACTGAGATAATTTAGGGAACCGACATCTGAAGCTGGCTGCACAACCAGTTTGCTTCCGCAAACATACATCTAGCGTAAGGACCACGAAAATAAAGCACGAGTAATTAGGGATCATACAGAGGCGTACAGATAATACGTCTTCCCTCGCTCTGTTTGAGAATGGAACATGAAAGGAAATGACTAATAGTGATACTGGGTTCCCTCCGCCACGCACTGTACCGTGACCTTCGGATTTGTATGTAGATGTACACTCCTGGAAATGGAAAGAAGAACACATTGACACCGGTGTGTCAGACCCACCATACTTGCTCCGGACACTGCGAGAGGGCTGTACAAGCAATGATCACACGCACGGCACAGCGGACACACCAGGAACCGCGGTGTTGGCCGTCGAATGGCGCTAGCTGCGCAGCATTTGTGCACCACCGCCGTCAGTGTCAGACAGTTTGCCGTGGCATACGGAGCTCCATCGCAGTCTTTAAAACTGGTAGCATGCCGCGACAGCGTGGACGTGAACCGTATGTGCAGTTGACGGACTTTGAGCGAGGGCGTATAGTGGGCATGCTGGAGGCCGGGTGGACGTACCGCCGAATTGCTCAACACGTGGGGCGTGAGGTCTCCACAGTACATCGCTGTTGTCGCCAGTGGTCGGCGGAAGGTGCACGTGCCCGTCGACCTGGGACCGGACCGCAGCGACGCACGGATGCACGCCAAGACCGTAGGATCCTACGCAGTGCCGTAGGGGACCGCACCACTACTTCCCAGCAACTTAGGGACACTGTTGCTCCTGGGGTATCGGCGAGGACCGTTTGCAAGCGTCTCCATGAAGCTGGGCTACGGTCCCGCACACCGTTAGGCCGTCTTCCGCTCACGCCCAAACATCGTGCAGCCCGCCTCCAGTGGTGTCGCGACAGGCGTGAATGGAGGGACGAATGGAGACGTGTCGTCTTCAGCGATGAGAGTCGCTTCTGCCTTCGTGCCAATGATGGTCGTATGCGTGTTTGGCGCCGTGCAGGTGAGCGCCACAATCAGGACTGCATACGACCGAGGCACACAGGGCCAACACCCGGCATCATGGTGTGGGAAGCGATCTCCTACACTGGCCGTACACCTCTGGTGATCGTCGAGGGGACACTGAATAGTGCACGGTACATCCAAACCGTCATCGAACCCATCGTTCTACCATTCCTAGACCGGCAAGGGAACTTGCTGTTCCAACAGGACAATGCACGTCCGCATGTATCCCGTGCTACCCAACGTGCTGTAGATGGTGTAAGTCAACTACCCTGGCCAGCTAGATCTCCGGATCTGTCCCCCATTGAGCATGTTTGGGACTGGATGAAGCGTCGTCCCACGCGGTCTGCACGTCCAGCACGAACACTGGTCCAACTGAGGCACCAGGTGGAAATGGCATGGCAAGCCGTTCCACAGGACTATATCCAGCATCTCTACGATCGTCTGCATGGGAGAATAGCAGCCTGCATTGCTGCGAAAGGTGGATATACACTGTACTAGTGCCGACATTGTGCATGCTCTGTTGCCTGTGTTTATGTGCCTGTGGTTCTGTCAGTGTGATCATGTGATGTATCTGACTCCAGGAATGTGTCAATAAAGTTTCCCCTTCCTGGGACAATGAATTCACGGTGTTCTTATTTCAATTTCCAGGAGTGTAGATGTCCTTCTCACGCTCTATAACTTCATCTCTTCCAATGGTTCCAATGGCTCTGAGCACTGTGGGACTTAACATCTCAGGTCATCAGTCCCCTAGAACTTAGAACTACTCAAACCTAACTAACCTAAGGATATCACACACATCCATGCCCGAGGCAGGATTCGAACGTGCGACTGTAGCGGTTGCGCGGATCCTGACTGTAGCGCCTAGAACCGCTCGGCCAAACTGGCCGCCTTCATCTCTTTCTCCACCCATTTCTGTCCATCTCATGTTCCCTTTCTGTGTCAATTTGTGCTGTGTCAATAGCTCAGATTTCGTTCGCCACTACAATGACTGAGCATCATATCTGTTAAATGTTCAGTAACACCAGGTGAATACAATAATCATATGTGTATGATGTATTAAAAGGCGATAAACGTGTTCTAGATGACCCGAGCACGTCGCTGAGAAAACTAGTGGTGAACGCGAGGATTCAGCGATGTAACAACTCGCCATCGCTGATTCCACAGATGCTACGTCAGTGACTCGACGCAGCCGGCAGCTATCGACGTTACCCGACGGCCAAAAGGAATAATAATTTACTGTCAAAAGTTGGCGTAGCGTTGCGTATTTGTTCATGTAAATGGTTCTTATTGTATGACATCAGATAATAGTTAGTTCCCCAGTAGACCTCTTACTGACAAAGTTAATCTCGGGGTAGGTCTACGTCGGATACAGTAACGGACCCACTGCGTGTTGTGTAAAGGCACCGCTATTGGTGTTTAAGGCTTGGTAGAGGTGAAGAAGTTTGGCTGGTGACGCCAGTTTAGTATTTTGTGCAGTTTACGAGACACTGTGGCAACTTTGTCGTTTAGGCCCAGTTGATAGACGTAGCTGCGACTGCAGTTTTCCTCCCGGGGCCGAGCTACGGAATACATGTAGGTTCAGGGATTTTGAAGTAGTCGGGGATTAGACACTGGTTTGCCGAAATTGTGTTATTGGGCGGTCGATTAGATGTTGTCCTGTGGATAGTTAGGGAGGAAGGACTGGTTATTTTTCTGTGACGTACAGCGTGAGCGGTGTTAGAGAGAGAGATTTGCATTTGATGATTTGTCGGGAATCGGTAGAACCCGATATCCTGTCCGTGTTGTATGATTAGTGATTGCGACTCGTCCAGAGACAATTCGGTTGCTACCTGTTTTTGGGAGTGTTTTGGTAGTGACCCTTGTGTATCTTGAAGGGAAAGCCTCGAACGCATTTCTGGCTGTGGTTTCTGATTCTACGATCATACAGCGGATGAAGAATTGGCTCTGGTATATTCGAACTGTTTCGCCTTGATATGAGGGACTGCGCCAGTAGATTGAGTTGGTAAGCGACAGGAACAGAAAGGAACCAAACAACACGTAACTAAACAAAAACTTTGTTAGTAGAAGTGTCGAGTGGTTTGACTTAATTTAGGGAATTCTAGCGGGTCGCGTTGTGCCAACGCCTAAAGACGCTCAGTTTTGTTTGAATTGTTAATTAAGATTAAGGCGCCTAGGTTTCTTGCTGATATTTTTGTTTGTTCTTGAATTTCCGTTTCAGTGAGGAGTGTATAATCTTTGCTGGCACTCGATCACTAACGAGATCTGATCTTGTATTAAGATACCTAGCCCAAATCAAGGCACGTTTCCTTGTATTGAAGTTATTTGAAGTTGCTGCGAAAAGTCAGCGATCATACGCACAAAGGTGTAGTGGGTAAACTGTGGAATACTTTACGTATCATTATTTAATAGCAACGTTAGACTGCATAGAAAGAAATAGAATTTTTGCTTCAGTTATCTTTATCCCGGTATAAACGTTGTCCAAATACGAATTTGATATGAATCGGTGGTCCCACTCGCTTTATATCTGAGTTGAATGTTAAAAGTTTATCAAAGCTTACGAGGTGGTTCCAGAGAGATTGTTCTGCGTTGGTAGTAAGTCGTTGCTTATGAGGACAATTGCAAGCTGGATTTACAATTTAGCTTAACAGAATATAAACAGGTATCGTATTGCAGCAATTTTGATGTCTTCTCTTGGACGATAGGGAGATAGCGTGTCTTGTCGCTGTTTCTACTAGTCTCGTCATTACTGATAGATAGCGATACTCATTGTCATTTGGATATTTAGGTGTATTTATTTGTAGTGTAGTACCATTTCAGTACGACCTCGAGTTCTGCGTATAGTGAAAATGCTGTTTGTTAATATCTAGCATTTGAGTCTGCTGTCTCCTCAGTGTTTATTATTGTTGCAGTTATTAAATACGAAAGGGTCGATCTGTCCTCAGTTTGCTGTCTAAGAGTACAACTACTGTGCAAGCTTGGCTTCAAGTGTTTGCCAGGCGCTCGGCTGCTACTGGAATCTTCTGTGATCGAATAGCGATCCACAGTCATAACATCGACTGTCAATACAAAAACTGTACCTAATTCTTGCTGTAGCGGCCAACTGGTTCGCTCAAGCAAATCTGCGCGGCAGGAATCTATACATGAGCATCATCGCGAAGGTGGCACAGTACGATCTCTTTTTGTTTTGAGTTAGATCTTGAGTCCCACCAGTCGGCGCGACACACGTTTCCCCCTTAACGTTTCTCTTTATATCTCATCCTCCTCCTCTTCTTGATTCCATCTCTTACTCCCTTCTCTTACTGTCCATATCCTCCTCTTCCCTTTCTCTGTCCATCACCTCCACCCCGTATCCGTGTCAATCTGCTCGTTCTCCCTGGGTGTCTGCTCATCTCTTTCTCGCTCCGTTCTCTCTTGCGGTCGACGGCGACATTCCAATATGAGGTTGCTGGTTCTTTGCCCCACAATATTTTTTCTCAGACAATAACTGCTATGCGTACCATGTTTGATTCAAATCGATCTAGGGAGCTGTTTATTTCACATATTTAGCACAGGTCTGTGTACATATTTCACATGTATCTCTATCGAATTAGACCCAGCAGTTTTGTTTTTCCGTAGCTGCATGTTTACGAAGTATGTGTCGTACGATAGTATAATTTTGTAAGTAAGTTGAAACGTACCTTAGAAAAATTTATGAATTACTGTGCTGGTAAATCCCTTACGTTATTTGATTTTCAAACAGCTGAGCAAAACTAAACGTACTCACACATTTCTCTCTTTACTTATTCTGATCATCACAAAACTGACACACAATATTTTTAGCGCAACGCCATCTGACTTGCAGCAATCCCTTCAAAAGAATGGCAGTGACTAACGATAGCCTATACCTTTCATGAATCACTTACCTCACAAAAATCTTCATTACTCGAACTACTGCAATACAGCGAGCGCCAATACTGTCAGCTAAATAAAGGATTCTAACTACTTAAGGCGCTGAACTACTGATAGGCATAGTTAGCAAATGCGAGATTTTGATAGAGAACAAACAATGTATTTACCTTAATAGTGTTCAAAAGTCATAATATATACATCAGTTCATGACATCCAGTCTTACAAATTTACTCTCTCTGATGGACACACGTCCAGATCATCCGCTCTGAAAACTCCGCCATCTCACTCCCCCCATCCACCACTGCTGGCAGCTCACCTCCTACTGCGCAACGCTACGCACTGTTAACAGCCAACTGCCCATCATTACAATAGCAAATATTACAACAATGCCAACCAGCCACAGCTGCACACAGCACAGCCAGTGATTTTCATACA
Organism: Schistocerca gregaria; assembly: GCF_023897955.1. Lineage (NCBI taxonomy): Eukaryota > Metazoa > Arthropoda > Insecta > Orthoptera > Acrididae > Schistocerca > Schistocerca gregaria. The sequence goes on along the minus strand of NC_064927.1, from coordinate 189,393,174 downwards.
GAGCGCTACGCGGCGTTACCAATATAAAAACCTAAACAGCCTACTTACAAAGTACATTAGGCTTCGTATGTGGATAGTGTCTGCTAAGTGTTTTGCGAATAGAGATAGTAGCAGATAAGTAATTAATTGAAAGGTCGTACTTCATCCTGTAGTTTTACTGCATGAACAGGGTAAATGTAGTATGCAACAAAAAATTTTCCTTTCATCATTTTATGGGGAGTAGTCAGCGAGGAAAAGTATTGTAATGATTTGAAATCGCCGGCCGCGGTGGCCGAGTGGTTCTAGGCGCTTCAGTCCGGAACTGCGCGACTGCGACGGTCGCAGGTTCGAATGCTGCCTCGGGCATGGATGTGTGTGATGTCCTTAGGTTAGTTATGTTTAAGTAGTTCTAAGTTGTAGGGGACTGATGACCTCCGATGTTAAGTCCCATAGTGCTCAGAGCCACGTGTACCATTTTGATTTGCAATGATGTCTGAAGTTTGTTGCAAGTCACCATGTGCTGTGATTCTCAAATACTAGATGAATAAAATCTAGGTATTTGCGTGCCATATGCTGTCATCGTTTTCACGCCCACCACAACGCTTGTTATAGGTAGGCTATTCTTGTTCACAGTGCGAATCTTTCCAGACGACAAGTGCTTTGTGCACCAAGTTTGGTTGAAATCGACCCAGTGATTTGGGAAGAAATGCGGAACATACCTATATACATACATTCGTACATAAATTTTTATAGTATGTATGGATGAAACTTTTGGTCGTTCCGGAAGGATACTCCCATGTATTTCAGTGTTGATGGAGCTTACAGTTCGATTATTATGACAATTGTGAGGTGTGAAGGAGAGAACATAGTGCAACGTATGGAAGTGTATCTGAATACGACACCACACTTTAACAACGTGCGTTGAACATTAGCTGTGACTTATTGTTTAGTCGTGTGCTGAGAAAGCAGCTCTTTATAGACAGCAGCGAACTGCCTTAAGAGTCCGGACCCCTAAGTCGCCGGCAGGTCGCGATCGGCGCCTTCTCTCTGAAGAGCTGAAGAGGGGGCGACCCGCAGTCCGCAACCGGGGAGGAGGAGAACAATGCTCCTCATTTGGGTCCGCCGAATTTATAATTACTTGGCCAGCGAATGAATGGGATTTAACAAAACGCCCAAGTTAAACGCGCTCCTTTTGTAGGCGATAAAAGCCGGCTATAGATTTTCGTTAATGAGTGGCTAACGTTTCAGCTGCGAACGAAATTAAATCCGTTCGAGTTATCCTCCCGTGCGCAGCAAGTTTGGCGAGGGCGCCAGCCTCGCCCCTGCTCGCCGCCAGTAATTGGTGCGAATGTGGAACTACTTGCTGCTGCGAGCCGTAACCGATTACGCTATTAATCTTGAAAAATACTAAGCCGCTTAGCTGCCTTTTTGCCGGCGATTTTATTACTGACCGTTCTGTTCTGTTCCTTTTTCGCCAAGTATGTAAGTACTGAGTTTCAGCGGTCTACTTCCGCTTGAGTGTTTGACCCTGCTGTAGCTATGCCCGCTGATGAGAAACAATCGCCCATCCAGGATACCGCAGATATTTATATTTTGGACCTGTCGGCAATTGAAAATAAAGATTAGCGATCGAAGACTGAAACGCCATGTTTTATTTAACGAACGATCGCGGAATTCCCATTGAGAAAATCATGTCTAGTTTTGATAAAATTTCCCTTCCGCTCGCTTGAAGCGCCAGTTAGGAACGTCATGTAGGCCATAGGTATTTTTCTTCCAACAGCGTGAACCCGTTTTATTCGTACCTAAATAGTTTTCGTACCGTGTTTTGGAGGTGGATGTGTTAAGCTGTCTATATTTCGACTGTTGGAGTGTGAAAAACTGTGTAAAAGTCAATGTGAGGCTGTCAAGTGTGCCAAACGCACAGTCATTAATAAGGAACTTGGCTCAGAGTGTCGTAATTGGACCAATGCAAAAGCCAAGCAGAACGGCTTCAAAGAATTCGATATTCTATGAGAAGATTATATGTGCCGACTTTATAGAAAATCCTAACAAGTTCCGGTCTCATTTTGAATCAGTAAACTCGAAAACAACCGTCCAAAAGCTATGTGAAGACGATGGCACAGAAAAGGAGGATGACAGAGAAAAGGCCGAAATATTAAACACCTTTACCCAAAACTGTTTCACTGCGGTACATCGTACTGTAGTTTGTAGTATACAAGATGTTCAGCAAGGAGTTCCTCATCGCAAAATTCAGTATGTCCGAAACCAACATCGAGAGATGCGTGCAAGGAATGGTATGTTTATTGTGAAAGCTGTAAGAATATTACAAGGAAGTTTCCAAATTGTTCTAAAGGTGCTAACAGATGGCGGCTGTAATTGCAGTATATGTTGCTTATGAATATGCCGCTTTCAGCTCAGAGCGATCAGTTACACCATTGAAAAGTTAAAGTTCACCGAAGGAAGAGGCTGAAACTATGTATTCCTTTGAACAATGTGTTTTTCTGGTATTGGGAACCACAAGTCAGAACACAATCCTAAGCATGTTCCAAAACTTAGCGATGTGGAAACCATTCTCAAGCTCTTTGCCCGATTTGAAAGGACAGAAAGGGTGGCTGGTAATCCGATGGGGCATATTGTTATTCATGATGAAGTCTCGAACGTTTGTGAAATTATTCAGCAAACGCCAAGGAAATCCGACTGAAGAATGGCAGTAGTTACTGGTTTGAAGCTCTGCAGTGCACTCAAAAAATTGAAACAGAGCCTACAGACGTTTACACTCAAAATACAAAGCCATCAAACCATACGGCTACAATCTGCGCGACAAAGGGCTGACCTTGCGAACCAGATTCTCACAATGACTGACGAAGAATAATTTTGTGTCGGTAGCCCAGGTTCACAGACGAAGCGCACATCGTCCGGAATGGTGTCTTGCATGATCAAAACTGACGATTTTGGGCTTCAGAAGACCCCCATTTATGGGAAGCGAAACAACTGTATTCTTACTGAGTTGCTGTTTGGGTTGCGATACGCAGCGGGACGTTATTGGGCCCTTTTCCCATGCCAGGACAACTTGCCGCCACTCAAGTAGCGTTGAAGAAGGGCAAGCAACTAAGGGCTGCTTTCTATGTTTTCTGTTTTAATATTTTGTGACTAAGCAGTTATCGCTTCAAATTTATTTTATACCTGACATGCCGGTTTAAAATGTTTTATTTCTGATGAAGACACTCTTAAATGTGGTAGAAACCAAGGTCAAAAAGACTTCATTTTCTCGCCCGCATGCTGTAATTGTTTCAATATTTTTTGGTGTGTTTGTGAAGGAGTCCAACTAACATTTAAACCTACTGGGACAAATAGGGCAATTATTGTCCCGAGTTGTCAAACTCCTGTTTTTAATTGTGTTTTAGAGTTACAGTTCCTATTCAATGAGGTGTCCGTTAGGCATAGCAGCTCAGGTAGACAGCATCATATAGCGGACACTGGGGACTGTGGAATAACGCCCTACACTCGTCAGCTGCAGTATTTGTATCTAGTGAAATTTTTGAATGAGCAGTCAACGTTAACGTTGTCACAGTACTGAGTTTTGGAAGCAACTTCTTGTAATGATCTTGAAGTAATCTTGTGTTTAAATGTTACCCTCTTGTTTAAATGTTTTTCAGTATTTATATACACTAAAGCACCAAAGAAACTCTTATGGACATGCGTTCTCAAATACAGAGATATGTAAACAGGTAGAATACGACGCTGCGGTCAGCAACGTCTATATAAGACAATAAGTGTATAGCGCAGTTTTTAGATCGGTTACTGTGTAATTATGTAATAGGCGTATTTAAACTGTTTTAGCATGTAATTATCTGAACTGTTTCTTATTTAAATTGTTTTGTTAATTAAATTGCATTGTGTATTATTGAGAAAGAGCGGGAAACCGCGCATAGATACATTTTGAGAAAGAGCGGGAAACAGCGCGCAGTAATACATCTGTAATGGTAGCAGGGATTGTCTGCACCAAAAACCATTGTTGGCGGCGAGACCGCACTTTTGTAGCATTGAGCGTTGGAAGCGAGCAGTTGCGAGTAAGATGTGAGACGAGGCAGTCGTAGCTAGCGAGACATGAGAGGAGGTCGCTGTAAGCGAGGTATGAATTAACACTTTGAAAGAAGCGGTGTGCTCGCCAGCCACTCGCTATATGTAGCGCAATGCTAGTTTTTAAGAATTTTTGTAAAGAACTATGCCCCTTGTAATTGTTTGTCAAGATCGTTCTCAGAATATAGTTATGTAATTTTGATGGAAAATTAGGTATGTAGCGCAACGCTACTTTTTAAGAATTTTTGTAAAGAACTATACCCCTTGTAATTGTTTGTCAAGTTCGTTCTCAGAATATAGTTAACTTCTACCAGATTAAATGCATTAAGAATTTTCTATCCCAAAATCATTCACGTAAATGCTTTACGGAATTTATTGTTATCTTAAAAGAAAAGTCTAAACTGAGCTTCAGCTTTTATCAAATCTAAATTAACTTCAACTTAAAGAATTCCAGTCACAAAGTATTATGAAACTCCACCAGCAGCTTATAATTATGTTAAAGAGAAGTAAGTATATTCATTCCACAGTTTGCTGTAGCAGTCAGATGGCGATCCAGTATAAATAATTAAAGGTAAGAATCAGTCTTAATAATTTCAGGTAACGACTGAGGGCCACGGCGACAACACATTTTATGTTTCGTCGTAATAATCAGCAGGTAGTCTTGACAGAGCAGCAGTTAAAAGATTTTAAGAGACGCAGCGTTCAGTCAGCAAGCAAACGTTCATCCAATATTAGACGGGAAGGTTTCACTTGTATTTGATTATTTGTTTCTTTGACCGTTTCGATTTCTTCCGAGATCGACTGTATGTGATTGTCTACATATGTTTTGCCCTGGGCAAAAACTTTCTTTTTGTCGTCCTGACGCTGTTTAGTGATTTTTTGTAGTAATTCTTTTCGTTCTTTATCCTGCGATCGCACCAGTTTACGGTGACGTATCAAACAGTTTTCTGTGTGATTGTTAAAACGTTCATCAATCTGAGCGTTTTGTTTAGCAAAGTTTTCTGTCGTTGTTTCCCGTATACTAACTGCAAATGTTGCTTGGTTATCGGATATTTCTTGAATTTTGTCGCGTAATTCTTGTGTTGATTGTGAACATTTTTCAGCGACAGTTTGAATTTCTACTTTGATTTCGTGTTTTAGATTTTGGTACATGTTGTCTAATTTCTGATCTGTGTGTGCGTGTTCTGCCTTAATTTCGTTTTTTAGATCTTGTGACCTTTTTTCTAATTCTTGTGACCCTCTGTTAAAGTTTTGATTCATGTCTTGTCTCATTTGTAGCAAAAATGCCATTATTGGATCCGTTTCGGATTGACTTCTGTGTGTATTTGTATTCGTTGTTAAAGGCTGTAGATCTGTGTTCATTTGAACATCCTCAGATGATTGTGACTGCGTCACGTTTTCCGTAATTTCGGAATTTTGGTCATGAGAACTGTTGGATCTGCTACGCAGGTTGTGTAGCTGTGTACTGTTTGAATCTAAATCAGTGCTTAATGGAGTCTCTCTGTCTCTGCATTGTAGTGGTTTCGTTACTGAAACTGTTATGTCTACTATGCGGAATTTGTGACTGTGTACCGTCTGTTGCATTTAATGCCAAATTATTTTGCACTACCGTTTCATTGTCTGTGGGCATTTCTGAGGTTACTTGTTCGTTAAACGCTTCCATATTTTTACAGTTATTAAATGTCTGTTCACCTAACGTTTCAGAATCAGGGTTTTCACACGTATTATTACTGCCTATTCCAGAAAAGAATCTCTCGTCAGTATTTTGTACAGTTTTATCAGTTTGAGAACGAGTAATTATTCTGCGGGACATTGTCTATAATCATCACACGCTACAAAAAGTTTTATCAGTTTGAGAACGAGTAATTATTCTGCGGGGCATTGTCTATAATCATCACACGCAACAAAATATATCACTGTTCAAAGCGGATTCAACACTGAACAAACACTTTTCAACGCCGAATCAATAAAGCAAACAGAATTGCCGATGACCTGTGAATAAAAGTTATACACTTTAGTATATGCGTTGCGCCACTTAACAGTAACTTATTCACACTATTATCAAAGTCAGTATATTCATATCCACAGTAGATTCACTAAAATGTCGTACTGAATGGATATCGCCAAGTGAAACCTTCCCGTCTAATATTGGATGAACGTTTGCTTGCTGACTGAACGCTGCGTCTCTTAAAATCTTTTAACTGCTGCTCTGTCAAGACTACCTGCTGATTATTACGACGAAACATAAAATGTGTTGTCGCCGTGGCCCTCAGTCGTTACCTGAAATTATTAAGACTGATTCTTACCTTTAATTATTTATACTGGATCGCCATCTGACTGCTACAGCAAACTGTGGAATGAATATACTTACTTCTCTTTAACATAATTATAAGCTGCTGGTGGAGTTTCATAATACTTTGTGACTGGAATTCTTTAAGTTGAAGTTAATTTAGATTTGATAAAAGCTGAAGCTCAGTTTAAACTTTTCTTTTAAGATAACAATAAATTCCGTAAAGCATTTACGTGAATGATTTTGGGATAGAAAATTCTTAATGCATTTAATCTGGTAGAAGTTAACTATATTCTGAGAACGATCTTGACAAACAATTACAAGGGGTATAGTTCTTTACAAAAATTCTTAAAAACTAGCATTGCGCTACATATAGCGAGTGGCTGGCGAGCACACCGCTTCTTTCAAAGTGTTAATTCATACCTCGCTTACAGCGACCTCCTCTCATGTCTCGCTAGCTACGACTGCCTCGTCTCACATCTTACTCGCAACTGCTCGCTTCCAACGCTCAATGCTACAAAAGTGCGGTCTCGCCGCCAACAATGGTTTTTGGTGCAGACAATCCCTGCTACCATTACAGATGTATTACTGCGCGCTGTTTCCCGCTCTTTCTCAAAATGTATCTATGCGCGGTTTCCCGCTCTTTCTCAATAATACACAATGCAATTTAATTAACAAAACAGTTTAAATAAGAAACAGTTCAGATAATTACATGCTAAAACAGTTTAAATACGCCTATTACATAATTACAACTGCTGCTGCGAAGGCAATTGCACGAGTGCACCATGAATATCAAGAATCCGGTAAAACATCAAATATCCGACTTCGCTGCGGCCGGAACAAGATCCTCCAAGAATGGCACCAACGACGACTGAAGATAACCCTTATATGTGACAGAAGTGCAACCTTCAGCAAATTACTGCAGATTTCAATGGTGGGACAGCAGCAAGTGTCAGCGTGCGTACCATTCAACGAAATATCATCAATATGGGCTTTCGGAACCGAAGGCCCACTTGTGTACCCTTACTCCACATTTGGGACCGTCAACACTGATATTGGATTGTTGATGAGTGGAAACAAGTTTCTTTGTCTGAGGAGTCTCGATTCAAATTGCGTCGGTCCGATGGACGTGTACGTGTAAGGAGACAACAGCATAAATCCATGGACACTACATGTCAGCAGGGGATTTTTCAAGCTGGTGGAGGCTCTGTAATGGTGTGGGGCGTGTGCAGTTGGAGTGATGTGGGACCCCTGATATGTCTAGATACAACTCTGACAGGTGACACGTACGAAAGCATCCTGTCTCTTCACCGGCACTGCACATTCTGACGGTCTTGGGCAATTAGAGCAGGACAATGCGACACCCCACACTTCCATAATTGATACACAGTGGCTCGAGGAACGCTCTTCTGAATGTAAACACTTCCACTGGCCACCAAACTCCCCAGAAATGAAGATAGCATATCTGGGATGCCTTGCATCGTGCTGCTCAGAAAGGATTCCTACTGCGTCGTACTCTTATGGATTTATGGAGAACTCTGCAGGATTCATGGAGTTATTTCCCTCCAGCACTCTTTCAGCCATTTGTCGACGCCATGCCACGTCGTGTTGCGGCACTTCTATGACCTAGCGGGGGCCCACAGGATATTAGGGAGGTGCATTAGTTTCCTTGGCTCTTTAGTCACGCAGCAGCCATCGATATAAATAGTTCTCCTCTATGTTTCATCATCCATCCGTCAGCAGCGATTGGTGTGCTGCTATTGGGTGCCGCTGTCGACGTCCGGAGAGATCACGAGATATGAAGTGCTACGGAGAGGGCCTCAGTGGCTGGCCAGTGGCGATTGCTGCAACAGTGCTGTTTAGGGGCTCAGCGGTGGAGATCATTAGTTGCCAGTGCTACGAATCAGTTACCTTTACATACAATTACAAGAAAACAAGTGCGGCAGGTCACACTGCCGTGTAGTATAGTTTCGCTATGTATTGCTGTTTCGTGTTAGACTTATTGGAGTAGTGGAAAGTGAGTTTGTGTTTGATTTGTTCCGCCTGAGATCTTCTGTGGGTTAATTCCTTGTTCACGTAGCATACGTATGGAGCTGAATGTTACGGCGTTCTGAACACTTACTACTTAAAAGGATTGGTATTTTTGACACCCTCAATCTGATTGTCATGTAACTGGCTATTTAAGTAAACCTGATATAACGTGATCACTTGATTTCGATTCGATTACGAGTCAGTGGACCTTATAATGTGGAGGGTTTGTTGAAAGTCTGAATCAGCTTGTTGAATGTGCAGCCGATTCGTATCTGGTAAGAATCCCAGACTGTGCAGCAGTACTCCAAAAGAGGACGGACCAGCGTAGTGTAAGCAGTCTCTTGAGTTGATCTGTTACATTTTCTAAGTGTTCTGTCAATAAAATGCACTGTTTGTCTATGTGTTCTCACCAATTTAAATAGTTCATAGTTGTGATTCCTTGGTATTTAGTTGAATTTACGGCCTTTAGATTTGATTGATTAACCGTGTAACCGACGTTAACGGATTTCTTTTAGCAATGTTGTGGATGAGCTCAGACTTTTTAGTATTTGGTGTCAATTGCCTATTTTCGCACCATACGGATGTCGTTTCTAAATCGTTCTGCAATTTGTTTAGTTATTATGATCACTTTACAAAGCGATAAACTACAGCATCATGTGCAGATACCCTACGACGGCTGCTCAGATTGTCTCCTAAATTATTGATACAGATAAGGAATAGCAGAGGGCCTATAACATTACCTTGGGGAACGCCAGAAATCATTTCTGTTCTACTCTATGTTTATTCGTCAATTACCATGAACAGTGGCCTCTCTGACAAGAAGTCACGAATCCAGTCGCATAACTGAGAAGATTTTCCATAAGCACGCTATTTCACTAAAAGCAGCTTGTGTGGTACAGTGTAAAATGTCTTCTGGAAATCTAGAAATACGGAATCAATTTGAAATTCCTTGTCAATGGAACTCATCATTTCCTGTCTAAGGAGGTAGTTGTGTATCACAAGAACGATATTTTCTAAATCCATGTTGACTGTGTGTCAGTAATTCATTATGTTCGAACACAATATATGCGCCACGATCCTGCTAGATATCGATATTAATGATGTGGGCCGGTAATTTAGAGGATTAAATGTACTACCTTTCTTGAATATTGGTGTGACTCGTGCACTTTTCCTGTCTTTGGATACGGAGTTTTCGTTGAGCTAGCTAGATGTGTTGAGATGTGTATACAGCAGAGCGGATTTCATGGTAGGGTAAGGGAAGGCGATTAAAGTTTCGTTGGTAGAGGATGTGGAGGGTACGGAGGTATAGTGTTGGAGGAATGTTCTGATAGAGGATCGGAAGAGTACCAGAACCAGCGACCATGGTTGAATTGTCCAAATGTGTGTGAAATCTTGTGGGACTTAACTGCTAAGGTCATCAGTCCTTAAGCTTACACACTACTTAACCTAAATTATCCTAAAGACAAACAGACACACCCATGCCCGAGGGAGGACTAGAACCTCCGCCGGGACCAGTCGCACAGTCCACGACTGCAGCACCTTAAACCGTTCGGCCAATCCCGCGCGGCAGCAGGGTTGGAACAAGTGGTGGATAGTATCCAGTTTACTGGTAACGTAGGACATTCAAAGATATTTAAGATGGAGGAGTAGGCATCGGAATTTTATAATTACATGGGCAGATAGTCCCGAGCGTTGCTCATCATTGCTAACCACAAGTCCTTGCTGGAACATTCCTGACCACCACGCTTCTGTACTATATGGGAGGGTGTTATTGCCAATGGGACCACCAATTCACGGTGACGCTCTCTCACGTTTGCCCTAGCAGAATGGCTAATTTCGAGTGTGCGCGCTGCCCAACAGAAATTACCTCCATCTCCCATGACGCCAACCAAACAACTGATTTCGCAGCGCACTCTGGGCTACTACCAGCAATCACAAAGCCATCTGTTATTTAAATACACGCTATTTCTGCATACCTTCCCTGCGACATATAGCAGTTCGTAATACGTACATATATTTGCAAGGAAAAAGAAATAGTTGCAATGAGTTTTGCTCCACCTGTTGTATCCGCACAACACTGAATATGTTGGAGGTTATTTGGTTATAAACTTGTTCGTACACTCACAGCACTTGTTCTTGACCATTGTTATGATCACTTTGCTCGTGGGCCTCAAACTTGTATTCGGTACCAGATGGCCGGCCGCGGTGGTCTCGCGGTTCTAGGCGCGCAGTCCGGAACCGTGCGACTGCTACGGTCGCAGGTTCGAATCCTGCCTCGGGCATGGATGTGTGTGATATCCTTAGGTTAGTTAGGTTTAAGTAGTTCTAAGTTCTAGGGGACTGATGACCACAGCAGTTGAGTCCCATAGTGCTCAGAGCCATTTGAACATTTTTTTTTTTTTTTTTTTTTTGGTACCAGATGGTTCTGTCTCCGTGTCGTTTTTCTGACAACGTTACTGTACACTCCGCCGTCGTCACGTTAGTCGACATTCTGAATGATAGATTACACTCTGATTACGTGGTTATTATTATGTCTGAGTGTTTTTACCAGGAAGTATTTTTTGTTTAGGTCCTTAACCACAGCAGTACCAAGGCACTTTCGATAATGCACATTATACCCAACCGAAAAAATATTACAGGAACATAACTTCGTTAATAATAGTGTAGTTGTCACCCACATACTCTTGAAAATGGTAATGATGAATAAATGCGGTCTAGAACATGATAATACCCTGTAGTACACTCTTAGCAGTATCAACGCAGTTTCAGTAACATGTCCTACCGACTTCGTGAGCATGAAAAAAGAATTAGAGGTGAAAGTTTCATTCATTGTTGTCCAATTTTACAGTAAACCAACTTTGGAAGTGATATTGATATGTAAGTAGGCCCCTGAACCCTGCAAGTACTGAATACGCCATTTGTTTGAGAAAAAGTGACATCTGCTACTGAGACTTCAACTTCTTTGTTAAGAAAATCTAAAACACATTTTTATAATATAAACAGAGTAAATTAAAATGTTTCCGTAAGGTGGACAGAAAGCTCTCCCTCTCAAATGTTTTTTTTCAGAGAAATTAAACAGAATAACTCATCGTTATACTACTACGCTATTCAGAGCCACAGGAAACCATGGGTCGCTTCTCCCAGAACTCTCGTATAGTATAGCCGAGTTCGTGCTCATCCCGTATATAGATGTTTATGAATTATATGGAAGTTCTGATTATTATTCGCTGTCATTCTGGACTGATGAATAAGACTCAATGTAAAAATACAATTTACTAACAGTACACAAATATGTGGTGTGCACAGTTACAGGAAATAGGTTAATATGTTTCACTGCCAAAAATGTATCCGAGAAGAGAGTCATTATTTCCCGGTTTACTCCATTAAAAGTCACGCACCGAGAACAATTACAAATCTAATTTTGAAATATACAGTTTAATAGCAAAAAACGTATGTCGTTTTAACGAGCAAGTTTTACAGACAGCCGGACGATCCTGTGGTGTGGCAACGTAATCCAATCTCTCAATTTAATTGCTGCACGTTGCGCCATTAAATTATAATTCTGTTTCAATATCGGCTGATGGATACTGCTCATAATCAATTAGCGTGGAAGATTCGCCGTATTACGAGCGACAGATACTCGTGTTAATCCGGATCAGGTTTTAGTCAAACGAAGGTAAAAACCACTTCATTTAGATTTGGGGTCAGTGTAAAACAAAAGGGTCACGTAACGAACACAATTCACAACATGAAAACTTTGCTGTTCCCTTGTCGAAAGTACACAATGTCAGGTGGTTGACTTCTGTCAAATGTACACTAATATTTACCTGGTCTTTATGTGTACTATGTTGTCTTTAATAGAAAATATTAGTACCCCGCAGCCACTGCAAGTGTTATGTGCACTATCGTGACTTAATAACTCACTTCTTAGATGTAGGATCATGAACTTATTTCAATAGGAGTACATGACTGAAATGTCCATCTACGTATACATACATGGCACCCATGAGAATTTATTGTGTACTGTGGTGGGCGTTTCATACACAAGTTGATGATGTTGTTTCCTAATCCATGCGCGTAAGGAAAGAGGGAAGAATTACCGTCAGTGGACGTTGACACGTTCCGTAATCTTTCTTATTCTGACCGATTCGGATAGCGAAACTGTCGCAGATTTCTTCGAGTACCGGTTGTCTAAATCTATAATTCGGGCGACGCTAGTACAATGTTGCCAATTTCTTTAACAGAGCATCTCTATTGTGTAGTGTCTAGGAAGTTGAACAAGTCTTTAATTTAGGTACAATGAACATATCTCTTGATGACAACACTGGATATTAAATTAAATAAATTCTAAACGATAAGTGACACCGTAAGAAGAAAACTAAAAAACAAAACCTGTACGTGCGCTCATGTCTGGTTATATATTGTAATGGCTGGTCCTTCACCGCATTATGAAAATTACTGACAGATACTGAGTGAGTGAGAGAGAGAGAGAGAGAGAGAGAGAGAGAGAGAGAGAGAGAGAGAGATAGAGAGAGAGAGAGAGAAAGAGACAGAGAGTAATAAAAGCCGCAGAAAAACAGAGGAAAGAAAATTCTAATGTCCGTAAACCGATCATCTAAATAAAATTGTTTTACATATGAATAGATATGAGAATAATTGCAAATATGTAAATTAAGCGATAAAATACAGTTTCATGAAACATATAGGGATCATCTTGAAACTATGAGTAAAAGGGGACTAACGAGAGTAGATACAAGCCAATCGAAATAAAAGTGTGGGATGGCAGAAGAAAATATAGGAATGAATTCAGTGAAGACGGAAAAGGTCACTAAGTGCTAATATTTGTTGGACGGGAGAAGATGAAAAGTGTACTTGACAAGGAATCATTTCGTTTCTTGTTACAGTAGGCTAAAAGAGATTTGTTAATCACTTTAACTTTCAAAATTCGTTTTTCGGTTTTGCAATGTCTCTTTTGCCTCTCTGTACAAAAAGAAATACCCAGATGATTCATCACTCCCAGCCCAAACAGCTAAGGATAGAAACTTGATATTTTGAGAGGCTGTTGATCCTACACTGCAGGCATCGTTTAAGAAGAGATTTTTCGACATTTCACCCCTAAGATGGTGACATAGGAGATGACAGTTTTTTGACAATATGTCACGACGGAGGTGATTTTGAAGCTAGAAGCGCGTGCGAAATTTGGTATTTGATTTCTAGGTCGGAAATAAAGAACTGTGTGTGTTAGCATTTTTGGAAATGTGGCCTCCATGAGCGATTTTTTCTTAAAATAAAGTTTTGTTAAAGAACTACTAAAGCATTTTACAAGAAACGTCTCCGGAAACTGGTTTTTGACTTCTCTGTTAGAAAAAAAAAAGTGTTTCAGTGTGTTTGTAAATTAAACGCCTCTGGTGTGATATAGGGGAGCAAAATTTTTATGAAAATATTGCGTAATCTTGGTTAGAAACAAGGGAGTATTACAGCACAACCATGGTTTAAGAAGGGTGGAAATAGGGATGAAATGTTAATTGAAAATACGCCGCTTTCAAGGTAACAGAACCGCGAAATTTGGTATTTGGTTTCCTCGCCAAAAATAAAGAATTATGTGTTTCGGTGTTTTCTGGAGTTAAACCCCCAAGTGAATATAAATCACTGCAGCATTTTTAAGGCTACATCTATGAAAATCGACGTTTGACGTCTCCAACGGGAATAAAAAGAGACTGTTTCATAGATTTTTTTTAAAAGTCAATCCCGAAAGGGGAACGCAGGGTACGAAACGTTCCATGAAAATATTTCGTTACGAAATCATCTTTCAGCTGATATATTTATATTTAGCTTCTCGGGTTGACATTAAAAGAATTACATGTTTTAGTGTTTTTGGAAATAGTCCCTAAGGGGTTGATATAGAGAATGAGAAATTTGATGTAATATTTCGTTATTTCAGATAGAAAAGAAGAATATGTGTGAGAGGATAAATGTATTTGTGGAAATGTCAAATGAATTCAAAATTTCGGATTGACAATAACCTCTGATTCCAGCCACCAGAATGCGCTTCTACGTCAGTTCATTCCGAAAACACAATGCTTCTATGACGTTAGTTGGACCACACTCTTTCCACGAACGAAGCAGTGGGTGCTAAGCTATTTGTAAAAAATTCAGTTTACTAATAAAACCTATCTTCAGGCTATTATTCTATTGGAATCCCATCACGACTACGTGTTTGACTCCTACAAATGGATCACAAACTGCCTTTCAATCTCTTAGGCTGTCAGGTTTCCAAGAGCAGCAGAACAATGTTAAAGGTATGCCCCTGCTGTGAACGAAGCTTTGTTTCGCACCACTAGCCTAGCAAGGTTGCTGCGAGACGAGGAAGCGATAGAGGCTGTTGTGAGGTGACTGGAAGCCATAAAGCGGCTTAATTGCTGTCGCATAAGCGGCGCTGGCTGCTGTGTGCGTAGAGCGTTCCCCTGGCGGGTAGGCAGCTGAGCAACGCCAGGTTCAGCGGAGGAGTGTGTTACCAATTGTATGGCTGCTGCCGCAAGCCTGGTAGTCCATTCTGTGAATTCACACTGATAAATATTCAGAAATTATTACCTAGAAACAAAAACAACAAAAAAAGAAAACAAAGAATGAGAGCGTACTGGCATTAATATTTCAAATAGTTTCTTTTACACGAATCTCGATCCAAGCCATCGAACAAGTCGAAAAAATCGGCATAGTTGAGAAAAGGATTTTTCTTAAATGAGTGAAAGTCATAGCTCCAATCGACAAATGTTGAACGAGAAATTAGCAGGATATACGAAGATCTGTCGATTGCTTCTTGTACGTATCGATTCCTTTATCACATTTCAAGATATATTGAAAAACCACTAAAAATATGGTTCTCTGTAACATTCGCGTTCCCATACTTCCTATTTATTTCAAACTATTAAGTTGAAAAAGTACTGCTCGAAAAATTTTTAAAAAAATGTTTTTTCCAGAGTTATCGATTTTTTTAAAGAAAAGATGCACTCGACAGTTGGTTAGATTCTTCAGCGGATGGCACTACATTAGCAGTTTTAGGCTTCTTGTTTTATTTTGCAAGGAGCTGTGATACCATACTATTAAGTAATTTTTAGAATTTTATTAATTGTAAGGATCATGAAATGACTTCAAAGAACTAGCACTTTTCTTGAGCGCCTTTTCTTTAACTAACTCTGAAGGATGTTACTATTGAATTCCTATATTTAAAATAATTTAAGATATGTTTCATTCATGTTTAGTATTAGCAACTGAGTAATAAAGTAAAGCGTGCAAACACGCAATGCGTCCGTTGAAGATGATGACAGAGTGGGGAAAACTGTCACCGGCTCGATCCTCAAGCTATTTCTAAACAGCCTGCGCTTGCGTAATGTTGGAAGTCATTTTGTGATCCTTTTTTTTGGGGGGGGGGCATTAATCTTCTGATTGGTTTGATGATGCGGTCCTCCACGAATTCCTCTCCTGTGCCCACCTCGTCATCTCCGAGTAGCACTTCCAACCTACGTCCTCAATTATTTGCAGGATGTATTCCAATTTCTGTCTTTCTCTACAGTTTTTGCTCTCTACAGCTCCCTCTAGTACCATGGAAGTCATTCCCTCATGTCTTAGCAGATGCCCTATCATCCTGTCCCGTCTCCTTATCTGTGTTTTCCACATATTCCTTTGCTCTCCAATTCTGCGTAGAACCTCCTCATTCCTTACCTTATCAGTCCACCTAATTTTCAACATTCGTCCGTAGCACCACATCTCAAATGCTTCGATTCTCTTTCGTTTCTATTTTCCCACAGTCCGTGTTTCACAATCATACAAAGCTGCACTCCAGACATAGATAAATTTCTTTCTCAAATTAAGACCGATATTTGATATTATTAGACTTCTCTTGGCCAGGAATGCCATTTTTGCCGTTGCTAGTCTGCTTTTGATGTCCTCCTTACTCCGTCCGTCTGCCTAGGTAGCAGAATTCCTTAACTTCACCTACTTCGTGACCGTCTGTCCTGATGTAAAATTTCCCGCTGTTCTCACGTTTACTACTTCTCATTATCTTCGACTTTCTACGATTTACTCTCAATCCATACTCTATACTCATTAGACCGTTCATTTCGTTCAGGAGAGCATGTAATTCCTCTTCACTTTCACTCAGGATAGGAACGTCATCAAAGAATCATATCACTGACATCCTTTCATCTTGAATTTTAATTCCTCTCCTGAATCTTGCTTTTATTTCAGTCATTGTTTCCTTGATGTACAGACTGAACAGTAGGGGCGAAAGGCTACATTCCTTTCCTACTCCCTTTCTAATACTCGCACTTAAAATTATTGGTCGTCCACTCTTATTATTGCTTCTTGGCTGTTGCACATGTTGTATATGACCCGTCTCTCCATATAGCTTACCCATACTTTTTTCCGAATTATAAACATCTTGCACAATTTTACATGGTCGAACGCATTCCCAGGTCGACATATGCTATGAACATGCCTTGATTTTTCTTTAGTCTTACAACGTCAGAATTGCCTCTCTCTTGCCTTTACGTTTCTTAAAGCAAAACCGATCGTTATCTAGTGCATCCTCAATTTTCTTTTCCATTCTTCTGTGTTTCATTTTTGTAAGGAACTTGGATGCATGAGCTGTGAAGCTGGTTGTGCAGTAATTCTCACACTTGTCAGTTCTTGCCGTGTTCGGAATTGTGTTGCTGATGCTTTTCCGAAAGTGAGATAGTATGTCTCCAGACTCATGCAGTCTACACGCCGATGTCAATAGTCGTTTTGTTGCCACTTCTCCCAATGATTTTCGAAGTTCTGATGGAATGTTGTCTATCCCTTCTGCCTTATCTGATATTGAGTCCTGCAAAGCTATTTTATATTTTGATTTTAATACTGGGTCCCCTATTTCTACTAAATCGACTAATGTTCCTTCTTCTATCACATCAGACAAATCTTCCATTCATAGAAGCTTTCAGTGTATTCGTTCCATCGATCCACTCTCCCCTCTGCATTGAACAGTGGAATTTACGTTGCACTTTCGTTTAATGTCACCGAAGGTTGTTTTGACTTTCCTGTACGCTGTGTCTCTCCTTCAGACAATCATTTCTTTTTCGATGTCTTCACATTTTTCCTGCAGCCATTTCGTCTCAGCTTCCTGCACTTCCTATTTATTTCATTCCTCAGCGACTTGTATTTCTTTATTCCTGAGATTCCCGAAACATTTTTGTACTTTCTCTTTTCATCGATCAATTGAAGTATTTCTTTTGTTAACCATAGTTTCTTCGCTGTTACCTTCTTCTTAATATGTTTTTCTTTCCAGCTTCTGTGGTGGCCCTTTTTAGAGATGGCTATTCCTCTTCATCTGCATTGCTTCCTGAGCTGTTCCGTACTACTGTATCTATAGCTTTAGCGAACTTTAATCGTATCTCGGCATTCCTTAGTATTTCCATATCCCACTTCTTTGCGTACTGATCCTTCCTGAGTAATGTCTTGAACTTCAGCCCAGTCTTCATCACTACTAGCTTGTGATCTGAGTCTGTATCTGCTCCTAGTTACGCCTTACAATCCAGCATCTGATTTCGAAGTTTCTGTCTGGCCTTGATGTCATCTAACTGAAATCTTCCCGTAACACCCGACCTTTTCCAAGTATGCCTCCTCCTCATGTGAATCTTCAGAATATTCGCTATTACTAATTGAGATCTACTGCAGAACTTAATGTCTTTTTCCTCTCTCATTCCTTGTCCCAAGCCCATATTTTCCTGTATCCTTTTCTTCTACTCCTTCCTCTACAACTGTATTCCAGTCTCCCATGACTACTAATTTTCATATCCTTTTACATACTGTATTACCCTTTTAATATCCTCATACACCTTCTCTAACTCTTCATCTTCAGCTTGCGACGTCGGCATGTATATCTGAACTATCGTTGTCAGCGTTGGTTTGCTGTCGCTTCTGGTAGGAACAAGCCTGTTACTGAACTGCCCTACCTTCCTATTCGTAACGTATCCTACTCCCGTTATACCATTTTCTGCTGCTGTTGATATTACCCTGTGCTTATGTGAGCAGAAATCCTTAGAGATCATAAAATTGTAAAAATTATTTAATAGCATGGTAGGGTGCCGGATATTCGTCATTCTGGCGGTTTTGATGCTCGCGCCCGTCTGCCCGACAATCAACTTTGGTGGCGCTGGCAGGCAACTCGCCTCTACGTTGTCAGTGGAGCGCCCTGTATGAGAAGCGTGGAATTGTTGAGGCAATAAATTGCGGCATTTGCCTCTGGGAGTTGTTTATCGTAACAGATCCTGATTGTGAGCGCCGATGTGGTGTACGGTAGTATGGCGCTGTAGCATGGCGTGTTAAATGTTTTTGTTTTAGCAAGACAGTGTTGGACGGCACCAGTGAAAAGCGAATTCCACCTACTTATTTGAACTATAAGGCTAAAAGAATTGTTTTATTACGTCTGTGGTAGTGAAAATGCAAAATCGGACATTACATATTGAAAGAAGATTGTTTTTCAAATGCTGTAGTTGACCTGTGATACATACTGTTTTCCAGTGAGAGTTCTTAACTTCGTCCCAGGAGTCGGTCGCGTTTGTTCAGTCACTCTCTCTAAGGTGATACCGAGCAATGCTTACAAGTAAATTTATTACACTACGATCCGTTACTATGGCATTTAGTTTCGCTGTCTCCGGGTGTTCCATTTTGTTGTAGAATCGGGATCGGTAGTGCAAGGTGGTCTACTGTATTACAGACAGCTATCGTTGAGAACTCTGTAAACTTCTGGTCAGCCACCACTATGGAGCAATTACTGCTGGGTGCTGCGGGTTTTGAGTAGCAGCGATAGGCGCGGAACAAGGTTACTGCTCTTTGAGTTTGATGTGAAGTGGTATCACGAAGTGTGGCCCTTATAGCTGTCCTGTCGTTGTCTTGTCACTTGCTGGTACTGTTCTGGTTTGCCGAAGTCACGGAAAGTTGGGATCTGTTCATTGTTTTCTATTTTCCTCACTGCGGTAAGGGGCGGCTGTGTTGCTTTACCCTCTTACCTAGGTATGTGGTTACACACATATTTCCAAAATGTGTCCAAAGAACTATCCAATTATGCGAAATTATTGAAGCATTACCCTGTCCCACGAGGGCGATGCAGTGAAAGTTTCCCCCTGTAATCATAAAATAGACTGAGGTGCTGTGTGCTATAAGGACTATAGGCATTAAACATTAAGGGTGCGATTTAGGCGTCCCGAATGATTATAAATAAAATCGATGCTTTAAGGGCCACCTCTTTATTATTAGAAGTGATTCACCACGGTAATTTAAGTTATAGCGTTTACTTAATTTTTGCGCAAGATAATTTGTATAAGAAGTAATGCTGTTAAGCAAGAAATCTTCAGCATAACCTTATCTTAAACTGCGCTCAGCCACCCAATAACGCTACGCGATTTGTTTGCGGTGTGGTATTTGGGCCGTAACGAGTTAAAGCGCAATTCTGCATGATAAGACGGTGCAGTACGCATTAGTAACTGTGTTATACGTGAGTCATTTGTAGTGGTTGATGCTCAGTGTGTGTATATTTGTTGTATGTGGTTTATGTGTATTGTGTTGAATCTTGTGCACAGGTCTAAAGTAATTAAAATCAGATTTTATTTCTGATCAGATTTATTAATATATGTTTTGTCCGATAAAACTTTTATTAATGAACGAATATGCTTGTAAGATAGTAATTTCCATCAGTCTGCCAATATAGATGTTTTAAAAGAATTGTCTGAGTTATTGAGAGCATAAAGGAAATGAACCTGTTTTGGTTATTTGAATTCAATTTTAGCTGTCTGTAGTATTTCCATGGTCTGTCTGTGTCTCTGTTGGATCAACTGCTGTTCATTGTGGTTAAGGACTCCGGGAACATTTTAAGTGGACCATTGTCTTATAACTGTTTTAGCTGTAGCTTGAAATCAGTGCTTATGACTGGAGAATCAGTGGTGTCCAGCGAGTCCCCCTCAGCTGATGGTCCTAAAACCGTGAGGCCGGCAGCCCTGTTGCCAGCCAATAGTACCAGCTTCACCTAAGTGTTGTTTTGGTTAATAAATGGTATTAAGACTAATCGCGTCCGTTAATTACCGCAACCCTTCACTTCCACCCGTGAAAAATCCAGCAAAGTAGCACAACTCCTTGCGAAGAAAATAAGCCTAAAACTTTTATTGTGAGCCATCCGCTGAGAAGATCTACCCAATTACTGAGAGATCCCTCTTTTTCAAAAATCGGTATATCTCGAAAAATATTTGCTAATTTTGGGATCGAGTACTTTAACTCATCGCCATCCATACTTACAGTAAGGACAAGTATTTGAACGTGAATATTAAGGAGTTACCGAGGATTTTATCGGTTTTTAGATATGTCTCGAAAAGTAACGAAGCTTTACAACATTCTCCTCATCTTTTTTGATTGGAGCTACAGTATTTTCTTACTTAAGAAAGAGTTTTTTGGAGGTTCCAGGAATTCTTTTTTCAATCTTGAATCGTATTTCTGGAAAAAGAAATTCGTCTTCTCTTGAAAACCAAATTGTCTGCCCAGATCGCTAAGTTAACACAATTACTGGATTGCTAGTTTCGGCAGTGTTAGCTATGTCTCACAGTGCTCACACCACTGTTACATGTGAACTGTACAATATGCATAAAAATGTCGAGGCATTACAGTGACACGCTGGTGGTGCTACCATAAAGTATGTACAGCTGTAATACGAAAGGCAAGACACAAGACAGACACATGTCACCTCTTGGTACTATCTCTAGTAATTTTGTAGTAGACTATGAGGTGAAGAGGCTTTGGAGAGGCATAAAATGGAATGGAAATGAGGTTTTGACGTCTTGCCCTGGAGGCCCCTTGCGAGGCAGGTCCGGCCGCCGTGGTGCAGTTCTCATTATATTCGACGCCACACTGGGAGATCTGCGCACCGCATGGGGATG
Organism: Schistocerca gregaria; assembly: GCF_023897955.1. Taxonomy (NCBI): domain Eukaryota; kingdom Metazoa; phylum Arthropoda; class Insecta; order Orthoptera; family Acrididae; genus Schistocerca; species Schistocerca gregaria. The sequence goes on along the minus strand of NC_064927.1, from coordinate 189,371,838 downwards.
AAATGAGGATGAAGACAGCACAACATCCTGTCCTTGAGCGGAGAAAATCCCTGACCCAGCCGGAAATCGAACCTGTGCCACTAGGACGGCAATCCGTCACGCTGACCACTCAGCTATGGGGCGAACTGGAGAGGCATATTAGATAAGGGACTAAAGCCGCTAATCGAAAGTGAATCCGGAAAAGATGTTAATGTTTCAAATATCTTTTCGCATGGAAGTGATATTAGATAGATGAGGAACTTTATATAGAGACGTGATGACTGGGTGTTGTGTGATGTACTTAGGTTAGTTAGGTTTAAGTAGTTCTACGTTCTAGGGGACTGATGACCATAGCTGTTAAGTCCCATAGTCCTCAGAGCCACTTTTATAGAGAACTAGTGAAAATAGAGACCTAAAACTCGCATTCATTACGTGGCATATAAAAGGCACATGTATATTACAGTCTTTACACTGTAAGAGATCAATACCAACCGAAGCTAATGATTATTGTTTTTATTTTTCCAGTGATAAGAACTACAGTTTATGACTGCCAGTGTATCATGTTAAAAACATACATCATCCTACTCCAAGAAACTTTATAGTGTAAGAGGTCTAACAGAAAATGTTAACATGGTGGTATTGGAGGGTCTGGAACGTCTTTCAAATAAGCGGTTGAAGTAGTGTGAAAGCGTAAGTGGGTGCACTAAATATATTTGAGTTTAAAGTTTTAATGTTGTATCTACAGCATCAGATATCAATAATGTACAACTGCACAACTCCTTTTCATTTCTTAAACTATATTACATAAAAGTTCAAGCACACAGCTCGGCAAATTTTAGTAACATTGTGCATAAGACTGTTAAAGGACTTAAACCTCGGTAAAAGTGGTAGGACGGAAAAAAAAACATAGAAGATGTTAAACTTTCCTGTAGCTCAAAAGTTAAAAATTTTGCCTGTTTTTGACGTTCATTTGTATTTTTGTGTGTACATCGAAAAATCCTATTATTTCGACAAGGTATATATAATTTCTCAAGGCGCATCGAAACGTATATGCATACACAGATATCTGCAACATCAAACTGTATAAAATTATTTGGTAATTCCTTCCCGACCGCTTCATCGTGTTTCTGATATATTTGCAAATTTACCTTGATGAAACTTACACGTCCAGGATTGCTGGTATAATTGTATTAGTTACTGCTGTGTAATTTATCTCTAAACGGGTAATCGTTGTTGCACTATAGAGTTCTTCTTGCATGTGGTAAATTCGTCGGAACTTTCATGAAGAGAATGTTTCTTCGAAGTCTGGAGAGAAATGCAGGATATAAATTATGCTCTGGGTACAACAGTCTTTTGAATGTGCAGGTCCTTCGTCGCTGTGAATATCTTGAGGGACAAAATTCCCTCGGTCTAGCAGGAAGAGTGGATTTAAAAAATCTGACGGTGCTGGAAGCACCAGTGAATTTTGTCCGTACATTTCGCAGCAAAACCATGCATTCATGTTTCTTGATGTTTGCCAGTTTCCAGCGCAGGCTGTTTTATTTTGAAATAGTCACTCAGTTAATTACTTAACGATTAGCTAATTTTGCCACTTGGGCATAATGAAAGTATCCTGCTGTAAAAACAACTTCAAAAGTTGAAGCTGCTTCAAGAATAAAGAAGAAATGAAGTCAAAATATACGTGTATAAAAATGACTTTGGTACATACATCTTAGTAATTAATAGCAACACGTACAGCGTAATATATTCCACTCGTCCATACAAGGAAAGCAACATGTGACAACGTCCTTAATAAGGGTTGTGCCAGAGTTGATTTTCTAAATATGATTACACATTGGACGAACGGGAAGATCATTGAACACGGGACTGAGGGGATACGTTCTTTCTAGGAAGAGCAACGCTTCGCAATTGAAGTGAGAGGCATGTGACTAAAGATATTGATGATTTTTAGTTATAACCATTTCAGTAACTCTCCGGAAAACATTTAAAAACGAACAGATTTGCAGAAATGACGGTTTCCAGGTTACGTTTATACAACATTGAATCAGTTGTTAATTTTACACTAAATCTTTCCATTGTAATTGGAATCGAGCTTGCTGTTGCTATTTCTGGGCCATTCTTAAGTGTTTTAGACATTTGGAGACCATTTGAAGTAGATATTACAATTATTATACTTGTTGCACATTTTTCAATACTCCCTCTTAATAGGCACTACATTATGAAGGACTCTAGTTTGCAAGACAACAATCCAACATCCGTGCGAAAGTGTCTCGCGAGCTCTAGCAGTACTTCATGCAGTCGCTCGTCGAGCCGGCTAAAGACTTGAAAGAAACAAATGTTCCTTGCGCACTTGCGTTATAACAACTTAGTAAGCAAGACATGCTCTAATATTTTAGTAGAAGACCATCTTCATTCTTCCCTCCGCACGTACTAAAAAGTAGTACACCCGCCATCCCGTCCCGTTTCTAAGATTCATCTACCTTTGGAAGACTTATGTTTAGCTGCAACACCTTCTGTAAAACTGCTAGATAAGCATATTTATGTAGTAACATCTTTGGTGAAATCTCTATTTGGTATCTTTGAGAATACAGTCGCTTGATTTAAGATGGCAACCATGCCATGTCTATTTTCACTTTTAATAGCTGCAATAAAGAATTTGTTTGTTAACAGTCTGAAGAAATTTCATGTTAGCAGATTTTTTTGTTCTTGTTTAAACGTGGTTTTTTACGTCTGAGATAGAGAACTGTAGCTTCATTTGACTCTAATGTCGTAAGTAACTCATTCTGCTATGTTTTCAACGATAACTGTATTACATAGCTTTGTACTGTATATACAGGGTGGTGCAGTGACTGTGATAGGGCCAAATATCTCACAAAATAAGCGACAAACGAAAAATCTAAAAACAACGAAACTTGTCGAGCTTGAAGGGGGAAATCAGATGGCGCTATGGTTGGCTCGCTAGACGGAGCTGCTATAGGTCAAACGGATATCAACTGCGTTTTTTAAGCAGGAACCCCCATTACATATTCGTGTAGTACGTAAAGAAATATGAATGTTTTAGTTGGACAATCTTTTCGCTTTGTGATAGATGGCGCTTTAATAGTCCCAAACATACGGCTAACACTTGGTAACAGATCGGTTTTTTAAATTAAAATACAGAACGTAGGTACGTATGAACATTTTGTTTCGGCTGTTCCAATGTGATACACGTACCTTTAAGAACTTATCATTTCTGGGAACGCATGCTGTTACAGCGTGGTTACCTGTAAATACCACATTAATGCAATAAATGCTCAAAACGATGTCCGTCAACCTCAATGCATTTGGCAATACGTGTAACGACATTCCTCTCAACAGCGAGTAGTTCGCCTTCCGTAATGTTCGCACATGCATCGACAATGCGCTGACGCATGTTGTCAGGCGTTGTCGGTGGTTCACGATAGCAAATATCCTTCAACTTTCCCCACAGAAAGAAATCTTGGGACGTCAGATCCGGTGAACGTGCAAGCCACGGTATGGTGCTTCGACGACCAATCCACGTATCATGAAATATGCTATTCAATACCGCTTCAACCGCATGCGAGCTATGTGCCGGACATCCATCATGTTGGAAGGACATCGCCATTCTGTCATGCAGTGAAACATCTTGTAGTAACATCGGTAGAACATTGCGTACGAAATCAGCATACATTGCAACATTTAGATTGCCATCGATAAAATGGGGGCCAATTATCCTTCCTCCCATAATGCCGCACCATACATTAACCCGCCAAGGTCGCTGATGTTCCATCGTCGATTTTCCGTTGCCCAATAGTGCATACTATGCCAGTTTACGTTACCGCTGCAGGTGAATGACGCTTCGTCGCTAAATAGAACGCGTGCAAAAAACCTGTCATCGTCCCGTAATTTCTCTTGTGCCCAGTGGCAGAACTGTACACAACTGTACACGACTTTCAGAGTCGTCGACATGCAATTCCTGGTGCACAGAAATATGGTACGGGTACAATCAATGTTGATGCAGTATTCTCAACACCAACGTTTTTGAGATTCCCAATTCTCACGCAATTGGTCTGCTACTAATGTGCGGATCAGCCGCGACAGCAGCTAAAACACCTGCTTGGGCAGGTCGTGGTTGACGTTTCACATGTAGCTCAACACTCCCTGTTTCCTTAAATAACGTAATTATTCGGCGAACGGTTCGCACACTTGGATGATGTCGTCCAGGATACCGAGCAGCATACATAGCACACGGCCGTTGGGCATTTTTATCACAGTAGCCGTACATCAAGACGATATCGACCTTTCCCGCATTTGGTAAACGTCCATTTTAACACGGGTAATGTATCACGAAGCAAATACCGTCCGCACTGGCGGAATGTTACGTGATACCACGTACTTACACGTTTGTGACTATTACAGTGCCATCTACCACAAAGCGAAAAAGGTGGTCCAACTAAAACATTCATATTTCTATACGTACTACGCGAATGTGTAATAAATAATGGGGGTTCCTATTTTTAAAAAAACGCAGTTGATGCCCGTTTAACCTAAGGCAGTGCCATCTAGCGGGCCAACCATAGCACCATCTGGTTTCGCCCGTCAAGCCAGGCGAGTTTCGTTCCTTGTAGTTTTTTCGTTTGATGCTTATTTCGTGAGATATTTGACCCAGTCATTATCAATGGAACACCCTGTATACACTGCCACCGTATCTGCCATCACATGTAACTTTCTCTGCACAGATATGCGGAATACATCATGCTAAACACCACTCTTTTTTATCGTGACGCAAGTTGTAGGGATATGTGACACTTTTATAGAGGGTGAAGCATCTAAAATTTGCAGAGATAATATTGTGAAAATAAGAAGTGTTATTGATGTGAGGTTTTCACCGAAGTGTTGGTCGTTAAGAGATCGAATTTGCACACACATACACAGTGCCTATTGACATTAACAGACTAAATGTGGGGTTTTGTTGTAGTATTCTAGAGCGAGTCGTTTGTTAGATGTCGTAATTGGAAAAGTCTTCACTCCGATACTTGTGCAATACCTGTGGTAGCACACACTAACTAACAACACAAATGTATACACTAGTTGTGTTGATTCTGACCAGCAATGAGACAACTGGCCATCACAGGTTGTGCTCAAAATGACAACGTGCTAGCATTCCAGCTGAGATGTCCGAGCGGGGTGCAGTAATAAACGTTGGATACGTCCTTTAGATGGCGTCTTTCAGCTTTCCCTACATAATAAAGTATTGTTGTTGTTGTAGTCTTCAGTCCAGAGACTCTCCATGCTGCTCTATCCTGTGCAAGCTTCCTCATCTCCCTGTACCTACTGCAACGTACATCCTTCTGAATCTGTTTAGCGTATTCATCTCTTGGTCTCCCTCTAAAATTTCTACCCTCCACATTTCCCTCAAATACTAAACTGGAGCTCCTTTGATGCCTCAGAATATGCCCTACCAACCGATCCCCACTTATAGTCAAGTTTTACCACAAATTCTATTCACTACCTCCTCATTAGTTATGTGATCTACCCAAATAATCTTAAGCATTCTTCTGTAACACCACATTTCTAATGCTTCTATTCTCTTCTTGCCTAAAGTATTTATCGTCCACGTTTCACTTCCATACACGGCTACACTCCATACAAATACTTTCAGAAACGACTTTCTGTCACTTAAATCTGTGCTCGATATTAACAAATTTCTCTTGTTCAGAAACGCTTTCGTTGCGTTTGCCAATCTACATTTTATATCCTTTCTACTTCGACCATCATCAATTATTTTGCTCCCCAAATAGCAAAACTCCTTCACTACTTTAAGCGTCTCATTTCCTAATCTAATTCCCGCAGCATCACCCGATTTAATTCGACTCCATCCCATTACTCTCGTATACAGGCGTCCAATCCCGGGAATGAGCCAGCCAATATACAGATCCACTGCATGCAACTCAAAAACTTGTAACCTACTCGTAACAACATGGTGTAATACGTCTTGCATTGCGGCCTGGACAGCCGCCATGACCACATGTTTCTCCTAGTCTGCAGAGGAACGTCTTTTAGCATCCGTGTAAGATGTTCAGCTAGGTGACTGCGGTACTTCGGAACGTTTACTGTTCCGTCTACGACAAACGGGCCTATGAGCTGATGGTTCACTATGCGACACCACACGTTTACACTCTATGGACGCTCACATTCCACTTGACTAAGCCAAGGAGGACTGTTAGTATACCAGTAGAGCTTGTTTCGGCGGTTTACCAGGCTACGATTGGTAAATCAAACAAGATACATGATCTCATAATCGTTTCCATGCAGATCATAATCGAGAGAGATGCGACTGAGATGAAACATATGTCCATGGAGGATGTGTAGAACATTTTTCACTCATGCCACTTCCTCGTGAGATTGCACGGGTGCTAACGTGCGTATCAACTCCAACAGCAGCAAGAACATTCATTTTCCGCCTTCTATCGTCACTTGTTCCATTCTGTTATGTTGCACGGGTGTTACACTACCACTTTCACGTGATTGGTTAAATATGTTGGCAAACAACTGACCAGATGGTTGACGTCTATTGGGATAATTTAACGCATAAATCGTACGAAAACGAATGGCATTTTGCCCCACACTCTCCATACATCGTGAGTGTGTTGCCTTTATCTGCATTGGTAAGTCCCATCGTGTACTGTTTGGACTGTCACACACTAACTGTCTAGCAAGTCGCATTGCACTCAGGGAACACAAAAACACAATGTAAGCAAACATAGCAACATCGTACCTAGCAACTACGTAGATTGAATGGCACAAAGAAGTGTCGGTGTGAAACTTTTGAAAACACGATGTCACAAAAACGACTAGCACCAGAACTCTGCAACAAAACCACTGACATTCTAATTTGCCCTAATTTTGGGTTGTCTACGTCAATAGTAATTATTACGCATCAAAAAGCGTATGTTTGCAAAAAATTATATTTTTAAGTGTTATCTACTGATCGGCTAACAGCTCGAGCCCCTGACTACCAATTCATTCTGTGGACACCACACCCCAATAACATTTTCCTAAGCCACAATATTTGCAGTGTAAATTTTACGTGATTCACCCTCTGTGTTTATCTCGGATTCTATTTCCTTCACCTACTTGAAAACGTTATTTATTTTGGTATTGTTATACAACCAGGTGGCTTCTCTGTGCTCAATGGAGAGACGTTAGTTAGTGATTCCATTACGAAAGACCGTGATTATTTCAAAATAAAGAATCTTAAGTTGAGAGTCTTTATGAAGGGGACAGAAATCGCTGCTCTGATAGAGGAAGAAATGGGATCCAGTGTTAGGGTGAGAAATTGACACATGTTTGGAGTGCAGCGGGCCAGAACTAAGACAGAAATCACTGGGACCATTCTTCTAAACGCTATAAAAGTTCGCGTGCAGAATGTAATAAACTGGAGACACGTTACTGACTTTCAGAACAATATTATCCACAGCGTTGCGAAGATGTCGAGGGCAAACCAGTTCAAGAGCTATCGAGGAATCAGATTAACAGCTGACACTTCCAGCTAACTGACAAGAATAATATGCAGACAAATGGGAAATGAACTAGAATATATGATCAATTACCAGGCCTAGAAGTATGAAACGGAAATTTCCCTATAGATGGTGCTATCCGTCAATGTAGGGCCCGTGAGACCGTGTCTGCAGCGCCATCTGCTTCCCGTGACGGCTGACGACGAATGTCAACACACAGTAACCAAATTCCATAGATTGGCATCTGTTTCAAATTCGCAAACATGTCGAATTTTGGGACTACGAACTACGATTTGCGGATGGCATTGGTTTTCTGTTATCATTTGGAGAAAACTGCTGCAGAATTGCCTCGAATGCTTGTCGAAGCTTTCAGCAGACATGTTCTTCGGAAAACTCAGTGTTTCGAGAGATTCAAAAAATTCAAAAGTGGTGATTTTGAAGTGAGAAACGACGAGCGTGGGAAATCACCGAAAAAGTTCGAAGTCAACGAATTGTAGGCCTTTTTCGATGAAGATGATACTCCAACTCCCGGAGCAACTGAATGTGACGCAGAAAGCCGTTTGTCTTCGGTTCAAAGCTATGGGGAAGGGGCAGAATGTGAGAAAATGGATTTCGCACGAACTGAGTTGAAGACAGCGAGAAAATCGAAAGACGACTTGTTTAGCCAATAGCCCAGCGTGGGAAGAACGAGTGATAATAATAGGAAGCAAACTATCACTGAAGTGCAGGAATTAGCGTCCTGCTGAGTGTCGTAACTATGAGAAATAATATTAGAATAGCTATATCATGTCCCAGTTTTGTTATTCACTTGTATGGAGGTGTAGCGTGGACTGTAGGAAAACCAGATCAGAAGATAAACAATTAGTAAGAGATGTGACGCTATAAAAGGATACTTGTGGAGAAGCTATACTTTGATTATAAGGAACGTGCATCAAATATGGACATAAATCTATAGTGTACGCTTGGTGGGCAGCATTGTATGTCAGTGAAGCAAGGATTGTGAGAAAATCAGAAGATACACAAGGCGTATGAAATGTGGCGACACAGAAGGGTGTTCAAAATGAAATGGACTGAAAAAAAATGGAATGAACTATTTCTCTGCAGAATCAGTTGGGAAAGGAATATATGGCAAACACTGTGAATAGAAAGGACAAAATAGCAGGAAATGTTTTAAGACATCAGGAAACATCCTCCACTGTTCTCACAGAACCAGTAGTGGTTAAAACATATAGGGACAGACAGTTGTTAGACTATAATAATTTACCAAACACTGGAGGAGAATAGATGGGAGTGCTATTCCTATATCACAATTTATTAATAATGGAAAAATCTCTTATATGAGGCCATAATCATTATAAATGTTTTGTAAATAAAACCGTCTAGATCATTAAATAATTTTCTTTATTTGTTACGCTGTTTCGGATCTTGCCATCATGAGATTAGGTGGGAATATTACACATTTAATATGGCTTCTGCTAACAACCTTGTGTTCTTAGTTCAAAGTTTTTTAATATCTTATGTGGAAAGGTTAGAACAGGAGTCGAAGTTTTGGCGGGTTTTATCAGAAAACTAATAATCACAAGTATTTTACACATACCAGTTAAAATGAGTGTACTATGCAACTAGTCACAGCTGATTACGAAGGTAACTTACTGGGTCCCTTCTCCTGTAGCATAAGCGCATTACACTAACATTTCAATACAAAAAGGGAAAAACAGCTAATTCAGCTCATGGGCGGACGATAGTCTGATGGACTTCTACCTTGTCTCCGATGATACTGACGATGTAGAGAAATGATTTGTTGTTTACTTAGCTAGCTGCGAGGTATTCAGTTTGAAGTCTGGTTTGACGCAGTTATCCAAGTTAGTAAATCTTGTGTAGGCCTCTTCGAATCTGTGTGACCGTTCCATTTAAACCTGATTACTATATTAAGTCCTTGGTCTCTCTCTGCTACTTTAACCCCCACGATTCTTCCATTACGGAACTGACGAGTTTTTGATGTCTCGTGATATGTCTTACCAACTGATCCCGTCTTTCTTCCTCAAGATCTGCTCATTTGTTATTTAATCTACCCATCTTTGAAGGGTGAGCAAAGTTCCCATTCGATGGCCATACGTTCAGATTCGGTGTGCCATCCAGCCAAAACCACAGTGAGCCATAAAGAAACATCCTACCGACGCACAAGGTTGAACATACCTGTTTGATAAAACACCGTGCCCCACTGGAAAAAGTAGTCCGTAACTGACTGCTGCAGCTCCTCATGCGACGTGAAACGTCGAAAAATGGCTCTGAGCACTATGGGACTTAACATCTGAGGTCATCAGTCCCCTAGAACTTAGAACTACTTAAACCTAACTAACCTGAGGACATCACACACATCCATGCCTGAGGCAGGATTCGAACCTGCGACCGTAGCAGTCGCGCGATTCCAGACTGAAGAGCCTATAACCGCTTGGCCACCGCGGCCGGCGAAACGTCGACAATTCAAGGCCTTTTTAAGGGACTGAAGACGTGATAACTGAATGGCTAGAGATCAGGACTATATGGGACGGGTGTTTGGTTATCAAATCAATCACTGATTTTCACAATAATGGTTATTGAGCCGGTGGTGGTCTAACTGTGTTCTGCGCCAAATGTCCGTTCAGCCACTATCACTCCTTATGGTTCATTACGATAAAGATGATAGCAACATTTTCTCAACCGTTGCACTGATTTAACAATACGTGTCACGAAGAGTTTTCTTCGACCTGCACTAACTGCAATTTATACTGTGACACCTGCTATGAATAGTAATCATTTATTATTGCTGGAACTTTTTTTTCATTTTCCCTTCTTAACAGTAGCTCCTTATGTATCAGTAGTCACTTAGTGCATTCTGTAAGATTATTGCGACTCATTGTCCGTTAAACAAATATAAAAGCCGATGTAGAAATTTCTCTAACCGCTGGAATAGTTAAGTTTTTATAAACTAGCTAATAGATTCCATGAAACAATGTTTTTATGATACAGACGCTCAACTGAACGCAGACTACTGATTGACGTAACATACCGTGACGAGCTCTTATGAGTTAAAACACAAAAACGAGAGATCATCAACCCCTAACATCATTGTTCAGTGTCCAACAAACGATCAAGGTTTGAACCACATTGCGAAACACTGAACGCTTTAGCTCTCGTACTCGGTGCCTGTTTTCGGCTCTTTAACACAGACAATTTAGCGAGGCGTAACCGAAAAAGAGGGAAAAAAGCGCTTAATTCTCCATGCACACCGAATTTGCGTTTCGCATCGCGATACGGCGGGCGAGAGGACTTGCGCTGTCGGATTTCGCTAAGCCAATTTCACACGAATTTCATTTCGGGCCGTTCAGTGCAAGCGAGGTTATTTCATTCGCAATACGCCGATAGCGGAAATGTATTATTTCACCAACGGCACGGTGAATATTTAGTGCGGTGCGTCCGAAAAAGGAACGCGTGAAATGCAATATCCGCCTCATGTGGGAGGCGTATCTATCTCTCTTTTTCCTCCTCCGCTCTACCTCTATCCTCCCCCCCCCCCCCCCCCCCCCAATCCACCTAGCAGACGAGTGAGTCGCACCGGCGATACACTGATTAAATGCTACGGTGCACTGGCCGTCAGAAACGACCGCAAGTTTAATATTCGCTCCGCTGCCGCCGCCGGCAGCGGAGGCGGCGGCGTCGACTGTTGCGAAAGACGCAAATCGGGCTGCCGGTGTAATTATTACTTGAGCGAAACTCCATCAGAGGTGCGGCGCGGCAACGGTAGGTGTGCGCCCTCTAACTCGATTACCTGTAACGATGTTATCGCCGTGGTCACCCCGCGCAGAAAGCACACCTAATATGCGATTAACAATTAAGCGCTAGCAATCGGTGATCCGGGGCCGGGCGGTGTTGCGCCCGGCCACGAAAATGGAATTACAATGTGTGTGTCGGGGCGGCGAGCAGCACTCCGGCGAACAAAGCGATCGGCGCCACAGCGGTAACAGCCACCAGCTCCCACCGATGAGCCGGGCCGAATCGGGCACTTCAGCGACCGGCAGCGGTCCATTAGGGAAATCAACTCCGACTGACTCAAAGGAAAATCACAATATTCGAGAATGAACGGCCGTCACCATTTAGTTTCGAAACAGATATGCAGCATCGAAATATTACCATGTTGGCAGCCCTTTGCAGCACATTCGTGACATTGACAGTCGATCCTGTCAACGTCGCCAGTGACTATGGTATTCTATATGTGACCACTGGATGAAGTCAGACTAAATCTGATTGACTACTTGAATAATGATTCATGTTTGTTATGAATAAATTATTTATTTTGGGGTGGCCGAGCGGTTCTAGGCGCTACAGTCTGGAACCGTGCGACCGCTACGGTTGCAGGTTCGAATCCTACCTCGGGCATGGATGTGTGTGATGTCCTTAGGTTAGTTCGGCTTAAGTAGTTCTAAGTCCTAGGGGACTTATGACCTCATAAGTTAAGTCCCATAGTACTCAGAGCCAGCCAATTATTTATTTTGTTCAGCTATGAGCCAGTTTTTTATTTATTTGTTTAACTTAATGACTTGTTACAAGTTTCAAGCAACTTTCGATCATCTTCATGTGTTCTTTTGTCACACGCATATGAAAACCGAAGTTACTGAATAATCGAAACGAACTACTTAAGACAAACTTGCTATCAGTAGATACGACGTTACTCTCGCCCTTCACAGTCGCTTGACCGCCAGTAGGGACACAGTTTAGTCGTTCACTGTGTCTTTCCTTAGAGCTGACAGCATCGGTGTCCGCGATAAGAAAGGATTGAGCAGCAGCTGTCCACCCCCCCCCCCCCCCCCTTCGTCAGCCCTCTAGTAATCAGATGATGGACGGCGTCCAGGACACGTACGTCAAGCCCTCAGTAGTCAATCGGGGTGATGGCAGCCTCTGTGTCCCATCCACATTGCCCTGGTAGTTGGCAGTGAGGCTGGCAGCAGCAACTTCTTTCCAGCTAAACTTGTATTTCTATATCCGAACGAAAACTGTAAGACTGACCCCCGTAGTCCCTCGCTCCACTGTTTAGCTTTCCCTGACACATAGTGATGGCGCTTCTTGTGTGCTCTGCAGCTGTCGGGATAGCTATAATATCTTGCGTTTTGGTCTTACTTCGCTGTCAGCTTTCCTATTGATTTCAGATATTCGCGACTTCATCTTTCACAGGCTCTTTTCCGCTGGTTCGGCACCTCAGTACTGATTGTCAAAGCGGTAGGTGGATCAAAACAAAATGTCCAGACACTCTGTGACCAAAATGGTACCGAAACAGAGGATGACAGACTAAAGGCTGAATTACTAAATGTCTTCTTCCAAAGCTGTTTCACAGAGGAAGACTGCACTGTGCTTCCTTCTCTAGATTGTCGCACAGTTGACAAAATGGTAGATATCGAAGTAGACGACAGAGGGATAGAGAAACAATTAAAATCGCTCAAAAGAGGAAAGGCCGCTGGTCCTGATGGGATACCAGTTCGATTTTACATAGAGTACGCGAAGGAACTTGCCCCCCTTCTTGCAGCGGTGTACCGTAGGTCTCTAGAAGAGCGAAGCGTTCCAAAGGATTGGAAAAGGGCACAGGTCATCCCCGTTCTCAAGAAGGGACGTCGAACAGATGTGCAGAACTATAGACCTATATCTCTAACGTCGATCAGTTGTAGAATTTTGGAACACGTATTATGTTCGAGTATAATGTCTTTTCTGGAGACTAGAAATCTACTCTGTAGGAATCAGCATGGGTTTCGAAAAAGACGATCGTGTGAAACCCAGCTCGCGCTATTCGTCCACGAGACTCAGAGGGCCTTAGACACGGGTTCACAGGTAGATGCCGTGTTTCTTGACTTCCGCAAGGCGTTTGACACAGTTCCCCATAGTCGTTTAATGAACAAAGTAAGAGCATACGGACTATGAGATCAATTGTGTGATTGGATTGAGGAGTTCCTAGATAACAGAACGCAGCACGTCATTCTCAATGGAGAGAAGTCTTCCGAAGTAAGAGTGATTTCAGGTGTGCCGCAGGGGAGTGTCATAGGACCGTTGCTATTCACAATATACATAAATGACCTGGTGGATGACATCGGAAGTTCACTGAGGCTTTTTGCAGATGATGCTGTGGTGTATCGAGAGGTTGCAACAATGGAAAATTGTACTGAAATGCAGGAGGATCTGCAGCGAATTGACGCATGGTGCACGGAGTGGCAATTGAATCTCAATGTAGCGAAGTGTAATGTGATGCGAATACATAGAAAGATAGGTCCCTTATCATTTAGCTACAAAATAGCAGGTCAGCAACTGGAAGCAGTTAATTCCATAAATTATCTGGGAGTACGCATTAGGAGTGATTTAAAATGGAATGATCATATAAAGTTGATCGTCGGTAAAGCAGATGCCAGACTGAGATTCATTGGAAGAATCCTAAGGAAATGCAATCCGACAACAAAGGAAGTAGGTTACAGTACGCTTGTTCGCCCAATGCTTGAATACTGCTCAGCAGTGTGGGATCCGCACCAGGTAGGGTTGATAGAAGAGATAGAGAAGATCCAACGGAGAGCAGCGCGCTTCGTTACAGGATCATTTAGTAATTGCGAAAGCGTTACGGAGATGATAGATAAACTCCAGTGGAAGACTCTGCAGGAGAGACGCTCAGTAGCTCGGTACGGGCTTTTGTTGAAGTTTCGAGAACATACCTTCACCGAAGAGTCAAGCAGTATATTGCTCCCTCCTACGTATATCTCGCGAAGAGACCATGAGGATAAAATCAGAGAGATTAGAGCCCACACAGAAGCATACCGACAATCCTTCTTTCCACGTACAATACGAGACTGGAATAGAAGGGAGAACCGATAGAGGTACTCAGGGTACCCTCCGCCACACACCGTCAGGTGGCTTGCGGAGTACGGATGTAGATGTAGATGTAGATGTTACGTTTTTGTCACTAGCATAACGGTATCTTCTGGCTTCCATGACATCAATATGCTTCACTTGCAGACTTGGACGCTCGGTCATTCTCGGTGCTGCGATACCTTTTTTCGCAACTTGCTCAGCATTCGTCTGTAGCTGGCAGTCTACTGGTCACTCACACAGGCGGTTCAGCTAACAGGAGCTGACAGGGTAGAACTTGGAAGAGTTTCTAGTGTCCTTCATGGATACTATCCTGGGTTTAACAATACTTATAGCAACTTATGTATAAGTTATGAAATTTGGTACATGAGATTTTCTTGCTATTTAAATTATATGTGCACTACACCTGTTATTTTTGATTGTTTGTTTCCTGTGAGTGCCAATCTAAATCAACCACATGTCTAAATTAGTACACATGTATCTGCAAACATGAGGGATGTTAAGACATCGCCTGTATTGAATTTTTGTTTACAGTTCTACGTTTAAAGTACTTACTACGATAAAAATCAAACCATATGCTGGTTTTCACCTTACAGGTGCCGGATTTGGCAGGTCCTGAACTTTGGCAGATTTGTATTTGTGTGCCTGGCGTGGTCTTGTTGTTTCTGTGTAGTTAGACTGACCAGTAGAACTTTTGTGAAGCTTGGGTGTAGAGAACTATTATGTGTAGTTTGTTACTCATGAATTATATTTAGTATTTTGACAGTGTTTATTCATGTTTTCTCCAGCTCATTTGTGAATTCTGAGTCTTGCTCTGTCCCTGTGACTTCCACACAGGTTTCACTGCACAAATTTTCGTTTCCGACCGTTTTTTTATTACTGTTATTTTTTTTACTGACTTCTGCCTAACTTGAATCTATTCCGTTAGCTTTCACGATCTCTCTCTCTCTCTTTCTCTCTCTCTCTCTCTCACTCTCTCTCTCTCTCTCTTTCTCTCTCTCTCTCTCTCTCTCTCTCTCTCTCTCTCTCTCTCTCTCTCTCTCTCTGTGTGTGTGTGTGAGTGTGTGTGTGTGTGTGTGTGTGTGTGTCTATGTCCTTGCTTGCGTTTATATGCTTTTTATTTTCTGCTGCCTGATAGTTCGTTCAGAGTGTTGAACAGTTCTTCGTTGCAGGTCACTGTTTGACCGTTGATATTTTTTCCCCTTCTGTGACATCTTTTTGGATGCCGTAATTTTTTCTAACATTAAAATTGGTACAGATGGTTACTGTGTTTTGGGATTTGGAGGTGCATTCCTATGCCACTGGTGTGGTTGTTGTTTTTAATAACGTGGTCTCCAAATGTGGAGTGTGTCCTGTAACTTTTAAGTACTCTTAATTGTTTCGAGTATTTTTTCCTGAAATTTCTACGTGTCCATTCAATGTACACTGAATCAAATTCTTTGCAGGTTAGCAGGCGTACACCTGCTTTGTAGAATTTATCTATGGTGATGTTCAGTACTTCTAATCTTTACAGATCTGTACTGTTTGTTTCATATGCTGCGCGTACTTCTTGATTTCTCATAATGTTTCCTATTCTGTGAGTTTTTTTGTTATCGAGTGTCAGTGTGTGCCATGTTTTCTTGGTGTCTGCCGTTTCTCCATCGTGTGAAAATAATATTTTCTCTGTTGTGTGCTTGTTACTGGCATGTTGTGTTGTGAGACTGTTGTGTATATTTGGTGTCAGTTGCATTTTCATTTTATGATTCAGCCGGTCAACAATGTTTTTACTGTAAACATTTCCTGTGGCAATCTGTCCGCTTATGTTCATTTAATATGTGTAGCTATCTTTGTTCCTTTAATTCTGCCCTGTCTGTGTAGGAGGTATCTGAGGCTGGCCTCCTCGTGAGCTGTTGGGTGTTTCTCTCTGTTTTGAATAGCTGTACAGGCCGATGTAGGCTTTTTGTATCCTGGGAATCAGATTTTGTGGTTTTCGTCTTCTATTGTGGTGTCTAGGAAATTTCCCTTTTTGTCTGTTTGAGATGTAACTGTGTGACTGTAATATCAGATCACGGGTTTCATGTATTAAACAAACTATTAAGCTTCAGTGATTAATTGTTATAGAAATAACATTAACGCAAGAAATCCCTGTCTACAACGCAACTATGGCTGTTTCTGCTCGTAATTACTTTACATTTAGATATTATTACTATCGTTATTTATTATAGTTATACAGAAAACCATTCACGATTATACACTGTAGATGTATGGTAGTTCGTGAAAACTACGAGTTTCGGTCTAGCAACAGACCAACATCAGGTACAAAATATTACAGGCCATGCGTCCAATGGTGATCACTTGTATCTGGATCAAAGTTACAGGGTAACTGCATCCAAATTAGAACTAATACTAGTTGTGTCTAGAAATCTTGCATACTCGGTTCGCTATACAATCAAACAACTCGAATTAAGGAGTTCCATTATTTTTTGTGATCCTATTTTGAAGAAACAAGCCTATACATTGGGCCAAGCAACGCGTAAGTTACCTATGAGAACCCCTTGAAAAGGCATCTAGTAAGTTTTGAGATTAACGAGTTCAGAGAGAAATTACGATTTTAAACACAACTTTTAATCATTACGTCTTATTTCTGTTATCATTTAAGCTAAGCTTAAGTTATATGTAAAAACGCCTTGACAGTTCGTCTAGTAGTTTTGGAGACTTGCGTCTTCAAAAAAAGAGACAGATACACACAACAGTTTTATAGTTTTATTACTAGTAGAGAAGATTACGCAGGGTGACTCATCTCCTCCTACCTATTGGTTTTAAGCAACCTGTAGTGCCTCCGAATACCTGATGCAAGATTTTCATATTGTCTCGCTCGCTTTGCGCCAACTATTAGTAACACAAAAAAGTGAATAGGACATTTTTGTAGCAAATGTAATGTAGTTTAATTTGTTCTGGGATACGTTTCCATTAGAGGCTATAGTTTCTCAGTTATTCAAGAAAAGTGACCATCAGACCCATTTTTCTTTAATAACTCGAAAACCTTGGTCACCATTGAAACGTTATCACACAAGAAGATCCATTTTGTTTTGTTTTGTTTTTCACTAGAGTGGAGAGATTCAACAATTGTATCTATATTTAAGCAAATTCCTCTTTATATTTCCAATTTGGTTGCGCATTTTTGATTAGATACCATGTTTGGATCACTCTGGATTATCTTCAGATCTAAGTAGTGGCGTCACTAACGCTTCTTGTCTATTCAGGACCACGTATCAGTTTCCTGACGCAACTAGTTAGATCTGAAGATGATCCAGAGTGATCGAAGCACGTAATCTAGTTATATTCAAGCAACTGTGATGGAATGATAAAATAAAATTATCTTGAAGTTTCAATATGCTCTTAAGGGGCATGATTTAAGCAAACTAATCTCTGCCCTAACATGCACCAAAATGACTGAACCAACCTTGTGTTACAGAGCACACAAAACTGAAAACACCCATGTGTAATTTTGAATTGGTCCGATCCCCTAGTTGAAAATAATTCATGTGAACTATATTAGTCTGTCGCTTCTCCAAAGCTTTATAGTTCGTATACCTACCACTGTACATTCATGGTATAGAAAAAATAAGAACATAGCAATACATAATTTTATGAAACCTGGATTATTTAATTACTCATTAACCTCACGTGTATTACACTAGTATAGTCTCATTGCACAAGTTTACTATAAAGGTACACACTGTAACTTTTTTTTGGCTACTCCCTTTCCATATACATATCTTCACAGAAATGTTTCTGAGTGCTAAATGAAATGATTATTTAATTACTCATTAACCTCACGTGTATTACACTAGTATAGTCACATTGCACAAGTTTACTATAAAGGTACAGACTGTAACTTTTTTTTGGCTCCTCCCTTTCCATATACATATCTTCACAGAAATATTCCTGAGTGCGTAATGAAATACATAGTGAGTCTACGAGTTGTAGTCTGTGTCCTATTTTCGCATTTGCCTTTCCTTCATCTGTGTTTCCTCGTAGGAAAACTATCTCAAATCCCTTGCAATATATGTCTTCTAGTCGTGACTGTACGATGAATTCTTGCTGGTAGTTACAAAATATGACGGATTTGCGACTGATTGACATCCGTTTCGCCCCCACATTCACCTTGTTAGCAGAAATTGGGGTCTACACATATGACGTCAGTACAGGGATGTACTCGTCCAAGCGCAAAAGAGCCCTTGTTCCTTTACTCTTCTGCACAGTGTTCTTGTGCCTTCGCCCCTTACTCGATGTGCGTGGAACATTGCTGCCATTCGCTCGCTAGTATTTGTCCAGGCTATTTGACAAGGCGACGCTTGGCGTTCGTCGTATGTGAGGCAAACACCGTCCAGGCATCTGTTGTAAGGTCGCTGTGGTTTGCCACAGCCCACGGGATACTGCTGCGTCCTCTAGCTTTGTACTTGTGGTCACAGGGAACTGATACTGGGCGCTCTGCTAACCTCATCAGCGCAGTAGCAGCCCCTCGGGATGGCCCGCTTGCCACTCTCCTTTCATCAGATCCTCGCCAGGTCGGGCTTTGACTTCGCCTTTCCGCTCGCTGTTCAGAGAGTCAGAGGGGTGCAGGTGGGTGACGTTACGAAACTTCAGGCGAGCTTCCAACGACCCTCTACATACGACTGCCATTCGGTCATTGCCCCCAGTGGCCTCTACAGCATTCGCGAAGCTTGTCCTTACAGCGTGATTCACGAGCCCATGACTAAGGCTTTATGCAGCCAACAATGCCGTCAAATACCATGCGCTAAATTTTCATATTCTTTCACTCGTTACGTATAAACTACTAATCCTAGGCATAAAGGAATAGGACATCCTTGTAGAAAATTTCCTATAGGTAAATTTTGTACTAGTATACTAAAGCCTGTTATTTTCGAACTATTAAAGAGAAACGACAAATGTAACTTTAAAACTAGTTTTTTCTTGAATAACATGTAAATAGTGGCTTCCAGCGAAAACGTATACCAGAAAAAAATTTACGACATTAAATTGGCTGTGAAAAGGCCCTGTTCACCTTTTCTGTAGGGCTAATTGTTTGCACGTTGCAAGTGAGACAATATAAAAATCTCGTGTGTGGTTTTTGAATGCACCCCAGGTTGCATAAAACCCATAAACGGGGGCAGCTGAATCACGTGGTATGTTACAATTATTATTATTATTATTTTTATCTACGTCACCGATTAGAGATACTGAAAAGTCTTTACAAACATACGCTCACTGTAATAAACACGGATTGGAATCGATTATAAATTATTAGATAAGGTCCAATAATCAGTATACCATATGAACGAAATATGCAAGGTATACAATTTTAGGATATCTAGCAATAAAACGTAAATTATGGCACTGCGAGGAAGATATCCAGTTAGATGAAAAAGTGTTTTGGGTAATTGAGTTTTAGACTAAGTGTCTGAAATCTCTTCTTTGCCTGTGCTATAAATTTTGATTCCGACTCCGATACTGAAAATAAATTAGGCAAGTTCTAAGCCGTCTGTGGTGCCACTAGCAGAACATTGGGCCATAACGTAAAAATAGAGACCATCATCAAATTCTATGAAATGATGGTGGTTCCTGCGTTGTTCTATCGAAAAGAAAGCTGGATTATAACAAAAAGGCCATAAAATTAAAAAGTAAAGGAGTGAATAAAATGAAGTAAGTAAGACTGTAAAAATCAGATGGCAAGGAAGACGAAATACTGTGCAAGAATAGACATGATTATAAATTAGTATTACAACAAAAATAGATATTTCACCATGAATGAAATAATTCAGAAGTGTCCCGAAGATTGGAGGCGACACCTCATGAGAACGTCTGGCCACATTTTTCTCCAAAAGATTCTGAACTACGAGCCGAATATGGAAAGATATACCGAGACATGGAAAATGATGGGAAAGATTTTTTCGGTAAATTTGGAACAGCTAACACCTTATTCCTTGAATGAAAGAAGAAGGTGATGATGATGATATTACAGAGGCATTAGTAGAGCTATCCATGACAAAATTACCATAGCTTCTGTGCAACATTCATCAGAAAGTCGAAATATCCTCACTCTAAGAAGGATGTAGTAATTTCTGTTCAAAAAGTGACAGATGATTACACATATCAATGTTGCTGAAATGCCAGTTTACTAAGACATGTTTGCAAAATACTGACGCCAATTGTTAACAGTAGAATGAAAAAATTGGTAGAAAATGGCGTCGCGTAGGTAGTTTCTATTCCAGAGAAATGTAGGAATACATGGATCCGTAATGTGGTACCGAGCGCCGCGGGTTTCGAATCCGCGCCAGGCGGCATGGACATCGGGTATCACTAGAGGGCTCTGCAGCCGTCGCGCCGTAAGCCGTGGCCGCGCGCGCTTCTGGTCCGCTTACAATGTGAGGCGCCATGGTGGAGCACGTGGTCCCAGCGGCCACTACCGACGTACCTTGTCATGTATTTAAGCGCCTGCCTCTCGCTCAGCGACCCCCTGCCACGTCTTCACTGTTGTTTCCCCCCTTCCCTCAGTCTCTACACCCTTCATCTCCTTTCCTAAGGTGGCTTCCATCAACACCCCCTCCCGGATGATGCCCTCTCTCCCTCCATTTATCCCTCCTATCAACTCTGAACCTCACCCCCCCTCCTTTCCTCCATCCTTCTCTTGGGCTCCCTCTCACCCCTTCCATTCTCTTTTTTTTCCCCACCTACCCTCTCTCTGTCCCCCTTCTCTCCCCCAAGTCCTTTTGCATTTCCCTCTTCTGCCTTTTCCCATTCCCTTTAGCGTCTGCCTTGCCTCTCCCCACCCCCCTTTGTGAGTCCTCTCCCTCTTTAGGTTCCCCCCTTTCGTTTTTCCTCTCCCCCTTCCTTGTTTTCCCCCTCATCTATCCAGGTCCACCCTCCCCATCGGCTCTAGGTTACGGTGTGTCCTCTTTGTGACGACATTTTAGAGTAGTGTTTACAGTGAGTGTTCAGTGTTGTGTGTCTTTTCCGAAGTGTTGCCAACGGGAATCATACTGTCGCTGGGTGTGATTTTATATCTCTTGCGAACAGAAACCAGACTGTCGCCATGTTTTTTAATTGTCTGTCTACTATGTTACCTGTCTGTATCATGTGTATTTTGTTCGCTTTGCCAACCCTTTGCTTTATGTTTTAACGTTCCACAATTATCCGCCGTTTTACAATTTAAGTCCCCATTTTGAAGCCTGCTTTTATTGTTTCTTAACTTGTCCTTGCGTTTTAGAAAGTCTGTAGGCTGCAGAGCAGCGTAATAAGCTGCTGCCAGCCCGCCCCCTTCGGGGGGAATCGAAATGCAATAAAGAAAAAAAAATCTCAGCAAGGCAGTCTGATATTCGCCTGAGTTTATCGACATCTCGCCTACAGACAGTGTGTTTACTTTACTTTGTTTCCGTGTACCCGTGTACGTTGTGGATTTGTGAGGTTTTCGCTTGTGACCCTGTTGCTTCTAGCGTGTTGTTGTTCGTTAGGTCTTGCTCGGTCGTCTGTCGTTGTTCGTGTCCGTCCTTGCCCGGTCGTTTTGTTTGTTCACTGGCCGCTCTTGTTTGGTCCTGTAGCGCTTTCGTTCTCGGCAACCGCGCGACCGTTCCGGTCGCGGTTACAACACATAATTAGCCTACGACTTACCTTAGACGACGGACTGCAGAAGGGGAAGTCTAGGTTTATATACACCGCAGTTGTGGACGAATCGGATGACAGTTTGACGGGAATACGCTCTTGCAAATTTAGAAGGTAGCAGAAATGGAATACAGGAATCGAAAACTAATGTAGAACTTGTACAGAAATCAGATTGTAGTTATAAGAGTAGGTTTGAAAGATATACAGTTGAGAAGGAAGTGAGACAGAATTGTATCCATTGCCCTATGTTATTCAATCTGTACAGTTGAACGAACATTAACGGAAACAGAGGAAAAATCTGGAAAGGGGCTGACAACAATGTAATTCTGTAAGAAAAGGTAAAGGGCTTCGAAGACCAACTTAACAGAATAGTGTCTTGAAAAGAGTCTATGAGAGGAATATCACCTAAATTAAAACAAAATTAATGGAACGTTTTGAAATTCAGTCAGGTGAAGCTAAAAGTAAACAAAGAAGATATAAAAAGCAGTAACGACTATTTGGACAGCAAAATATCTGACAATGGCCAAATTAGAGAGAATATCAAATGCGGTTTGGAAACAGTAAGGTCAGATTTTCGGAAATAAGAAACTTTGTAATACAAATTTTTAAGTGCCACGGAGGTATTTCTTAAGGTATTTGTATGAAGCACACTGAGTGACAGAAGCCATGAGATAGCGATACGCACATACAAGATGGTGGTAATATCGCGTACATAAGATATAAATGGGCAGTGTATTGTCGGAGCTGTAACTTAACTGATTCATGTGAAACGGTTTCCGACGTCATTATGGCAGCATGACGGTAATTAACAGACTTAAAACGCGGAATGGAAGCTGGAGACAGAAGCATAGTACATTCCATTTAGGAAATCGTATGGAATTAAATATCTCGAGATCCATCAGAGTCAAGATTGTCCCGAGAATATGAAATTTCAGGTATTACCTCTCGCCACGGACAACGCAGTGGCCGACGGCCTTCACTCAACTATACATCTATCTACATCTACATCTACATGACTACTCTGCAATTCACATTTAAGTGCTTGGCAGATGGTTCATCGAACCACAATCATACTATCTCTCTACTATTCCACTCCCGAACAGCGAGTGGGAAAAACGAACACCTAAACCTTTCTGTTCGAGCTCTGATTTCTCTTATTTTATTTTGATGATCATTCCTACCTATGTAGGTTGGGCTCAACAAAATATTTTCGCATCCGGAAGAGAAAGTTGGTGACTGAAATTTCGTAAAAAGGTCTCGCCACGACGAAAAACGTCTATGCTGTAATGACTTCCATCCCAACTCGAGTATCATATCTGCCACACTCTCTCCCCTATAACGCGATAATACAAAACGAGCTGCCCTTTTTTGCACTCTTTCGATGTCCTCCGTCAATCCCACCTGGTAAGGATCCCACACCACGCAGCAATATTCTAACAGAGGACGAACGAGTGTAGTGTAAGCTGTCTCTTTAGTGGACTTGTCGCATCTTCTAAGTGTCCTGCCAATGAAACGCAACCTTTGGCTCGCCTTCCCGACAATATTATCTATGTGGTCCTTCCAACTGAAGTTGTTCGTAATTTTAACACCCAGGTACTTAGTTGAATGGACAGCCTTGAGAATTGTACTATTTATCGAGTAATCGAATTCCAACGGATTTCTTTTGGAACTCATGTGGATCATCTCACACTTTTCGTTATTTAGCGTCAACTGCTACCTGACACACCATACAGCAATCTTTTCTAAATCGCTTTGCAGCTGATACTGGTCTTCGGATGACCTTACTAGACGGTAAATTACAGTCTAAGAGAACTGCTCAGATTGTCACCCAGGCCATTTATATAGATCAGGAACAGTAGAGGTCCCAGGACGCTTCCCTGGGGAACACCTGATATCACTTCAGTTTTACTCGATGATTTGCCGTTTATTACTACGAACTGCGACCTTCCTGACAGGAAATCACGAATCCAGTCGCACAACTGAGACGATACCCCATAGCTCCGTAGCTTGATTAGAAGTCGCTTGTGAGGAACGGTGTCAAAAGCTTTCCGGAAATCTAGAAATACGGAATCAACTTGAGATCCCCTGTCGATAGCGGCGATTACTTCGTGCGAATAAAGAGCTAGCTGCGTTGCACAAGAGCGATGTTTTCTGAAGCCATGCTGATTACGTGTCAATAGATCCTTCCCTTCGAGGTGATTCATAATGTTTGAATACAGTATATGCTCCAAAACCCTACTGCAAACCGACGTCAATGATATAGGTCTGTAGTTAAATGGATTACTCCTACTACCCTTCTTGAACACTGGTGCGACCTCCGCAATTTTCCAATCTGTAGGTACAGATCTATCGGTGAGCGAGCGGTTGTATATGAGTGCTAAGTAGGGAGCTGTAGTAGCAGCGTAATCTGAAAGGAACCTAATCGGTATACAATCTGGACCTGAAGACTTGCCCGTATCGAGCGATATGAGTTGCTTCGCAACCCCTAAGGTATCTACTTCTAAGAAACTCATGCTAGCAGATGTTCGTGTTTCAAATTCTGGAATATTCCATTCGTCTTCCCTGGTGAAGGAATTTCGGAAAACTGCGTTCAATAACTCCGCTTTAGCGGCACAGTCGTCGATAACAGTACCATCGGCACTGCGCAGCGAAGGTATTGACTGCGTCTTGCCACTTGTGTACTTTACATACGACCAGAATTTCTTCGGATTTTGTACCAAATTTCGAGACAATGTTTCGTTGTGGAACCTATTAAAGGCATCTCGCATCGAAGTGCGTGCCAAATTTCGCGCGTCTGTAAATTTTAGCCCATCTTCGGGATTTCGCGTTCTTCTGAACTTCGCATGCTTTTTCCGTTGCCTCTGCAACAGCGTTCGGACCTTTTTGTGTGTACCACGGGGGATCCGTTCCATCTCTTACCAATTTATGAGGTATGAATATCTCAATTGCTGTTGCTACTATATCTTTTAATTTGAGCCACATCTCGTCTACATTCGCATAGTCAGTTCGGAAGGAATGGAAATTGTCTTTTAGGAAGACTTCTAGTGGCGCTTTATCCGCTTTTTTAAATACAATTATTTTGCGTTTGTTTTTGATGGATTTGGAAGAAATGGTATTGAGCCTAGCTACAATGACCTTGTGATCACTAATCCCTGTATCAGTCATGATGCTCTCTATCAGCTCTGGATTGTTTGTGGCCAAGAGGTCAAGTGTGTTTTCGCAACCATTTACAATTCGCGTGGGTTCGTGGACTAACTGCTCTAAATAATTTTCGGAGAATGCATTTAGGACAATCTCGGAAGACGTTTTCTGCCTACCACCGGTTTTGAACAAGTATTTTTGCCAACATACCGAGGGTAGGTTGAAGTCCCCACCAACTATAACCGTATGAGTGGGGTATTTATTTGTTACGAGACTCAAACTTTCTCTGAACTGTTCCGCAACTGTATCATCGGAGTCTGGGGGTCGGTAGAAGGAGCCAATTATTAACTTAATTCGGCTGTTAAGTATAACCTCCACCCATACCAATTCGCACGGAGTATCTACTTCCCTACAAGATAAACCACTACTGACAGACACAAACACTCCACTACCAATTCTGCCTAATCTATCTTTCCTGCACACCGTCTGAGATTTCGTAAAAATTTCTGCAGAACTTATTTCAGGCTTTAGCCAGCTTTCTGTACCTATAACGATATCAGCTTCTGTGCTTTCTATTAGCGCTTGAAGCTCAGGGACTTTTCCAGAGCAGTGACGTTTTTGTAGAGTTGTCAGTGCTAACAGAAAATTAACACTGAGTGAAGTAATCGCAGAAATCAATGTGTGATGTACGACGAACGTGTCCTTTAGGACAATACGGTGAAATCTGGCGTTACTAGGCTGTGGCAGCAGATGACTTAGGCGAATTCCTTTGCTAAGGACATGTCATCACCAGCAACGCCTCTCCTAAGTTGGACCCTAATCGACTGGAAAACAGTGGCCTGTTCAGAGAGTCTCGATTTCAGTTGGTAAGAGTTCATCGTAGGGTTTGAGTGTGGCGCGGAGCCCAAGCAGTGTACCCAAGTTTTCAACGAGGCAGGGTGGCTCCGTAGTGGTGTGGGCTGTGTTTACATGAAATTGACTGGGTCCCGTGGTGCAGCTGAACCGCTGATTGACTAGGAACGGTTATTTTCGGCTACTTGGCGGCTGTTTGTAGCCACTCACTTACTTCAGGTTTCCAAATGAGATTGTACGTTCTAGTGATGACAGTCAGTCGTATCAGAACATTCTGGAGATTTCGATGGAATGGTTTGGCCACCCAGATTGCCCGATACGAATTCCATCGAATATTTATGGATCATAAGTTAGAGGTCAGTTAGTGCATAAAATCATGCACCGGCAACATTTTCGCAACAGCTGTAGAGACAGCATGGCTCAGTATTTCTACAGGGAACTTCCAGCGACCTGGTGAGTTCGTTGCACTACGACGGGCAAAAGGAGGAGGGATACGATGTTAAGAGGTATCCCCAGTTTTCCTTTGCCGCTGATTTTCACACTTTTGACGAAAATGTTTACAAGAATAAAATACTGATCTTTATTTCAGTTTCCTTCCAGTGTAAGTGACGTAGAAGCTGAATATCAAAATTAAAGTTTCCTCTTACAGATTCGACCCTAGGACACATTCTTTTTTCTTTTGTTTCTAGAAACTTGTTTGCTTACCCTGTTGTTATTCGTTTTTATTATCTTATAAACCCTCCTTTGTGAATCGATCATAGGTTTTTTCTCTCCTTAGCCAGATTCCCTTTTTTTTTACTTAAAGAAAATTGAAAAGAAAAATTAGTTTCCCCTTAGGGAAATAATGATGCTTTTTTAAGTGGGAAAGTAGCTAAAATTTCTCAATGTTGTGAAACAGTAAAGCTGTCTTTTTAATTAATTTTTTAGGGTGACAGTCGGCTACAGCCTAGAGAATACAAGGTCGGCATGGCTCGAATGCCGAGATCTGGCCACGATGTCTCCCCCTCCCATCGCTCTGATTATCCATCACACGCTCTATTTTTCCACATATTTTCACTGGGAAAACAAATGAAAACTAGTCTGCCATTACGGGAACGTGCAAACTTACTGGGGTTGAGGCAAACATGCTGTTAAGGTAAGGCAAAATACGTGCGATAACGGGAACAGCGTGCAACTTCAGCATGCACAGTCTGAAAGCAGTTCCAAAAATAGGGGCGCGTGTGATGAGCATCTTAACATCAAGGTACAGCTATTTATCCTGGGGACCGTCAGAGGCTTTTTGGCAGGTGAATATTCCACCGCTGCTTAACAAGAAGACCTTGGGTCTGTAACGTGTGGTGGCACTGGCAAAAGACGGGGGACCAGCTGTCGTTCCAACAGCCAGACAGCCGCAACGGCTACACAGTTGTAGCGATGGTGATCATAGTCGACAATGCGACACCCGGCTCAGAGGGGAGAGTCAGGCAAGGTTTTGACAATATGGAGCCGCTGATGGTTGGATACTTCCCACACGTCGCATAATAGTAATTCCACCTGCTATGCGTCGGAAAGAAACTGTGGTGAATGTGTCGCCAAATCGCAGTCCACCGCAACAATGAGAACTGACGCTCTACGACGTTACAGGCGACACTTCGCAGGAAGAGGACATAGAAATCCTTTGCCCGCCGATGGCGGGTTCGTGGGAGCTCCGCGTGAGCGTAGCTGAGATCCAAAATGAATGCCACGATGTGTACAAATGCAGGCGTGATGCTACCGACCGGGACAGGTGGGGAGAGAGACCTGCACGAGAACAGTAAGTAACTACTGTTTAATGGAGGCCTCGACACAGCGACATTCTTTATATATCGCGGCCACGTTAAGCGCTGCCGCACGTTAGCCTATGTTCGTAAGACCAAGCGGGGAGTGATTGAGTGTGTCACAGTGAACTTCGAAGATGGACCCAGTCGTTATAAAATACCCGAATGCCACTTGAATAATACGTCCTATCCTCATTTACGCAATATGAACCCTGCCTGATGCAACGAAGGCATTCAGTTAAGCAACGCGCTGAAAAGAATTGAGGCAGCGTAGAAAGTTGTGATTGATCATCATACTGCTAATCCTCAAAACTTGACGAACGCTGACCACCACTGTATGGTTCGTTGACGACGTAAAGATGATCCCAAGATGAGATGTTGGACGCAGAGTTCTTGCTTTTTCCAATCTGGGGTAGCCCACGACGAATGACAGCACCGTGGTTTCTGCACATTCATCACACTTCCAGCCACCCTCCCATGACCCGAAACGCTCTGGAGGATCTGTGCGGCCTCCTCCGAGAACGAACCAGCAACAGGAGTCATCTGTGTATGCACGACATCGAGAAGTATAACTGTGTAAGGTGTGTCCCGACAACTGTGTCGTCGGCAGACC
The DNA here is from genome assembly GCF_023897955.1 of Schistocerca gregaria. Lineage (NCBI taxonomy): Eukaryota > Metazoa > Arthropoda > Insecta > Orthoptera > Acrididae > Schistocerca > Schistocerca gregaria. The sequence continues at coordinate 189,343,420 of NC_064927.1, read as the reverse complement.
TATGAGCAGATCCACATCGACTTTGGTCGCAATTTCTGTGGAGAGCCTCATCATTCCTTATCTTGTCAGTCCACCAAAATTTCGCCGCGGCTAGTGGCCGCGCGGTTTAAGGCGCCCTGTCACGGATTGCGTGGCCTCTCCGGCCGGAGGTACGGGGCTCCCTCGGGCTTGAGTGTATGTTTTGTTCTTAGAATAAGTTAGTTTAAGTTAGTTCTGTGTAAGTCCAGGGACCGATGACAACAGTTTGGTCCCTGAGGAATTCACACACATTTGAAAACTTTTCCACCAAAATTTCATCATTCTTCTGCAGCGTTAAATCTCAATAGCATCAGTTCTCTTTTCCGAATACAGTAGGAAGCTTCAAACAGATCAAGGTTTCAGTAGTTACGCACAGATGAAGATGGCTTTACAGGACAGTGTAGCCTGCTGAGCTGCATCAGATCATTCATCAGTCTGAAGACAACCACAGCAATATTATTACTGTGAACAACGCAAACATGATACTACACAACTTAATGCTATATCTTTGTTTTCAGTTACATAGACTTCACGTTTGTAGCTCATGTGTCATCTCTGGTGATGTCCAAATGCTTGAGACAGCAACTAAAAGCAAAATAATTAATCCCACACTTATCGTGATTACTTTACAAAGAGATGAGTTACAGTAAATGACTTTTCAGGTGTTAGTAGGACTCATGCTGTGATTGTTTTATGCAAACTTAATTACGTGCACGGACAATTCATTCATCCTAGCAATCGCGAATCTCCATGATTTATCGACACTTAATTGTTTCAAACCAACATCAATTATCGTTTCACCAGTTATCAATCATATTAAATTGTTGTACTATTTCACTGAGAAAATTTGTACTCGTTTGAACAGCACACTAGACATGGAATTTCTGCGTACTGATCATATGGTGACCTACGCTCCCCTTTGTATACTATCATTTGCTAAAATACGGTTTCGGTAACAGACACCATTTAAGTGATACAACGAATTTTGTGAATATTTCATTCTGGGTTCTTCAATGGCGCGGAGGTCGGCATGAAGCACTTTACATACAATTTATTTTCCTAAGACTGCTGACAGACAACAGGCTCGTACCAAATTAACTTCATTTCATTACCAACTACGTTTAACCTAGCATACACCAAATGCAAATTCATAGCAAAATCTATTTTTCACGACAAAGTTTCCGAAATTTCTGAAGCAGTTTACTTAATTCTGAAATATCACAGTAAGTATGACCATTAACGAAATGATAGCCATTTCATGGTGAAGCTGTAACGTGTGTGTGAATTAACTTTTTTCACCTGATAGTTTCTTAAGAATTGTTTGAGAATGATTTCAGTTCTACCAGCTTACACGCCTGGCGTTCAAGGAGACAAGCCATCAACTGGCTTCCGCTCCTAATCATACACCGTGTAAGCCATTGAGAATGTGTGGTAGCTGTCACTCTCATCTGCTGCACCGTAGATATGTGCGCCATCTAGCGTACTTATAGTGAACCTTGCTGTACATGAGATGGACTTTACATGCTGCTGTGATCGACAGCCTTTTTCGAAGTACCTGCAAAATTTCAGTTTTATGCAGTTTGCACGAAAATTAGTTGAAACGATCGTGTTATGCATGAGGTCCTGTTTAAAAGCCCTTGTCACCGAAAAGGCATGACGTCGCCAATATCTAACCGTTAGGTTACAAGGTAGCTGAGCAAACTGTGAGCACACGAGACATTTAATAAATGAATAAAGTATCGAAACATTTATTTACAATATCCCTACAACTTTCGATCTCGGTGAGTCTGTGTTCAGTCAAGTCTCAGATTCACAGTTTGATTCCGTGATGATTGCGAGAACTTTCAGGAATAATGGAGGAGGGTAAATGTATCAGAATGAGGTAATGGGTCCTTGTCTAGAAACAACTAACTCGAAAGTTATCAACGAAAATCGTTCTGATAACTCTTACAATAGAATACACGTTGTTGGTGTAGCTACGACTGTAGGACAGGCAACTTTCAGAAGTTGTACTGTGAACCAAAAAGGAAAAAAATATATACATGTGGTTTCTGTCTTTGAGACAGGTTAAAAAAGGAGATACCATTTTGATCATTCAGTCACTATGAATCATGACACAAGGGAATTAAAGACAATAGCTTTTAATGCTAGAATGAGATTCCAACCCAGGCCGCCTGCTTATTGAGCAGATATTATCTGTATATAGCGGTCAACAGCTTCCATAGATTACCCTAGCATGCCTCCCGTCAGACCCTATTTCTCAACTTATACCACACACTAATGGTATAGTGCCCCTGCTCATATCCGCGGTATCTAGCAAATTCCCGTAAGAGTTAGAGCATAGTGAGCGTCTTAATTGAACAGATCATTGGCTGTTATCAGCTTAATTATATGTCTGGTGTCTGTTCTCTAGGACATATCCCAGGTTGGAATCCTGGTGCAACAGAAATTCTCAACTTGCCGCATTGAGATACACCAGTGCCTACTGGCAGCTAATGTCTTTAACTCTGTTTTCTTGATTCATAGTGGCTGCAGAAAGAAAACAATTATGTTCTTTTGGACAAGTCTGAAAGAATAGACACCACATACTGGCTGTTCAGGAATTCCCGTTCAAACCTATAGGACTTTTACAAATGACTGAGTACATAATACATATTTTTAACAGGAACCCATGCCGGGAAACCTACCGTTTCCGTGCAACAGTCATTTGGTAAGATGTTGGTAACGCCATCACTTTTACAGATAATGTATTAGGCTTTACTAGGTGCATCATTTGTTTTACTTTTTTTACAATTCCACTCACTAATAACCAAAGATACAAAAAGAAAACTTAATCAGTTTCACAAACGAACTTTCAATTTGGATGTGAAGCGTCTCCTTGGGGCACTACAGTCACCCCTTAAGACAGTGAAGGTTCCCCTACTCCGACGTTGCGCAATTTTGGCGTATAATATTATGGCTTAAATCAAGAAATTAATAGCTTTAAGCTGGTAATATTAAACTGGTGTGCGTAGTGTCTCTGTTTGTATGTCTGTGAATGACAATATCAATTTCCAGAGCGGCGTCGACTACTCCCACAGCGTACTCAATTTCGTACACGCATACAAGTCGTGTAGAAGCAGCTGCCGACTCCGACGGTCGCCTGTACGATTCTTGAAATGTAAGAGAAAGAAAACGAAAACTTCTATTTGATCTTCTCGAATTGGGATACTGACTGCCATTCGCATTTAGTCATTCGATGATTGTCTGCTAGTTCGTCTTAGCAGAAAAAACTTTCTCTATGCTTTTGAGCGTGTTATTGAAGCAGGTTCTACAGAAAACATAGACCTACAAATGTTCAAAGTACTACACAAGCTTGTCGTGCCTTACAGTTCATCACAGACTCTTTTGATCAAAAATAAATGCGCGAATGTACCCTTGAAATGCACAATACTGTATTATGTTTGTTACCTCAAAAACAGAAATTATACAATATGGTGGCTAACAATGACACTTCATACACGTGCTCTCGTTATCGTGTCTCGCAACAAAGTCCGGTTAGACACCAATTTTCTTACATATCTCCGCTCGCCATGGTGCAACGCTAAGTCAAACAATAAATATTTCGCTCGTGCAGGCGAAACACGCCGCCTTAACATCAAAAAATGTTTTGCACCATCATGGTTTCGAGATAATCTAAACCCGGACAGAGGAGTGGAATAGAGATCATCATAAACATCAATTACGGTCTTCTTATTGCTCATGAGAACCACACATTGTGTGTTGTACCACCATACAGTGAGGCGTTCAGAGGTTGATCCAGATTGTTCCATTTCTTAACGGCGATTCGCCTAAGACCCCTCAGAGTGGTTGGTGGGCCACGTCGTTTGTAAACTGCCCTTTTCAATCCATCCCAGGCACGTTCGAGAGGGTTCATGTCTGGAAAACATGCTTGCCACTTAGTCGAGCGATGTCGTTATCCTGAAGGAAGTGATTCACAAGATGTGCACGAAGGGACGCGAATTGTCGTCCATGAAGACGAATGCCTTGTAAATATGTCGCCTATACGTCTGCACTATCGGCCGGTGGATGGCATTCACGTACCGTACAGCCGTTCCGGCGTCTTCCATGACCACTACCGGTGTACGGCGGCCTGACGTAATGCCACCCCAAAACGGCAGGGAACCTCCACCGTGCTGCACTCACTACAGAGTTTTCTAAGGCGTCCAGACTGCCCCCAAACACGTTTCAGACTATTGTCTTAGGCGAACAGAACGTGATGGCAGTCCTGAGCGGTTCATTTGGCATGTTGTTGGGCCCATCTGTATGGCGCTGCATGAAGTCGTGGTTGCAAAGGAGGATCTCGCCATGGATGTCGGGAGTGAAGTTGCGCATCATGCAGCTAACAGCGCACACTTTGAGTCGTAACACGACGTCCTGTGGCGGCACGAAAAGCATTATTCAACATGGTGGCGTTGGTGTCACCGTTCCACCATACCATAATCCGTAGGTAGCGGGCATCTCCTGCCGTTGTAGCCCTTGGGTGGCTTGAGCGAGGCATGTCACCTACAGTTCTTGTCTCTCCGTATCTCTTCCATGTATGAAAAACATCTATTCGGTTCACTCCGATACGCCTGGACACTTGCCTTGTTTAGAACCCTTCCTGGCACAAAGTAACAATGCGGACGCAATCGAACCGCGGTATTAACCGTCTACCCATGGTTGAATTACAGACAACACGAGCCGTGTTCCTCCTTCTTGGTGGAATGACTGGAACTGATCGGCTTTCAGACCCCATCCATCTAATAGGCGCTGGTCATGCATGGTTGTTTACATCTTTGGGCGGGTTTAATGATATCTCTGAACAGTCAAAGTGATACAAGATCCACAATCAACATCTGTCTTCAGGAGCTCTAGGAACATGGGTGACTCAATAATTTGTGTGTCAATAATAATGTGTGTATATTTACTTTCAACCAATGGCAGTAGGAAGTACATTGAACCTGTCAGCTGATCGACTAACGAATCCTAACCGGTAGTACAGGCCAAGGGTTATTGTAGATGAAAAGGGTATGCAATGAAGTCGTAGATAGCGATCTTGATAAAAACTTCTTCCAAGGTTTTTATAGTCGAAAGAGGTATGCGATGGAATCGAACGTTGTAGATAGCGATCTAGATAAAAACTCCTTCCATTACCGCGGAAGCCGCGATATAGAAGGATCATGTCGGTGTATTCTACAAACGCGTAGCAAACCAAGTGAATGAGGCTCGAAGCAGTCATTGAGTCAGGATGGGTGTCTAATGACATCAGACGAACAGACGTAAGCTCCCTCCCACCCCCATAAGGACTATCCTGTTGCATACATCACTAGCAAACATTTTTTTAAATGGTTGCAGCGCGGAAACTGTAAGTTTATGAACATGGATACGTATTGAAGTTTTGTGAGGAATTTCCCAACAGCCTCTCCATAATTCAGGTGATGACGGCGAATGATCCAGCGGCCGCTGTAGCCGTGTGGTTCTAGGCGCTTCAGTCCGGAACCGCGCTGCTGATACGGTCGCAGGTTCGAATCCTTCCTCGGGCATGGATGTGTGACATGTCCTTAGGTTGGTTAGGTTAAAGTAGTTCTAAGTCTAGGGGACTGATGACCTCAGATGTTAACTCCCATAGTTATTAGAGCCATTTGAACCGTTTTGAACGGCCAGTGATCCCTTCAGTGCAGAAGCACGCCGAGCTCTAACACTTACCTGAATGTACGAGACGCCGCGAGTAACGAGGCTAAAGAGCAGGGGTACTGCAGTGTGTGTGTAAGTTGAGAATTTGGATCTGACGGGAGGTGTGCTATGGTAATCCGTGCAGTTGTGGTGACCGCTGTGTCCAGATAGTGTACAGTTCAATGCGTCTACCTGGTAAGCATGAGATCCGAGTTCGAATCCAGTTCTGGCTTAAGCTTTCAAATTGCCCAATGGATATAAATCATTGCCAATGTCTTTAATTGGTTTGTCTTAATTCATAGTGGCTTCATGATGAAAAATGGTATCCGTCCAAATCTAATAGCCCAACTTTGAACTATTTTGATGTCTTCTTTTAATCCGATTTGGTGCAATTCCCAAACACTTTAACAGCGTCCTGTATTTTGCCCACTTTATAGTTGAACAGTTCTTTCCTAAAATTCTCTCAATAAACCAAAGTCCTCCATTCACCTTTTCTACTACAGTCCTTATATGCTCATTCGATTGGATACTCTTGTTCAACATTGCGGCTAGATATTTAGTCGACATGACTGTCAAGCAAAACACAGAGCACGAGAAGCTCGTTTTCCCTACTCATCTGTCCGCAACTCGTGGTTTTGCGGTAGCGTTCTCGCTTCCCGCGCACGGGGTCCCTGGTTCGATTCCCAGCGGCTCCAGGGATTTTCTCTGCCTCGTGATGAGTGGGTGGTGTGTGTCTTTCATCATCATTTCATCCCGATCGACACGCAAGTCGCCGAAGTGGCGTCAACACGAAAGACTTGCACCAGGCGAACGGTCTACCCGACGGGAGGCCTTAGCCACACGGCATTTCGATTTCCTACTCATCTGCATTAACTTAAATTTTTATACAGTTAGAACTAGCTGCCATTCATCACAACAACTTAAAATTTTGTGTAAATCATCTTGTGTCCTCCTACAGTCACTCAGTGATCACCTCTTCCCATACACAACACCATCATCAGCAATAGCCGTAGGCTGTTGCTTACCCTGCCTGCCAGATCATTTGGATATATAGAAAATAATAGCGGCCCTGTCACAGTTATCTGGGGCACTCCTAATAATACCGTTGTCTCTGATGAACACTTGCCTTCGAGAACAGCATACTAGGCTCTGTCACTTAAGAATTATTCGAGATACATACCTTGCTTCGTTAACATTCTACAGTGTCGGAACCCTCTCAAGTGCTTTACGGAAATGTGGGAATACATCATCCGCCTGTAGCCCTTCATGCATGGTTCACAGGATCTCACGTGAGAAAAGGGCTAGCGGTTCTAGGCTCTTCAGTACGGAACCGAGATGCTGCTACGGTGGAAGGTTCAAATCCTGCCTCGGACAAGGATGTGTGTGATGTCCTTAGTTAGCTTTAAGTAGTTCTAAGTCTAGGGCACTGATGACCACAGATGTTATGTCCCATAGTGCTTGGAGCCATCTGAACAAATTTTTTAAATTTTTCTTTTTATTTTTATTTTTTGTAAAAAACGCCGAGCTCAGTTTCCCACGAGCGATTTTGTGTAAAAACCGTGCTGATGTGTGGGCAGAGAAGCTATATTCCTTGGCTTTAGAAGAAACAAAACTGTCATTCTACGTGAGTGTAACGTTATATCCCTTAACGCTGCAGCTAGGAGTCGCTGGGTCGCCAGATGGGGCCACTTGTGTGCTGCGGGTTTCCCGGAGAGCTGTGGGGCGTCCCAGCAGGAGCCCGGGCGGCGCGGCACGGCGCGGTAATGCCCCCTCCCTCACACAGGCGCCGGCGGCGTCTAATGGAAATTAATTGCGCCGCCCGCGTCACCTCTCGTCACACACTTGTTGCGCTGCCTGAGCCGTCTCTCTGCGCGCCACGACACAGCGCACTGGGGCTGCCTTCAAATACTCAGCAGCCTCAAGTGCTGCTCTCTCCGGGGGCGAGCTAAGCTCAGGCAACAGCATTCTCAGCAGAATCTCTGCACTTTATACCCGACATACACTTCACTGCCAGAATATAGGTGAACTCGACAATCACTACTTGCCATTCTCTCTTTATTTGAAACCTCGTTTCGGCTGCCTACGCCATTATTTAGTGGTATCAATGTAGTATCAAACAACAAAGTAAATCAACATTAGCGAAATGGTGTAGAATGTGGCAGTAGGCGCCGTCAACAACAACCCATTTACGTGCTTTATAAAAGCAACTAATTAGATGATAATGTAGCGTAACGAAATAAAATTGCCTGACACGATCTGCGCTGCTGCTGCGCCTGCGCAGTCCCGTCTGCTCACCTCTCCGGCTGCCCCCACCACTGCGCTAGTCCTCGCAGGTGTGTGAGTGAGACGACTGTATGCTGAAGGCTGCACTTGTCGGAAATATAATACACTACTGGCCATTAAAATTGCTACCCCACGATATCCTACAGACGCGAAATTTAACCGACAGGAAGAAGATGCTGTGATATGCAAATGATTAGCTTTTCAGAGCATTCACACAGGGTTGGCGTCGGTGGCAACACCTACGCCGTGCTGACATGAGGAGTGTTTCCAACCGATTTTTCGTACACAAACAGCAGTTGACCGGCGTTGCCTGGTGAAAGCTGTCGAAAATTTGACGACTCAATTTTCGACAGCTTTGAGCTGGCTTACAGATTCAGACTCTTTGAACAATGCGAGAATTACTGACTCTTGGATGTGAACCTCGCCATCTCGCGCTAGAGACCAAATATGTGTAAAGTAATATTTCGAATAATTTATTACCATTTTGCCCCACAGTTCGCAGGTGTTGGTATTTTCCCCGGTTTATATTTGTTGTGATTATGCAATTTTCAAGACTCCAAGAAGAAGATTGCGGAAACAGTCGGTAAGAACAGTGAAACAAAAATGTGACAGTGCACAACAAGGAAGTACACTTTTCTGCCCACACCCGATGCGTGGGTGAAAACTGCAAGCACAGCAAGAATTGTCATTATCTGCACACTGAACGTAAACCAATAGCAAAAACTAGACAATCCTAAAACAAAACATGATCGTCGTATGTATAGCGATATTATGTCAGACTAAAGAGTTCGTACAGCAAGGAAAGAGTACTAAAGCTTGTAAGATATCAGGCTCGGATTCATATCCCCAGAGTTTGGGTGGAGGCTGAAGCGTTTGATTGCTCCCCCAAAGATTTGGTAGGTTTCATGGGGACAGGTTGGTGTGACAGACCCTCTTCGATGTTTTCTGTGTGGGCAGTACTTACTTGCTAGTACGCTGGATACATAAAAACTAGGGCCAACAAATACTGATGCACTGCCGCTCCTTTTACCACAGCACCCGTATATGTTTATTTCATGAGCTTCCTGTCTTCGTGAAGAAATCATACGACATCTCTTGGAAGCTTCCCTAAAATAAGGAGGTTTTTCCATCTAGTGTACTAGCTCCGTAGGGCACTGTGGAGGAAGACGTACATCCACCTTTAAGCCCAGTTCTGAACGTGTTTAAGTCCACCCACATTGTGTTCAGTCGCATTGTCACATACACATGTCGCTTATTATGTTAGTAGTCGTTGAAACGGTCGATACATTACATGTACAATGTCCAGTTGTACTACTGAGTGAGGCTTGAGGACAGGGTGAAGCTGGCGAAGTATCCAATGGCCCGGCGGCAGAGTGTGGAAGAGCCACGTTACTCAGAGTCCTGAAGTTATCCGAAGGCAGGCTTATACCCACATGAAACTTCCTGGCAGATTAAAACTGTGTGCCCGACCGAGACCTGAACTCGGGACCTTTGCCTTTCGTGGGCAAGTGCTCTACAATCTGAGCTTTCCAAGCACGACTCATGACCCGTCCTCATAGCTTCAGTTCTGCCAGTTCCTCGTCTCCTACCTTCCAAGCTTCACAGAAGCTCTCCTGCGAATCTTGCAGAACTAGCGCTCCGGAAGAAAGGAGATTGTGGAGACATGGCTTAAGCACAGCCTGGGGGATGTTTCCAGTATGATATTTTCACTCTGCAGCGGAGTGTGCACTGATATGAAACTTCCTGGCAGATTAAAACTGTGTGTCCGACCGAGACTCGAACTCGGGACCTTTGCCTTTTGCGGGCAAGTGCTCTACCATCTGAGCTACCGAAGCACGAATCACGCCCGGTACTCACAGCCTTACTTCTGGGAGTATCTCGTCTCCTACCTTCCAAACATTCATCCTTTCTTTCAGGAGTGCTAGTTCTGCAAGGTTCGCAGGAAAGCTTCTGTAAAGTTTGGAAGGTAGGAGACAAGATACTGGCAGAAGTAAGGCTGTGAGTACCGGGCCTGAGTTGTGCTTCGGTAGCTCAGATGGTAGAGCACTTGCCCGCGAAAGGCAAACGTCCCGAGTTCGAGTCTCGGTCGGGCACACAGTTTTAATCTGCCAGGAAGTTTCATATCAGCGCACACTCCGCCGCAGAGTGAAAATCTCATTCTGGCAACATCCTCCCAGGATGTGGCTAAGCCATGTCTCGGCAGTATCCTCGGTCGGGCACACAGTTTTAATGTGTCAGGAAGTTTCATATCAGCGCACACTCCGCTGCAGAGTGAAAATCTCATTCTGGAAACATCCCCCCAGGCTGTGGCTAAGCCATGTCTCCGCAGTATCCTTTCTTTCAGGAGTGCTAGTTCTGCAAGGTTCGCAGGAGAGCTTCTGTAAAGTTTGGAAGGTAGGAGACGAGATACTGGCAGAAGTAAAGCTGTGAGTACCGGGCGTGAGTCGTGCTTCGGTAGCTCAGATGGTAGAGTACTTGCCCGCGAAAGGCAAAGGTCCCAAGTTCGAGTCTCGGTCGGGCACACAGTTTCAATCTGCCAGGAAGTTACACATCAGCGCACACTCCGCTGCAGACTGAAAATCTCATTCTGTTGTACCCACATGTTCGACGCTGTCCATTTCACATGCCAGTCCCAAATATTTCGGTCGGCAATAGCTTCCCTGCTACTGACTTGCGACATCTCTGATTCGCTCCTTCTATCAATACCTGCTATAGGGTGTATGCTAAACACACCAATAACGCAACCACACTCGCGAAAGATCCCCCATGAACGCATTCTGGGAAGCGAAAGGAAAAAAAGGGACAGAACGTCCACCAAAAACAAAAGTAAAGATAAAAAAAGATAATAATAAATCGTAATAATAACTCGATGTACGAGTACATTGATCTTCAGTAACACAAGACACTGACACTCTGTAACTTTCTTCACTCTTACGTCGGAAAGCCGCTGTGCTCTAACCAAGACTTATCTCGTTTATCTCTTGCATGGGAAATATACATCCAATGAGTGACCGATTTTGCCCATCATACGTCGGATTGTAACACACGCTTACAAGTAACAAATTCAGTTCTTAGACGTCGTGTTTTTAGAGCGTTTTCGGGAAATCGAAGTTCTAAAATTTTACTACGTAGTTAAATACCATGCGAAAGCAGCAGCGTTAGAGCAACTGTTTAGGGTAACAGATTATAAATCTCACAAAATACATTATTTTCACCGTTTGTAGACGACAACAATCGCTAAAATTTCTGAAATGATTTTTTATTATTGTTAGACCCAGTTGTAGTTAACTTTACAAATAAGCAGTTTCACCTCTCTCAAACTGCCGTGTTCCAAAGTAGTCATTTGAGATCGCGAAATCCAGTCACATGTTTCAAAATTGTGTTTGTGACGCAAATAAAAAACAAAAAAATAAGTTTTAAGCTATTAGCCTCTCCGTACTGAGCTCGAACCACTTCGTGTTTTCGTACATCAATAGATAAAAGCGGAACCGTTATGGGATCACTTTCTTGTCTGTCTGGCAGTCTCTGTGTTAAGATCCCATTCTCTCAGGAATGGGAAAAGATACCAAGTCGAAAATTATGTCATATACTAAGGTCTGTGTTCCCTTGGCGTCGTAAAAATTTTAAGCGTCTAGGTTAATACGGTGATTTATATCAGTTGTTTTGAGAATTGGTATTCTATTCCATGAGAACTAAAGGGTATTTATCGGTGGTATAGAATCATGAAATTTGACAAGAAGGGAGATCTTGGACTACTGGTAAAGAAGAAGATCTCAAAATCGTTCAGTTGCAATTATATCACACAAAAATATTTACTTTGACATTTGCCCAGCGCCCGTCTGTCTGTCGGTCTACTAAGTTCTTTTCCTCTCAGGGAGAATTTCGGGTACCGCGGTGAGACTTATGTCAAAGACAGAAGCCTACGATCCTTTGGCGGTGTATAAAATTTAAACTTTTAAGTCAACCGAATCAAAAAATATGGCATCATTTGTCACATATTTTGATACTATCAAAACTCACTCATCGAAACCTACAAATTAGTTCCTTATTAGAAGAAGTCACATGGAAATGTGTCAGATGGAAAAAAAGTGAGTACACTGTTTTTACAACAAAATTACTTGACATAACTGTTAATACATCCATTGCACTGTGAAAATGGCGAACACCTTGATGGGGAAATGTTTCAGTTGCCTACGGAGCCATCATTGTACCAGAGCGTGCAGTTTTCCGTCCGAAACAAATCGAAGTCCACGAATGTATTTCATCACTGCTCCAAAAATGAGGAAGTCGCATGTTTAGAGGCTTCACAGTGAAACTTATGCAGCGTAGTCCAAACAGGCAGCGCGGCATGTTTTCTTTCTGTCATTCGACTGGCTGCCAAACCGTTAGAAAACAGTGACCAGGAAGGAATCATTTCCGATTGATTAGGACAAAGTTATCAGAACTTCGTAGGGCAAACTACAGGGCAAAAGGGGCTATGACAATCGTGATTTCTCCCCACAGGAAAATAACTGTGTAGTTCGACTAACCTTGGAGGTACAACAATAGAACCTTCAAGATTCTATAAACCTTACACACGTCTTGGCCATGTATGTATATAATACCTTCAACTCAAGCCTAGGGTTCTTCCCTTGTCGAAACCTGATAAGAAATCTCTAGCCTGCACGCACATACCATTCTCGTGCACTAGGCGAGGAAACACAGTACTGTTCTATTACACCAGAGCAGTTCAGCAAAGCAGATAGGGAGCGCCGAGCCGCTAGAAGTAAACAGAGCGACAGGCGGGAGCAGCTGGAGGAGGAGGGTCCGGCCCGGCTTAGCGTGTTTAGACGCGGGAGAAGCCGCGGGCAACTCCAACAGCAGGCCCCCAATGCCACCATGTTTTAATGCAGCATGGGACGATCTGTACCTTTCCATAGAACAAGATGGTCCTGTAATATGTTCAGTGTGTCTGAAAGTATTAAACCGTACATATAAATTCAGTTTAAGACGTCATTATGCAGTAAGCACGTAACAGAGTACGGTAAATATGTCGACGACGAACGGAACTCAATAACCCTTGAACTGAAAGCGAATTTTTCAGACGAAGTAAGTTAATACTTAATAATAAGTTATGTTTCTAATATTGTGGCAACGGAAGGAATAAGGGAAAATTGTTTAGTTTCAAAAATTACCAGGTCCCTTTTGAGAGCTGGTGCTGCTGATATTATTTGGCAAAATATATTTTATGTCATTTGCAGGACCTTGATCACCCTGGAAGAGACTACTCGATGAGAATTAGTCACAGAATTATTCATCACATAGCTGTGAATTTGAAGTCATTTTCTGAAGGTTGTTTTTTAAGGAATGCCTTGTAATACCCGTGGAAAAGTTGTGCACATAACTTGTCCCGCAGCTAAAGTCCATGTCAATTTCTCGAGCCACTGTAAGCGCTAAATTGCACAATTAGCAGAAGATGTTGAGGCTCAGCTGACAATAATGCTGAAGCCATAATCAGAGTAAACAATTTTTTTCTTTTTATTTATTTTTAAAAAAAGAAAGGTTACATTATGGTCTTCAACGAACTACTGCGTCATTTTCATATGTAAAACATCAGTTGGAGAATACACAATGGGAATTGTGAACATGCATCTGACAACAATTACGAAAGCCCGCATCTCGTGGTCGTGCGGTAGCGTTCTCGCTTCCCAAGGCCGGGTTCCCGGGTTCGATTCCCGGCGGGGTCAGGGATTTTCTCTGCCTCGTGATGGCTGGGTGTTGTGTGATGTCCTTAGGTTAGTTAGGTTTAAGTAGTTCTAAGTTCTAGGGGACTGATGACCATAGATGTTAAGTCCCATAGTGCTCAGAGCCATTTGAACCATTTGAACAATTACGAAAAATAACGAGACCAGGCAACCGAGGCAACTGTGGCACAACCAAGTCACTACAACCTTTGTCCATCTTTGCCCAACCGTTCACTCCATCTCCTAATGTAGAATAGATAAAAACTATCCCAGGATAAAAATTAGGACATGGAATGAGCGGTTGAGCAGGCATAGCAGAACTTGTAGTAACTAGGTTGTGCCACTATTGCCTTGGTTGACTGGTTTCATTATTTTTCGTAGTTGTTGTCAGATTTATTGTCACAATTCCCGTTATATATTCTCCAACTGGTGTTTTACATTTGAAAATGACGACGTAGTTCGTTCAAACCTGTACTGTAACCCCTTTTTTAAATAAAAATATTATGTACTGTGGCTATGGTTTCACTATTGTAATGTCAAATAACCATTTAAGACGGAATATAGAAAGACAGTTTGCATTTTCTTCCTTTGAGTGTCTCGCTTGACCCGTCAGCACACCTAGTAACTTTCATTAGGGCAGTAAACAAAATGCAGGAGGTTCGCGAGGAGATGTTAGATCTCATCTCATTGAAGGACACAACAACATACCAAGACATGTCCGATGCACTTAGCAAAGTTTGATCTGATATGAGAATTACTATATCTCGTAGCAACAGACAGTGCCCCAGGTATGTCTGGTGAAATCAGTCGCTTAGTCGGATGCATCCAGACGAAAATGAAGAATCGCGATCAGCTGCTTATCCAAATGTGCACTGACACTTCGCATTTGAAAATAAACTTTGGAATTTTTTCTACTCCGCACTCTCTGGACGTCGATTCTATAAGTCACCCTCTCCAAATTGAAATCATAGATCTTCAGCGCGATTTAAAATTGATACATAGATATCAGAGCAGATGGACTTTAATTGAATTTTAGAAACATATGTTAGAGAAGCGTTAGGCGAAACCTCATCAGATGCTCCATATCAAATTATCATCTGAAATGTCTTTTGAGACAGACCCGTGCTGAATCAATCATTTATAACAATGACGCTCTTATTCAAAGAAAACAAATGTTGAAAGCAGCATTAGAAACACGACGTGGATTAATTTCATATATTTTCTTTGTTATTGAGTTCCCTAGTTTTGCTTTCAAGTTTGCCATCATCGACCAACTTTCGTATTCAGTACGTATTTACCTTAATTTTGTCCTTCTTAACTTACTGCTAATGTTTTCTTGAATTCGAAAATCTTTATTAATATTATTATTATTAATACAAGAAGCATCTTCATTAAATGTTGATCATATTTAATTAGAATTGTGGTTTCTTTTTACGGTTCCTTTAGTATGCAAGACCTCAATTCTTCATCAGAATATTGATTTATTTGTGACCAAACAATTTCAAATGCTGTTTCCCATTTTCAACGCCAAATTCTTCCACGAAAGGAGTATAAGCCACCTTTGCGCAGCTCCACTTGGTTGCCACTGTCAAGCAAAGAGTCAAGTGCTGTATCTTCCCGCTTGCATAGCTCCTACGCAACTGGAGCAAATAGCGGAACCACGCTTTTCCACAAAGCGGTACCGTGCACCACCCTGAACAATACTAATTCCGACAAATCTTTGGAAACAGTAACTACTGAGAAACACAACTAGTTCTTTACTCATACGAAGTATCGAGTGATATTGACAAGAGATTTCGAATTGATTCCTTATTTCTAGATTTCCAAATAGCTTTTGACTCTGTACCACACAAGCGGCTTGTAGTAAAACTGCGTCCTTATGAAATATCGTCTCAGTTATGTAACAGGATTCATGATTTCTTGCCAGAGAGGTCAAAGTTCTTAGTAACTGGCGTTTCCCCAAGATTGTGATTTGCTGTTCCTTTTATATATATATATATATATATATATATATATATATATATATATATATATATATATATATACGATTTGGGAGACACTCTGAGCAGTCATCTTACGTTGGTCGAAGATAATGCTGTCGTTTACCGACGAGTAAAGTCATCAGAAGAGCAGAAGAAATTGCAAAACGATTTCATTTCGAAAAGATAACTGTGTGGTGAAAAATCGGCAGTGGGCCCTAAATAACGGAAAGTGTGAAGTCTTCCACATGAGTGCTAAAAGGAATCCGTTACAATTCGGTTATACGATAAATCAGTCAAATCTAAAGGCCATAAATTCAACTAAATAGTTAGGAATTACAGTTAAGAACAATTTGAATTTGAAGGAACACACAGAAAATGTTGTGGGGAAGGCTAACAAAAGACTATTTTACTAGGAGGACACGTAGAAAATGTAGCAGACCGACTGAGGAGCCTGCCTACATTACGCTTGTCCGTCCTCTTTTAGAATTCTGCTGCGGGATGTGGGGTCCTTACCAGATAGGATTGACGGAGTACACCGTGAAAGCTCAAAGAAAGGCAGCACGTTTTGTATTTTCGAGAAATAGGGAATAGCGTATCACTGAAATGATGCAGGATTTGTGTTGGACATGATTGAAGAAAGGCGTTTTTCGTTGAGGCGGATCTTCTCACGAAGTTTCAATCACCAACTTTCCCCTCCGTATGCGAGAATACTGTGTTGACACCGACCTACATAGGAAGAAACTATCACCGTAATAAAAAAAGAGAAATGAGAGCTTTCCCCGAAAGATATAGGTGATCGTTTTTTTCCGCACGCTGTTAGAGATTGGAATAGCAGAGAATTATTGTGCAGGTGGTTCGATAAACCCTCTGCCAGGCACTTAAATTTGATTTGCGGAGCATCCATGTAGTTGTAGATGTACATGTAGACACCGTAAAATACCTTCGAGTAACCACACGGAGTGACCTAAGTTGGAATGACCACATAAAACATTCTGTAGAAAAGTAGATGATAGACTGAGAGTCGAAAGAAATAGCTAAATGTTATCTAATTCATCCACTCAAGAAGTAGAACAGGAAACACTTGATGGACAGATACCTGAGCCCTGTCCACTGGTGTGAGACCCTTATTAGGTTGGATTAATAAAGGAGATGGACCAGATCTAACGAAAACGGACGTGTTTCTTCAAGAGATCGTTTCGTCGGCGCGAGAGTGTTTCGGAGATGTCCTATAAATTACAGTGGAAGACTGGACAAGGGAGATGTTGTGCAAGTCAGAGAGGTTAACTATGGAAATTTTGAAAGATTATGTTCCATAAAAAATGGAACAACATAGTATTTCTTCTCATATACATCTCGCGAAATGACCGTAATGTGAAAATCTGAGACATTAGCGCTAATTCGCTTTATCAACCATTATCCTTACTATATTCCATTTGCGAATGGAACAGCCAAGCAGGAAACACGTAGTGCTAACCCAAGTAACCTTCCTTTCACATGACAAGGTGGCTTGGAGAATACAGACGTAGATGTGGATGCAACACTAGTAGTTAATATGGAGCAGATAAAGTTTCCTGCAAATCCTACAATAATAGTATTCAGGAATACTATTTCAGTTTCCCTCGTCCACATCTTTCAGTTTTGCTACTTTCGCTGTTACTGTTTGTTGCAAACTGATAACATATGCCTTCACAGTTCTATATTTTCTGTGACTTTAGGCTGTTGTTATATTTGTTTCAAATTCAGTTAATAATATGGGTATCTTTTGGTGAACGATGGAAATGTATATTGAATTGAAGATTGAAGAGGACTAGGAATATATATAAAGTTACAGAAACACTTTTCACAATGTTACACTCAGATACCAGACCGACACATACAGACATACGGTGAGACAATTTCAAAATATACTTCACAGTGGGAAAATTCTTTATGAAATTACTGTAATTTGTCGTTCATAATTTGCCTCTTGGAGTGATACTTTTAAGTTCTCCCAACAAGATACTTGAGCTACGGTTCTATCACAAACACTCATCATTCCATGAAAGTACTTCTCACAAAATGCTATCTGCCCGCGTGTTATATTGCAATTAAAAAGCTGTTGTCAAGACCTGGAGGGGCTGTTTTCCTTTCGTATAAAGTTTCCGGTCTGCGAAATATTTTATATACTCACTTAGGAAGATATATTTCGTGGTGCAAACCATTTTGAATTGTTAACAGATATCCGCTCTCGTCTTCCTTGATATGCAATGTCTTTATACGTGGGCTATTTCTTTCTTTTTTTCAGTCCGATGAATCTACCTTCTATAATGCATATGACACATTGTGTGGCTGTTACTTGTCTTGGCAATCTTTGGTCAGATCTCAGAATCTACTGTAGTTTGAGGAAATCAGTTTTAGTAAGCCTCATAAAGGCAGGTCTATATCATATTGCAGTATCACAGTTTTTTATACCTGTTTTGTCCTCAGACACTTGATCAGTATTTTACTGTAATCTTACATTGTAGAAGTTTGCCTTATGGCATGTGTATTTCACTGTATCTACTGCATCATTATAGAGTCCTTTACACATGCTTTGCCAAACACCTGTATATAATCAGAAAATAATATAATACACACGATCGTCAGAATTTAGTATTTTACTACGAACTGCGTTCTGTTGTGTAAACTTTTTATCGTTAAGTTCTACAAAGACACAGTTACTGATTTATGTGAGTGAATCGAACAAAATATGGCGGTAATGTAATCACCGAAGTTATGGGAAGATAGCACTTTGGACATATTAAATTACATGCGTTTGACGAAATTTAACATTCAGAAATGTCATTAGCATGTATACATAAACGTAGGTAAATTGTTACATTTTTGATTTCTGTTTCCAACCTTTTCTGTTATACTCTTCCATTCATTATTATATCTTCTATTTCCGTTTACGTGGCCAGGAAGATTTACAGCTACCCATGTGGAACATCAGTTGTTATTGTTGCCAAGTATTTCTGAAGCCTTCTGTACTGGACGACGTAAAAAATGTGACACGTAAATAGTCAAGAAAATTTACAAGAGATTAAAGAGGTAACAAACATCACGTAATCAAAAAGGAAGTAAATACCTCACCCTAAAAGTGCGCTTTAGAAATGCATTTCTTGTGTCAGTTATCAAAAATTGATATCGAACATGATAAGTTGTGAAGGTGAGTACGACATCAAACTAAAATAAGCCAATAAGAAAAACACAGTGGATGGAAAGAGAAGAAGAGGTAAGACTGAGATTCGTGGGTGTTCTCTTTCTCTCTCATTTTGTGGATGTGCTAACTCAAATATCCTAAATTTAAAATTACAGTCTGGGGCAAAGATGTGCTTCTCAGTACTATGGTGTTATTTGACACTTCCTCAAATAGAACATATCACAAGTTGAGTGCAAAATACACGAATTCAGAAAGTAAGGTGACTCTTTTCAGCACTCCGGAAGGAAGGAGTATTGGACGCATTGACCTCTACATTCCATTATGAAATACCGGAAGCACAAAGAGCGCGTATGCCATATTACAAAGTATTTGAAGAATTTTATTGTAATTTTTAACGTTTAATTAAATCCCGAATTCCAAACGTGAAACGCTTAGAGGTCCCAGCGCTTGACTGTACAGGAACGGTAACGTTTAGTATTCGCTGGGCACACTGCTGATGTAGAAGAATTTCTTCAGAATTAAAGGAATTCACAAGGAATAATTTACACCGTAACAGGTGGAGTCACTAAATAGTGTTTGGAACAGGTTTTCATATTGCTTGACGAACACAGTTTCCGTTTGGCTGTTTTACAAACGCGCAAACATAGTGCCGTCAAGTAGCACCAAAAAGACAGTTTTACAACATCTTTATTATTAAATATTGCTGTAGACACAGCTTGTGGTACACTGCAACTCTGGCCGCATCTTTAACTACAGGCGCAAGGTGCATCCAACTGAACCATCAAGTAAGAGAAGCCAAGTAACTAAGAACTACAAGGACTGGACAAACATGTGAAAACATCGCGAAAATGTATGGTTCCAAGATAAATGCATATGCTAGATCAGCCTACACTTTTCTATGTTATATTTGACTACGAACGTTACCTGTGTAATGTCCACAGTATGTTACAAATGCCAATAGTGGCCAAAATAGTGCTCTGTATATAATGTTTGATTTGTAGGGCGCTCAACTGCGCGGTTTTAGGTGCCCATACAATGTCCCAATCTTTGCTCAGTTCAAACTTATCACTTTCATAAATGATGATGAAATGATGAGGACAACACAAACACCCAGTTAAAAAAAATGGTTCAAATGGCTCTGAGCACTATGGGACTTAAAATCTGTGGCCATCAGTCCCCTAAAACGTAGAACTACTTAAACCTAACTAACCTAAGGACATCACACACATCCATGCCCGAGGCAGGATTCGAACCTGCGACCGTAGCAGTCACGCGGGTCCGGACTGAGTGCCTAGAACCGCTAGACCACCGCGGCCGGCAAACACCCAGTCATCTCAAGGCTCTGTGTAGTTGTGGGCGTCGGAGCTAAGTGACATCGAACGAGAGAAATTGCTCGTGCACGTATGTTGGGTGTGTCCGTAACCGGAGGAGTCGAAGTGATTGGTGTTTCAAGAGGCACTGTACCGAAGATTGATATCCCACACAGGAAGAGCGGAGAAACATCATCTGCTAAGTCACAACGCTGATGAAATTGAGAGTAAAGTGATCTTGACGGACGTTCATTGAAGGGGACTGCGACCAAAAATAGAACGACAGCGGGAAATGTCACAGCAGATCTTGATGTCGGGCTCTGGATCCTATCCGCACCAAAACAACACAAACGGAGCTCTATAAGCAGGGAATCGCAGGGCCAGCTGGAATTCAGAAACCACTAGACAGTGATACAGATACTAGTAACAGGAGAACGAGGTGCTGAAGCCATAAAACCCTGTTCTATGGAGCATCTGAAGAATTTCATTCGGTCTAATGAGTACTGTTTCATACTGTTTCCAGCTTTTGACCGAATTTATGTCGAAAGAATGAAATACGACGAGGTTCGTCGTATCATGGTATCCTATGGCCCCTATGGTTACTCCGCACGATCGAATTAGTACAAAGATTATGTGACGAATTTGACTGATCAAGTCGATCCTGTAGTGTATGGGGCAGTTACATGAAAACGAGATAGAAGGAAAAAGTAAGAATTTTTTTCATCGTTTAAAAAGGTAATTGGCACTGCTGTTAACGTATTTATCCTGTTTTCAGACAAATGGTAAACGCTTTCATGGAAAAATACTCCCAGTTGCCTACGGAACTATGATTCTACGCAGATGTACAACATGCCACATAGCCGGAACAACAACCAAGCCAAGCCGTGATAGTCATGAAAATATTTTTCTCTCACTACAATACCCCCTGTTCATTGACTTTCTCGAACACGACACCGCTATTAACGCATAGCTGTACGTCGACTTGCAAAAATTGAAGCGCACCATCAAGCTCATAAGCCCAGGAATATCGATGGACGGCAGCGTTCCGTTGGAGGACAATGCCTGACCACATGTTGTCAAGGCTGCTTCGGCTACTAATCAGAAGATTCACTGGTTAGCATTCTTCATACTGTACCCTCCTCTTCCGACGCAATTTCCATTTTTTGGAGTCTGGAAGAAAGACATTTGTGGTCGTCTTTGCGCTCGGAGAAATGCACACTTGGGCAAAATCATGGTTCCGCAATTAAAAGCAATCATTTTTCATGAAAGCTTTTCTCAGAGTCTTCCCACGCCCGGGTTCCCGGGTTCGATACTCGGCGGGGTCAGGGATTATCTCTGCCTCGTGATGGCTGGGTGTTGTGTGATGTCCTTAGGTTAGTTAGGTTTAAGTAATTGTAAGTTCTAGGGGACTGATGACCATAGATGTTAAGTCCCATAGTGCTCAGAGCCATTTGAACCATTTCTCTCAGAGTGGGATAAATGTACTAACAGTTAACGAGGTAATTTTAGAAATTGTAAAAAGATATCTCACTTTTGTACACCTGTCTGGTTTTCATTTCACTGCACCTTGTGTAGTGTTTGTTCTCCTATGATGATGTTGTGCTCCAGGACGACCGGACCCCTGCTCGCCCAGGACCGGCTTCCTGAGGACGCGGATGGATAGTCATATCTCCCCTGGCCACTACAGCCACCATATCTAAATATTGTTGAATTCTTGCCGTCTATTTTGGAGAGAAGGGTTAGTGATCGCTGTCCACTTCCATCACCGTTGCCTGAATGTCCCCCTATAATGTTACCTTGAAAACCAACGGGACTTGTGTTTATCTATTCCGATACGCCTGGAAATTGTTTTGAAGGCCAGTGGGCTTCCTACACCACATTTGGCATGGTAATGTGTCGTGCGTTTCATCATTCCATACTTCTGTACAACCCCTGAATACAAAATCTTTTCCATTCCATTGGCTGACAGGCACTGCAACCGTTACGGGTTATTTCAAAAAGAAAACAATCTTCTTTGCAAATTATGTTTACTTAGTAACGTGCTTCACCCTTTTATTGCATTATAAGATTATCTACAAAGAATGGTAAAATCTACGAAGAAAGGGGAAAAACGGTAATATTAATTCGGAAAACGAAGAATAATCCTCCCATACACATCTTCCATGACTAAATAAGTTCAAATGGTTCAACTGGCTCTGAGCAATATGGGACTTAACAGCTGAGGTCATCAGTCCCCTAGAACGTAGAACTACTTAAACCTAGCTAATCTAAGGACACCATAAACATCAATGCCCGTGGCAGGATTCGAACATGCGACGGTAGCGGTCGAGCGGTTCCAGACTGTAGCGCCTAGAACCGCTCGGCCACACCGGTTGGCGACTAAATAAGTAATTTATAAAATATTGAAAGAGGAAACTTGTGTTGGGTAAAATAACACTCGTCTACGCAGTGGTGGGTTCTTAGATGCAAATTCCGACCAGCATTACATAAGAAATCCATACCACGTTCTGCTGCGGCACTTCTACATGCTTGGGGGGCCCTACACGATATTAGGAAAGTGTACCAGTTTCCTTTGCTCTTCAGCGTTGAATGACAATAAAAACTACAAAAGTTTAAAATGAATTCCAAATAAAGGCAGAAAAGTTCAGTAATGGCAAAACATATTGGTTTTCAGTTTGGATAAATGGAAACGATGCTGCCGAAAATAATACCCAGCATAGTTACATTCATAATGAACAGCACCATAAGGATCTTTATGCTGGATCTAGTATCTTAAGCAAGAATGTAATGATCGTCAAATGAACTATAGGGGAATTCGGGGCAGAATGGGATAGCGGGGCACAATGGGAAATTGCTCCTTTCTAGACTGGGCAGTGTTGCAACCTGTAGTATGGGCATGTAACTATTTCTCCGAATGGAAGGGGAGTGAGGGCAGCCATTCTGATTTAGTTTGAAGTGCGAGATCTAAGTGAATTGTTGTCCGTCACGTTACCGCTAGCGTTGTTCTAAAGTTTGGAGAATTTCAACGCCAGTTAAGCTGTTAATTGTTAACTGTATACCCTAAAATGTCACATTACCTTAAATTGGATGGCATTTGTTATACTTTAGTTACTTAATGCGTTTAAATACGTCAGTTATTACACTCCATAAAACTTGTTAACCTCAAAAGTGGTCTTGGGACGGAACGAGACGGGGCAGAATGGGATAGTGTCCCGTTCCGCCCCGTCATATTTTGATGTAAGTAGCAAGTAAACCCAGGATGCCAGACTCTCTCAACCAGCTATGTTCGCCGAACAACTCAGCTTTCCAGATATCGCCCGAGGCTGTCATTCCAATCCCACTAATCTGTCAAAATACTCGGCGGATTACAAGACGAAAAGGAAAAACCGTCGTATTAACAGATTCTCCTTATAAGAATGATCTGCAGAATGCTGTCGCACGTAAAGTAGGCATACAGAAAGGAGGAGGGTGCACAAATATAAACAATGTCAGGACTGAGGCATTGGTGCAATGCAACGTAAGGCAAAAATATGAAACTGTACACCCAAAAAAATAAAATTAAAATAAAATTAAAATAAAAAATAAAATCAGAGGAGATCAAAGACCTTAAGAAAAATAAAAGGAAGAAGATGATGGAGAAGAGACAATCAGTGAGAGAGGATGCTGAGTGCCCTTCAAATTCAGCGTTTATGCAATAATTTAACAAAAAATACCCTTATCCCATTCTGCCCCGTGGGTGGGACGGAAGGGAAATATGCAAGACTTTATTTGAAAAATTGTAAAAAATGCAAAATATATTGTTTCAAGTGATTTTAAAATAAGGTACATTAGGTTACACTGTAAGGTGTTTTTTAATCACTTTAAGAAGTGTTTCCTTGTGTTCCCTTATTTTATAGAAATTGTCAAACATTAAGTATCCATTTCCGCCCCGATTTCTCCTATAGGGAAAACTGGTAGAATGATCAGAACTGCGTTTTCCGAGTATTTTCTAACAAAGAAAGTTAGATCAGACATAGTTATATTTTTACTCAACAGCTTAACATAATAGGCACAAACCACCAACGCTTGACAATCTGAGGATCTTACACTACGAACAGTTAGGCGAAAAGTCAGATTTTCTTGAAAAAATGGAAACAGTTAAATATTTGCGTGGCACTCAAGAACTACTTTTCAACGATCAGCTGATTAGAAAAAGTCAATCCTATTACGACTCAATATTATCAGGTTCTAAAATATTCTCTTAGCTAGATCTTTCTTGATTGTTATGCCTTTAATTTCAGTTATTCGATCACTTTTTAGTTGCCTCAATGACCTGTTTCTTTTTAAGGTTATTTTTCCTTCACTTTCTTGTCTTGGCGCTACTTGAATAACTGCTGTTTTCTTGCCTAACTTCTCAAGTTTGCATGTTTATTTATTTACTTATGATCTTCCTTGTAATTGTTTTGCTACCAGATAAATGTATCTTATCTCCTCTGGCGGTTCATGTTAGTGCATACACTGTCCGCAACTTTTTCTACGGTAGCACCCTTCCTGTTTATCAAATTGTATTTCAATAGCTTCTGAAATGTACTCATTTTTTGCCTCCGTTTATAATTCCTTTTAAAGGTTTGTAGTTTTTATTATTATTCAATGTCATAGCTATTCGTCACATCTTAAATCCAGTAATATTTATGTATCGTCTGTCCGCGCCACCTTGGTGGAGTTTCAGCGTACACTTTCCCTCCAGCTCGGCGTCCATGTTCACTCATCTGTTTTGAGGAAACTACAGCTGTCTGTACAGATGATGCCACATTTATACAGTTTAAAAGCGTGGTCCTTAGTTCTGCCCTTCTGAGTCTGCGGATGTTGGTGTGTTGCAGACAAGGTTCGCAGTTGCTGCTATGGTTTCTGTGCGCTTTTTTGCTCCTTTTGCTTACTACTTTCGAAACTTCGTACCGCTATATTTGCCTTAGAAGCACAGATCCTATATCACAGTTTTTTTGACAAATACTTGTCTATAGAATACCTTACGAAGCTTTTTAAATTCCTTCTTTACTCATTGTAGATATGCATGATAGGATCAAGTACCACCTTTCGTATTAATATATCTCTCTTTCCTCTCCTTTTGTACATAACCTGACGAGCTCCGAAAGAGTATAACTTTTATTATACAGCCAGTACTTTGCAATGACGATTGCTTTATTTTTTTAACCGCTGTTTATGTTGGTGTGTAGGTCTACACATCTGAAGGCCCGTAGATGGGCCCAGCTATAATGTGGGTTTGGAAAGATGACAAGCTGGAGTTTAAAATATCACAAAAATTCCTTTTAACTTAATGTTTATTCTAACATATCATCTCTAGATGTGTATACAAAATATCTGTAAGGTGTCTGGCAAATCCAACACCTTCCATGAAAACCCTGACATGATAAGCAAATCCAGTAGTATGTCACACACCTCTGAATAAATCGTGACATTAAATTAACTAAAGTAATAGGAGTAACGAGTGAGCAAAGGGAATACCTTCCCACCGTGAGACAGACGCAGTTCCGAGGGGAGAAACGAGAACAGAAGCCGAGAGCAGAACCATGTTAAGTTAGAAGGCCCTCTGATAAGGGACGGACACCGAAGTCGCAGCTAACCGTTAGGACCACTCCCCAGCCCATTTTAAAAGCTAGAGCCTTAGTGTGAGACTTTTCCGTGTCTCTGTTACGTCATGGCCACCCCCCCCCCCCCCCCGCCATGTTAAAAGCTAGAGCCCTCCAGAAGAACAGTATAGATCTTACGATAACACAAAAAGGGCCACCCCAGCCGCATGTTTTAGCGGGAGACTTTTTCGCGTCTCTGTTATGTTGCAAACTTTTAAAACATTGCCCCACCACGTAAAGTTTCTCACTGGATAGACAGAATTTTTGTAAGCGGAGCTCAAGGTTAACACTGAGACCCTGATTGGTCTGATGAAAACACAGCCAGATAGTTTTTTTTAAACCAACTTCGGTAAATTGTGGTAAGGAGAAGTTAGGGGAGAGTTGCTTCCGAGACGGCGAGGTGAGCGGAGCTGTGCTGCCCGCAGCCCCCTGACGAACACCAACAAGGTAATGAACGCACGTGATGCCGCATAACAGCGCATAAAGCTTCACTCATAACTGCAGAAGTCTCCTCTGTTACACCCCCTTTTTAATAATATTAGTGTGGATCGTCAATTAAAGCTCATGGTGTTCACATTTGCCACTTAAAGTAAAAATCTGAAACACGATGATTTTTCTGTTATATAGTTATTGAGAAGCCACATCAGCCACTGTAATTTACGACAAGTTAGATAAGTAATTAAAGATAACTGAGGGTCACTGTAGACCATTTTGATAGTTTTCTCTTATGTAAAACTTACTATAAACCTAGATTATAGATGTGATATATCGCATAGGTCATCCTTCGATCCATTCCAGAACTTGGAAACCCATTCAGGGAATATTCGTTCACACTTTTGTTGAACACAGTTGGTTTTTATCACAATGTATTAAAACATTTCCTTATATCAATAGTGCAATGTATAAACGGTGTTTTGTGAGTAGATTAAAATTTCCAGTGATAAACTTAAATGCTTTTTAAACGTTATTTTACCAGCTAACTAAAAATAGGAAAGCCTTGAACTCCTTCTACTAAATTTAGTTAGTATTAAGATTCTTTTACAGGGAGTGCAGTGGAGCTGAAGCTGAAATCATTAAGTATTTGGTTATATCATCCCTAGTCTCACTTAACTCTTCTGAATTCTACATGTCATGTGTGGTCTGGCGTCTCCTTACCAGCAACAGGTCCCAGGTTCAAACTAGTCAATTCCCTAAAAAACACGCTCAGAGCGTCGTTGCGCGAAAGTGGTAGGGAGACACGATATAGAACAAACAGATACCACGCAGAATGTTACACATCTTTATGAAAAAGTAACTATTTAAGTAGAAAGTGAGAAAGTTTTTATTGAGAAATTGTTGCATGAAGAAAGCTGTACGGTGAAATATCCATCCAGTAGGTTCTAATTTCCTGGTAATGCGAAAATATTGATTACAAAGAATAGGAAAGCAGGTATCTTGTGAGACAGATCACAAAATAACTGAAAAAGAAACATGGTTCATTCTTCAATGAAAAATTGCAGAGTAATAACGCACTAAAAATATCGCAGTTTAATGTCTATAACGATGTGACCTAGAAGATAAATGTGTAATGAAGGAAGGAGGACAGATACACAAAAGTTTGAAGCTTTTCTACTTTTAATTGTAACTGTAAAACTAGAACGTAGATAATATGCGTACTTTGGGTGTCTCAGGTTCAATGTATGACACGATTTATACCTCAGTATATGTAGCATGAGGTTGTGTCAGATGGTACATAAATTAATCTGCTTCATGTGGGGTATAAATTACATTCCAAGATTATAGTTGTCAGACTGTGAAATAGTACATTAAATAAAGAAGTCTTGGAACTCGAGGATGGTTTTGAAAACACATGAC
Source organism: Schistocerca gregaria (assembly GCF_023897955.1). NCBI lineage: Eukaryota > Metazoa > Arthropoda > Insecta > Orthoptera > Acrididae > Schistocerca > Schistocerca gregaria. Next base: position 189,315,748 of record NC_064927.1, on the reverse strand, counting down.
CGGGGTGGATGCCACTTTCTAAGCAATCTGTCAAAAAGAAAAGAAAGTTGACTGAAGACGCATACATTCTGTTTAGATAATAAATATTAATTGATTGATTTTATGAAGAATTTTAGTGCCAACACTCTCTTCTTTGCGGATAATATATTTAACATACGACTTCGTTCTAAAAGGTAAAGCTTCCGAATTTTTATGTGAAAACTGTTAGAGATTTTTAAATAAAGAAACGTTATTAACACTCTATATTTTTATTATTCATGTAACACATTTATTTCTCAACAAAGTCACCCTGGCGACGAACACATTTCTCTTGACAAGGTTGTTGATACGCTCACCGTAGACTGTTTGACTTTTTGACACAACCGCTTCCTTATCTCGCACCGATTCGTTACTATCAAAGCCAAGTCCTGGAAGATTTTCTTTAATTTTGTAAATTTGTGAATATCAATTGTGGCCAAGTCGGGACGGTATGAAGAACGATCGTTGACCGTGAACGCCAGACGTCTGATTTTTGTAGATGTCGCAGAGCTCTATGTGGCCTAGCATTGTCATGCTGAAGGACAGTGTCCCATGTGTGGACAAACTCTTGCAATTCGAAAGTCGATTACAGCACGCTGGTTCTTATGCATCAACATATTTACGTTACACACATCACCATGTTGAACGTTAGAATTCGAAGCCGTCTAGTGACAGAAAATTGAAAGTACGTAGATGTGAATAATAAAGGTGTTGAATGTTCATAACGTTTGTTTTATTCAAAAAGCTTTAACAGTTTTCACACAAACAGTTTGGAGGCATAACGTTTCAGAACGTCCTCATATTCGATCACGAAGTGCTTCGAATACGAGCACGGAGTGGTCACAGATCCTTATAGAAATGTCAAACTCACTGTCAAAAAAACCTAGCAAATGTTGTTCATATGGTCCTCACAGGTACGACGCAGGAATACTAATTCTTAAAGCAGATGGGGAAAATACGGAGGCCGTCCGCTGTGGCCAAGCGGTTCTAGGAGTTTCAGTCCGGAACGGCGTTGCTGCTGCGGTCGTAGTTTCGAATCCTACCTCGGGCATGGATGTGTGTGATGTCCTTAGGTTATTTAGGTTTAAGTAGTTCTATGTCTAGAGGACAGATGGATCACCTAAGATGTTTAGTCTCATAGAGGCATTTGAACCACTTTTTTGAACATACAGAAAACGAAAGGTTTTGTGCAACTTGTATAGAAACCTGATGACAGTTATAAGAGTCGAGGGGCACGATAGTGGGCAGTGACTGAAAATGGATTGAAGTCTATCCACAATCATATTTATTATGCCCACTGAACAACCATTAAAGCAAACCAAAGAAAAATTAGTAATAGTTCAAGGAGAAAAATAAAAACTTCGTCGGGAGTAAAAATGGTTGGGGAGACCAAGAGATGATCACAGAAACCAGGAACAGAAGGATGTTGGTAGCAGTAGTTATTTGGAGATAAAGAGGCTCGCACAGGATAGAGCGGCATGAAGAGCAGCACAACAACAACGAGGTGAGTGAGACTGTAGTACTACACCTAATTTTGCCTACAGTTTCCGCTAACAAACGAGCAGGGATGAATGTGATGCCTTACCGTGTCACCCTGGAAGCATCTGACTCGTATCTACAGGCAAGTGTGAATGAAACAGTAACTTGGATCATTCATTAATCGGAGAAGACCATTTGGATGTACGTAATGGACGTCAGTACCTCAATCACAACAACGGGAAGAGTCCAAGCCCGACTTCTAAAATCTACATTCCACTGGTACAAAACATCTACATCTACATTTATACTCCGCAAGCCACCCAACCTGTGTGGCGGAGGGCACTTTACTTGCCACTGTCATTACCTCCCTTTCCTCTTCCAGTCGTGTATGGTTCGCGGGAAGAACGACTGCCGGATAGCCTCCGTGCGCGCTCGAATCTCTCTAATTTTACATTCGTGATCTCCTCTGGAGGTATAAGTAGGGGGAAGCAATATATTCGATATCTCATCCAGAAACGCACCCTCTCAAAACCTGGACAGCAAGCTACACCGCGATGCAGAGCGCCTCTCTTGCAGAGTCTGCCACTTGAGTTTGATAAACATCTCCGTAACGCTATCACGCTTATCAAATAACCCTGTGATGAAACGCGCCGCTCTTCTTTGGATCTCCTCTATCTCCTCTGTCAACCCGACCTTGGTACGGATCCCATACTGATGAGCAATACTCAAGTATAGGTCGAACGAGTGTTTTGTAAGCTACCTCCTTTGTTGATGGACTACATTTTCTAAGGACTCTCCCAATGAATCTGATCCTGGCATACGCCTTACCAACAATTAATTTTATATGACCATTCCACTTCAAATCGCTCCGTACGCGTACTCCCAGATATTTTACAGAAGTAACTGCTACCAGTTTTTGTTCCGCTATCATGTAATAATACAATAAAGGATCCTTCTTTCTGTGTATTAGCAATACATTACAACACAACAGGAAACGAGTATTAAGCACTGAACTAGAGAGGAAATAGTGCACTAGTATCCAGTATCAAGTCCAGTCAAAAACATAAATTAAAATAATAGTCACAAAACTATACTCAATGAAGACCGTATAGGGTTCAGACGAGCGAGAGAAGAAATGCAAGCTGTGAGGACGAACACTGAAGCATGTTGGTGCGTTAGCTAGCCTACAGGACGTAGCATACCGCCCCGTTTTGCCGTCGGCGGCTGGCGGTTGCCCCAGACGCCTTCGTATGAAGCGTTTGTATAACATTTGCAATGCACGATATACAGAGTTCTATGGTGCTATACGATCAGTTTGTTTATTTGTATAAAAGCGTATGTGGACTGAAGATGCCAAAATGAATTGCTGAAACTGGTTGCCTTCAGAGTAAAATAAAATATGTTAAAATTCACGGCTGATGGTGAGGTTTATTGATATTGAAAAGGTGGTATGTTTTGAGCTGAACTGGAACTCGGCGCGGGTAATAGGAGATTCCAGGAGTAGAACCCAAATGATAAATCAAGATTTATGTTATAATTTATTACAAGATCTGAGGTAAGGGTTCTCTGAAGTCCATATTCTCCTTAGTTAAACCAGAACAGTAAAGTAATTGAGAAGTAAACTCCACCTTCTCACTCTTAACAAAGAGACAACAAGTCTCAACATATGACTGTGTTAAGAATTTGCTGTAGAGACCAACAATTCTCCATACACAAAACTGTTACAAGTGTAACTAGACACAAAATGATAGAAGCTTTACGGTTTTCACATGGGAGTGAGTATCACTGTTCATTTCTTCAGACATCAGCAAATGTCTGACAGCTGCAACCATGTGGCCTCCATTTCTTACTCCACCTCTTGGAAGATTTTGTGCAGGTAATCAGATATTACCCCTGGCGCTTTGCCATTATCAGTAAGACAAACTAGCGCCTGTCATGCCCACCTGCAGATAGTGCAATCCTAGCTTGCTGTTGTGTGTCTCTATACCTTCATATTAAAGTGTTTTAATTACTGAATGTTGCAGAAGGTGACAGTATGTCGCAGGAGGGATGATTAATATCCACGAATGTGAAAAGGAAGCTCATTTGAAGACATGTTGTGAACGATGACAGTATACCGAACAATACAAAAAACTTGCAGTAACGTAGATTACATGTGTTCTGGGTCGAAAGCCATTCGAAATAGTTCATATGATGGCTATTTGGAAAGTAACGTCCTGTAGGTCGTGAAATGAAAATCACTGTGAAAATCAAAAATGTTGTATTTGCAACAGTTAGCTGTACCTGCCGGCTGCTTCTCTACATAGTCCCGGTAGATAACTTATTTGCGAACGTGTTGTACCCACTCGTCATAGAAGGCGGCCACCTGTGCCTTCCGCCAATTTTCCTATGTTTGCTCTGCAGCTCGTTATCTGTGCCAAAATGTTGCCTTCATAGCTATCGGTTCAAGTGAGCAGAGATGAAACTCATGAGGAGCTAATTACGGTCAGTATTGTGTGTGTTCAAACGATTCCCACCAAAAACGCTGCACCAGAGTCTTCATTGCACTGTAGAGCGCGGCCGAGAAGAAGAGGGAAACGCGCGACAGTTACATTATGTGGACTGCATCACATCAGGTGAAGTCTCTCAGCAGGCCCTCAAACACCACAGGAGACACTATTTTCTACGCATCTTTAGGTGTTCACTGTGCACTTAGAACTGCGAAGAGCGACCTGATGCGATCGACGGGCGCACTAGGAGACATTGCGTGAGCAGCTCGTGGTCGTGCGGTAGCGTTCTCGTTTCCCGCGCCCGGGTTTCGATGAAGCTTCTGCTCGGAGTATCGGGCAGTGTCTCAAATGGTTTAAATGGCTCTGAGCATTATGGGACGCAACATCAATGGTCATCAGTCCCCCTGGAACTTAGAACTACTTAAACCGAACTAACCTAAGGACATCACGCAACACCCAGCCATCACGAGGCAGAGAAAATCCCTGACCCCGCCGGGTATCGAACCCGGGAACCCGGGCGTGGGAAGCGAGAACGCTACCGCACGACCACAAGATGCGGGCTCTAGAAAAAAAGAAATTTCTCGGCATAGGATATAAATTTGAATGTTAAGTATCGTTGCTGATCGTTTTTTTCTATAGTGCAGCCTTATATGTAATTGGTTCAAATGGTTCAAATGGCTCTGAGCACTATGGGACTTAACATCTGTGGTCATCAGTCCTCTAGAACTTAGAACTACTTAAACCTAACTAACTTAAGGTTATCACACACATCCATGCCCGAGGCAGGATTCGAACCTGCGACCGTAGCAGTTCCGCGGTTCCGGACTGAGCGCCTAGAACCGCTAGATCACCGCGGCCGGTATGTAATTTGAACATGAACCATGAATAGTACTGAAATGAATACAAAAGATGGTTTCTAAATGTAGTATTACAGAAATGTATTTTAAAGATTAGAGTAAATAACTGATGAATATCTACTGAAGCGATTCGCATAGAAAAGATCTGGAAAGCACCAATAATAGAAGGAATGTGTTGACCTACACATCCTAAGCAATCAGTTAATAGTTAATTTGGTAATGAACAGATGTTTTGAGGTTAAAACTGTAGAGTAAGACCTATCACAAAGCCTCATGCAGTCTATTAATAGTCTCTGGTGGTTTATATCGAATTGGAAAAAGGTAAGTTCATGTTTCTAAGACTTATTGATACACTTCGTTCCTTAAATCTCTTATTCGTAGAATTTTTTTTCCCTAGGCTTGAGAAAGTCGGTGAATCATTTAGTGAATAACTAGTTTCTTCTCTACAAACCCAACACATTAGATTTGGTGTCTTTAGCGTTATCTATACTCACGGAAAAGTTTTTAAAATCCTATTACCGTAACATGCTGTGATCAAAAAATCTGTGGATTTTTCAGGTGCTTCAAATATAGGCATGTTTCTTGTTTCGCCTCTTAGTGTTTAAATACTTTTAAAACTTATGTTAACTGAATTGATTTCCTTTTGCACAACTTTCTACACGCCAATCTTGATGCATGCCTCCTCATGACTTTTGAAAAAACACCTGCTTACATCTAGTCCCTATCGTTCTATATATTCAGTTAAATGGTGTTCGTGTACTAGTGAAGACTGATGTTTGAGCTGGGTTATGGAGATGAGGGATTAGCATATCTATAGGTCTGAATGGTTTAAAAAAAATTTCTCTCACTTTAATACAGCGAAAGGTTACTCTTGAATTAATCGAGTTTATTAAATTTGCATTTCTCCTGATCATTTAAAATTTTACTCGTTTTTTAGAATTTTATTTTTAATTCCGAAGGTGTCTTACATTTTAGGGCATTGCTGCAGCCTACTTACACCCCTGATTTTATCGCTAGGTAGTTCTCTTAACTGAACAGTTATTGTTTGCCGTATATCCTCTTAAGAGTCGAAAACAAACGTGATGCAGTTATCAAGAATATAAGGGTCTCTCCAGCAGTTCATGCCGTTGCTTAGCAACAGTCTGAGACGAGGCGGCTGGCGAGCAACATGAACGTATCCGTTCCCAGGCAGTAACATCACAAGAAAACAGTGAAATAAAGCAAGAATAAGGATCATCAACAGCAATCAGAGAGTAAGTCATAAATAAACATCTAAGTTTAGGGAATCCGGGGAACCCAGGCTACAAGTGTCAGATCAACCACTGCATTTGAGAACCTATTACATCGGTTCTCATAGGCATATGTGTGATGATTTTCGACGCTGTAGTTACCTTCAGGGTAATTTGACAATGAAAACGAGTCACTCAACTATTTATCAAGATTTGTCAGAAGCATTAAGAGTGAGAAGATGCGTTTGTTAACAAACAGCACTCGCATGCGGGTGGGCGACGGGTCAAATTCACGCCCGACAATTCAGATTTATATATTCCGTGACTTCCCCATGTCGTTCCAGGGAATTGGTATGAAAGGGCACCACCGGTTTCCTTCCCCATCCTTGGAGTCTAGTGAAGCAGGGGATACAACCCGTCGGCTTTGACCAATGACGTCATACCTTAGTCATAGATAGTAATGTCTTCACTTCGAGGCATAGGTAATAAAACAGTTCTGTGTTCCAATAAGCGCTATCATTAAAATAATTGATTGTGAATCTAAAAGCGATCGCTTGGTATTCGTTAAATTATCAATCGTGTGATTTAATTAAGTTAAATGTTTGTTTCTTATTCAGACGGCACTTTATATTTTTCGTAATGATATTGAGGAAATTTGGGATATCAGTTTTTTATTGTAGAACGATTTTTAGTGTCTTATTTTCGTTTATAGGAATGGATTTTGTCTATCCCAATGAATCTTGACGATTTAAGAGAAGCCATGGGCGAAGACATGTTGACCACAATTTGCTTCTTGCAAATGTGTGGTCTCATTGCTGAATACGTCCGATGTCGTGAGTACGGCCAACATATGCGCCTCACCAGTGTATCAAGCCGCCGTGCTCACCACTTATTTGTATGGAGGTGCAGCAGAGACCGGTTATGGCGATCTATTAGGAGAGGAACGTGGTTCGAGAAATCTAAGCTCGCCCTGAGAGACATTATGAAAATCACATACTGTTGGTGTTTAAGATATCCTGTGTGGCTCTGTGCGCATGAATGGCGTGTGAGTAAGCGTAGGGAAGTTTGTGGGGAATATATGAAATATATGGGGCCTTTGGGGGGGGGGGGAGGTGTTATGGTCGAAATTGACGAGTCGCATTTTGGGAAAAGGAAGTACAAAAGGGGGACCACCCAGTGGGATTGTGACACGTTGGGGGGGGGGGGGGGGGGCAGTAGTTTCAGGTTAGGATTGTGACGATGTAGTGTTCAGAATAGTACCAAATAGAAGTAAGGAAGTTTGCGGTAGGTTAATTGAAGATCATGTTGCATAGGGTTCTATTGTTATTTCAGACGGGTTTTCTTCATGTCGGGATTTAGGCAATAGGGGTTATCAACATCTAGTAGCAAATCACAACATTGAATTTAGATCTCTATCGCCAGGCGCCTGCATTAGCAGCATAGAGGGGTACTCGTCAGCGGTAAAATCTCTTATAGGGAAACGTCAGATTACGACTCTTTAAAGCCAGCTAGATGAGTATCCGTGGAGACAAAGTATTCCGCGGACATATGTACCGTCCCAAACATCTCAGTTAATTTTAGAAAGGGGTGAGGGGGGGAGGGAAGGGGGGGTTGGTGAATGAATGTGTGTGTGTGTGTGTGTATGTGTGTGTGTGTGTGTGTGGGAGGGGGAGGGAGAGAGAGAGAGAGAGAGAGAGAGAGAGAAGGAGAGAGAGAGAGAGAGAAAGAGAGAGATGGTTCGTAATGTTGTGTTTGTTGTGAGTGTGGGTATGTGATTTTCGTTACTGTCTGTCTAGGCGAGCTTCCGTTATTCCTCCATATTTTCATGTGGTAAGTTCACTTTTCCATTTGCTTCTTTAACTGTATTTCACTGTTTTGCCATATTTCACTGTTTTATTCAACCAATATGTGTGTATTTTCGTGTTGCGAAGTACGTAACAGAAATTTGACAGCTGTCGATCTTGTTTCGTTTTCCAGCTCTAGTACCAGTACAACATTTTCGAATGTGTACTTGCGAAACCCTCGACACAACTAAAGTTTGTATCCCGTGTGTTTTATTTAGGGTTTACTGAATCGGAGGATACATCGTTCAAGTGAACAACACAACAGTAATGCTAGCGAAAACGAAGAAATCGACTTACGACACACTTGTATTCCTTACTGTACTTAGGCAACACACTTCGAATGAGCTATTAATTTGTATCGGGTGTTTCATTTACGGCTTAGTGAAACAGGCGATACTTAGTTCAAGTGAACAAGAGGAGAGCAATGCTACTTAAAACTAAGAAATCGACGTACGCTAAACCTGTATCCCGTACTGCACTTAAGCAATATAGTTCGAAAGAGTTTCGAGATACAACTGACATACATGTAACGTGATGTATTCTTTGCTAGTAATATATTTCATTCGTTTCTTTCCATTGTATTTTTCGGAGAGATACTAAGACATAAATACCCTATATAGTAAACGTGAGAATACTACTGGCCCTTCTATATGTGAAGTACAGTTTTTCTCTCTCGCATTCCTTTGTTTCTGAACATTCTTCTCAGCTCTCTCATCTTTGTAATACATGCTCTCCGGCGAATTCTGACGTCATTGGTCAAAGCCGTCGGGTTGTATCCCCTGCTAAACTAGACCCCATCCTTGAAACATTTAAAGGCTGTGCTCCGTCTCTAGTCACTTCGATGTCGACAGGACGTTAAAGCCTAACCTCACTTGTTGGTGTAGCATGTATTCTATAAAACTCTTAATTACAGGAATATCGGAACAGCTAAAATTATTCATTCTCTTTCGAAGTTTATGTACCAAGTGGTAATTTTATTCGCTAGTATAAACAGTGTTAGCAAGTCGAATGTTTGACTGCGCTATCATAAACAAACATTTTCCATGCCCATGTCTTATGGAAAATACATTTATATAAGACTTTCTAATGATTAAGCTGTATTTTTGTCAGAAGAAATGTTTGAAATTTGAATCATGAGGATTGAAATACGACTTGAAATTCTTGATTTTACTTACGTGTAATTAAAATCTTTCTTTTTTGTGCCACTGTAGCCCAGTCCTTAACCTGTATACAGTGCAACCACATTTTATTTGCTTCTTTTCTTCCCAGTCCTGAAATATGAGAGGTTACTGGAATTCGTAGTGCTGATATGTTGAGTCAGTTTTCCAGCTTTACAGTGTGTAACAGACCTAACACTATAATCATAATAGTCAAATGTTCGGTTTAATTTTCAGTATAAGTAATATGTAGCAGTGAGTATCATTCGTATATGAACTACTAGACTATTTTGTACCCTCTGATCCGTGTTAACCGTCCACTCTAGGAGCAATGACTGACAGGAGTAGCTGTTTTGATAGAACCCGAACGACTGCGTATGGCTTCGGACTGATATTCACATCTTTCTGGTCGCTACCAATATTAGTTTTCATTACTGTGTGAAAAGACTATCTTCGCTGCACGTAGTAATAAATTTAAATAATTTCAAACTTAGTTTCACTGTTAAGCTTTCGCAGAGCGTTTATTAATATCGGGACACAATGCAAAAGTAGTATACTAAATGACGGTTCTACATAGAGAGAAGAAAGAGTGAAAGCTTGATGTGAAAGAACGTGAGGTCTTTAGGCTTATAACCAGCAAAGATGGCCTCATTTGAAATGAACAACTGTAGCTGTGAATGCAAAGTCTCCTTAACGCTTTTAAGTCGTTGGTCCCAACTGCATGCCATTTTGGCTCATTTTTCTTTACACTTCCAGCTGGGAAACGTTGTTTTCCCTTTACTTAGCGGACCCTGTAGTTTCCTTGCCGATAACGTGCTAGACGGCACTGTATTCTGGATATGCAGATTTCACAAAAATAATGTTTTTGTTTACGTACTGTAGTTTCCAGTTACATTCATGCTATAATACGTTCCTTATTACTTTTCATCAGCACATATTTTTGCAATTAAACAGTTTATTCGTTCTGTGATTGTGATTGTCTCGGTCATTTTTTAAAATTTATTTTATTCCTTTTCTATTCTATCTTGGTTTTATACTAACCAAAATTGGTTCCATTTAAAACATATGTACCACTCCTTCAATTGTGTATTTCTTATAGTTGAGAGTTTATCACGCTACAAGAGGCCAACAGGTGGCGTGCACTACACTACCTTTACGTGGCATCTTAGCTAGTTGCCACAAATTTAGTTCATTCCCTGTTCTTATAATAAGCTGTACCTGTGGCGTAACTGTTGCTGTTACTCATCGAGAACTTAATCTACGATTTCTGCTATTTGACGTGAGCGTTTTAGCTCATAATGTGTGCTTACATTCATAACGTAGTGTAAGTTATATAAGTACCTTTTTTATTTCCTGTACTTTAATCCATTGCTGTAATTTATTGGTTATTTTAGATGATTATTTTGTAATGTGTATGTCTAAAACATTGTAGGCTTCCCCCCTCCCTTCTCGTTTCTCAACAACCACCTGGAACCTTCGATACCATGCACTAGTCCTCCACTGTTAGATCTCCATTCTCTTACACTGTTCGACACCCTAAACTTTCCCCTTCAAAATAGGTTACCAATCCCACGGCAGGTCCTTCCAGTTTTAATGACATTGTAGCACATGTGTTAAGCACCAATGTTTCTTTAAATAGTTTTCTAAATATTTCAAAGGTACAACTGTTGCATGTTGCTTTTCGTTTTCCCCCCTTATTATTGCTGTTTTTGTTTAAAGTGTTAGAAACGCCTTGTTTCTTATACATAATCCCCCTTGTTATATATACTGCAAACGATGGAAATAGTTACCAGAACGAAAGGGAAACCGTGTCTTTTCTCCGTCATGGTCGTAACTACTTAGTGAAAAGGAAATGAGGTGAGTACAGAAATGGATGTGCGTGAATATAGAACTGACTAAGTGCCGAGGCCGTTTAAGAATCACGATTGGCAAAATTACGGCTAAACAGCAATATTCTTGCCCACCTTATAAAGCAGGTATACAGATTAAGAACCGAATGAGTAACTGCATTAAAAGAATCAACAAAGTGGCGAAGAAAAAACAGTGCCCGTTTTTCAGAAAGATTAAGGTTTAGATTTCTTCGCAAATACGCCAAATTATGCGAACTCCAAGACTGAATTGTGTAAAACAGGAAGGAAAGCTTCTGGGACGACGCAGAACCCTGGTTCAGTAATTCAACTGAGTGAAGACATATTGAAATTTACTGAAGTAATATTGTTTCTTGAAAATTGACGGTTTGTCTGTATCTGACAAAAGCATTCTGGTTTTCGGTTTGAAGAAGCGTATTAATTAGTGTGTGATAATGGAACTGTTCTTATGGATTGGTCACCTGATGGTTGACCGAAATAATTTAATGAACTGTACACGATACAAGCTTACAGCAGATGGTAGCAGACACTGCTGTGTTCAGTGTCTGTACACTTGTAAACAAAAACAGACGTGGCACTGTAAAGGATAATAGAAATGTTGTGTGAAATTAAGTTTCGGTAAGTGATGTATGCAGTCAATAAAATCGCATACAAATTATTGTAAAAAGCCTTGATCAGATTTCGGGACCACTGGGGGTATCTTCTTCAGAATAAATCACGTCAAACGTAACATCTTTTCCTGTTATTTCACCCTTCCTCGTCTCATATAGTGGTGGATGCGGTGTGGCAGTCAACGGCTCGGTCAACCCGTTCTTCAGTTAGTTTTAGAAGTGAAACTAAATTGATGAAAAAACCATAACATGAACGGAAAAGAATTATGAGGATTTAAAAAATTTCGATGGTGAAATTAATGAAAGTTTCTTTTTTATTTTTGTAGATGATTGGTCTTCTGTTTGGTTTGACGCGACCCTCCTTGAATTCCTCTACTGTGCCAACAGAGTAAAATGCTGGGACCGATGATCTTGATATTTGGTCCTCTCCCCTACCAACCAACCAATCAGAGTAGCAGTTGCAATCTGCGTCCCCAGTTATTTGACATTCGTATTCTAGTCTGTTTTTCTCTACAGTTTCATCCTATGCAACTCCCTCTGGTACCATCGAAGATGTCCTATCATCCCGTCCCTTCTTGTTGCCGGTGTTTTTTATATATTCCTTTACTCCCGGATTCTGGGGAGATCTTCCGCACCTCTTCCTTACCTTTGAAGTCCACCTTATTTTCATTTTCCTATTGCACCACATCTCGAATGCTTGGATTCTCTTCTTTTACGGCTTTCCGACAGTCTATGTTTCTCTATCATACATTGCTGTGGTCCAAATGAATATTCTCAGAAATTTCATCCTCAAATTAAGGTCTTTGTTTCATATTTTAGACTTCTACCGGCGAGGAAAGCCCTCTTTGCTAGTGATAATCGGCTTCTTATGTTCCCTTGCTCCTCAATCATGGCTCATTTCGCTGCCTAGGTAACAGAAGTTCTTAACTTCTACTTCGCTATTGCAAATGTTCGTGTTTTTTCTCCTACTTCTGAGTACTTTAGTGTTTCTCATTTTATATCCTATACACATGCCTTTCAGCAGATAATGTAATTATTCTTCACATTCACTGAGGATAGCAAGGTCATACGCGAATCTTATCATAGATGTCCTTTCACCTAGAATTTTACTCCCATTCTTGAAAATTTATTTCATTTCAGTCATTGTTTCTTCGATGTAAAGATTTAAAAGTACGAGCGAAAGACTACATCCGCGTCTTACGCTCTTTTTTACTGAAGAACTTCATTCTTGGTCTTCTACTTTAATACTTCCCTCTTGGTTCTTGTACAAATTATTTATTATCGGTCTTTTCCCATAACTTTTCCCAAACTTTCTGAGAATTTCGAACTGGACATCGTCGAACTTTTTTTCCAGGTCGACAAATCCTATCAATGCATCTTCAGTTTGCTTTAGTCTTGCTTTATTAGCCGTCTTTTCCCATAACTTTTCCCAATTTTTCTCAGAATTTCGAACTGGACAATGTCAAACTTTTTTTCCAGGTCGACAAATCCTATCAATGCATCTTCAGTTTTCTTTAGTCTTTCTTCCATTATTAGCTGCAACGTCAGAAGTGCCTCTCCCGCGTCTTTACCTTTCCTACAACTAAACTAACTGTCAACTTTTTTTTTCTTTTCCGTTCTTCTGTGTATTATTCTTCTCAGCATCTTGGATGCATGAGCTGTTAATCGGATTGTGAGATAATTATCGCACAGCCGGCTCTTTCGTACTTACGAATTGTTTTGCTTTAATGTCCAGCGCTGATTGTTTTGACTTTCCTTTATGCTGAGTCAGTCCTTCCGAAAGAGATTTCATTTTCGAATCCTTCACATTATTCATGTAGCCAATTCGCCTTAGCTTCCCTGCACTTCCTATTTATTTCAGTCCTTAGCAAATTGTGTTTCTGTGTTCCTGATTTTCGATGAACGTTTTGTACTTCCGTTTTTCATCGAAGAACTTAAGTATTTTCTCTGTTAACCTTGGTTTCTCCGTAGTTACCTTCTTTGTATCAACATTTCTCTTTCTGATTTCTGTGATTGATCTTTTTCACTCCTCTCCAGCTTAACTTCCTACTGAGCTATTTCTTACCACAGTATCTATAGTCTCAGTGAACTTCAAACGTATCTCTTCATTCCTTAGTACTTCTGCATCACATTTCCTTTGCACTGATTCTTTCAAATTCCAGTCCACTCTTCATCATTAACGATTGTGATCTGAGTCAATATCTGCCTCTGTCTGTGCCTTACGATTCAGTATCTGATTTCGGAATCTCTATCTAACTCTGATGTAATTTAACCGAAATCTTCCCATATCCTCCGATCATTTCAAAGTATACATCCAACTCTTGTGAGTATGCCCTACTACTATGTGAAATTTATTGCAGAACTCAATTAGTCTTTCTTCTCTCATTTCTACTACAAAGCCCATATTCTCTCGTAATACTTTCTTCTACTGTTTCCCCTACAACCGCATTCCAATACCCCATGACTATCAGACTTTTATTCCCTTTACGTATTGAATTAACCGTTCAATATCTTATTAAACTTTTTTTATCTCTTCACCTTCGGTGTGCAACGTCGACATATATACATGAACTATCGTTGTCGGTTTTCAGTCGATTCTGATGATTACCACTGAGCTATTGACAGTAACACACTCTATGCCCTTCATATTTATATGAATACTACTCCCTTCATACCATTTTCTGCTGCTGTAGATATCACCCTATACTCATCTGAAAGCCTTGTCTTCCTTCCATTTCACATTACTAACCCCTCCTGTATCTAGCTTGAGACTTAAAATTTCCGTTTCCAGATTTTCTAGATTGGTTACCAGTTTCAAACATTTGACATTCCAAGCCCGACTCGTAGAACGTTATTCTTTCCTCAGTTACCCATACTTTTTCTCACGGTCACCCTTCCCTTGGCAGTCCCCTCTCGGAAATCGGAATGGAGGAGTATTCCAGAACCTTTTGCTAATAAAAAGACAGTGATGACACTTTTTCAATTACAGGCCACATATGCTGTGGATACACATTATGACGTTTAATGTAGTTGTTTCTATTGTCTTCTGGTCTTCTGGATCGTTATAGCGTTGATCATTCCTGATACCTACGCCTTCAGGAGCAGTTTCCCACTCCAAGGGCAACAGAGTGCTCTGAACTTCTGTCAGCACCTCCACCTTCTTTGACAAGGCCGTTGGCTGAATGAGGGTGACTTCTTATGTCGAAAGTCTTCGGCCACCATTTCTAATGTCTTTTACACAAAATTAAGAAGTGGCGGGGCTCCATAGCGGAACCGAGGATGTTTTCAACCAGTTATCAAAGACTCTAATTTTTCTCCATTTCTATTCTTTTTTTTTTTCTTTAATCTCACTTTGCTCGCTTTTGTTTGTTGTGTTTGTTCAGGGCAGACGTTCCATGATACCCGTTTAAGTTCATCGTTAACCCATTGACTCAGTTTTTTAATTACAGTAACAAGAGGGATTACAGAGGGCAGCTAACCCTCTGGCCGAACACGATGAGCTACTGTAACTTTTTGAGTCATCAGTATTCTGACTGGATGTATGTGGCCCGCTACGAATTCCTTTCCTGTGCCAACCTCTTTGAGACCATCAGCCCTAATGTAAAGTTTCTCGCTGTTCTCATCTCTGCTACTTCTCATGAACTCTCGATTTAGTCTCAGTCCATATCCTATGCTCATTGGACTGTTGATGACTGAAAACATCTGGTCTGGTCGGACGAGTCTTGATTGAAATTAAATCGAACGCATGGACGTGTACGGGTATGGAGAGAACCTCACGGATCCATGGACGCTGCACGTCAACGGAGAACTGTTCAAGCGGGTAGAGACTCTATAATGGTGTGGGGAACGTGCAGTTCGAGTGGTATGTGACGTCTAGACATGACTCGGGCAGGTGACACGTACTTAAGCATCCTGTCTGATCACCTGCATACATTCATTTCCATGGTGTATTCCTACGCACTTGGGCAGTCCAGCAGGACAATGCGAAACCGCAGAAGTCTAGAATTGCTACAGAGTGGCCCCAGGAACACTCTTCTGAGTTTAAACACCTCCGCTGGCCACGAAACTCCCCAGACATGAAAATTATTGAATATATCTGCGGTGACTTGCAACGTGCTGTTCAGAAGGGATCAGCACTCCCTCGTACTCTTATGGATTTGTGGACAGCCCTGATGGATTCGTGGTGTCAATTCCCTCCAGCACTACTCCAGACATTATTCGAGTCCATGTAACGTCGTGTCGCGCCACTTCTGCATGCTCTTGGGGACCTACACAAGACAGGCGTACCACTTTCTTTGACTCTTCAGTGTGTTTAAGAAACAAAAAAACAGGACTCAGTCACTGACTATACTACCACTGTATTGAAAAGTCTTTTCTTTCAGACCCGCTTTAATACATTTTTAGCTATCTCTACTTAGAGTTTATTTACTTAATCGTTTGGCTAGAGCCCCCAGTCGGGCAGACCGTTCTTCGGGTGCCGGTCTTTCAATTTGACGCCATTTCGGCAACCTGCAATCGATAAGGATGATATGATTATGATCATGACAGCACAACACCCAGTCACTGGGCGGAGAAAATTTCCCGACCAACTCGGGAATCGAACCCGGATCCATAGGACTGATAATCCGTCACGCTCACCATTCAGCTACCGCGGGCGGACTGCTTAGAGTTACTGATTCTAAGACTAACTCTGGAATTTTTTGCAAATTTATATCGTACACGCTATAAGAATATCAAGTGTTGTCCGAGTTTTGCGACACTCTATAGACAGATTCGATAATTTTCTTTCATTATCTAATATAAAAGCTGTTATTGGTCCATGTGGTTTTATCTGTTTGTGTGTAATTTAGCTGAGGATGCAATTTGATGTGTAACAGTGACGCTATATTTGCGGGTGTTTTGGTACTGACTCGTGACAGGCGCTCAATAGGGTTACCTTAACGCGTTACGGCTTTCAGAGCCCGTCACCTCGCGCAGTGTATAACTTGATTTGCTCCGCGCTTTGAATGGTGCTGTGATTAGATGTCGGCCGCACAGCATGGGCGAAAGCGTACCCCCCGTAATGAATTTATCGACGCCAGTGAGCGAGTGGCATTGCTCGTGTAATGCAGCCTCTGCCGAGCTTTCACGAAAGTCCACTACTCGGCTGGTTCTTCATTGCGGCACGAAGTCGCAAGTAGCAGTACGAGAGAGATAGAGGCTGCAGGAGTCTGTGGGGGTTGGAGGTTCCGGGGCGTTCGCCGTAGGGACAGAGGGAGGGAGGATGGCACAGGGCCAAGCGTTCTGGCCCACAACCAGCGCCCACACAATGGAAGCTGGTCCGTCCAAACGAATGCACGTCGTCAGCGACACAGGGCGTAGACTAAAAAGACTGTTCGCATCTCACCAACGAGTACACAGGGTGTCCACATGAAACTTTCTTGATATTCAAAGTCATTTAAAAAATTATAACATATAGGTATTTGCACACTGCTGCATCAAGTATCTCAAAAACTTTTTTCTTTTCAAGAATTAATATTCTGTATGTACTCCTTTCGTAACACATAAAATGTCTAGAGGCAACTGTATCTGAACCCTTGTGCGCATAAGCTTGCCTGGTATGATGCAAGCTATTGCATCCACAGCTTTTCTGTGAAGATTGTATAGGTTACATACCGGCCGGGGATAAGCATTGTCTCTCTTACAAACCAACAGGAGGAAATCTGCTGGAGATGCGCGTTGGACACTTGGTTTTTCCGTCGCATTCTATACATCGCTATGGAAATGTGCCGCACAGGAAGTCACAAACAAGCAAACACTAATGTAGTTGTACGCCAGCTTGCTGGAACATCACATTTAGATGAAAGGGAAGAATCTAAGGCCAATCAATTGCTCAAGCATTGTAACTGTTGTTGTTGTTGTTGTTGTTGTTGTTGTTGTCTTCAGTCCTGAGACTGGTTTGATGCAGCTCTCCATGCTACTCTATCCTGTGCAAGCTTCTTCATCTCCCAGTACCTACTGCAACCTACATCCTTCTGAATCTGCTTAGAGTATTCATCTCTTGGTCTCCCTCTACGATTTTTACCCTCCACGCTGCCCTCCAGTGCTAAATTTGTGATCCCTTGATGCCTCAAAACATGTCCTACGAACCGGTCCCTTCTTTTTGTCAAGTTGTGCCACAAACTCCTCTTCGCATTGTAACTATCTTTATAAAAGTGTAGCGTTCTTCATGAAAGTGTAACGATCTTTAAAAAAAATGTATGCGTCTGTTTGCCAATGAATATGAAATGCCCAATGTTTGTGTTACGCACATTTTCTGTGTGATTTGTTGTTCAGCAAATGGTTTGTTTAATCAGTTTTACTGTAGTCGAAAAAAATTAAACAACATAATCCGAAAAACCAATACGCAATGCCCATAACGAAATGAATCCCTCTGAAATTTACTCAGACTCGTGAGCACCGAGTTCTGCGGTCCTATACAATAAACTAACAAAAATCCCTGCGCAAATAAGCAATGAAATAAATTGTCCATGGCTCTTGAGTCGCAACGGATGTAATCTTGGCATTCTATTCTCTCCACAGTAACCATAGGAAATATTCAATCTTGGCAAAGCGAAGTGCAATGCCTGCCGTAAAACAGCTTCATACAAATAATAATATTTTTGATTGGCTGATAAACGAATTACCTTGCAAATGTTCAGTGAAAATTCTGGATACTGGCTGAGCGCTCTGCAGTGCTGCCTACAGTAAAACTGTTACACACATTAAAACTCGTACTTTTCTGATTCTCGCACATAAATATTTTTATTGTGATTGAAAAATGATTTCTTTCAGAAAAATGTTCATCGGATTTAGATAAATACGGTATGGAGGAGGATGAGGTACTGACAAAGGGATATGCTGAGACCGAATGCTCAGTTTGAAAACTGTATTCAAAATAAAAACCTTCCTAAAATCTGATATGAAACATTTGACATTAACTTCAAAATCTGTGAACTTCTCAACTTTTCTACAGTTCTCACTTACTATCGTAATTAATAACGCTAAGAATGTTACACGAGAAAAAGTCTCACATCGTCTGCAAAAATAGATTCCAAAATTTAGCTTCTCTGTAGCAGGATTACAAATCACACACAATATTACAAATCGGATATACCTAATCATCCTGTACATTAAATCTTATGGAAAATACTAGGTTCCTGCAAAGAAGGAACAGTATTGTAAAATTGAGAAAATCCACGTCTCGCGTTGCTGCATATTTAAAACTAAATATATAAAATGTCATTTTCTTAAAAAAATTTCCAGTTGCTTTCCCTTTGAGTTACAGTATAAATTCATTACTCTTGTGTATTTGCCATGGTCAATTCTCAATATCTGTTAACGAACAGTATCACTTTGCAACGGCCTTGCCGCAGTGGGTACACCGGTTCCCGTGAGATCACCGTAGTTACGCGCTGTCGGGCGTGGCTGGCACTTGGATGGGAGACCATCCAGCCGTCATGCGCTGTTGCCATTTTTCGGGGTGCACTCAGCCTCGTGATGTCAATTGAGGAGCTACTCGACCGAATAGTAGCGGCTCCGGTCACAGAAAACCGTCCAAACGACCGGGAGAGCGGTGTGCTGACCACACGCCCCTTCTATCCGCATCCTCAACTGAGGATGACACGGTGGTCGGATGGTCACGATGGGCCACTTGTGCCCTGAAGACGGAGTGCTTGTATATATATTCTTGATAATATTGTAGCCTCACAAATTAATAAAACTACACTTCAAAGAAATAACTACGACCTAACATTTACTGTCTCTTTGTGATCACAGACAACATCATTCGTCACTTCATTTTCTAAAAATTGTATTATGCTGAGTCCAACAACTAGATTCTTACAGCTAGCCACTAACTTTAATTCTTACATCCTACCTATAACAGAGTGCCAGGCAAACGCTACTGCGCTCCGCACGCTCCTACTTACAATCGAATCTGCCACTCAGGCAATATCTTTTCTTCAGGAGTGTCGAAGATAAAATCTCTTCTACACATTACAATCTTTCAGGTCATTTTCCATTAATTATATTTCAGAACAGGGCTCCACGTACAAGTGGGCCCCACACACCATGTTCAGATAAACAGTTCCTACTACACATCCCTCGATGAATAAAAATCGCTCCGCTGCGCAGTCTTTCATCATCGCACACCCTACACTCATTATGTCGCTACCTTTCACAAGTTCTCGAAAAGTCTACCGAACCGAGAAAGCGAATGTTGTGCAGATTACCCTTTCTACACGTGTGAAACTTTGCTTAGGCAGAGAAAGCGACAATTGCTACCTTTCTGGGATTTTGTCATAACCGGTTCAACATCACAAAATAAAAATTGTGACCAAACTGCAAGACGTTTTGCTTCGATCTTACACAATTTGATCACTGTAAGTATGCGAGTGAAGTCGTTTATGCACGATCTTATGAACTGTTGAGTGAGGGTTCCATAGGCCCTGTGGTGCTCGGGGAACTTACTGGGCTTCTTTGGAAGGGCTCTCTAATCTTCTCTACTAGGTCATCAGGTGTTTTTTTCGACAGAACCTGACCGTCTGCGGCTAGCAACTTCTCATACGTTGTTTTGATCGTCTTATTATTTGACACTCTCTTTAAAATTCCCGACGGAAATTTGGTTGGACATCAGTCGGTGATATAATTCATACATTGTGCTCTTTCTTGAGGAGAAGTCATATCTGGTAATCATTTAACAACTGAACAAAAGCAAAAGGAATTGTTTCCAAAGAAACCCTACACAAAACTTCATAAGTTACCTTACATGATGCCGTATATCACAGGTATCTATGATACACAGTTGTTGTTAACTGCATTTGGAAATTAGCTAAATTTCGTATAGACATCATGTATACAGAATGGACGTATTGTGTTTAGTTCGAAAGTACTCAGCGGGCTACATGTATATCTGTACTTAGCAAGCCTCCTTCCACCGTGTTACTGAGGGTACCACACCTATTTTGCCCTCCGCGCTTCCCCCCCCCCCCCCCTCCACCTCCACCGCACTAATCACTTATTCTGTCGCAGATAGGATCAGAATCATTGCAACATGTCTAAGAAAGATCATTAATAACTGCAGAAAAAACGGGGTAAACTTTCCACTTAGGGTAATTAATGGACGCTCGCTTTAATTGTTGATTACACTAAAGGAATTACTATAACAAACAGAATAATCCTCATAGTGTCTTACTGCGAAAATAGTGTTGAACATTTTGAACTGATCATATCGTATAAGTATTTAGGGGGTGATACCAAGAAGCGATATTACGTGAGATGATCAAGTAACATCAGTATTAGAGAAGGCGTATGGAGGACATAGATTCGATAGGTTTCTAGGAAAGTGTGGTGCAGCTGTAAGGGAAAGCGCGTATTAGACGATAGTGCGATCAGTGCTACAAAATTCAATGACGGGAAAAGTCACAAAACCAAAAGGATTAGTGCGACATGAACGGAAGTTGGTAGGCATGTTTTTAAATCTGTAATATGAAGCCTTTTCAGATTTCACGCCAGTCGTATAGAAGTGGCGCTAGCAGTGCCACTGTGAGGATTTAAATCACATTTCCTCAAAGTACAACCTGTAATAGTGCTGATGTTAGTTGGCTTTCAGATTGGAAGCAGTGAGATGATGTGGGTCAAGAAAACCTGTAGGGCGACAAAGACGCTTTTACAACACTTCACTGAGGTTGAACGAGGTCGTGTAATAGGTCAACGAGAAGCTAGATGTTCCTTCCGCGATACTGCAGCAAGGGTTGGCAGAAAGGTAGCACTGTACGTGGTTGCTGTCAGCGGTGGTGACGAGAATGTACAGTCGAAAGGAGACTGGGCTCCGGACGGGCCTAGGCATTACCGAGAGGGAAGACCATCGTGTTCGGTGTATGTCTCTGGCACATCTTACTGTACCTGCAGTAGCAAAATGAACAGCAGGTGGCATCACAGAGTCTCAAAGAACTGTTACAAATCTATCATTTCAAGCTCAGCACCAAGATAGACGCTCTGACTGGTGCATTCCACTGGTCCCAAACCACCACCATCTGCGACTCCAGCGAGGTCAAGCAAGAGCTCACTGAAGTGCGGGATGGAGCTCTGTCGTGTTTTCTGGTTCCGCACCGGTGCCAGTGATAGCCACGTGTTGGTTAGAAAGAGGTCAGTTGAGTGCCTGCAGCCAACATGTATCTGCGCTAGACACCCAGAACCTACACCTAAAGTTACGACCTGGAGTGCGATTTCTTTTTACAGCAGGAGCACTTCCTTGGTTATCTCATGCACCCATTACTACACTTTTCAATGGCTTATCTCATGCTTATACACTATGTGATCAAAAGTATCCTGAAACCTGGCGGAAAATGACTTACAAGCTCGTGGCGCCCTTCATAGGTAATGCTGGAATTCAATATGGTGTTGGCCCACCACTAGCCTTGACGACAGCTTCCTCTCTCGCAGGCATACTTTCATTCAGGTACTAGAAGGTTTCTTGGGGAATGGCAGCCCAATTTTTCACGGAGTGGTACACTAGGGTAAGGTATCGGGCTCGGTCGGTGAAGCCTGGAGTGAAGTCGGCGTTCCAAAACATCCTAATGGTGTTCTATAGGCTTCAGGTCAGTACTCGGTTCAGGCCAGTCCATTGCAGGGATGTTACTGCCGTGTAACCACTCTGCCACATGCCGTGCATTATGACACCTGCTCGACCGTGTTGAAAGATGCAGTTACCATTCCCAAAGTCCTCCTCAACAGTGGAAAGCAAGAAGATGCTTAAAACATCAGTGTAGGCCTGTGCTGTGATAGTGACACGCAAAACATTAAGGGGTGCAAGCCGCCTACGTGAAAAACACGACCACACCATAACACCTCCGCCTCCGAATTGTACAGTTGGCACTACACACGCCGGCAGATGACATTTACCAGGCATTCTCCGTACTCACACCCTGCTATCGGCTCGCCACCCTGTTTACCTTGATTAGTCGCTCCACACAATGTTTTTACACTGTTAAATCGTCCAATGTTTATGATCCTTAAAGCGATGCGTCGTTTCGCATTTACCGGCATGATGTGCAGCTTATCAGCAACCGTACGACCATGAAATCCAAGTTTTCTCACCTGCCGCCAAACTGCCATGTACTTGAAGTGGAACCTGATGCAGCCTAGAACTCCTGTGTGATGGTCTGGATAGATGTCTGCCTATTACACATTATGAACCTCTAGCTGAAGGCGGTGTCTGTCAATCAACAGAGATCGGCCTGTACGCTTTTGTGCTGTACCTGTCCCTTCACGTTTCCACTTCACTATCACATCGGAAACAGTGACCTAGGGATGTTTAGGAGTGTAGAAATCTTGAATACAGACATATGACACAAGTGAATCCCAATCATCGAACCACGTTCGAAGTCTGTGAGTTACACGGAGTTCCCCATTCTGCTCCCTCACGATGTATAATGACTATTGAGGTCGCTGATATGGAGTACCTGGGAGTAGGTGGCAACACAATGCACTTAATATGAAAAACGTATGTTTTTGGGGGTCTCCAGATACCTTTTATCACATAGTCTATTGATCTGTGATTTTGTAATCTTAATAATTTAGAAACGTTACCTAGACAAATGTACTCCCGAAAATTCATTTACTCTACATTAATTATTTTTTGGTGTTGCGATTTGTTTACGTCAGTGTAGTTAGTGTGTTCAGAGTCACTAAATAGGCATGACAAGAGACATTGGATGAATTCAGATACATCCTGCTAGGATCGTACCAGCTCGATATAGCCCATACAGAAGTTTAACAGAAATCATTGGAAGATTAACGACGTAGCTATCATCTAAACGTCTTGGATAAATTTAGTGAATCTGTATCCGTATTGTGCAACCATTTTGTACCATAAGCCTATGTCTCGCGTAGGGATCATGAAGAAATGTAGGGGAACTTAGGTCGTGTACAGAGACACACTCACTCGCTGACTACGGAATGGATCTTCATGATACTGATACGATGTGCACTCCACCATATACTATGGGGGAGTGCAGATGCAGATGTAGATTCGTGAAAGGCTCTTTGGAACAGTGTCGCTAAACCTTCATTCAGGATTTAATTTCTCTGATTTTCTCGGCCTGGTTATTTCTGTGGGAATTTATTTCAAGGAAGTAATATGTTCCCCATCTGGTCTAGGATTGTAATCTGTTGAAGTTTCAACAATCTTCGTGATTCACATCGTACGGCTTCTAGCATCTACTACTGGAGTTTGCTCAGCATTGCCGTAACACTCTCGCCCCGACTTGACAATCAGATGTCGTAATTTGAGAGACACCGGCCGATCTCCTGATATGCATTTTGGCTGTCTTGAAGATCTGCTCAGAATGGACCGACCAATAGGAGGACAACTCCACATAGACTTATATGCTATAATGAGAACAGTCGCACTATGCAATAACGATTGAAGAATAAAGGCGGCCCTAGCAAATGATTGCTGGTATCAGCACACCATATATTTACAGTGGGAATGGATGTTGATACACGGGTATACTTCACATCAGCAACTATGATTATTGCTGTACCAACAGGTACTAAGGTGTTCAAATGATTAGATCCTGGTGCTTAGATGTTGGTACTTTCGTAAATAAGTCCTAAGGAATAGATGAGTGAAAAGGGAATCATTGTATTTAATCTGGTGTTCTCTTGGCTATTTTTTAACTGACGGTTGTATTAAAAGTTCGATGTGCTTATATGCCTTCTCTCAAGTTAAGTTCCAGAAGTAGATTTTATTATGAAGCATACATCGATGTATCTCAGGGATGTGGAAGAAGGCAAAACTGTACACCAGCCAGGTTAAATACAGTTTACTGTATTGTGAACGTTGTTGATTTACTTCTCTGTTAGAATAGTTTTATAGTCTTCGGCCTACAAAGCGAAATATACTTTGGTTATATTTTAATACCACTTTATGGCAGCTAAAATTATTTCAGTATTTGCTACCTATAGCGAGCAGAGATATTAGGCAGGTAGTTAATGTTGGCCGTCTATTGAGCAACGGATATCGTTGCCCTGCACTACGAAGCGATGTAACAGTGTTTTTTTTTTCCTAACTGAGTTTCAAAATGAACTGCACTTTAAATAAAACTGAAACTCTTTCTTAGTTAATTTTGTCCCATATTACGTCTTCATAACACAGGCAGGATGTTTTTCTGAAATTAAAGTTTGTCTATCCTTCTGGTCTCATATACTTTCACAACTTAAGTGACATACGAATCACACGAGCTAACACTGTAGCAAAATGAACACTCAATGAAGAAAGAAGGTGGTCGAACCAAAATGAGCTGACAGGATGATCCGAACGAAATGAGTGCGCGACACTACTGCCTTTATTACTTGTAGCTTAACCTGTGTAATCTAGACTGTTCTTACTCCTTTACTCCCTTAAGATTATATGGTATTCCTATTTTGTAACTAATACTCATTTTTTTCAGTTAAACTAATTAAAGTTTACTTTTATTAAAATTACGACTTAAGGCCATCAAAGTTTGGCTGTATTGTCCCGAAGGTGCCACGACAGCGTCGTATTTTCAGAGGTCAGTTTCTTATTCGTACTTAAATATCTCATTTAACACTCACTTCAGCCTACTGGTGATTGCTCACTATAAATTTCAGTCGTTATTAGGTCTAAAATATTCCATTCTAATACTATATGTGCTTAAAAATGCTTCTCAAATATTCCAAGAATTTCAAGTCATTTTACTGAACTTTTCTGTCTTTTTATACATTGGTTTATAAATTTTTCATTGGCTTTGTCTTTATCTTTGTTCTGATGGTTTGGAGACTGAAGATTTGGAACACTGAGGGTGCAGATGCATGAACACTTTGGGTCTGTGGCTAGTAGTGTAAGATCTTGGGCAGCTTTAAACATTCGATAAAAATGAACATTAAACATTCTTACACACTAAAAGAGTATTGTCATTGCTAAAAACACCTGGAAACACGTAAAACTATGTATTTCTTTCTGTTATTCCGTATGTGCACTTCACGATTTATACAGTATCTCGCATTTCGTCGTATGATCTACGCATTCGATAAACTGCTTTCTTTTTTTCGTAACCACAAGTTTCGTACATTTTTTGTGAACATTCATTAAAATTTCTTCACTTTCTGTCATCGAGATTCGTTCAGTTTGTCTCAAGCGCAAACGGGAGTTAAAAAACTCGTGCATCGTTGTACGAACTGTCTCTTTCAGAATTTGTGCTTCGATATGTATCACCGTGTCCTTTCAAAGTTTCACACAAGAATTAGTCACAGTTAATTACTCTCATTTAAGGTTACCAGAATCTGTACATAAAATTTCAAGTACACTTAAGCAATACAAAGGATTATAAGTCCTCGGAGACTAAGTATTTCACTCCTTAGAATTTCCGTATTACATCCTCTAAGTTTTCCGGTCGCGTCCGGACAGTTTCAATTTTTTGTTAATGCCCCACGCATAAAAAACCAAGCGAATATTACAATCTGATTTGGTCACAGCGAGTCACGAACTGCTGTACGAACATCTTGACGGCTACGTATCTGCCAGCCTAACGCTTTATGGTAGTTTTTGGCACTGCTTCTTCTTTGGACCGTGCTACAGGACAAGAAGATCGACAGAAGGTTCACAAACATTATTCAAATGGCTCAGAGCACTATGGGACTTAATACCTGAGGTCATCTGTCCCTCAGACTTAGAACTACGTAAACCTAACTAACATAAGGACCTCACACACATCCATGCCCGACGCAGGATTCGAACCTGGGAACGTAGCTGCCGCGTGGTTCCAGACTGAACCGCTAGACTACAATGGCCGGCTGACAGAAGGTTCCATGGGGATAAACACGCATATGGTGTTACAATTCCAGGCTTATCGTAAAATATCTCAATATAATTATTTAACAGATTGAGAAGTTCCTTTTGTCGTTTGTTTGTCACATATGTCGATTCAGTAGCTTTAACAGCTGTAAGTTTTGAAATATTTACCTCCTTACGATTATGGGCATAATACGAACTACATTCAGCTTCAGTACCACTGGATTGATGCATTATATGTCAATTAATTTGCAGTATTTACTGCGGTATTCCGGCATTTTCACAAGATCCAGCCTTATACTGTTACCATTATTTTATAAAAATAATATTCATGCCGCGAGGTCCATTATAGCTGTTCTTCTCTCACGCAGGAAATGGCATCCCCATGTACCAGAGATCGACAGTTTATTCAGTAACTACAAGGAGCTTTTCAGTATTTCCTTCTGAATTTCAACATCACCCTGTACTTGAAACTTTATAGCGTCTGACTGCCCTCCAAAAGTTCCAGTAACATTAATCGGCATCTTACTTTTTAAACTGAGCTGCTTGCACAAATAATAGCTCATCACGTAAGTAGTGCAGGAACCGTGCGACTGCTACGGTCGCAGGTTCGAATCCTGCCTCGGGCATGGATGTGTGTGATGTCCTTAGGTTAGTTAGGTTTAAGCAATTCTAAGTTCTAGGGGACTAATGACCACAGCAGTTGAGTCCCATAGTGCTCAGAGCCATTTTTGAACGTAAGTAGTGGCTCTAGTGTCATAATTATATCATTTATCATTGATAGCTGCCTTATCTTAGCCCGTACGATACTGTCTCTGCTTGGTTTACACTTTCTGAGTTCTTTGCTAAGTTCATCCTGTAATTTTATGCCGTCGTTATATCGTTATATTAATACAAAGTTTTCATCATGTCCACCATCATTGTCTGCGATCAGCCTCGGAAGGCAAACATTGATTATTTATAGTTTTCCGTACGGGTTTGTCCGTTACAGAACTCTTCCGTAACGTCTACTATGGGTACACTATGACCTGTCTGCGGCCACGATTTTGAGGTATCTGGAATCGGTGACGTGTTATTTCTCTGGCTGTGTGAATATTGTTGCATCCCTAAATGCTGTTCAGTAGCGAAGTTTTGGAGCCTTTGATTATTCATGGTTTGATTATCAGGGTGGTAATTCCCATCTCTATAGCTACCGTTATATTATCTCTTGCTGCAGGGCGGCCACTGTGGACGAGCGGTTTTAGGCCCTTCAGTCTGGAACCACGCGATCACTACGGTCCCAAGTTCGAGTCCTGTTTCGGGCATAGATGTGTGTGATTTCCTTAGGTTGGTTAGGTTTCAGTAGTTCTGAGTTCTAGGGTACTGCTTACCTCTGATGTCAAGTCGCACAGGGCTCAGAGTCATTTGAACCACTTTTTTCTTGCGACAGTTATTGTTGGTTGTCATTATTGGTTTGAATTCTAGTTGTTATACGACGGTAAGTTCTGATTAAAATTATTGAATGAAGTTGGCTAATAGGCAAAGTTTCCGTTTCTGTTTCCGCTTCCGTTTGCATGGCCATTTCGCTTACAATTATAATAATTCCGATTATGGTTATGTCCATTATTGTGATTGTGGTTATTTCACCTAGAATTTCCAGCTAAATTTTGATAATTCCCATTTTCCTCTATTTGTTTGAGGTTCTCTTAAATAAGGAAATCAACTATTGACAAAAAGTATTCAATGTCGGTATCTGGTGCGTAAAGCAATTTTTCCCGAATATTGACAGATAACTTTAGTTTCAGTATTCGAAATACTTCGTGAGGTGAAATAGGTTATTCAGAATACCGTGTTTTATTAATGTAGCACTCGAAATATTTCCGTAGGCTGCCTTTCTTGGGATTGCAGTATTCAGGACTACAAGCCTCTTTCCTCAACTTCTCTTGTTTGCTAGTACACCAAAATTTGGCAATGAATCAGCATTCGTAAACTTCGTACTCGTCACACAAATACACAAGTTTACTTCTCAACAAGAAATCATCGCCAATTATTCGCGACACAACTTTATGATGTAAGTTCCATTACCGTGGAAATATTTTCTGTGAAGAATAAGTATGGAACAGTCGATTTTTGGAAATCCTCAGCTCAAGTTTTAATTTTTTGGCTCATCTATGCTTTCCAAATACGGTTTCGGCGTAATATGCCCATAGCCGTAACTGTACTGAGGCGATTCATTTTCTCACGCTTTAGTCTAAGTTGGGAAAATGCACTGCTCTTCGCCGTTACTAAGACATCGCTTTCGCGTGATTCCGCCATTCGGTTCATTTCGTCCCGACATTTAAGAAGCTCAAGAACCGCTTTGTATTTAGTTTGGCGAAACCTTTTGTTGGATTGGCAGCAGAGCCATCACCGTGTTACTAGAGGAGGTCGAAATGCATGCGTTTTAGCTCACGCAAGCTGGCGTGAGGAGGGATGAACTATACTGACGTGAGGTCTGGAACATGACAAGGAATGAGTATTCAGAGAGAGGAGGTAATTAGATTCATACTTAACTTTAATCCATTAACGATATACGTCGCTCTTGACGGTGCATGATTCACAATATTATCTGTCAATAATTCATTCTAATTACTGAACATGGCGCCTTGCTCGGTCGTAGCAAATGACGTAGCTGAAGACTATGCTAAACTGTCGTCTCTCCAAATGAGAGCGTATATAGACAGTGAACCATCGCTACCAGAGTCGGGTGTACGACTGGGACGAGTGCTAGGGAGTCTCCATAGACCTGCCGTGTGGCGTTGTACGGTCTGCAATCACTGATAGTGGCGACACGCGGGTCCGACGTTTACTAACGGACCGCGGCCGATTTAAAGGCTACCACCCAGCAAGTGTGGTGTCTGACGGTGACAACACATTCCTCCCCCGAAAATCGGCGGACGATTGTGGCATAAGGCTTCCGCCCGCAGTGGGGAGGACCCCATGTTGACGTATGCGACGAGATGGGGAGCCTAATAACAGGCGAGGCTGAGCCACCCACACCCTGCCATTCGGACCGCGGGGAGCTAGGGAACGCCTGAAAACCTATTTCAGGGTGCACGCCAACATGCGGTGTATGCGCCCGTAGAGAGACAGGAGGGGCCGAAGGGTCGACCTCCATCGGGCCGGGGCACCCGACGGGCGAAGACGACATATGGTCCGGAGCGGGCAAGAGTTCCATGTTGGAGGACAACTGGTCACGGAGAGTGATCGGCGGCGCGTGACCCAGGGGGGCGCCCGGCGGCGGCAGCGACGCGTCCACTGCTGGCGACGCGTCCACTGCTGGCGACGCCAGCAGGAAAACAGGAGACGGCGCCGGAGGCAGTGGAGGCCGCGGCGGCGACGCGTCGCCATTGGCAAAATGGAAGGCAGCGTCGGTAACACCTGGGGCTGAAGCGAACCAGCAGATGGATCCCCGGGTCGCAGACCGGACGGCACCGTCAGAAGGCGAGTGGCAGATCCCGGGCGACGACAGAGGCCCAGCTGACTGAGATGCTGGCGCACCTCACCAGATGGCCCCCAAAACCAGATACATATCACATCCGAGGAAGCGAAGAATACGCCCTTCAAGGCTACGCCGTAAACCTCGATAATGGCGGTAGTAGACAACGGCGCCTGAAGCAAAAGCAGGTGTCTGCCGCTGCACAGGAACCTGATACGGCGGATGTAGCAAAGACATCAAGGTTCGACGATGACGACCGTGGAGCAACTCAGCCGGCGAGCGACCATATCGGGATTGAGAGCGATACGAGGACAAAAAGAGCAATAACACGTACTCCCGAGAATGCGACTCTTTCAACTTCAACATCTGTGACTTGAAAGTCCCGACCAATCGTTCACCGGCACCGTTTGACTGTGGCGAAAACGGGGCGGACGTCAGATGTTGAATACCATTGGCCTTGCAGAATGACTGAAATTCTGCGGACATGAATTGTGGGCCATTTGCGGAAACAATTGTCTGTGGAAGACCTTCAATGCTAAAGATAGCAGATAACGCTTGGCTGGTGGCAGATGATGTCGTGGAAGGCATTCAGACAACAAAAAGAAAATTACTGAATGAATATATCACAACCAACCATCGAGCATTCCAGAATGGACCAGCAAAATCGTTGTGTAAGCGTTGCCAAGGGAAAGTGGCTTTGGCCATGCAAAGAATTTCCGCGGTTGTGCTGATTGTTGTTCAGCACACGCCATGCAAGAAGAGCACATATCCGTAATCGCTGCATCGATTCCGAACCAAGTACAGTGCTGACGAGCAAGTTCTTTAGTTCTCACTATGCCTCAATGCCCTTGGTGGAGAAGCTTTAAGGCAGAGGACTGTAACGAACGTGGGACCACGGCCATGGACTGATAATTATCAAAACTCAACAGCAAAACACCACGTCGAATAAAAAGTCTCTCCTTGGGAGCAAAAAATTCTGCGAACCAACGGGTTCACGATCCATGACTTCAACAAGGGCCATTGCGCAGCAACAAAACGACGAGCGGTAGCAAGGACAGGATTGGTAGTTGTGGCTGTAGCTACACGACGAAAATCAATCGGAAGCGATTCGACCACGTCATCGGTTTCCGAATCAATGAACATGCAAGCAAGTTCAGAGGAATCGAATGCCTTATCCTCAGCAACAGACAAACGGGACAACGAATCGGCGTTTCCGTGCTTAGCAGTGGACCGATACAAGATAACGTAGCGGTACTGCGAGAGGAAAATAGACCAGCGAATGAATTTCTGCGCTGTACGTGGAGGTACAGGCTTGTTCAGATGAAAATGCGATGTCAAAGGTTTGTGGTCTGTGATTATGGTAAAGTGACGACAATACAAGAAGTCATGAAACATTTTGTAACACCAAATACGAGAGCCAATGTTTCTTTCTCGACTTGTGAATAATTTCTTTGCACAGATGATAGCAATTTGGACGCAAAGGCGTTAGGGCGATCGTGCGATCCATCTTTGTGCGCAAGCACAGCACCGATCCAGAAATCCGATGCATCCACCATCAACAAAGGGGGCTTTAGGGGATCGAATGGCGTAAGGTAAGTATTGGAAAGCAACGCCGATTTCAACCGGCGAAAGGCGCGTTCGCATTCCGTCGTCTAGACGAAAGGAACGCCTTTACGGCGTAAGCGATGAAGCGGAGCTGAAATGAAAGAGCCATTGCGGCACATATCTGTGACAATAGTTGATTTTCCCCAGCACAATCTGTAGCCGTTCCAAATTATGCGGCGAAGGCAAGTCTTGTATGAAACGGAGGTGCGTGGGGCTGGGATGTATATCTTGGGCATTGAGTACATGACCCAGGTATGGCAAGTCACGAGCAAAAAGCACACATTTGTCCTTCCGTAAGTGTAGACCATTTTGTCGCAAGACCTGAAATAATGTTCTGAGATTGGCTAAATGTTCTTCTTCCGTCATTCCGGAAATCACTATATTATCCAGATAGTTTGCTGCAGTAGGGACCGAAGCACAAACAGTTTGTAGATACTGCTGAAACAATTTAGGGGCGGATGCACACCCGAATGGCAGACGTTTGAATTGATACAAACCAAGATGCGTGTTAACCACCAAAACGAGCTGGGCTTCTACGTCCTCCAGTATTTGCAAGTACGCATCCGCTAGGTCCAACTTCGAAAAATATTTGCCCGGGCACAGTTTGTCAAAAAGATCTTCCGGGTGGGGCATGGGAAAAGTTGCAATCACTAGTTGTGGATTCACTGTTGCCTTGAAGTCCACACAAAGTCTCAATTTTCCCGAAGGTTTTGGCAAAATTCCTAAGGGTGAAGCCCAGAGAGAAGCCTGCACACGTTCAATTACACCTTGTGATTCCAAATGATTTTGCGACCTCATCCCACAATGCGTGGGGAACATTGTGCGCTCTGAAAAATTTCGGTTGCACGTTTACTTTCAGGCCCAAATGTGCTTTATAGTTCATAGCGCAACCGAGGCCCGGTGTAAAAATGTCTGACAATTCTTCACATAGACGAGAAACATTGTCTGAAGGCACAGTCTGGTTCACTGATATGACCTGATTTACTGTAGACAAGTTAAACAACTGAAATAAATCGAAACCAAACAAGTTCACTGCAGAAGAAGAACGAAGGACGTAAAATGACAGAAGTTTTGTTTGTCCTTTGTATGTTGCAAGAAGGCTGCAGTGTCCTAACTCAGGGATACGTTGACCGGAATAGCTGCTTATCTTAACATTTTCGGTACGCAACGGAGGTGTGCACAGCAGTTTGTAAGTGTCTTGATTGATCAGTGAAACTGCAGCTGCGGTATCGAGCTGGAATGGTATCACTTTGCCGTTAATGTCCAAGTCTACAAAAAGTTTATTGTCCTGCTGACGACAAGAGCGACTGCCTCGTGCAAGGTGAACTGACACTGGTACATACTCACTTGCGACTTGACGGGAGTTCCGGCGATGTCGACGCACACTATTTTTGGGACGAACACAGTCACTGTTAGAGAGAGTGACACTGGGCGGAGTGGAATGAACGACATGAATTTCCATGGGCAAAGTTTCGCGAGACTGAGTATCCTTGGTCCCATTACGATTCCGGCGTGAAGCAAAAGGCCTGGAATGGTTTGGAGTTCCCGATCTGAGTTTTTTCTGGCAAACACTCTGAACATGTCCCTTCTTATTACAGTAAAAGCAAATACCTTTGCTTGACGGGCAATTCTCACGCGAATGTTTAGTAGCGCACCGCGGGCATGCTTTGAACACTGCATTTGCTTGCCGGCGCGGCACACGTGGCTGAGAGCCTGGCGGCAGCGGCGCGGCCGGGCGCGAGGGCTGTTTACTGCTCCGTGCAGCTCGTCCGGCGGGCCGGTTAACCTGACACACGGCTGGCGAAGTTTCAAATGATCCCTGAGCCAAGTCAAGTGTGTCCTGCCAATCCAATATGTCCATCACTTGTTGAAGGGAGGAATTGACTAGTTTCAAAATCTGTTTCCTTATAAGAACATCAGAAACGTTCTATGCAATTGTATCTGAATATTGGGGTCCACATTGACACTCAAAAGTACAATCCCTAGTAAGGCCTTGCAAGGTTGCAACCCACCCCCGGTTAGTCTGACCTGCCGTACGTTTTGTACGAAAGAAGGTATACCGTTTCGCAACTACATTAAATGATTTTTTGAAATATGCATCTAATGCAGACAAAATTTCGTCGTAGGACAGAGTTGCTACGTAGTGTCGGGGAAATAATTTGACGATAACACGGTAAGTTTGCACATCGACGGATGACAAAAGAAAAGGCTGCCGCTCTTTACCCTGAATTCCTTAAGCGGCGAGATGGAATCCAAATTGGCGTCACCACTCCGTCCAGCTTTCCAGTGCAGCATCAAAAGGTCGAAAGGTCGGTGCTACTGCTTGTTGTGGCCGCGTTAGCGGTGGAGCGGTGGCTGCCGCATCGTTTTGCATTGCACGTTGACCCTGGACAAGCTGTCCAAGGGCATCCAGTAATGCCTGCGTCTGCTGTTTCTGTAAGCGATAAAATTCGGACAGTGCATCTGGAGATTGTGGCGAAGCCATGACGCAACGAAATCAGGGCAGTATAGATACGAACACCGTTTTTACACTAGTCGCCAATTTTGGGTTAGCAGCAGAGCCAACACCGTGTTACTAGAGGAGGTCGAAATGCACGCGTTTTAGCCCACGCAGGCTGGCGTGAGGAGGGATGAACTATACTGATGTGAGGTCTGGAACATGACTAGGAATGAGTATTCAGAAAGCGGACGTATGTAGTTTCATACTTAACTTTAATCCATTAATGATGAACGTCGCTCTTGACGGTATATAATTCAGAATATTATCTGCGCAGAATTCATTCTAATTAAGGAACATGGCGCCTTGCTCGGTCGTAGCAAATGACGTAGATGAAGGCTATGCTAACTGTCGTCTCTGCAAATGAGAGCGTATGTAGACAGTGAACCATCGCTAGCGAAGTCGGCTGTACAACTGTGACGAGTGCTAGGGAGTCTCTCTAGACTAGACGTGCCGTGTGGCGGTGCTCGGTCTGCAATCACTGATAGTGGCGACACGCGGGTCCGACGTACACCAACGGACCGCGGCCAATTCAAAGGCTACCACCTAGCAAGTGTGGTGTCCTGGAGGTGTCACCACACCTTTCTTATCTGACTCAATAGCAGAAGCTATTTCGGAATTTAATTTTGTATAAATTTCAGCATTTTTGTTCTCTATCCATTCGGACATCTCATCTTCTCACTTTCGATTTCATTCAACGAGAACGTTTTTCCTCGTTTCTACTTCAAGGCGTGACAATTTATCAGTCATTGCCTGAACAATCTTTTCAGTCCGAATTTGTCTCTCTTGGAAACGTTCTACATCTAATTTAAACTGAGCAACTAAGGCTGGTAAGCATTCGTACGTTTAACTCAACCTACACTTTACGGACCTGATGTAAGTCGCAAAGATATTTTTACTCCTTTCCACGAATTTTCTGTCTCATTACGCATCCCTTTCTCTGTCCTTTTCTTCCTGTCTCTTTTTCCTTTGTTTATCTCTCCCTGCAAGTTCAGAGAGCAACCGCTTATCGTTTCCTCCTGTTTTTTGTCTAATCTCATTAGAAGAGCCATAAACGGATCAGAAGCCATCTGTCAAATAGGTACATCGTCCCATTTTGCAGGTGATTGTATGTGTTCCTCAGCCTTATGGGGTAAAACTGTTTCGGAATTGGGTTCACATTGTTCAACAATCGAGAAAGAGGGATCTGGGTTCGATGATTCCAGACTATTGACTCTGTTAATTGCTGGCGTAGGTATGCTCTGTGTTGCATTACCGTCAAAATATTCTAAATTTTCACGTGATCTGATTTCTGTAAATCTGTCGGCACGCATTCTTCCTCTTATCTTCTTAATCTTTGTCACATGAATACGAGAGCCTTAGATACTATCTTGGTAATTGTAATGTACTATAGTCAAAAATCCCTATACACTCTCACAAAAAATGTATTCCCTATCGATTTTAACACACACGTAATTGGGGAAATTCACACTCTTCTAACTACTTAGCATTAACTACGAAATATCTTGGCCTGCACTTCTATTAATCGAGATGAAGATGCTGCGCAAAAGGCAAATTGTCAAATTCCACCGTAATTACTTTTTGTAGTCGTGAGCTATTTCATAAGCAGTACTTTAGTATTCAAGTAAACCTTCACTAACAAAATATTCTCTTAGTAAAGTTATGTTGAAATCATGAATTAGTACAAGGTAGGAGCATGAAAGAAAAGAATGACAAATTACTTACAGTAAAATTTACAATACCCCTCAACTAAAATACATTTCACTAATTGATTTTAGAACTAATAAAGTCTTCAAATAAACGATAATATCCAATTATGACGTCTATGGTTTTGGTCCTGGCTGTTTTTTTATTAACTGTTGATTCCAGTTGTCTCGTACTCCGGGCTTAACTCCGAATTATTCTCCTTCGTTTGTTGTCAAAGTCTTCATTCTCTCGGCAGTGCGTCTAATTCCGTTTCTCCTGCGCTGGTAAGACTATGATCGAAGTCTTCTCCGTAGTGTTGCTGGATTTTTCAAAATCTTTTTTCCAGTTTCAAGCTAGAACGAAAATATGTTTGAAGTAGAGCCCCACAGTGGCATGGGCAAGTATATTTCAATGAAACTAATGAAGGAAAAAATGTTTAGAATTAGCATAATGGATAAATGAAGTGACAGGCTCTTGTACAAAACACATTCTACTTTCATCAGCAATGTGTAAGAATCCTGGATATGATACGAAGTCAAAGTAAGAAGGGAAGTTACTTCAGGTTGTCAAAATAATCCTTGACATCGTTTCGAATAACAAGGAGACCGGACGAACTTCCTCTCACCGATATGATACATATTACCAGAATGTGTAGGCACCGATAGGAGTCCAATATATGTAAACAGGACGATGAACTGTCAATCGTTTTCGAGAAAATAGAGTTGGAAAGTCTTAAGCGTGCTGATATCTTTATGTGGTCGCTAGTATCCAAGGAGTCCGCACCCAAGTGAGTTAGTATTTAGCTTCATAAACACTATGTCTATCGTTCGAATCTCGCTGCTGGCACATTTCACCATTCACACGTAATTCTAAGAACAGATTTATTGTGACTCTGCATATTATCAAAACTTAATTAATCATTTATTGTTTTCATTATCTTTTCCCTGAGAAAACGAGCTTTTCTCTATAATTTTGGAAGTAATTTCCCATAATAAACGCATTCTTGCAGGTATGTATCAGCTCACCAAGAAACCGTTTTCACGATATTTCTACGATAAGTACCATCCATATCCTCGCATTGCTCCATAAATTACAAATTATAACTGTCACAAATGCAGATACAATAATATAAATAAAACTGATGATACTGATTTTACTGAAAGTCTATTATATCCTTTTCTTTATTTCTAGTCTCCTACAAAACTATTTTTTTTATTTTCGGGATAAAGATTACGAAAATAGTAAATGAATCCTTAAATACTGATAATTTGGACGGTCAGTATATATTTCTTGTTATAATTTCGTAGGAATGAATAATGAAGTATCAACAGGAAGATTCCATCCAGAGAACTGGCGCTCATAAAACTATGTCCTGACTGGCTCTACTGAAGACCTCTACAATACGTGATTTTGAAGTGTATTACTCCACACTTTTCCTGCTAAGCTTCTTTTTAAGTCCAAGTGTAACGAATGGTAGATCCGGTAGCTGACATCAGATAACGTTTTATCCTATTATAAATTAAAGTAACATTTCGTTGTAGATGCACTTTTATCTTTGGTTCTTACCGCTCGTCCGCCTGAGTGGTCAGCGCGTCAGTTTGCCAAGCCAAGGGGCCCGGGTTCGATTCCCGGCTGGGTCGGAGATTTTATCTGCTCAGGAACTGGGTCTTGTGTTGTCTTCATTACCATTTCATCATCATCAGTGGAAGGCAACGGGAAACCACCACTGCAATCACTTCCCTAGACACTCATGCCTTGGACCTCTCCGGCGAGGCTTCCCCCATGACCAGACCTACCGTAAGGCAGAACACGAAGTTTTCTTACCGCTCGGGAGGGTAGTGGAAATTACGTGAGGCGTTCAATAAGAGATGGAAAACAACTTTTTTCCTAAGCTAGTTTCGCTTGAAAAAAGGCTGAATTTGTTATGGGACTTCAGGGAACATTCTCGCTTCAGCCCCTAAACTTTCATGAAGCTGCGCTTTGTGGCGACGTTATACGTAACCTTCAAAATGGCATATGTAGCGAAGATGCGCTCAAGACAGAGACTTGGCATTGACTTTCTTCTGGTGGAAAACCACAGAATCTAAGATTTTCATGGGCACTTGTAAGATTTCTACGGAGATCTGGCAGTGAACAAAGCAGCTGCGCGACGTTGAGTAAGGCTTGTCGCATCATCTCATCCAGGTCACACAGACCTATCAGAACTCTGGCGTGCCGGTCTGCCTCACACAGCTGCGACTCCTGCAGTGCTACTCTCAGGAAACTGAAGAAACGACTCCAGCGTCTTGGTTGCCACGAAAGTGCAAACTACCTCCTCCTTCACCATGACAAAGTAAAGGCCTTACACAAGCCTGCACGTCCTAGACAAGCTCGCGGAACTTCATTCGACAGCTCTTCCTCATCCAGTCTAGTGCCCGGATTTCGCACCTTCCGACTTCCATCTGTTTGACCCAATGGATGATGCACTCAGCGAGTAGCAGTACGTTGATGATGTGGAGGTTATCGACGCAGTAAGACGTTGACTCCGACGTGGTCTAGTAGAGTGGTACAATACAGGCATACGGGCCTTACCAGTAAGTTGGCGTAAGGCCGTTGCATTCAACAAAGATCAAGCTGAAAAATCAGATTTTGTAGCCAAAAGATGGAATATAATTTGGCGTCTTGGAATCCTGAATATACACAACGTGCTTCCAGAAAAAAATGTGTTGCATTACTTACTGAATGCCCCTCGTATTTTGTTAATTCTGCTAACAGTTCATACTAACTTCCATAGTGAACGTTTTAAGGCTTCTTTTGCTATTTGCCCTTTCCACCTACCATCGTTTGCCCGTCTCTTCCAATTTTTCCTCATCTGTAACTTAACTTAACCAACGATACATACAATGAAGAGCCAAAGAAAATGGTACACCTCAATAACGTCGTGTACGGCCTCCGCGACCACGCAGAAGTGCTGCAACACGACGTGGCATGGACTCTACTAATTTCTGAAGTAGTACTGGAAGGAATGGACACCCGGAATCCTGCAGGGCTGTCCACAAATCGGTAACAGTACGAGGGACTGGAGGTCTCTTCTGAACAGCACTTTGCAGGGCATCCCAGATGTGCTCAATAATGCACATGTCCGGGGAATTTGATGCTAGCGGAAGTGTTTAAGCTCACAAGAATGTTCCTGGGAGCCACTGTAGCAATATCTGGATGTGTGGGGCGTCACATCATTATCCTGCTGGAACAGCCCAAGTACGTCGGAATGCACAATGGACACGAATGGAGACAGGTGATCAGACAGGACGCTTAAGTACGTGTCACCTGTCACAGACGTATCTAGGCATATCAGGGGTCCCATATCACTCCAATTGAAATCCCCGTACCATTACAGAGCCTCCACCAGCTTGAACAGTCCCCTGATGAAATGCAGGGTCCATGGTTTCATGAAGTTGTCTCCATACCCGTACACTTCCATCCGCTCTATACAATTTGAATCCAGACCTTTCCGACCAATCATCAACAGTTAATATCGATGTTGACGGGCCGAGGCGAGGCTTTGTGTCATGCAGTCACCAAGGATATGTGGGTCTTCGGCTCCGAAAGCCCATATCGATAATGTTTCATTAAATGGTTCGCACTTGACACTTGTTGATGGCCCAGCATTGTAATCTGCACCACGGGTGGCACTTCTGTCACATTGAACGTTGCTCTTCAGTCATCGTTGGCCCCGTCCTTGTAGGATCTTTTTCCGGTTGCAGCACCGAGCGAGGTGGCGCAGTGGTTAGCACACTGGACTCGCATTAGGGAGGACGACAGTTCAATCCCTTCTCCGGCCATCCTGATTTAGGTTTTCCTTGATTTCCCTAAATCGCTTCAGCCAAATTCCGGGATGGTTCCTCTGAAAGGGCACGGCCGATTTCCTTCCCCATCCTTCCCTCACCCGAGCTTGCGCTCCGTCTCAAATGACCTCTTTGTCGACGGGACGTTAAACACCAATATCCTCCTCCTCCTCCGGTTGCAGCGACGTCGGAGATTTGATGACTTACCGGAATCCTGATATTCACGGGACACTCGTGAAATCGTTGTGCGAGGATATCCCAACTTCATGGCTACCTCGGAGGCGCTGCGTGCCATCACTCGTGCGCGACTGTAACTCTGCGTTCAAACTCACTTAAATCTTGATAACCTACCACTGTTGCAGCAGTAAGAACTGCGACAGACAGTCGTAATCTTATACAGGCCATATTCTGTCTGTTTGCACATGTCTGTATTTGAATATGCATGACTATATCAGTTTAAGGATTATTGATCTTAAGGGGATGCGGAATCAGATTTTGGGTTAAAAATAGATTTTCGTTTTGTTGACATGTTATATTCCTCTTTAAAATGAGGTATCGTTGATAAGTCTTCTAGAATTATAACTATTTTATTTTTGTAGATTTGAGAGATAGGGTATTGCGCTTTAGTTATACACGTCTCTCATGGCTGACCATCAACTTTTTGGCAGTACATTTATGTGACCTCAATTCAAATATCCCGCTTTCCAGCGACTCTCTATACACGATTTGTCCGAAAATGTTTCCCTCTGGTTTCCTCCAGTTACTCTTTGACTTTGTGACAGGATTGTTTGTAAACAGTATGCTATATGAAAGTTATTGTTGTCAACTTATTTCGTATCTAGTGTTCCATTTTCCGCAGTGAAAATGCCTGGAGCTGGAGCAAAAGTCTATAAAAAGCGTGTGAACTGGCAAAAGAAAAGGAATGATGATTTATTAGTAAATCAAAGCAGTTCTTCATCATCACTGTTGGGAAATGTGAGTCAGCTTACTACTGATTTACCGAACAAACTTACTCCAAATGAAAACAGTGCTTCTCAGAAAAAAACTAAGAGATTTGGAAGAGAAATATAATTTACTTGTTAAAGGGAAAGAAGCTTTTGAACTCATTGATAAGAGTATGTTGCACGAAGCTCTTGAAAACAGTCTGTGCTCCAAAAAATGTCAAGGAAACGTTTCTCTGAAAGTAGAATCCCATATTGGCCTGGTTGCCCAGTTTAGTTTAATATGCAGTGTTTGTAAGTACAGGTGTAAGTTTCCAAGTTCTGTTTCAGTAACTGTAAATGATGGATACAAGAAAACTGAACTTTATAGTGTAAATATTACGTTAATTTATGGATTGCGAGCAATTGGTAAGGGCAAAGCAGCTGGTGATATGCTATGTGGTGTTCTAAATCTTCCAAGTGTGCCTTCAAAGTTTCATGCTTACAGATATGTACTATCATCTGCAGATGTACCACAGAAGTCAGTGCAGGTAGGTGTGGAAGAAGCAGTGAAAGAAAATGATGGCAGTCGTGACTTCACAGTAGCTTTTGATGGCACGTGGCAAAAAAGGGGTCACACCTTGAACAACTAGTGTTGACTCAGGCAAGTTTGTTGATGTTCTGATAATCTCTAAATACTGTAGATGCATGGACAGGCTTAAAAATGAACGTAGTGATGACTGTGTTGCTAATTATTGGGGGTAGTAGTGGTGGCATAGAGGTTGCAGGGGTGAAAAAAATTTTCATCGCTCCTCAGAGTGCTATGTCAAGTATCTGGGAGATGGTGACTCTAAAAGCATTCAAAGAAGTTTTGGAAAGTAAACCATATGGGAACAGTGTAAATATAAGCAAAGTTGAATGTATAGGACATGTGGAGAAGAGAATGGGTGCCAGGCTGAGGAGATTAAAATCAGTTATTAAAGAAAAAAAACTAGATGATAGGAAAACCTTGCTTGGCAAAGGAAGATTGACTGCTTACATAATAGACCACATTCAGAATTGCTATGGCCCTTTAATACAGGTAATATTGAAGAAATGCGGGAAGCTATATGGGCTTTGTATTTCCACACCATATCGACAGATGAGCATCCAGAACGTGGTTTGTGCCCCAAAAGTGAAAAGAACTGGTGTAAATATAATGGGAGACTAACAACTGGAGAGAAATACATTCACCACCACAGTCTACCATTAGCTAGCATGGAAGAAATAAAGCCCATTTTCAGAGATATAACTGACAGAAGTCTTCTGATGAAATGTCTTCATGGAAAACCGTAGAACCCCAACGAGTGCTTGAATAGTGTGATGTGGCATCGTCTCCCAAAACCAGTGTTTGTCGGAATTAATATACTACATGTTGATGTCTATGATGGTGGGGCAACCTTCAATCATGGGAATATAACTAAATGCCAGGACCTTCAAAAGTTGGGTTTGCTTGTTCGTTCCCGCACAGTACGTACTATGTTGACTTTAGGTCAGCACAGACTAAGGCATGCTGACAATATAATCAAGACATTGGTGAAAAAAGCAAGACAAGTGCAGTGGAGTGCCAAAAGTAGTCTTGAAGATGATTATGAAGACTGCGAAGACTGCTTTTTATTTCTTCTAGGAACATTATCGCAGATACTGGTGAAATTTTTATGACTTAGCGACATGGGTTTCTTTTACACATTGAAACAACGATTTTTTAATTACTTGAGTTACAGACGACTTAGGGGTGATAATCTAGTAAAAAGTAATGGAAAAATTTACTTAATAATAAATGTAAAATATCTCTGTAAGAAAATACTTTGACAATAACCTGTTGTTTCATTATTCTTGTTAGATACCCATTATTCTTATTAGATATCACTACACATACCGGTACAGTAAAGAAGTTTGTAAGAAAATGTTCCCTATAGCAGGCACATTTTAACATAGCGGGGATATGCGATTCCGTATCCCCTCAAAGACATTTACTAATTTTTGTGTGTTGCGAGTTTCTTATGTTCATCAGAAATCAGGTGCCAGAAATTCAGACATTATTACCATCTTGTAAGCTGCTTTTATGTAACCTTCTTCCAATGTTTATTTAAGAATCCTTCTTCGTGCACACAATTCAGTAAGCTAACTTCTTCTTGTGCGAGAACCGTTGGGCATGCACGTAAATTAAGAAGCGGGCGTTAAGTTCGGCGGTCCACGTTTAGAGAGAAGCACGATACTCCGGCAGCGGATTTTACACTCTCTTTTCTCTCGTCATGAGCATGCAAGAAAAATATAACGCTACACTACATTCATTCTCATTACACTCACCTATACTCCAGACATTTACGTACGACACTGCCTCACGTGTTAGCAAGGAGCGGACCAGTCTACGAAGAGGGAGAATACCCTTACGACAAGCAGCAGTATTCACCACGAAGATACTGCAGTCAACAATGTGATGTGTGATACAACTGTTTTAATTGATGATAGTACGATATTTTCTTCACACTATTGATCATTTATTCAAAATTTAGAGTCTTAGTTTAATGAATTCGGAAACGGTCAATGTACAAAACGTCGTTCCCAAGGATTTTCGTACTTAAGATATAGAACAGCACTGAGAGATTACTGAGAAGGCAGTCAAAAGAAACGTTCACAGAATTCATCATGTTTATGACCAGCGTAGTCACCAGTCATATTATGTTTAGCCCAGTTTGATTAAGCCGAAACTACAAATTAATTAGTTCTCCGACAACGTTTAAGACGTTGAGGCTCAACATCGGAAATGTACCAACATTTAAATGTATTCATGATACAAGTTAAATGTTTAATATAGAGTTTAACATAGAGACTTTCTGTATCTAAATTAATATAGTTTTACGAGAGCATCGGCCTACTAATAACAGATAAAAAATTACTTGTGATTTTGACGAAATGAAAAACGCAACGAGCCTGTTGTTTACGTATCGTATGACATGTGTCGTTATTAAATTTCCCTTTGATGTTTCATTTAATTTATTTCTGCGGTGTGGAATGAAAGGTTTCGCCGGCAGGCGCCAGTTGGCTCGTGTCAACAGCAGGGCAACGCTTCAAAATGCTCTCTGTGACCTGGTAACGTGAGGTCACGGACGTCTCTCTCTCTCTTTCTCTCTCTCTCTCTCTCTCTCTCTTTCTCTCTCTCTCTCTCTCTCTCTCTTTCTCCATCTCTCACCCCACTTACAGTCCGAGTTCTACGATTGTGCCGCCACAACAGGTTCTTTCATGCCGGAGATTTCTTTAGCTGATTTGGTATCATACGACCTCATATCAGCTTAGCGATTCGTTCACTCTACGTACCATAAGGCGGTTATAAATGCAGCGACTCATGAATATAACGTGTAGTTGCTCAGTATTAGTTACACCGCTAATCAAAGTGTCAGTTTTGCTTACTCTTAGACGGTAAAATGCTATATTTTGATTGTTTCTTAAGCAAAATACTTTGTCTAACTGTTTTAGTACTATATGCGTTACTACAATATAGAACATAAAATGCCCACTTATTCAGAATATATTGCGTAGTTCCACCTCAGTACGAAACTATTTAAATCGTTGTGAGATACATCTCTCCATATTCCACATAGGCTTCGAGAAGACTATGGAAAAAACCACACTTCAAGATAAAATTTATGTTTCTTTAACTCGAACTGGGCCGCTGCCTTTTACCCTTTCACATAATTATTAGTGTCGTGTTGGTTAGCGTGCAGCTATTTATGTAACAACATCGTTCTTAACGCTAACTTCACTCCTCAACCCTTCTCCATCTTCTACCACATGATCTTTCGTACGAGTAATTTTGGAGGTGTGCATTAACGTCGAACATAGATGTCTTTGTCACTAACATAATCTGGTCTAGACCATTAAATATTTGTAGAGACACGATTTTAACATCAGATGTCAAACGATTTGTAAAATGAGATAAATTTCATACTAAGTATTGCATTCAAATATAAATGAATTTCTTCCATGAAGG
Organism: Schistocerca gregaria; assembly: GCF_023897955.1. Taxonomy (NCBI): domain Eukaryota; kingdom Metazoa; phylum Arthropoda; class Insecta; order Orthoptera; family Acrididae; genus Schistocerca; species Schistocerca gregaria. The sequence continues at coordinate 189,271,341 of NC_064927.1, read as the reverse complement.
TAATTTATGTTGAAGTTCCATTTTAAAGGTCTTATATTCTAAATGCTACAATTTGTGTTTCATAATTTCTCAGACATATATTTTTTGACTGAATGTTACACTAAACAGTGTAATTACAGATAAAAGTAGGAGCATGCAACGAATACACGTCATGGCCTTTGGTAATGTTAGTATAAATGAAATTATTCTTAGTTATAATGGTACATGTTGAGAGCGATGAGTAGATTGCAGTTTTGTGTGATTTTTTTTAAAATTTCTCATTTAGTATGTGTTCTTGAAAACTCACAAATATGAATAAGACTCTGTCTCATAGTTACTGATGTGCAAAAAGGTTTATAGATTCGTAGGTTCATCCACTGCTGGTGAAGGTAAATAATGAGACTGCTCCTTTATTATCCAATGTAAGGAAAATGAGAGGCTAAATTCAAATTGTACAACGCTCCCCTAGATGGGTGATCTCATAAATGGTGGCTCCATATGTGTGAACGGGAAATAAATATCGGAAACGTGTGGACGAAAATTGAATGTTGTTTCGGGGCACATCATATCTTCATTCTAGATTTAAAACTGATGATGGTTTCAATAGGACCTCTTTGCGATCGGGCATGTAAATGAGTACACAGTGTCCATTCTTATAAAGACAATGTATAAGAGAAATTTATGTTATAATTACATCTCACTTACTCCAAAATGTGTTCTTGTGTTTGTACAAAGCGTTTCAATCTCAGCTGGGATCTACGTGCGGCGTATCCTCATCCCTCTACCGAAAGAGGTGCTGCACTGTATAATAAACTGACAGGACTCCTGTTCGACTGGCCAGATTTGCGTACTTCCTGATCCCCAAAAATCTTTGAAGCTGTCTTCCCTAGGGACGTGAAAGCTAACGTGATTGTGAACACGTGGTTCCAGGGCGATTGTTGAGTGCTTAGAATCGACCATACGGGACGTGCTCTCTAACATGATTACTACCGTAAAGCTGTCTAGCGAGTCTTTGACTGCATTTCGCGCAGTAACGAACGGACACATGTGAAAGAGATTCGTTAATTTTGTAACTGAATTTCAAAGAGATCCTTGTTTTGATGTTCGTTAAAATCAGTGGTCAAAGTTCGTCTGCAGGCATTAGCAGCGTTACTTGGCGTGACCTTCATCCGATAAAAACAATGACGAGCTGGGAAACCACTATCTTAAAAAGGAATAATTTACTTAGCTTTTGTCTACAGGAAATTCCTGTTAGCTGGTTCAGAATCCATTTTGTTAGTCCCTACTTTATAAGGAGAGATCCAGGTTTTCTTAGTTCATGTATTAATTTTTGGTACAGAAATACTCGCAGAGGTTTCTATTGATTTTTTAGTAATGAAATACTGCAGAGCTTTGATGGTCTTTATCATTTACGCAATTTATTGCTTTTACAATGTATCACACAAACCACGAGTTACGAACCTTTCAAGATACTTCCTACACTTTTTCCATTAACAAGTTCCAACATAGAATAGCCCAGAACTTATAGAGCAAATCTCCATTAACACTCACCTCAAATTTTGACAAACACCACCAAAGATGCTACTCTCGCAGTACAAAGACATTAGGACATACAGACCTACAGACCCAAAGATAGTCGTATATCATCAACACATTACAAAATTCACTTCACAGATATTTCCAGTTTATCGTCAAAAAAATTTAAATAATAATATCAAGCTTCTTTCTCAAAATTCGAAAAAATATGCACTTTCCATTTGTTTAACCGTAAACAATAACCAAATCTTCCAGACCTATAAAGAATATCAGCGGATCGGACAGTAAGTTTGTTTCATGTACTAAGGATTAATTGTGTCACTGACTATTTCCCTATTTCCATTAAATGGTGTACAGGCGTTCTATGGCGTTTAACACCTTCGAAAGAGGATTCTGGATTGCTCCTAGGCTTACAGGTCATCACGTACACCAACATTAAACAAATATTAATATATGAAAAAGGCTCTTTTTCTTATTTTATTGCTGAGAGTAAGGAGAATAAAAGTATAGAAAAGAGTTATTTACTAAATTTTTAGGTACAATATTGAAGATAATTCTCGCTGCAAAAAATGGCGACTTCATTTAGTAAGAAATGAATTTTGTACAGAGGAGCTGAAGTAATTACATAGGCATTTGAAGCACAACGAGTATGTGAAAACTGTGGTAGGAGAGGCAAATGGTGGACTCCGGTTTATTTGGAGAATTTGAGGAAAGAGGGGTGCACCTGTAAAAGGGACCGTGTATAGGACGGCGGTGCGACCTATTCTTGTGTACTGCTCGAGTGTTTGGGACCCATACCAGGTCAGATTGAAGGAAGATATCGAGGCAGTCCACAGGCGGACTGCTACGTTTGTTACCAGTAGGTTCGAACAACACGTAAGTGTTGCAAAGATGCTTCGGAAATTCAAATGGGAATCCCTGGTGAGAAAGCGACGTTCGTTTCGGGGAACAGTATCGAGAAAATGTATAGAGCCGGTATTTGAAGCTGACTGCCGAATGATTTCACTGCCATCAACATACATTGCGCTTAAGGACCACGAAGATAAGATTCGAGAAACTAGGGCTCATACGGAGACGTGCAGTCAGTCGTTTTTCCCTCACTCTACTTGCGAGTGGAACACGAGGGGAAATAAAAGGTAGTGGGACAGGGAACCTTCCGCCACGCACCGCACAGTAGCTTGCAGGTTATACTTGTGAGTGGAACACGAGGGGAAATAAAAGGTAGTGGGACAGGCCTGAAAGGCTTTGGGGAAAGTCTACAAAATGGAATACATATTTCAAAAAAAAAATTTCCACTTGTAGGTAAGTACAATTAAATTGTTATAGAGTACTAAAGTCAGTAGTTGACATAAGCATTAACACTACGAAAACCGGTATACAAAAAAATGTTCCCAATATCAGCCCCCAATAGAAATTATGAAAAATATCTTTAATTTAATGTATTTTTCAATTATAATTTTGTGAAACACCTTCAGTATTATAGATCACTAGTAGGTCATGAATGAGCAATGTTTTCAAGTTATTTTCAGTCTATTAAACACGTGTCACATACGAATTTATATGTTTCGGTAGATAAAGAACGAGTTTCATGATAAATAACCAAGCATTCTGTGTAACGAATCTATTTCTCTCCACTTGCATTTTTCAATAGGAAAAAGGAAAATAATTTTTTATGAATGAGAAATGAAATTAATTTTTTATTACAGTTCCAAATTTTGTCCCTGGAACGAAAATAGGAACTGATATGAGGACGAAATTACGAATGCCTCCACATTTATTATAAATGCGTCTGGAGTAACATAAGTCAAACTGCACAATACTTGAACACAAACCGATCCTCACTGCAGGAGAAGCAAGCCGTTAACGTGACTGTTACACTAACTCACCTGAGTGTAAAAAAATAAATTCCCTTGCACGCAGCCGGCTGCAATGGCCGAGCGGTTCTAGGCGATATAGTCTGGAACCGCGCGACCGCTACGGTCGCAGGTTCGAATCCTGCCTCGGGCATGGATGTGTGTGATGTCCTTAGGTTAGTTAGGTTTAAGTAGTTCTAAGTTCTGGGGGACAGATGAGCTCAGAAGTTAAGTCCCATGGTGCTCAGAGCCATTTTTGAACCTCGCACACAGAAGGTAAAAGTGCTGCACACAGCAGACTCTCTCAATGGAACTATCGACTGAGGTCACTCATGCACGTACATTTAAGCATTTCTTACGACTGATAGAAACCGGACATTCCTAGGAGGACGAAATTAGGAGCAGGAACATTTTAGGGCCCGTTACGGTACCTTTATTTGCCTTTGTAACTATATTTACAATGACTTGGATCTACAGTCTATGGAGCAGACATTCAAGTATTAGGAAATGGTTTCACTGTACAAAATTAACATTAACTATAGCGACAGATGGGTGCACGCTTGAAAGTAGTATTCGTTTCAGTCACATTACTGTAGCCACCATCGAAGTTCTATGTGACCGTGAAAAAACTACTCACAGACGACGGATGACAGCTCTACCTATCGAGAGTATATAAAACCTGCTGGGAGTGACGCAGAAAGGTAGTGAAGTCGTTGTCGTAATGCGGAAACGGAGAGATGTATCTGACGTCCGAAAGGGCATTATCATTGGCTTTCAGCCCAGAAGTGGAAGCTCTTCCGAAACTACTACGTTCGCACATTGCCTGTCGTTACAGTATACCGTGTAAGGCACGGTGGCGCTATCGAAAATCGGCGTCGAGGCAAGTGTGGTACATCTGGGATTATAGATGATGGGAGCGAACGACGGCTGCGGATCTTCATCCGTACTGGCGAAAAGACATGCACTGTTGAGCAACCGAGCACCGAGGTGAACCATAGGGTTCCAACAGTGTCTCCACAAGCTACCGTTCAGTGGACGTTGCTGCATATGGGATTCCGCAGCAGGCGCCTGATCCATACAACCATAATGGCTGCTATTAATCGACAACGAAGGCTGCAACCTGCGTGGCAGTGCCGCAAATGAACGGCGCAGAGTGACAATAAACATTTACATCGGGTAGGTGGTCGTTGGCGTGTACAGCGTGAAATGTATGAAAGCAAACACCATGAAACCATTGCCAGAAGGGTAAAGGACGGAGGCATTCCGTGGCTGATCTTGTCATTTAGGAAGGAACCGTGAGTCACGACAAGTATTTATCAATCCTTGTGGAGCATGGCAGCATGCAGTTTCTTTCTCCTCGGCGCGATGGCGTCCGCCAGCAGGACCAAAAATGGTTCAAATGGGTCTGAGCACTAGGCGACTTAACTTCTGAGGTCATCAGTCGTCTAGAACTTAGAACTAATTAAACCTAACTAACCTAAGGACATTACACACATCCATGCCTGAGGCAGGATTCGAACCTGCGACCGTAGCGGTCGCGCGGCTCCAGACTGTATCGCCTAGAACCACTCGGCAACTCCTGCCGGCACTACTTCTACACTTAGAATGAGATCTTAATTCTGCGTATTAAATAATAACGTTTGCACATGTACAAAAAATCTGATCATGAGCTCCTAGCTTTCCAGTTCGAAATCATCTGTTAGCGAAAATTTCTTTTTTTGTTCTGAAAGGATTGTGATGAGGTTTCGGGCTATCATTGCCATCTTCAGACTGAATTTGTTCAGTTTATGAACAATAAATGGAAGTATTCAGCTTATGGTATGTCTAATGTGATGTCATGTTTCGTTTCTTTGGCGCGTAAATTGTTGATTCGGAATTCTTAAAGCCTCTGTTCTGTTTTTCATTCAGTACTTTCCTCATTTTCTGTATAAACATCAGATGGAAAAACGTCCTGGAGAAACTCCATTATCTCCTTATCTTCTAGCATTCTTGCCACAGCCGATCATCCAAAAAATCAACTGTTAGCCTGACGAGTTTCACAGTAATATATTTGTTACACAAAATTTTCTAAAAAGACTCCAGTACTCTGATTCTATACAAATATTAACACAGATAGATTTACCACGAATGGGGAAGAGTATGAAGAAAGGAAACTTATAATGACCATCTTCCAACTGCTCTCAGCCAGACATCCCGAGGAAAGTGAAGTCAGTAGAGAGGCAATTCTGACATTATGGCTGATAATGGAAACAGGACTAAAGAAAAATCAAGAGGGTTTAAAAGGGTTTGTCGACATGCAAAAATCGTTCGTCGTTGTCAAATGACGCAAGATGTTCGAATTTTTGAGAAAAGTAGTGCTAAGCTATAGGGAAAAACGGCTGATATACAATTTGTGCAAGAGCCTAGAGGAAACAATGAGTCGAAGACAAAGAACATAGTGCTGGAATTGAAAAGGGTATAATACAGGGATTTAGGCTACTGTTTAATCTATACATCGAAAAAGCAATGACGGAAATAAAGAAGTGAGCAATAACGCAATTAAAATTCAAGGTGAAAGGATATCAATGACAAGATTCGTTGATGACATTACTACCCTCAGGGAAAGTGAAGAGAAATTTCACAATCTGCTGAATGTAATGAACGGTCTAATGAGTATAGGCCGTGGACTGAGAGTAAATCGATGAAAGATGGAAACAATGACAAGTAGCAGATATGAGTACAGCGAGAAACTTAACCTCAGGTTTGATCAACACGAAGTAGATGAAGTTAACGAATTTTGCTACCAAGGCAGCAAAGTAACCCTTGGTGGACGAAGTAGAGAAGGCATAGAAAGTTGACTAACACTATCAAGAAGAATATTCCTAGGCAAGAAGTGTGTATCAAACATAGGTGTTAATTTAAAGAAGAAACTTCTGAGAATGTACGTTTGGAGCACAGCACTGTATGGTAGTGATTCATGAAATGTGGGAAAACCGCAAAAGGAGAGAATCGAAGCATTTGAGATTTGATTCTAAAGAAGAACGTAGAAAATTAGTCCAGTGATAAGGTAAAGAATGAGAAGCTTCTCCACAGGAATATGTTGGACACACTTAAAAGAAGAAAGGACAGAATGCTACGACATCTGTTATGACATCACAGAATAACTCCCGTGGTATTAGAAGGAGATGTAGGCGCTAAGAACTGTAGAGGAAGATGCAGACTGGAATACACCCAACGCCGGCCGGTGTGGCCGTGCGGTTCTAGGCGCTTCAGTCTGGAACCGCGTGACAGCTACGGTCGCATGTTCGAATCCTGCCTCGGGCATGGATATGTGTGATGTCTTTAGGTTAGTTAGGTTGAAGTAGTTCTAGGGGGCTGATGACCACAGATGTTAAGTCCCATTGTGCTCAGAGCCATTTGAACCAGAGCCAATAAACCCAACAAATAACTAAGGACGTCGGAGATCCATAAAAACTTGTCGGGGGCTCCATCAAATCAATCCGAAAACTCAAAAAATAATAAATAAAAAAAATGGTGGCTTACAGTCGTTTTTCCCTGCACCGTACGGTGGCTTGCGGAGTATGTATGTAGAAGCAGATCAAGATTGAGATTGCTTTAAAATATGAATTTTGGAATTTTGTTACTAAACGCTGTTGCTAGTGTATAAGCACTTTCCATTTTTATGTAGCGTATACTCAAATAGTAGTGACGTGTGACAACTGTGGTGACTGAGCGTTTAGTGCGAATTCTTAAAAATTACTCTAACAAGGGTGGCAGGGTGTTGTCTCTTGCTCATAGCGCCTTCTGCCGCTGTCTTCGAATGCATCATTTTCATCACCTGTATATATTTAAATGTTGGGAGCATATCGGAATGTATCACACAATGGAAACAAGCTGGAGCCATGACAGAAACGCTTATTTTGTAGCAGACACCTGCTTCAGTATTCCATGGGCACACTCATTATTCTACCTTCAACTTTTTTTTTTTTTTTTTTTTTGGTAGAGGGCAATTCCAGTGCCTTATCAACTTCTGGATCTTTCCAGGAAATGAAATTTTTGGTGACACTAAATTGAATGAATCGCCCGGTAGTGTCAATGTGATTCAGGGGCATTGAATGTTGAATAAGTGGAGAGCCAAAAACTACATTTCAGTGGTAGAATATCTGAATTTTCTCATACGAGCATCTCTTTCTCTTGCCTGTACATCAACAGATTTAGTAATTTCTGACGATGAATAGCGTACATTATACAGACAGATTTATCTATAGTGGTGTATAATAACTGAGGTAGTCGTAATGACTGAACCTGGTGTCTGTGGCACACGACATCCCATGATCAAAACGCAACTCAATTAACTCACACTCGTCTCTGGCGATCTTCGTTCTCTTACTCATTTAAGTTTTGTTCAGCATCACTACTTGTAATTGAATCACTGATTATGTAAAATTAAATGACAAGTTTTAAACTGAAGTGCACGGAGAACCATGTCACTGTCATATACTTCAGTACCGCATTCACTGTCAAAGTGAATTTCTAAAACCATCAGCTGAATGAATACTTTAGTTACCAATATTTGTACACAAAATGCATATGATACATCATTTAAAGCGTGGCTGTTCAGTTTTTACATGAACAAAATAACATAAATAAGAATATGTACAGGATTCTCTTACATACTGACTTAGTTGGTGGTCGAGTGCGCAGAAAATATCCTGTCCCATACCCGCACGGATTGTGTGGTAGAGGATGGGACAGCGATTGTAGACGTGTTTTCTCCCTGTACGTACACCGTGCATGGGTGGGAGAGTATGGGCGATAGTTCTACAGCTGAAACCTACTTTAGTCAGTTGACATATCTCGCATAAGGAAAGATTAACTGAAGCAAAACAACTCTGACGACACGCTTCGTGAAGGAAGTAAGAAAGTCGTCTAAAACAAGGGTAAAAATATAGCGTTGTAAACGAAGTAGCTCAGTACATATTGACAACGCAAAAAAAAAATCACTTGCCTTTTGGAAATCATGTGTATCTCCCATGGCTACCAGTTCAACTACAATACCTAAAAATTAAGTTCTTTTCTCCTTCTTCCACGTGCTTTCTCAAGCTGTGTGGTATTTGGAGGTACTTGCAGTTATGTTTCCCTCTTCTCCTGCATCCCCTTTATTGTGCGAGTGGAGCAGCCCTTGCAAGCCTCTGAAACACTCTTCTTTATGAGATTCATACTATCTTGTTTGCTTATTGTAGCATAAATTTAATGCAACTGCCTTTAGTCACACGTGCTTCACTATGAAGGAATTTCTCGGGACCTATGGTCGGGGAATATCGCAGCACCACAATACGTAGAGAAAAAAAAAAATTGTTGGGACTCGCACTCTGACAGTTCCATGTTGTTGTTGTTGTTGTTGTTGTTGTTGTGGTGGTGGTGGTCGTCGTCGTCGTCATCGTCAGTCCAAAGACTGGTTTGATGCAGCTCACCATGCTACTCTACACTGTGCAAGCCTCTTCATGTCTGAATAACTATTGAAACTTTCAGCCTTATGAATCCGCTTACTGTGTTCATCTCTTGGTCTGCCTCTACAACATTAACCCCCCATTCTTCATTTCAGTACTAAATTGGTGATCCCTTAATGTCTCAGAATGTGTCCTATGAACCGATTTCTTTTTCCAGTCAGATTGTGCCACGAATTTCATTTGTCCCCAATTCCATTCAGTACCTCCTCACCAGTTACGCGATCTGCTTACATAACCTTCAGTTTTCTTCCGTAGCATCACATTTGAAAAGGTTCCGTTTCCTTCCTGTGGGTAAACTGTTTATCATCCACGTTTCTGTTCCATACCGGGCTACACTCCATGTAAATACTTTCAGAAAAGGCTTTGAGAAAAATGCTTTCTCCAGATCTACAAATGCTGTACGTATAGGTTAGCCATTCCTTGAACTATTTTCTAAGAAATGTCGAAGAATCTGTATTGTCCCACGTGTTTCTACATATCTGCAGAACTCACAGATATTCCCTGAGGTAGACTTCTACCAATTTTTCCAATCATCTATAAGGAATTCGTGTTATTATTTTGCAGTCATGACTTCTTAAACTGATAGGTCGGAAAAATTACCACCTGTCAGCACCTGCTTTCTTCGGAATTGAAATTATTACATTCTTCTTGAAGTCTGTGGTATCGTCTATCTCATAAATCTTGCACACCAGTTGAAAGATTTTTGTATTGGCTGGTTCTCACAAGGCTGTGAATAGTTCTGAAGCAGTAGTATGTACTCCCAGAGCCATGTTTCGACTTGGATCTTTCAGTGCTCTGTCTCGCAGAATCTTCTCTTCCATCTCGTCTTAATCTCCTTCCCCTTCTGTTTGTGTAACACTGAATTCCAGTTCATTATCCTTGTATAGACCTCCTATGAAATCCCTCCACCTTACAACTGTCCCTTCTTTGAGCAGTTCCATACCAGATTAGTTATGTGTAAGCACAGTTAATGCATACTGGGAATCGAGAATCTAGTCAATCTTTGTCTGTTCTCGATGTCGATACTGGTAAGACACTGGTCACAGTAATTTCAAGGCTTTCGAGAATGTTTTACTTTTTTCGCATTTTACTATTGTAATTATTTGTTAATTCTGGAGTTATATTAACATGCTATGCTAATTGGCAAGTGCAAATGCGTTGAATTCGTCTGCTCTTGATCCTTTGCTATTAATGGTAAAATTAGACGGGAGTTCCACCGAAAGTTTGTATATAGACTGATCAGTTCTCCGAAGAACTGCGATGCTAGCACTGGTGTGGCATGGTAGTCAGACGGCCGACAGATGTAAAGACATCGTTCTCACAGGGACAGAGGATTTCGCTTCATCATAGCTCAGCCAATTGGTACGAAATATTTGTAAATAATATGCAAAAGCCTTCATCGTGAATTGCACTACCTATTTCTGAAACCCAGAAGAAAATTCTTATTGAAATTTCTGAGTTTTTTGTCTGGTTACCAATGGAATGTAGATTTCTAATGTAAAAAAAATATTTTTTTACATGATGTAACTGGAAGTTAACAAACTTTACCATATTTTTTCCCTAATTTGTATTGTGAAGCCTTATTTCTTGGCAGCTTTCATATTCTAGGTCAACTGGAAGTACCATGTAAGTTTTGACGTGTTTGTTTTCGAGTGTCTAAAAATCACCAGCTCTTTTGACTGCCCTTACTTAGACACTTAAGCGCATTGCATCGCCAACAGACGGTAATCCTTAGTATCCGACATAAATTTCAACTTCATACTCCCACTCGTCCCTGAGGAAAAGGGTTCTGAACAGTCGAACAGACAGTCAGTCGGACAACAAAGTGATACTTGAAGAGTTCGTTTTTAACGATAGAGGTAAGGGAGCCTAAGAAGGTAACGAGAGCGGTCGAAGTGTAAAGGACGCAAAATGACGGTTAACTGATATTCCCTTACAACAAATGCACTGACTCGTCCATCGTCCAGGACGGCAAGCTGCTGCTGTTCAGGGATAAAGTTATACGACACGAGCACTACACGAATATGGCCTAGAGCCAAATCGATCCCAGTTGGACAAAATAGTGGAAAGTTGTTTTAAATACAAGTACAGAACATAAAACTCCCCTTTTCTCCGCAGTTACCACGAAGAAAACATTCCGAAACAGCTACTAGACTTTTGTTATACGATAATGCACGTATTAATTACTGGAAACAGGGAGATTCAGCAATGGTGGGGCATTTGCCTTTGTTCATCAATGGCTGTTAGAGGAATCCACGCTTACGGGATGTACTGGAAACCGTAAACAGGATGTCGCAGAGGTGCAATGACTGTACGACGTACCGCTTAGCACAGCTTTACCGGTGGCTGTGATTGTGGGAAGAAAGAAATCCATTTGGCCACAGTATGTGTGACAGGAGTATTTGAAACAGCAAACAAAATTTCTACCTAGCGAAGTTTCTAACTATCTTTCTGGCAATCGAATACAGCTACCGTGATTGAGAAGTTTGTGCTGTAGCAAATATCCTACATGTGGGTAGAACACAAATGTCATCCCTGTTTGTATTACAAAATAATTGTCTCCCTGCTATCGAAGCTGACCTCTAAAAAATGTTCATTTCCACGTGATCAGTGTAGATGCTCGTGATACTGGTTGAGAAACAATCAGAACAATGTCATCAGTTTACACTTACTACGAGCTAGTGTTTTTAATAATATCACGTTTAATTTTTTAAAATATGAGCTCAAGTCATCCAGCTGCACGTTCGTTCTCAATTCTAATGGTATCTGTTACGTAGAAGAAGTAAAATTCTCTTTCACATTGTCCTTCGCATACTATAACCTCTGCATAATGTCATATCACCTGCCATGTGGGTTGCTGGTCATCGGAGCTCAGTTCGAAGCTGGTTTCGTCACTGAAAACAATACTACTCCAGTCAATGAGATTCCAAACCGATGACGTGTCTGGAGAAGCCGTGGAGCGGTGGAGTACCAACTTGGCTGTCGCCTGCCATACGTTCTGACAACGAAGAGTGATGGTCTGGGTTGCCCTTTTTTTTCACAACAGGACCCCTTTGGTTGTCATCCGCCTCGTCACAGTAGTACATGGACGATATTCTATGTCCCGTTTTGCTACCCTTCATGGTACTTCATACTCGGCTTGCAATTCAGTTTCTACTGCTTGTCTGCATCTTGGCAGCAAGGTCACCGGATCTCTCACCAATTCAGAATATTTGGAGCATTGTGGGCAGGGCCCCCCAACTATCTCGGGATTGTGAGTATCTAACGCACCAATTGGCACGACATCCCTCAGAACGATATCCAACATCTCTGTCAAATAGTTCCTAGCCGTATAACTGCTTGCATATGTGCCAGAGGTGGCCGAAAGCGCTATTGACATGCCCGGTTTGTGAAGCTCTCTCTCTTGAACAAATCGTCCAATTTTTCTGGGATTGTAAAAATTTGTCTGTCTTTACATGAAAATTACATCTATCGACATCCGCCCCCTTTGGGGAAGTATATTCATAGTGCGTCGCTGTTTACTCTTGTCTCAGAATGTTCACAAATGAATAAGAATGCTTGTTGCTGTTAAGGTCGTCTCAACTAGGTCGAAAATACGGTAGTGCCTTACGTATCTTGGGCAGTACGCGGAATGGTGCTGTTACGGCGGCTGCGCTAGCGGCTTCTTCGTCCAGTTCATTGCATCAAAAGTTTTTCAGGTAAACGTGCACTCGGTGGCTCTTCTCTGGTGTGGTTCAAATAGTTGTATGAACGATGGTCGCTGCCTTCGTGGCCTGACTCAGATAATTCACGCTCGTCCTTCTCAATATTCTTTTCTTCTTCCGCTCCTCACGAAGGAGCAGGACTTTAGACAGTATTGTCAAGATTGGCTATGATCATTATCTCTGCCCGCTAATTTCCAACATTCTGCTCTGTCACCGACCCCTTTCACTTTTTGTTTACCTATTTCCCTCATGCTTTTGGTCATCAACATGCCGTGGTAGAGTCTCGCATTTCACGTAGTTCAGAACTAGCATTCTTATTCAGGTCTCCAGTTGTCTACACCTGAAAATGTGTGTGCGCAAGTTTGTCACACAGTGTTATGTGGTACAAAGCAAACCTGCGCCAGAAAACATTAAAACACCAGCGGGAGAATACAGTTTGTGTGTCCTAAAATTCTGAGAGGACTTCGAAAAGTAAATTACATATTATTTCACGCCAAGTAAATTTAATTGAACACTGCGTTTCAGTTCTCAGTGATACGGACACATGACACTACTTCTTAACGTAGTCGCCACGTCTGTCTAAACAGTGGACGAAACATTCTACCAAACGTAGCTGAATCAACGTCCTCATGTTTGGAAAATCTCTTCCTCAACGTCCTCTTGGTTGGAAAATCTCTTCCGCGCCAGGTTTCCTTTCAGCTTGTGAAAAAGATGGAAATCGTGCGGTACATGACCTGGACTTCCCGCTCAGCATCAGCCACGTGTATGTCACATAGGTCTTGTTGTTGGCACCATTTCACACTATGGCTTTACGTGTCATCACATTTCATCCACATATCTTCAGAATACCCTGGTAAATTTACGAGCAATTTACACGTTTCATCCACAAGAATCATATTGTCCCGGGCACTGCATATTTGGATTACATTTCCACTTGTAGCGCCATTTTATTTCCTTACTGTAACGCACCTGTTATTCGCATCACAGCACAACTTTGGCTATAAAAAACATGGAATATGTAATCTCTTTCTGACAATTCGCCACTCTTGTTGAACAGCGCTACTAGTGTGGAACGACGTGCATACCTTATTTTCTGAAGTCCCTACGTATGTCACACCGTGCTTGTTAGTAGCTGGCTGTGGATCTGATCACATTCCTGGGTTTCTGCCGTGTTGGGTTGGGTTGTTTGGAGGAAGAGACCAAACTGCGAGGTCATCGGTCTCATTGGATTAGGGAACGACGCGGAAGGAAGTTGGCCCTGCCCTTTAAAGGGAACCATGCCGGCATTTGCATGGAACGATTTAGGGAAATCACGAAAAACCTAAATCAGGATGGCCGGACGCGGGATTGAACCGTCGTCCCCCCGAATGCGAGTCCATTGTTCTGACCACTGTTCCACCTCGCTTCTGCCGTGTTAAGTGAAGCCTAGCGAAACATGCGAACTCTAATACTAATATTTCGAGGAAGGCCGGTTTCTATTCGTTCATTACTAACTATATCTCAGATATCTCCGACTGACCATACATCTGAAGAGCAGAAACTGTAATATGGAAAAAAGTCTAATAGAAGCTACAACAGCAATTATGACAGATTATTATCATTCTGAATCTTTTTGAACAGTTTACGTGCTTATTGATGTACTACTTATAAGCATCATTCGCTTGTTCTTCAAGCATTAAGTGTAATTTCCGTTTCGAAACTGCAGAGACATTGTCAAAGTTTAGTTTCCTGCAAAGGATATCGAGTAATGAAGTCAGACCCGTGATTTCGAGTACATCCCTAGGGAGCGTCTTGTTTCAAAGGCCAAAGATGGCAGTTTGGCTTCTGTTCGACGAGGGAACTCGAGGAAGCTGCACGTGGCGTGCGCCTGTGTAACTAGTCGTACATATTAGTCTCGCCCGCGACGAGGAATGCGACGCTCACTTGCAACAGGGCTAATAACGTTAAGTTCGGGCCGTAGTAGGCTGGTGCTACCGGAGATTGGAATTCTGGCGCGGACGTCAGCGCGCGCGCCTCAGATGTGGCACCGCAGTTCTCGGGTCGCGGCGCGCCTGCCTCAACTCCCGTGAGTTCCTTAATTGCCCCGCAGACAAAGCGGCTGGCGTATTCCCTCCCTCGGGCTACTCCGCCTACTCGCCTACTTGCCTACTCGCCTACTGCTGGCCTCGCCCACCCAGCGCCCGAGAGCTCTTGCTGCTCGCAGCCGGTCGAACAACGCCTGCGGTGTCGGCGCGCCGCGTGTTGCATATTCAGTAGGGGCAATCCTCGCCGCGGGCCAGGTGGCAGCGGAAGAATACACGCGCGGGCTGCTATGTTTGCTTAGCCTCGTAGGCGAAACTCGGGCCTTCTAACGGGGCCCAACGCTACGCACTGTTACTGCAAGCCAGGTTGAGTAGGACGTCTCCTATAAAGAGGCTCATCTCGTGGCTGCGAACAACGGAGAAGTAAGAAGTCAACATATCGCTAGAAAAGTTTGACAGAGTATCGAAAGACGTGCAGGAGGGTGTACAAAAACATGGGAACACCAAAATCACAAAACATTAACATGCCGAAATTGGCGTCCAAAAACCATTGATATACAAAACAGTTTCCAGTAATCTTCGAATGGATAAATACAGTTCTTGCAGGGTTTTCCACCGATCTTACACCTTTCTTCCTGCAAAATAGCGGAAGTTCAGGTAACTATGATGGGAGTGGATAACCATCACTGCACTTCTTTCCAAGATAGATCACAATGGCTCAATAATATTGACAACGGGTGACTGTAGTGGTCAGCGGAGATGTGACAGTTAGTCCTAAGACTAGCCCAGCACTGTTTGGGCTGTGTGAACATGGGGTCCATCGTCTTCGAAGATACATCACCACATAGCAACAAACGTAACATCATGCGATGCACACGATCAGCCAAAATTATCACATAAAGCTTAGCGTTAATGCAGAGTAACCCCTGTGAGCCAAGGAATGCCACAGTATGCCTGTCCAAATTAACACAGAACACCTGTCATATTTCACTACTGCAACCAAAACTCGTCCATAAATGGAAAACAGTATGAAACAAGATTCATGTTGCAAAATTCGTTTATTTCATTGTTCATTGTATAGCTTCTGTGACTTCGGTACTACGTTTTCCCGTTACGGAAATTTGCATCACTTACGAGTAATTTTGGAACTATAAATTACCCAACATTTCATTGCTTACGTTTCCTCCCTTCCTGATGATTTCATGTTGACGGGGTTCACGAGTGCAACATTCAGTTCTGACCTGAGTTTTTCGGCTGTCGTACTCTTATTTTTCGCCAAAGCCCTCTTGAATGACCGTTTGACACGATTGCTCGATACGCACATCCGTTCGCGTTTTGACTTTGCGGATGACGTTTTCCCTGTATGCGCTATCCATCTTTTGTGAGGTGCTTCTTGAAAAGCCAAACGTAACTGCTATGTTGGTTACGGAAGCTTTCACCGTATGAGCAACAATATTTTGCCCACCTTCAAATGCACGGAGCTGCGATAGAATACACTCACAACTACAGAGACCATTGAATGAAGGATTTAACAACCGGGTGGCATAACTGCAGGTAAACCTTTGGGGATGTGAGGTAGTCCAAGAAACTCTTCTGTTCCTGACGTTTCGTCCAGGACTGCGATGGAGTCGGCAAGACTCAGCGGAGAAGCGCTTCTGAGCATGTCCAGCGCTACACACACCCACGCACACACACACACACAGAGAGAGAGAGAGAGAGAGAGAGAGAGAGAGAGAGACAGGGAGAGAGAGAGAGAAAGAGAGAAAATAAACGAAATTCATATTAACCATCAAACTCACTTGAAAGCAAATGAACACCGACTGGCACTGGATACACAATAACCATGTTTAGACTGTGTATTGTGAAAGGGAAATAAGTTGTTTGAAACGAAGTTATGTAAGTTATGTATGGTATTTCTGTGTGATTCTCGGTAACTGATTATGATGCAAATTAGAAAGACGTAAAAGTAAATATAGAGAAATTATGTAAAGATGTAAAGTGATGTTTTAATTGGCCAACCAAACTCACATCCACTTCAATTAATTGCAAATAAAAGGGGAAAGTACCTGATAATGTACAGAGGGACCTCCAAAACCGTACAATGTAATAACTGAGGTAATCCCAACAATTCACAAAATTTGTTCCTAAGCCTATTTTTTGTAGATAAATTCTCATTGAAATCATATTTCATTTCACGTATTTCAATAAAGAAAAACTACTGACGATGGCAAAATTTGCTGAAACATGTTTGCGTATGAATGAAACGACAGTATTTTGGATAACAGGCAAACCTATTTCCAACGATTTTACATACAAACACAGTAAATATGACAGCAACAAATCTAAACAATGAGTACGTATGCGTAAATGCACAAGTTTCAGCTTTGGCTCAGAATAGCTTGTGATCAGTGTATAATCTACTCAACGACCTCGGTCAGAGCTCAAGAACCCCATGGAAAATTAAACACAGAGCTGAGAGTCATATAAGTACGTACTTCCACAAATTCGTCTTGTTAAAATATTCCAGCCAAGTGGGTCTTTATTAGTGAAATACCAGGATACTAAAAGAGTGCTGCAGCATCATATCAACATAGAAATATGCACTTTTGTCAAGTGTTCTGTATTCCTTGTGTACCAGACAGTTGCCAGTGACAATCTCTTGATCACTGCCACAATGGTGGAGCAAGCTTGGATGCTCTATCTATCGTTGTCTGATTACGTCAGATACTGTAAATAATGCAACATAAAAGTGAAACGTTTGCTCTGAATATTAAAAAGCACTTCCTATAAGGTGAGAAGTATTTCACTTGTCAAGGATAATCAAACTTGTACCCCAGCTTATTGGGCCAGTCAGATTCGATCCACAAAGGCAATATTACCTCTCTTCGTTTGATACCAGTCACTAGTTGCCTGTTACAACTGTTAGTATACCTCCTGCAGTCAGTAAGGTCTTATACCTCAGCTACTTTACGTAGCACTATATGAATAGTCCTACTAGTAAAAATGTGACAAATGGATTATTCCCACAGGAATCAATAATTACGAAATTTTCACTATGTTGCTGCCTTCCAAATGTCAATATTCGAGATGCACTATTTTGCATCCTCCCTCTCTTCAGGGAAATGGACGGTCCTTAACTTCTGACGTATGGGGTTTCCCTTCACATTAAATGCGTCTTACTTCTCTCTCTCTCTCTCTCTCTCTCTCTGTGTGTGCCACGTAGGCATCTCCAGGCATCTGCACATCGCACATCTTCCTGCCACCTCAGGAACTTACCCAAATCTGTCCGCCGTCACGATTGCTCACCAGACTGTTCCACCTCGGTGCTCTTCAGAACTATACTCACGGTGAAGGCAGAGGTAAAATGCCTAGATGATTGGGGCGACCTTACGAGCACGGGTGAACATCACTTATTCCTATTACTGCTTGATCTAATGCAGTCAATACTTCCTCTCTAAGTGATCAGTTACCCCAGAAAATTATTTCATAAGACATTATTGGCGGGAAATACGCAAAACATGTCAGGAGGTTGATTGGTTTTCTTACCAAAATTAGCTATTAAAGAAGCGCAAAAGTAGTTGAAATTCATTTTTTGAGAAACAGTAATATGTTCTTTCTAGTTAAAGATATCATGAATATGCACATAAAAAATCTGGAAAATTCTAACCTACTTAATGGCTCCTGCTCATGTGCTATATCAAGTACTTGTTTGACTCTGAGGTAAGAAATTTAATATTTTGAAAATTTTGTTTCCCAAATTTACGGAGAGTTCATCTTCTGCAAACCACTTTCTAAAACTTTGGAAAATGTCTTCTACTGTGTTTTACTTCTTTTCACCCTGAACGAGAATATTGTATCATTGATATTTTTGGCAAAACATACCAAATGATGATTATTAAGTGGAAGGTTTTTGATAGACACTGACGGAAAAAATAGCAACACCAAAAAATTGTTAATGTGGAGTAATGTGATTTCGGGAACATACACTCCTGGAAATTGAAATAAGAACACCGTGAATTCATTGTCCCAGGAAGGGGAAATTTTATTGACACATTCCTGGGGTCAGATACATCACATGATCACACTGACAGAACCACAGGCACATAGACACAGGCAACAGAGCATGCACAATGTCGGCACTAGTACAGTGTATATCCACCTTTCGTAGCAATGCAGGCTGCTATTCTCCTATGGAGACGATCGTAGAGATGCTGGATGTAGTCCTGTGGAACGGCTTGCCATGCCATTTCCACCTGGCGCCTCAGTTGGACCAGCGTTCGTGCTGGACGTGCAGACCGCGTGAGACGACGCTTCATCCAGTCCCAAACATGCTCAATGGGGGACAGATCCGGAGATCTTGCTGGCCAGGGTAGTTGACTTAGACCTTCTAGAGCACGTTGGGTGGCACAGGATACATGCGGACGTGCATTGTCCTGTTGGAACAGCAAGTTCCCTTGCCGATCTAGGAATGGTAGAACGATGGGTTCGATGACGGTTTGGATGTACCGTGCACTATTCAGTGTCCCCTCGACGATCACCAGAGGTGTACGGCCAGTGTAGGAGATCGCTCCCCACACCATGATGCCGGGTGTTGGCCCTGTGTGCCTCGGTCGTATGCAGTCCTGATTGTGGCGCTCACCTGCACGGCGTCAAACACGCATACGACCATCATTGGCACCAAGCCAGAAGCGACTCTCATCGCTGAAGACGACACGTCTCCATTCGTCCCTCCATTCACGCCTGTCGCGACACCACTGGAGGCGGGCTGCACGATGTTGGGGCGTGAGCGGAAGACGGCCTAACGGTGTGCGGGACCGTAACCTAGCTTCATGGAGACGGTTGTGAATGGTCCTCGCCGATACCCCAGGAGCAACAGTGTCCCTAATTTGCTGGGAAGTGGCGGTGCGGTCCCCTACGGCACTGCGTAGGATCCTACGGTCTTGGCGTGCATCCGTGCGTCGCTGCGGTCCGGTCCCAAGTCGACGGGCACGTGCACCTTCCGCCGACCACTGGCGACAACATCGATGTACCGTGGAGACCTCACGCCCCACGTGTTGACCAATTCGGCGGTACGTCCACCCGGCCTCCCGCATGCCCACTATACGCCCTCGCTCAAAGTCCGTCAACTGCACATACGGTTCACGTCCACGCTGTCGCGGCATGCTACCAGTGTTAAAGACTGCGATGGAGCTCCGCATGCCACGGCAAACTGGCTGACACTGACGGCGGCGGTGCACAAATGCTGCGCAGCTAGCGCCATTCGACGGCCAACACCGCGGTTCCTGGTGTGTCCGCTGTGCCGTGCGTGTGATCATTGCTTGTACAGCCCTCTCGCAGTGTCCGGAGCAAGTATGGTGGGTCTGACACACCGGTGTCAATGTGTTCTTTTTTCCATTTCCAGGAGTGTATCTGTATAAGTAACATAGTTAAGTGAGCGAGATAAAACGTTTCAAAAGTGAAATGCTGGTACATCAGTAACTGGTATGACCATAAGACTGTTGACAGCCAGTACGCAAACGTGCATGCATTGTATTGTATAGGTGCCGTATTTAGTTTGCGGGATGAAGCTCCAAGCCCGTTGCACTTTGTCGGGCAATACAGGGACCGTTAATGTTTCTGCATGATGTTGAAGTTGTTGTAATATGATGTCCCATATGTTGTATATATTCCTATAGGCAAATACCTCCTGGAATGCTGATCTTGAATTGAGGAGCAACAGGTCGAATCACCAGATCGCAGTCAGGGTGCATGGGATAACCATAGGAGTGCTCCTGCTCTCGTACGCAATAACATCCCAGACTATTACTCCAGGATATAGGTCCATTATTGTCTAGCATGCAGAATGTTGACGGCAGGCCCTTGTGCGGCTTTCTTCTAACATCCAGCTATGACTGACAACGAGGTAGAACAATTTTTCATCAGAGAGCAGCAGTAGCAGAAACTAGTCGTAATTCAGTTTTTCGTATTAGTTCCGCAGGTTTAACTCAAATTACTTTGTGTGTTTGTGTGCTTGCGTGTTGAACTTTTTCGGATCTTTGCGTATTTTCGAATTACAAAGGGGTAGTATCAAATTTTGATAACGGTAGAGTGTAACATCGCGTAGGCGGTTGTCATTTGTACTAAGACAGGAGAAGGATCGCATTGTAGTATCTCTATAGTGGCATAGTCGAGGTCATTTGATTGCTTGGTTCGTAAGAAATTATTCATATAGCGCAGCTCAATCTGGCGCTGGTGACGCAACTGTGCAGTCGCATACTGCTGTTTTATTTGCCGCAACTCTATACGTCCAGATACTAGCAGTAGGATGGATAGGGTGTGTGCGTGCTGTGTGCAGGCGCGGTTCCCGAGCAGCTGAGCGTGCTGTTGGCCGTGGTCAGCCGCCTTCGGGCTGCTGCGTCGAGGTGCAGCGACGGCGGAGGGTCTGGCGCGTCGCTTGAGACACCCCAGGTGTCGCTTGCTGCGTCCGCTGACTCAGCCGGCGAGGCACCTTCCAGTGTACCCGGCGCGTTGGGGCCGCCCTCACCTCAGGGTGAGTGGCGGACTGCAACGCGTTCGCGTTGCACGAGGCGGAGGGCCAACGTGGAGGCTGGCAGGGTCCGAGCAGGAACGCGGGGCAAAGGCTTGCTGGTTATTGGGAGCTACAACGTTAGGCGGTTGATGGAGCCCCTCAGCGTACAGGGCGGTTTGTCTGCAAGGGAGCCTCATCCAAGATGTGGAGGTGGCCTTGCCTGCGGCTATCGAGCGTACGGGGTGCAGTCGTCTGCAAGTAGTAGCTCACGTCAGCACCAATGATGCCTCTCGATTGGGTTCTGAGGCGATCCTCAGTTCGTACAGGCGGCTGGCGGATTTGGTGAAGACCGCTTGCTTCGCACGCGAGGTGCAAGCTGAGCTCTCTATTTGCAGCATCGTTCCCAGATTGGATCGGGGTCCTTTGGATTGGAGCCAAGTGGAGGGTCTCAACCAGAAGCTTCGTCGTCTCTGTGACGGTCTTGGCTGCAGATTTTTAGACTTGCATTATTGGGTGGGGAATTGTAGGACGCCCCTAGTTAGGGCAGGGGTGCACTACACAAAGGATGCGGCTACTCGGATAGCAGAGTATTGTGGCGTGCACAATTTTTTTTTTTTTTTTTTTTTTGCTAGGCAGTAGTGTTAGGTGTCCTGATGAATACTCACTAGTCGACGTGCACGCAGGGAAATCAGGACGCGCTCAGTGTATATACACTTCAGCTATCAAGATATTAGCAGTAAACTTTCAGAGTGTTCGGAATAAACTCCCTGTATTTACTGCCCTCTAGTAAAATTATTCTCGGGACTGAGACCTGGCCGAACCCTGAGATAGGAAGTCCTGAAATATTTAGTGAGGATTGGAACGTGTATCGCAAAGACAGATTAGACACCATAGAAGGTGATGTCTTCATTGCAGTTGACAAAAATATTGTGTCTATTGAGGTCGAAGTAGAGGGTGATTGTGAAGTTACCTGGACACGTGTAACAGTGCTAGGAGAAATAAAGTTAATTGTTGGGTGTTATTGCCGGCTACCAGGTTCCACCGTGGCAGTTCTACAATCATTCAAAGGGAGTCTACACTCTGTATCACAGAAGTGCCCGGATCGTGCTATATTAGTCGAAGGCGACTTCAGCCTACCTAGTATAGACTGGGATGTCTATGCATTCATTACAGGTGGTACAAACTTTTGAACACATTATCCGCAAACTGTCTTGAGCAGCTAAATCAACGGCCAACGCGTAAAGGAAATATTTTAGATCTGGTAGCCACGAACAGACCAGACCTCATCGACAGTATCAGTGTTGAGACAGGGATAAGTGATCATGATGTTCTCATTACGACTATGGTTACAGAAGTCATAACGTCGGTCAAGAAGGCTGGGAGAGTACTTTTACTAGAAAGAGCAGATAAGCAGTTGTTAACTCCAATTAGTAAATAAATCGACTTCATTTTCTTCCGGTACGATGTACGTGGAACAATTGTGGGCAAATTTTAAACACATTGTAAATCACGCATTGGAGAAGTATGTCCCAAAAAGGTGGGTTACGGACGGAAAAGAACCACCGTGGTTTAACAGCGCAATTCGGAGACTGGTCAGGCAGCAAAGACAGTTGCATTCGCGGTACAAGAAAGATCGGGAGACTGAGGACAGGCAAAAGTTAGTAGAGATTCGTGCTGCTGTGAAAAGAGCGATGCGCGAAGCATACAACCTCTACTACCGTTATAGCTTAGCAGAAGATCTTGCTGAAAACCCAATGAAATTCTGGTGTTACGTAAAATGGTTAATCGGGTGAAGGCTTCCATCCAGTCACTCACTGATCAGTCTGGACTGGCAACGGAAGAAATCAAAACGAAAGCTGAAATCTTAAATTTAGCATTTGAGAAATCTTTCTACATCTACATCTACATCCATACTCCGCAAGCCATCTGACGGTGTGTGGCGGAGGGTACCCTGAGTACCTCTATCGGTTCTCCCTTCTATTCCAGTCTCGTATTGTTCGTGGAAAGAAGGATTGTCGGTATGCTTCTGTGTGGGCTCTAATATCTCTGATTTTATCCTCATGGTCTCTTCGCGAGATATACGTAGGAGGGAGCAATATACTGCTTGACTCTTCGGTGAAGGTATGTTCTCGAAACTTTAACAAAAGCCCGTACCGAGCTACTGAGCGTCTCTCCTGCAGAGTCTTCCACTGGAGTTTATCTATCATCTCCGTAACGCTTTCGCGATTACTAAATGATACTGTAACGAAGCGCGGTGCTCTCCGTTGGATCTTCTCTATCCCTTCTATCAACCCTATCTGGTACGGATCCCACACTGCTGAGCAGTATTCAAGCAGTGGGCGAACAAGCGTACTGTAACCTACTTCCTTTGTTTTCGGATTGCATTTCCTTGCGATTCTTCCAATGAATCTCAGTCTGGCATCTGATTTACCGACGATCAACTTAATATGATCATTCAATTTTAAATCACTCTTAATGCGTACTCCCAGATAATTTATGGAATTAACTGCTTCCAGTTGCTGACCTGCTATTTTGTAGCTAAATGATAAGGGAGGTATCTTTCTATGTATTCGCAGCACATTGAGATTCAATTGTCATTTCCTGCACCATGCGTCAATTCGCTGCAGATCCTCTTGCATTTCAGTACAATTTTTCAGTGTTGCAACCTCTCGATACACCACAGCATCATCTTCAAAAAGCCTCAGTGAACTTCCGATGTCAACCACCAGGTCATTTCTCTATATTGTGAATAGCAACGGTCCTATGACACTCCCCTGCGGCACACCCGAAATCACTCTTACTTCGGTAGACTTCTCTCCATTGAGAATGACATGCTGCGTTCTGTTATCTAGGAACTCCTCAATCCAATCACACAATTGGTCTGATAGTCCGTATGCTCTTACTTTGTTCATTAAACGACTGTGGGGAACTGTGTCAAACGCCTTGCGGAAGTCAAGAAACACGGCATCTACCTGTGAACCCGTGTCTATGGCCTTCTGAGTCTCGTGGACGAATAGCGCGAGCTGGGTTTCACACGACCGTCTCTTTCGAAACCCATGCTGATTCCTACAGAGTAGATTTCTAGTCTCCAGAAAAGTCATTATACTCGAACATAATACGTGTTCCAAAATTCTACAACTGATCGACGTTAGAGATATAGGTCTATAGTTCTGCACATCTGTTCGACGTCCCTTCATGAAAACGGGGATGACCTGTGCCCTTTTCCAATCCTTTGGAACGCTACGACCTTCTAGAGAGCTACGGTACACCGCTGCAAGAAGGGGGGCAAGTTCCTTCGCGTACTCTATGTCAAATCGAACTGGTATTCCATCAGGACCAGCGGCCTTTCCCCTTTTGAGCGATTTTAATTGTTTCTCTATCCCTCTGTCGTCTATTTCGATATCTACCATTTTGTCAATCTAGAGAAGGAACTAAAGTGCAGTCTTCCTCTGTGAAACAGCTTTGGAAGAAGACATTTAGTATTTCGGCCTTTAGTTTGTCATCCTCTGTTTCAGTACCATTTTGGTCACAGGGTGTCTGGACATTTTGTTTTTATCCACCTACCGCTTTGACATAGGACCAAAATTTCTTAGGATTTACTGCCAAGTCAGTACATAGAACTTTACTTTAGAATTCATTGAACACCTCTCGCATAGCCCTCCTCACACTACATTTCGCTTCGCGTAGTTTTTGTTTGTCTGCAAGGCTTTGGCTATGTTTATGTTTGCTGTGAAGTGCCCTTTGCTTCCGAAGCAGTTTTCTAATTCGGTTGTTGTACCACGGTGGAGGATCGTACAAACATACCACCGTTTGAGTCTCGTACAGATTTCCGTATGGAGGACATTGTGATAGATATCCCTGGGGTTGTGAAGCTGCTGAATGTGTTGAAAATAAACAAATCGCCAGGTCCTGATGGGATTACAATTCGGTTTTACAGAGAGTAATCTACTGCATTGGCTCCTTACTTAGCTTGCATTTATCGCGAATTTTTTGCCCAACGTGAAGTCCCGAGCGACTGGAAAAACGCGGAGGTGACGCCTGTATACAAGAAGGGTAAAAGGGCGGATCCTCAAAACTACAGACCCATATCCTTAACATCGGTTTGTTGCAGCATTCCCGAACATCTTCTCAGTTTGAATATAATGAATTCCCTTGAGACATAGAAGTTGCTGTCTATGCATCAGCGCGGCTTTAGAAAGCATCGCTCCTGCGAAACGCAACTCGCCATTTTTTCACATGATATCTTGCGAACCATGGATGAAGGGTATCAGGTGGATTCTTTATTCCTTGACTTCCGGAAAGCGTTTGACTCGATTCCCACTGCAGACTCCTGCATATGGGATTAGTTCCCAAATATGTGAGTGGCTCGAAGACTTCTTAAGTAATAGAACCCAGTACGTTGTCATCGATGGTGAGTGTTCATCGGAGGAGAGGGTATCATCTGGAGTGCCCCAGGGAAGTGTGGTAGGTCCGCTGTTGTTTTCTATCTACATAAATGATCTTTTGGACAGCGTGGATAGGAATGTGCGGCTGTTTGCTGATGATGCTGCGGTATACGGTAAGGTGTCGTCGTTGAGTGACTTTAGGAGGATACAAGATGACTTGGACAGGATTTGTGATCGGTGTAAAGAATGTCAGCTAACTATAAATATAGATAAATGTAAATTAATGCAGATGAATAGGAAAAAGAATTCCGTCATGTTTGAATACTCGGTTAGTAGTGTAGCGCTTAACACAGTCACGTAGATTAAATATTTGGGCGTGACATTGCCGAGCGATATGAAGTGGGACAAGGATGTAATGGCAGTTGTGGGAAAGGCGGATAGTCGTCTTCGGTTCATTGGCAGAATTTTGGGTAGATGTGGTTCATCTGTAAAGGAGGCCGCTTATAAAACACTTACACAACCTATTCTTGAGTAATGTTTGGGATCCCTATAAGGTCGGATTGAGGGAGGACATAGAAGCAATTCAGAGACGGGCTGCTATATTTGTTACTGGTATGTTTTAACATTACGTGAGTATTGCGGAAATGCTTCAGGAACTCAGGTGGGAGTCTCTGGAGGAAAGGATGCGTTCTTTTCGTGTATCGCTAATGACGAAATTTAGAGAAGGAGCATTTGAGGCTGACTGCAGTACAATTTTACTGCCGCCAACTTATATTTCGCGGAAAGACCACAAAGATAAGATAAGAGAAATTAGGGCTCGAACACAGAGATATAGGCAGTCATTTTTCCCTCATTCTGTTTGGGAGTGGAACAGGCAGAGAAGATGCTAGTTGTGGTACGAGATACCCTTCCGCCACGCACCGTATTGTGTATTGCGGAGCATGCATGTAGATGTAGATGTAGAATGCAATAGACCGCCACCCTGTCCTCCAATGATCTCTTGCTTGACACCAGTGAAGTTACACAGTGCAGGGAGTCTGGGTCGGATATTTCCATGAAGTAACCTATTTATAACAGTTCGTTGTATCTCTGTGGTGCCAACTGCTGCTAAAACTGCTGCTGCAGATGCAGTACGACGCTCCGGACACGATTCTCTTCCTTTCTAACCCAAGGGTTTTGCGACCGTACATTCCCGTGACCGCTGGTGCCAACAATCATGTACAGCTGCAGTACTCCTTCCAAGCTTTCTTGCAGTTTCACAGAAGAAACGTCCAGCGTCTCGTAGCCCTATTACATGACGCCGTTCAAACTCAGTGAGGTACTGATAACGGTGTATTTGTCGCCTTAATGGTCTCAAAGGTAGCCAACGCTGACGACCGTTACAACATGTCTTTGAAACAAACGTTATTTGCATTCTCATGGTGGTGCTACTAGACCCCCTTCTGCTACTGCCGCTAAATATGAGTAAACGTCATCTTTCAGATGTAGCAACTCGTCCACCGGCTTCTGTTTATGTCGCATAAAGGCTTCTTGGTACTGCGATTTTTTTATTTACCGTCAATGTATACAAGGAATGAAAATGTACACCTTTTTTGATTTTTCGCAGTCACTAAAGTTTTCTAACCTTCCTAATTAACACTCCTGGAAATGGAGAAAAAGAACACATTGACACCGGTGTGTCAGACCCACCATACTTGCTCCGGACACTGCGAGAAGGCTGTACAAGCAATAATCACACGCACGGCACAGCGGACACACCAGGAACCGCGGTGTTGGTCGTCGAATGGCGCTAGCTGCGCAGCATTTGTGCACCGCCGCCGTCAGTGTCAGCCAGTTTGCCGTGGCATACGGAGCTCCATCGCAGTCTTTAACACTGGTAGCATGCCGCGACAGCGTGGACGTGAACCGTATGTGCAGTTGACGGACTTTGAGCGAGGGCGTATAGTGGGCATGCGGGAGGGCGGGTGGACGTACCGCCGAATTGCTCAACACGTGGGGCTTGAGGTCTCCACAGTACATCGATGTTGTCGCCAGTGGTCGGCGGAAGGTGCTCGTGCCCGTCGACCTGGGACCGGACCGCAGCGACGCACGGATGCACGCCAAGACCGTAGGATCCTACGCAGTGCCGTAGGGGACCGCACCGCCACTTCCCAGCAACTTAGGTACACTGTTGCTCCTGGGGTATTGGCGAGGACCATTCGCAACCGTCTCCATGAAGCTGAGCTACGGTCCCGCACACCGTTAGGCCGTCTTCCGCTCACGCCCCAACATCGTGAAGCCCGCCTCCAGTGGTGTCGCGACAGGCGTGAATGGAGGGACGAATGGAGACGTGTCGTCTTCAGCGAAGAGAGTCGCTTCTGCCTTGGTGCCAATGATGGTCGTATGCGTGTTCGGCGCAGTGCAGGTGAGCGCCACAATCAGGACTGCATACGGCCGAGGCACACAGGGCCAACACCCGGCATCATGGTGTGGGGAGCGATCTCCTACACTGGCCGTACACCTCTGGTGATCGTCGAGGGGACACTGAATAGTGCACGGTACATCCAAACCGTCATCGAACCCATCGTTCTACCATTCCTAGACCGGCAAGGGAACTTGCTGTTCCAACAGGACAATGCACGTCCGCATGTATCCTGTGCCACCCAACGTGCTCTAGAAGGTCTAAGTCAACTACCCTGGCCAGCAAGATCTCCGGATCTGTCCCCCATTGAGCATGTTTGGGACTGGATGAAGCGTCGTCTCACGCGGTCTGCACGTCCAGCACGAACGCTGGTCCAACTGAGGCGCCAGGTGGAAATGGCATGGCAAGCCGTTGCACAGGACTACATCCAGCATCTCTACGATCGTCTCCATGGGAGAATAGCAGCCTGCATTGCTGCGAAAGGTGGATATACACTTTACTAGTGCCGACATCGTGCACGCTCTGTTGCCTGTGTCTATGTGCCTGTGGTTCTGTCAGTGTGATCATGTGATGTATCTGACCCCAGGAATGTGTCAATAATGTTTCCCCTTCCTGGGACTATGAATTCACGGTGTTCTTATTTCAATTTCCAGGAGTGTATTTTTATTATTCAGCGTATGTTTTGCATTATATTTGTGAAATACGATTATAACTAGCTGTGTGTCAAGCCATAAACTCCACAAAATGTGACCTTTTCTAAGGGCGTAGCGCGATACTCTCATTCGAATTCTTAAAAAATCACAGAAAAGTACCAACTGGTGATATTTCGCTATCTAAGGCCTGTACTAGTTGATGAGTCAATGTATAAATGGGATTCTTGGTCGACCAACCCTTCTGATATCCAAAGTGAGACACGCAAAGTAATAATGTATTTCCGCTTTAGTATGAGAGTACTCTTGAGTTCATCACTTTTTCCAATATTTTGGAAATTGGACGATAATTAGAAGTGTGTTTGCATGGCCCTCCTCCGCAAAAAGAACAGAGATACTTGTTTTCTAAATAAAACCAACTTTTCTTGCTGCAACTTAATTTATTTTTCACAGACGCTTTTCACCTTTTCCTTGCTCTGAAGCATCATCATTGGGATGGTTTGCTGTGATCCGCGTTTCCTCTCACCTGGTCTGGAGGTCACACTACCACTTTATTACCAAAACATAATCGCAGTTTTGTATTCCGAATTTTTTCACTCTGTTCACCATGTTCCTCCATCTTTTTTGTGGTGTACTCTTATTCATTTGCCACTCTATACATTTATTTCTTCGGACACTGCTTTTAACAATGTAAATATTGTAATTTCATTATGTGTCTGGGAAAAATAAATTAATTTGCAGCAACAAAAGTCGGCTTTGTTTGCAAAACAAGTAAATAAGTACGATAATTGTTAAGTCTATCTTGTCACTTTCCAATGTTGGGGTTCAACAACAGCAATACCAAGTCTCAGGGGCACTTTCTGCTTCCAGAGGAGTGATGAATTTTTAGTTCGTCTCAATGAAGCTGAATAAGTACCCACTGAGTCAATGGATGTAAACAAAAGAGTATATAGAATCACATATTGCGTAACTGTAGATTCAGAGGCCACTATCGGCCGAGATGAGACTACAATACCAGAAGACTATATAGCATTGCAAAATGCAGCAAAGAAAATCGATTTTTTCAGTGGAAAGTTGCTGTCAGAAGCTCTTAAAAAGAAATTTCCATTGCCAAAGTTACTTACAAGTGAACTACGAACTCTTTCCTTGGTTCAAACGATCGTTACGTGAAATTCTCTGTAATTACTTCGGTAGAAGCCTTGGCTTGGTAAACGCTTTTCGACGTTGAGAAATACATGACAAACATTTTCAGTGTGAAAAGGATGTTTTGTGGCCACATGCGACAAATGGTCTGCAGATGGACGAAAGGTATCTTAAAGTTCATTGACTCTAAACTGAAAGCAAGAATAGCTGTGTAGATAGAGGGCAAATAGCAATACAACAAGCGGCTTCATAAAACGGAAACATGTTCAAAAGATACGTGGTGAGGTTTTCGGGCTTTCCGAGATGAGAAACGGACAACTGTTGCCAAACTGTCAAATTTTCGCCTTTCTAGATACAGAGCATGGATATATGGTCTAAATGAATAAATATAAAATGGAACGACTATCATTTCGGTTACGTCTTTATCGTGGATCGACTGATGATATAAATGAATTGAATAAAAATAACTAATTTTCAAGAGCTAGGGTTCACTACAGATTAACTATTTTTGAAGCAAACAGTGGTCACATTTGATGATGTTTCATATATTTTGCATCCAGAACCCTTTTTCGTTTATGATAAACATGTATTTCCAGTTATCACGAATAATATATTTTAAATTGGTTCTTCCCACCCAATTCTCACAGCAGTCTGACATCAACATCAGCAACGTCGAGTGCTATGTTCTGTTTTGGATACGTTAGTAGTTTTCGTGCTTTCAGGATAGTGCGTGTTTAACGTGGTTGTTAAAAAGCGTCACGCTTATTTAATTTTTCGTTCGTTTAGTGTCTTCTACGATTTAGAACTTACGTTCAGTGAACAGCTGTATGTTTTTCAACTGCTCGTGTTTACGACTGTCCACCGTCTAAAAGTGAGTTGCACAGCTCATCGGAAATAAATATGAACTATTTCTTACTTTATTACATTTAAAACATGTATAGCGTTTAATATAAAATTAGCGGTACGTGTGCTGAATGTGGACGCTGCCGTAGATTACTTAGTGTGTCCAAGTCATGTTATTACTACGAATTCGTATTTCTTTCGGGCGATTGTAGCCACCAAGGTATCAGATGAGGCTCTCCCTCTCCTTGCTCTCTATGACTGACAGTCTCCCAGAGGTTGCCTACATTTGGAGTTTTTGGCATTAGACATCTACTCCAAAAGTGATAGGGTGAGGATTTTTTTGCTGGGACTAAGAAAAGACTGAACTTGCCTGGGAGAGGCAGGATTAGATAACTGGTTGTGCTGGTTGGATTAGGGGTTTTTCTTCTTAGTCCTCGCTCTTGGTACCACATCTATGATGCGCTACCAGTCTCGAGGCGTGAACAAAAAATTTTGAAATGTATGGTAGGGACTAAGGGACCAAACTGCTGAGGTCATCGGTCCCTAGGCTTACGCTGTACTTAATCTAACTTAAACTAACTTAAGGTAAGGGCAACACACACCCATGGCCGAGGGAGGACTCGAAACTCCGACGGGGAGACCCACAATAACTGTGACAAGGCGCCCCTGACCGTACGGCTACCAAACGCGGCAGCTGTGAACATGGAAAAGAGTCGATCAGGGCTAGGTCTTCCTTGGAAACGACGTTGTCAGGTTTTCGGCTGCCCAACCGATGTCGTATGAAACTAAATGGCAGATTAAAACTGTATACCGAACCGAGACTCGAAGTCGGGACCGTTGCCTTTCGCGGGCAAATGCTCTACCATCTGAGCCACCCAAGCACGACTACCCAAGGTAGGAGACGAGGTACTGGCAGAAGTAAAGCTGTGAGGACGGGGCGTGAGTCGTGCTTGGGTAGCTCAGATGGTAGAGCACTTTCCCGCGAAAGGCAAAGGTCCCGAGTTCGAGTCTCTGTCCGGCACACAGTCTTAATCTGCCAGCATGTTTTGTATCAGCGCACACTCTGCTGCAGAGTGAAAATCTCATTCTCGAAGTCGTATAGTCGGTGGGGAAGAAAGGGTTTAGGAGTGTCTGGATGGGTGAAGGGATTTAGAAGGTGGCGGTGCGGGTAAGTACCATCGTGCAGTGATTTCGTTAACTTGTCGATGACCATCTTCGCTACTTGCGGGTTGTCCGGCAGTGACAGGTAGTCGCGGGCGGCATCCTCTTCTTGAACTTAAGCAAGGTTTGCAGCAACTTGTGCTGCTTCTTCTTCCTGTTCTTCCAGCTGCTGTACCACCTCCTCCGTCTCTTCGACCGTCTCCCCAGCAATCTGCATTTCCGCGTCGACCAGGGACGCGGTCGTCTGGGAATCCGCATCTACCCCTGTCGGCGTCTCTTCCTTGTGAGACGCGAGGGTCTAGGCTTCCATCAGTTGCCACACCTGACGGCGGGCCTCTTCCAGTTCCTCGCTCAGGGCCGTCCTCTCCTTCACCACGGCCGATTTGAGCTACAGTGACGATGATTTGCAGCATGTGCTCCATCACAGTTGACGCACTTTTGAGTAGCATCCAGCGGCTTATTGCAGTTCCGTTTGTCGTGTGCTTTCGCCTTCCTTCCCACGTCCAGCCATGTCTGCGACGTACACCAGCGGCAACAACGACGGCGACGATAACGAAGTGAGCCGCAGAGAGTCGAGCAGCGGAGTTCGTCAGGCTCTCCCCTGGAGCTGCAGAATTATCAGTCGAGACAAGAGACTCGAAAAATGGAAGTTGGATTTGTCTCCTTATAAATAGGTATCTTGTATTTTGAATTAGACATGCTGAAAGGGCAAACAGTTGTAACTGGGCAAAAGTAACAAGGAAGGAGAACAACTTCCAGTTACTAAGTGTTTTCACTTGTGGCCTGAAACGGGAGGAGTGTTCCAATTAGGTTTTGAGTAAAGTAGAATACCCCAGTCTCGTAGCTACAACTGTAAGGTTAGGTCGATAAAATAGTCAAGAAGAAAGAAAAGAATCCTAACGGAAGGTAGCAGTCGCAGGAAGTGCGTAGGGCAAATGCTACAAAGAAACGCTAAATGTAAATTTCCAGTCACAAGCATCGTGAAATCTGGGCCTACGTTGCCAGGCGACAGGTAGTGACAGGTAACATAGGGACTCTGTGCAGAGATTTTAACCCTCGAGTGGTCGCATTTATTTTTGTAACACCAGCTGTCGTGCGGTTGACAACCGGCCATCGTTTTTATTATAGATGAGGAAATTTCTACCATAATATGCTTGCTACTGAGAAATAATAAGTTTATTTTGGTTTTTTAATTAATAGAAATAAAAATTTTAATATTTGACATTTATTATTTATAAAGATACACTTATAAAATCTAATTAAAGAATGCTAGTTTTTCATTTCGCAAATCATTCCCAATGCACAGGTTAAAGTTAAATCACATTTTACCTGCATTTATTTCTAAGTACATGTTACTCATACAGCATACAGCAGATATACTGAATACAGTACGTGCAATTGGAATGTAACAAATGTACCAGACGCTACCTGTCGATAATAGTGTTATAATTAATATAAATGACGTGCACTCTGCCAACCAATTTTATGTGACGAATCATGTGAAAATTGCTGGATTTGGACGGGTTTCTCCTGTAACTGAAATATCAAGTACGTTCTGATACCTTTGATGTTGATTAGATAAGATGCAAAAGATTTGCTTCCGTGAAATAGTAAATTTCTATCATTATCTTTACAGATCTGAAGATGGTTCTGAATGAACCGAAACCGGTCATATGAATAAAAAATTTTGCAATCAAGACGGATTTTAAGTAACATTATAAAATCACTGATTGCTGTTATCCCATAAGACATTATGTCTGTTTTTTAAAATTTATTGTATTATACTCTCTTTATTGAACACGACTATATTGTACATAAAAACAGAGTTTACTCATCCTGTTGCTCTACCTCATCCACGGTACTACATGCACACTTTTCACACACAACTGCGGAATGCTTCTTGCATACAAACATTTTAGACAGACTGCAACGAATTATGGTGACAACATTGTTTTTCCTGCCACACATAACTCAGCGATTCTGCTCTTTGTTTGGAGGTTCTTCGGGTTCTTGCCTTATAAAAGCGTCAAAAATATTTTGAGATCATTTAGAAGCATCGAAATGTGGGATCTTTAATAGGTTGTTGGGAAAACTGTTTCAAAAATAGCCTCCTAGGTTTTTTGGGTTTTCTGCGTTGAGGTGAACCAGTATTTGGGCAATGAAAGATTTTAATCCAAAATAAAGACGGTATTCACAATTACCATGAAAAATAGCTACATCACAGGTCGTGTGGTCGACACTGTACACCAAACGGAACACGGACTAAAATAAGCTGCAATTATTGTCAATATGCGAGCGCTACAAATGCAGAAACAATCCAAGTGACCGACAGAGGTCCAACCTAAAAACTTATGGAACCGCCAGCACTACAGCAATGCCTATTTTGAATTCAGAGCGAAATAAACGAACACTGGTTGACTCAGTCAACCAATGCGACCGATCGAGGGTCTGGCTAGTAGCTTATGGTATTACAGGTAACTTGTAGGAAACAGGAGCATCAACAGCATACACTCATAAGGTGTTTCAGGAAGGTTTGAAGCGCCATGGTCAGGCCAGGATTAACATAACTGTCATACGTGTAAAGAGAGAGCTGACTGGACTGCTTCTCACTGAAGCGAAAATCTAAAATCTATGCTGCATCTGCTGCTACAATTGTGAGGTGGGTATACAAAAATCATGGCCTGCAGCTGAAAAGGAGTGAAAAGAACATATATGATAACCTCTGAAAATTTAATGAGGGCACCAGACACACAAAGCAAAATCCCTATGATTGCCGACGTCTGTGGTGCACAGCTTCTTCGGTTACAGAAGGGCAACCTTCAAAGAGATTAGAACAGATCAGGATCATAATAAATGTAATCATCAGCTAAAATGGGTGTAATTCGCCGGAAAATAAGGAGCCTGAGATATGGGATAGATGAACTTCCTGTATGTCTAGAGGATATGGAATATTCTGGAGAGATACTAGTTCTTGGCCTCTCTGAAAACTATGTATCCACAGGGATTAGTCAGTCAAATATCAGGGATCATAAACGAATATAATTTTCGTGTACAGTAGCCTGGAAAACGGAGGAGTTGTAACATATCTAAAAGTTGACCAAAAAGTCAAAAATATGCTAAGAAGCAGTTTTGTGTCAATTAAATCCTAATAGCTTGCGCTTATAAGTTTTTACTGCTGATGACTTTCCTTGCGACTGTAACAGTCTACATATCCCCCGAAGAAAACTTTCACCTGATCATGAGAAGTCAGATGCATTTTTGATCTGCCTATGATACGAGAAAAAACAGTACTTTGCGGAAATTTCAATGTATATTTCTTAAAGATTTCTCTCACCAAAAATTAATTGGAATTATTATTTTGCAGATTCGATCTGGCGTCAGTAGTGAATTTTCCAGCTCACATTGCAACAAAATAGCAAGAGCCGGTTGATAAAGTTTTTGTAGACAGTGTTCAGACTAAAATAATTATTGTGAACCAAATTATTAATGGGATATCAGACTATCATTCAGAATCAATGTGAATAAACAATGTAGTACCAGCGTAGAGGCACGTTCATTAAAAAAAAATTAATGTGAATATGGTACAATGTTCTAAGAATAAATTACAGGAAGTGATATGGAACGCGTTATACGTACAAAGAGATGTTAATGTGGCATTCAGAATGTTTCATTGCAGATTTGAGTCTATTTGAAAGGCGATATGCTGAAAAGTTATCTACAAAGTCCATCAAGATAACAAGTAAACCTTGGACTACTAAACAGTTTAGAAATCTCATTTAAGAGGAGGACATAAATTTCTGTAAAGGTCAGAATAAGTTAAAATCTGATATTACTAGTATTCTACAAAAAATGTTGTAAGACTTAATGGAAAGTCATTAAAATGTCAGAAAATATGCACATCCTGATATTCAATGATCAACCAGAATATGTTCACCACCTACCTAATAGGTGGTATGTCCACCTTTACCAGGGACAACATACAAGTCGTGGCACAGAAGCAATGATGCCTTGGTAGGTAGCTGGAGGGAATTGGCACCACACACAAGTCACCTAACTCTAGTCAATTCAGGGGAACGGTGTCATCATCTCTGACGCCAAATTATACAATCTCCCAAACGTGTTCGATAGGGTTTAGATCAGACGAGTTGAGGAGCCAGCATATCACATGGAACATGCCACTGTGTTCCTCCAACCACCCCATCACACTCTTGGCCGTATGAAATGGCACATTATCTTATAGAAAGATGCCACTCTCGTTGGGAATGGTGATCGTCATGAAGGGGTTGTACGTGATCCGCAATTGTATACGAAACTCCTTGGCTGCCATGGCACGATGCACGAGCTCCACTGAACATATGAATGCCCACGTGAATTTTCCCCACAACATAAAGGAGCCGTCGCCAGCTTTTCTCAGTCCCGCATTACAGTTGTCAAGGAGCTGTTCCCCTGGACTACGACAAATTTGCCCCCTCCCATGGGTGTGATGAAGAAGGTATCGGGATCCACCAGAGCATGCAACACTCTGCTAATGGTCCAACATACAGTGCCGATAGGCACGTGCCCATTTCAGTAGTAGTAGCCAATGTCATGCTGTTAAAATTAGCACATACATGGATCGCCGGCTGTTGAGGCCCATCCTACAAATGTTTGATACACTATGTGTTGAGACACACTTGTACTCTGTCCAGCAGTAAGGTCTGATATTAGTTCCGCGACAGCTCGCCGCTTATCCTCTCTCACCAGTGTGCCCAGCCTAAGACGTCCGACATCTGTAATGGCTGCCCACCCTTAAAACGTTTCGACGTGGTTTCACCTCGGTTTCGCCACATGTTGAAGGCACTCACCGCGGCTCTCCTCGAACACCCAACAAGTCTTACAGTTTCTGAAACGCTCTTGTCAAGCTTCCACGCCATCACAATCTGCCGTCGGTCAAACGCTAATAGATATAGTGCCTTCCCCATTCTTCAAATGGACAGCACGCTCATTGATAGTACATGCACCATGTGTGAATCTGACTAGCAGATATTCCTCGCTAGGTGACGCTGCAATCGTTTGGACGGGTTTATATCGACAGTAGGTTGATGGTCATAATATTCTGGATTATCAGTATTTGTCAATAATGCAGTTAATAAGATTGAAACTACAGCATGTGGAGTGTTGTGAAATAAGAGACAGAATGACCAGTTAGTGTATAAGTTACTATAACAATTACACTAAATGACGAAGTTATGACTAAAGATTCAAATTCTAAATGTAGCTGCAAAAGTTTCATTAACTGGTTTACATGAAGATGGAAGCGAATGTATTAACAATGTCATTCACAAATCTTCAATAAACTAGAAGTAGCACCAACATCCTTCATTATAAAGAGCAGATATTCAAAATTCTGAGAAACAAAAGCTTGTGTGATGATAATGGAATTTCAGACAGAAATCAGGAAAATTGTTCTAACCTAACAAGTAATATCCACAGAGATATAATTATCAGTGCAACACCGGCCCATGACTTTCTTCCGTGAATATTAAAATACACAGTCGTTTAAGGGGAGATGTAATGGACTTTGGTCCAAAAAATCGATGTCTTCCGAGTTTGAGTCTCGGTCCG
Source organism: Schistocerca gregaria (assembly GCF_023897955.1). Classification (NCBI taxonomy): domain Eukaryota; kingdom Metazoa; phylum Arthropoda; class Insecta; order Orthoptera; family Acrididae; genus Schistocerca; species Schistocerca gregaria. Next base: position 189,234,064 of record NC_064927.1, on the reverse strand, counting down.
GCACACAGTTTTGATCAGCCAGGAAGTATCATATCAGCGCACACTCCGCTGCAGAGTGAAACTTTCATTCATTTGGGAAACTGTTTGCTTCAGCGGAATTCTTGTCAGTGTGAAGGCTATATTCTTTCGATATCTTTGGCTGACATTCACATCTCTCGCTGCCATATTTATCTTTACCTGAAAACTTCCTTGCATGTGGGTTGTTTACGCTTTGACAATACTAACACATTAGTAGGTGGAAGTTTGAATTTGCAGCCCTTTACGTGGAAGTCAAGATTTATGCATAATGGGTGGTGGCTAAACATGTGTTTCATGGAAATCCTCTTATCAACAAAAAAGAGAAAGCGGCTCGAAATGAAGAACATAAGCTCTGAGCTTCGGCATCGAAACTTGGGACAGGAGAATTGTAGAGGACATGAATTATGTTGATGTGGATTCCATTGGGTTCAGAATTATTTATTTAGAGCTGCTCTGCCGGGCTACAAAGTTTTCATGTTCATATGTCAGGTGTAAAAGTACGGAATGCGTGATCGTTGTTGAAGAAAGAAGAGTGGGAGTAGCTTGTGATTTTAAATTAATTTGTAATTCTTGTCTCTCAGAATTTTCATTTTGCTCCTCCAAACAACCTGACACTGGAACCTATGTAAGCTATTTTAGGTTAGCATATGATCTGAGATGCCTTGGGCAGGGCAGGGAGGGAGATAATTTATTGTGAGGTTTTGTGAACAAGCCTCCATCTCGTGCAATGTTTGAAAAAATTAATAAAGAAATGTCTGATGCTGTGTGCGATACTGCCAAAGTTTCTATGATGAAAGCAGTGGAGAAATTGGTGAACATAAACCAAAAAGGAATATATCCTGAGGTAGATATTCACGACAGTGAGTCTGCTGCAGATGTTACTAACCGGTGTGTGTCTGTAGGTGGGACCTGGATGAAAAGGGGTCACGCACCTCTTTATGGAGTTGCATCTGTTACTGATATTCAGTCAGGTAACGTTTCAGATGCAGAAATTATGTCTAACTTCATCCACCAGTGTGCAACAAGGAAAATGTACAACAATGAAAACAGTGAGAAACTGTGCAAAAAAAGCATGCAGTATCATGCTCTAGAAATTATAGTGGCTCAAGTGGATGCATGGAGGGTGCTGCAGTTGAGAGGATGTTCTCCAGATCTGAGGACTAGTAAGGTGTTAGATATACTAAATACCTTGGTGATGGGAACTCCTCTTAATCCAAAGTTGTAACAGATAAGAATTCTTACAACACAACAATAGAAAAGTTGCAATGTGTTGTTATTTCCAAAACAGGCTTGGTGGTAGGCTTTGTTGTATGCTGAAAGAGTAGAAAGGTGAAGTACTTGAGGATGGAAAACTACTAGGAGGAAAAGGCAGTCCTACTCTGAAAGAAACTTATGTTCATCAGTAATTTTAGGGAGAGCTGTCAGGGAAAACACATACAATTTAGAGCCAATGAGGTGTGCTGTGTGGGCAATTTTGTTTCCACTAACTATCCACTGACCAAACACCAATGCACAATCTGTGTCCGAAAGACGATTGGTGTATGATCAGCAACAAAAATGCGACATATTAACATAAACACTTATTACCAGAACATGTTATGAATATAACTAAGCCCACATTTAGGATTCTTCCAAACCTTAATTTAATGAGGAAGTGTCTTCATGGAAAGAAACAAAATGCAAATTAAAGCCTCACTGATTGAATTAGGATTAGATGCTCGAAAAGGACATTCTGTGGACTTGAAGTGATCAAAATAGGTGTTTTATGATAAATTAAAGAAATAACGGCACAATTTCAGTGCTGAAGAGAGTTAATATAGATCCTGCTGCATTTGCTGGAAAAGCATTTTACACCATCGACGAGAGGAGGGTCAAGAAAGCTAACAGATCAGTGTTTTACCTGCAAATACATGCCAGGCAGATTCGAAGAGGAGAGAAGAGATACCTTGAGGATGAGGAGCATCAGTATGGAGGATTTTAAAACTGAGGTGAGCTCAACACATGCAAAAGTATGAAAAGAAAATCTTTGAGCCTCACTTTCTATGTTTTCCATTTTGTACGTTATTAGAAGCCTTTTCTCAAAACGTACATGCGCTAATGATATGAAATTTTAAGGAGCTATTCGCATCGTGTTTCTGTCTGCCTGGAACTAAAAAAATGCCAGATCCTGCAATTACATTCTGATTTTTAGATGATTGTACTACAAAGTTAATTTTGGATGTGCAAAATTAAAAACTCTATTACTGATACAAATTGTACCATAAATTAATAACAGTAGTCCAGTGGTCTTATAATTTTCTCAGGACACTACAATAAAATTTTCAGATTAATTGTATTATTAGAATTTGCGTTATGGCTCTTTATAAAACATACAAAAAGTAAAAATACAAGTTTCTGGCAAAATATTAATCCGGCATATTTTATTACATTTTTCCGTTAAAACACAGCTCTTTTTCTTCACACATGCAAAAGCTTATATTTGTACATTAATAACTAAGGTTGTAAGGGTTTTTAAAATAAAAGTTTACGTTTTCAGTTACATCCCCCTTTAACCTTTTTATAGAAAAGATGACAAGAAAACCATAGAAAATTATCATCCTATTTTCTTACTGAGGGTCTTTTTTAAATATAGTCGGAAAAGGGGTATACACAATAATAGCCACTCTTTTAAGTGAAAACAATTTCTTTAGCAGATGACAGCAAAGACTAGGGAAGGGTTTTCCGACTGACCTTGCTATTTATCCACTTGGGGATTAAATGTTACATGCCTTAAATAGCAAATGGTTTCCAGTTGATTTTATTATCTTTCTGGGACATTTAATTGTACATCAAACACTCTTAGGAAACCTTAAGTTTTATAGGACTGATAGCTTTATGTCCAAATGGTTTGAATCATACGACACAAACAGAATGCCAAAATTTGTGCCGAATAATTCAAATGATGTTTCAAGTGTAGAAAATCTTAGTGACTGGGTATAATCACAAAGGGAATCCTCAAGTTTCAAATCTCAGTCTAGTCGCACTGCTTGTATATTTAAATGACCTTCTTCGTAATATTCATCAAGCAGAATTACTACTTGTTGCAGACAGTACTAGTTTTATAATAAAGCCCATTACTTAGAAAGCAGAAGAAGGGATGGCAAATGAAGTTTTTAAAAAGTGTTTAATTGGTTTGACCAACATTGAATCATCATAAATTTTGACAAAGCAGAGTGTATTCAGTGCTATACAAGAAGTGGACTCGAATCAGAAATTTATGCAGCACATTAAAAAGTTTCAGGAAACTTACGAGAATCTCTAAATTTTTTGAAAAATATATTGATATTTTGATTAATATATTTGAGCTGGAAGATGCATATTACTGAGTTGCTCAAACAAATCAGTCCAGTTACTTTTGCTTTTCATATAATTATTAGTCTCTGAATAAGACAAATCATGTTTATGATATGTTTTGCATGTTTCCACGTAATAATGTATTACAGAATAATTTTCTGGGGACACTCATCACTAAAAAAGAATATATTGATCGCACAGAAGCGTGCATTAAGAAGAATGTGTACAGTTCAGTGGCAGTCATCTTTAGCATCATCACAACACATATATATGTTAAGGAAATTCACCATTAATCTTCAACTGAAATTTGGGAAAAGTGCTGATGTCCATACCTGCAACGATGGAGAAAGAACTTACTTTTATTACTATAAGAGTGTTCCATAACATGTAAAAGAAAATTTATATGGTTTGCCCAAAAATATCAAACGTCTGACAGGCAGCAAATAATGTTTTCAATATCAACTCATATCATTCCTTCTGAACAACTCCTTCTATTCCATAGAGAACTTTTTATTTGAAAACTGGAATCGTGGTAGTTTTAATTGGGTTTGCATGAGGAGCTCTAAATAATGATATATTCATTAATGTTAACAGCAATTATGCATATATATCCTCGAACTGAATCCCTTTACAGCATTTCGATACGAGACCCGTTCATGTGACCTATGGATTACGTAACTAACTACTTAATTAACCCCTTCTTCCTCCCATTTTCATAATAACAGGACTGTGTGGATAAACTACCATACATGTTTCTGTTTTATAACGTGCATCATACTGTTTGTGTATTACGTACAGGTTATTTTCAGTGTGAAATTTAAGGTACCCTAGTAAAAGCATTTTTTTAATTTACATTTTAATTCAGTTGTTAATTCAATGATTTATGAGTAGTGTCTTAAAAGACAGTTTGTACAGTTCTGCCTTTCATGTTAAGCACTTCTACAACTTATGGACGAATAACGCAGTGTACGTGCTTAATAGCGCCAAGGTTTCTGAAAGTTTTGACCAACCTAATGTCTTTTAGTACTGAAAATCGTGGTAGTGATTTCTTCTAGTCACACTGGAGTTCCTACGTTTGTTACTTGTTCCAAATCAATAATTATGGATAAAATATTGTCTGTATTACATTGTGTAGATCCTTTACTGCTGTAGATCCTCATTCACAGTTTGTTACAAAATTATGTTTCTGGTTTGATACATGAAATGACGTAAAGAATACTTCTTCTGTCTTGATCTAGCGCTGTAATGTCACACTCTACATATGCCGTAGAAGTTGTAGCTTCCCTCTACTACAGTCTATAGCTGGAGTTTCTCTGATATTAGAAGTTGTTTTGAATAGAAAGGCAGTTTAGTAGAGTAGTATGAATTGAAAAATCTACTGTATTTACACTGGTAAAACTTGTATCATAGATCAAATTCCAAAATGCAGCACACTGTTTTTAATCACTAAATTCTTAAAAATCTACTTTCCTACTGTTATGTGGGGCTGCATAAAAAGGTATTATCCTGTGTATTGTGAAAAATAATGGTCATATAACTCTCTCTTGGGGCGCACTCGAAATTATTGATACGTCTTAGTACTTCTCTCCGTTAAGAATGACAGGCTGTGTTCCGTATGTTAGGATATCTTCACTCTAATCATAAAAATACGATACTCGTGTGCATGTACCATTCCGAATTACGATGCAATGCTCCTTTGGATATGCATATATGTCTAAATGCATTCGCAGCTTAGAATATGCATAACCATCAGCTGTATAATGGAATGACGACATGGAAAATTAGTGCCAGACCGGGATTCCAACCCGGATTTCACAGTTATCGTCAGCGATCTCCCTACTGTCAGCCTATCCGAGCACGTGCCACGGCCCGACCCAACCTCCCATAAGTCGTCAACCATACATGCATGCAAATCCAAGTAAACATTGGATCGTAATGCGGAATAACACAGACGCTGAAATATGGCGTTTATCTGCGGACACCAGACAAGCGACTTTTAAGTAAAATGTCTCACCTTCAGGGAATACACATATCTGGTGTACGTTTACAGGTTGTAGACACGTGGTTGACGACATATAGCAGTTTGGGTCTCGTCCTGAGTCGTGCACGGATAGCATAAAAGTAAGATGACAGCTGGTGATTGGCGCGATATCCGGTTCGAGTCCCGGTCCGGTACAAATTTTCATGTTCGTCAATCCATCAAACTGGTGATGGCGGTCGATATTCACAGCTGCGAAGACACTTAATCAATCAAAAAGACTGTCTGTTTTTCCATACGCTAGTAGTTCCTAAAAGTCAAGGAATACATGTTCAAACAGGACGACTGTACTTACTGCACTCTGCGTCTCGTGGGCGAACAGTGGGAGCTGTGTTTCACACGATCATTGTTTCTGGAAGCCACGTTAATTCGTACAGAGGATCTTTTTGGTCTCCACAACTACCATAATACACGGGCATAAACTGTGTTCGAAAATTCGACAACAGCTACTCACTGACATACAGCAAGAAAAATAATGGGCATAAGGCTGACCCCTATGGTACTCAAGAACACACTTTTTTCACAGATGACTCATTTGTCTCAGAGGGGTCTGTGGCATATTTTTATGAGTTTCAGTACTCTGTATCTTTTTTCCTGTTATTATTAAAGGTAGATCCCAGATTTGTTTGTCTGACATCCTTACCTGCTCTGAGATTACACTGATCTGGAACTCTGAATACGGGATAGTTACCAGCTGGTACTGTCGAGAGCTGCATGCCGCAGACTGGCCACTCAGTTAGCCGCGCCTAATGCCAGCCTCTCGGCGCGCCCACCGACGGAATTATCCTCGGGCTCAAAGGATTAACCGCCATCCATTCGGCGGCCGCAACTGGCTTCAGCCCCCGCAGGAGCGCCGCTTGTGTTAGCTATTAAAGAGCCTCCTCATCTCTTGCCTCCAGCCTGTCTCTCTCTCTCACACACTTTCTCTCTCTCTCTCTCTCTGTCTCTCTCTCTCTCTCTCTCTCTCTCTATCTCTCTCTCTCGCTCACTCTTCTCTTTGCCAACGCCCCACTCTCCTCCTATCCCTGTCCGCTTCCTCTTACTCCGCGTCAACCGACTCTCTCCACACCCTCGACCGTCGCGTAACGAGCCAATATCACTAGACTTCAATCGTACCGCGAGGTTCCCCTTCGTGCGGTAAGATGTCTGCCAGCGCGGCGAGGCAGTGACGCTAGAACGGGTAGCCCGAGTTTGCGGAAATACTGAAATGAAGCAGCGCCAGAGCCACTAGTTATATCTGTGTCGAGGGCCCCTGCTGCGTAACATACAACTAGTGTTGGATCCACACAGTCTAGAAAACACTGCGAAAATGAGAATCGCATCGGTGCCAGGTGGTCGATAAAACTTTTTTTTTTAAATTGTTATTTCTTCCCACCTAGTCCCATATGGGCGAGAGGGGCGGATATTCATTGATGCAATCAACAGCGCTTTTCAGCCAGATCCCAAGAAATATAAATGTGCTGGAAAACAATAAACAAAAATGTAAGAATTTTCATTCAGTTTAAAAAAAATTTGAAGGTGAATATAAATCTAAGTTTTTATATATAAGAGAAATGACTTCCTTCACTTTTAGTACATTTAAAAACAACATGCAGTAGACTGATGGTAAAACGAAGCACTTCAGTGGCACTAAAACTGGAGGAATATACCCTGAGTTAGGGAGTCTGTTGTTGAAGGGGAAGATATCGTTTGTTAATGATGGTAGAAGGGAGGTGGACCAACGAATGAGCACTGTTGTGGAGTATGGATTATTGATGGTGTAGAAATGGCTGTCGAGACGCAACAGAGAATGGAGCAGGCTGTATCACTGAGCCTATAATTTGCTTGGAAATGGTCGGTAGAGTCGGTAGAGTCCAAACGGAAAAAGGGTGTGTGTAAGGACAGGATGAGGAAAGGGAATAAATGGGTTGGAAAATATGAGGAAGGGAGGGAGAGACACCGTGAAAAGGCGTAGTATATAGGGTGGGTTTAAAGATGGTAGGATGGAAAATGTCACGATGGAACATGATCTGGGAGTGGGAGACCGTTGAAGTTTCTTTGGGGCAGTGTATAGAGGGTGTGTGGGTGTAAGGTTGCTATCATGTTAGGTAGAGGCGTGGCAGCGTACTAGGACTGGAAAGTAGAGAGTGAGCTATAAATTTATTGTAGTCGAGTTTGCAGAAGGTGTAGGTTGTTCGGAAGTGTTCAGTATGAGTGAGGAGAGGTGGGAATCTGTTCAGTTGTTGAAGGAACCATCAGGGGGGGGGGGGGGGGGATTGGATGAGGAAGCCAAGGCAAAGTTCATAGCAGTCAAGGATCTGGAGGAACTTATAGAACTTAGTTTGGGAAGGGGAATGAAGGGACTGTAGTGGGGGGAGACCCAAGCAAGATGTGCACCGCAAAGGTTGGATCGAATCAAGATGTCGTTGTGGACACTGGAGCTGTGCAATCCCTCGATTTGGCAAGTTAATAGTTTTAGTATATTGTGGACTTCCTGTTACATAGTCAGATGTGAGGGTTCCACGTTAGTTGCCAGTCGATGGTTGGTCCAAGATACTTCCGTATGGTAGTTTACTGGATAGGAAGGTCGTAAATTGTGAAGCAGAAATCAAGGAGACAGAAACAGCAGGTGGTTGGTCGTATAAATATTGGAAGGATTGATCTTGAGTAGCCATTGGTTACAACAGAAGATACACCGAATGAGGTCCATTTAGAGGGACCATTGGAGCACGAAACATTTTTGGTGGTACCGCAGTAAGAGAGATCACATACCGTTAATGATTTTTCTGCAGACAATATTAAAAGTAACCTCTGATCTGGCTAAGATTATATAGTTACCTGAAAAAAAAGAAAAGCTGTACAAACATTAGCCATTATTGGTAAGATTTCAAACTGATGCGAAGGTTAAGAACGTGCTTTATATTTTCAGAATTGTAAAATTCTACACTCCCACGATGTTCACTGAAATATAAGAATACCACTCACTCCAAAAAAGGTTTTGCATCACTCCAGATCCCAAAACTATTGAAGAGAGACGTTGCCTGTGGATATTGCATCACAGACACAGTCCCTTTTACTGTTCACAGATGGCACTAAATACGCCAAAAGGTGTAAACAACCAATCATGAACAGCGGCTATTAGAAGCATGGGGTACGACGGCCGATTAGTTCCAATTATCCACCAGGAGGGAGGTACACGGCTCGTGTTGCCTGTGGTTCAACCATGCCTAGACGCAGCTCGATCGTATCTTCATTGTTATTTTGTGCTAGGAAGGGCTCTCAACAAGGGATGTGTCCAGACGTCTTGGAATAAAACAAAGTGATGTTGTTCGCACATGGAGGAGATACAAAGAGACGGGAACTGTCGATGACATGACTCACCTAGGCCGCCCAAGGGCTACTACTGCAGTGGATGACCGCTACCTACGGATTATGACTCGGAGGAAACCTGACAGCTGCGCCGCAATGTTCAATAATGCTTTCCGTGCAGCCACAGGACGTCGTGTTAAGACCCAAACTGTACGCAATAGGCTGCATGATGCGCAACTTCACTCCCGACGTCCATGGCGAGGTCCATCTTTGCAACCACGACACCTTTGATAGTATAACGCCAGTATATACTCGTAATGCTTGGTTTCGTGAAGAAGGTACTTACGGGGCGTTTCACCGTATCTGTGCACTTCACCTGTCAGTTGATAGCAAGTAGTTCTTATTGGTATCCTATTTATTCGTTGTATTTCTCCAACAATTTTGGAAAGGGCCGCTGAGTTATTACGGTGGTTTAACTGTAGTATCTCCCCTGGTTTGCTTGTTATCAGAAGAGAGCATACTTTTGATAAGTACCCGTTATTTAATATTCAATCCTGGAAATGGAAAAAAAGAACACATTGACACCGGTGTGTGAGACCCACCGTACTTGCTCCGGACACTGCGAGAGGGCTGTACAAGCAATGATCACACGCACGGCACAGCGGACACACCATGAACCGCGGTGTTGGCCGTCGAATGGTGCTAGCTGCGCAGCGTTTGTGCACCGCCGACGTCAGTGTCAGCCAGTTTGCCGTGGCATACGGAGCTCCATCGCAGTCTTTAACACTGGTAGCATGCCGCGACAGCGTGGACGTGAACCGTATGTGCAGTTGACGGACTTTGAGCGAGGGCGTATAGTGGGCATGCGGGAGGTCGGGTGGACGTACCGCCGAATTGCTCAACACGTGGGGCGTGAGGTCTCCACAGTACATCGATGTTGTCGCCAGTGGTCGGCGGAAGGTGCACGTGCCCGTCGACCTGGCACCGGACCGCAGCGACGCACGGATGCACGCCAAGACCGTAGGATCCTACGCAGTGCCGTAGGGGACCGCAACGCCACTTCCCAGCAACTTAGGTACACTGTTGCTCCTGGGGTATCGGCGAGGACCATTCGCAACCGTCTCCATGAAGCTGGGCTACGGTCCCGCACACCGTTAGGCCGTCTTCCGCTCACGCCCCAACATCGTGCAGCCCGCCTCCAGTGGTGTCGCGACAGGCGTGAATGGAGGGACGAATGGAGACGTGTCGTCTTCAGCGATGAGAGTCGCTTCTGCCTTGGTGTCAATGATGGTCGTATGCGTGTTTGGCGCCGTGCAGGTGAGCGCCACAATCAGGACTGCATACGACCGAGGCACACAGGGCCAACACCCGGCATCATGGTGTGGGGAGCGATCTCCTACACTGGCCGTACACCTCTGGTGATCGTCGAGGGGACACTGAATAGTGCACGGTACATCCAAACCGTCATCGAACCCATCGTTCTACCATTCCTAGACCGGCAAGGGAACTTGCTGTTCCAACAGGACAATGCACGTCCGCATGTATCCCGTGCCACCCAACGTGCTCTAGAAGGTGTAAGTCAACTACGCTGGCCAACAAGATCTCCGGACCTGTCCCCCATTGAGCATGTTTGGGACTGGATGAAGCATCGTCTCACGCGGTCTGCACGTCCAGCACGAACGCTGGTCCAACTGAGGCGCCAGGTGGAAATGGCATGGCAAGCCGTTCCACAGGACTACATCCAGCATCTCTACGATCGTCTCCATGGGAGAATAGCAGCCTGCATTGCTGCGAAAGGTGGATATACACTGTACTAGTGCCGACATTGTGCATGCTCTGTTGCCTGTGTCTATGTGCCTGTGGTTCTGTCAGTGTGGTCATGTGATGTATCTGACCCCAGGAATGTGTCAATAAAGATCCCCCTTCCTGGGACAATGAATTCACGGTGTTCTTATTTCAATTTCCAGGAGTGTAATACGCAATCACCGCATTTTTGGTTCAAATGGCTCTGAGCACTATGGGACTTAACTTGTTATGTCATCAGTCCACTATAACTTAGAACTACTTAAACCTAACTAACCTAAGGACATCACACACATCCATGCCCGAGGCAGGATTCGAACCTGCGACCGTAACGGTCGCGCTGTTCCACACTGTAGCGCCTAGAACCACTCGGCCCCCCAGGGTGGCTCACCATATTTTTCCAATGTTATTTTGCAGTAAGGTAACGACCAGGTTATTAATTACGAGTATGTGACACTGGACACAATCTGTGAAACAGTAAAAAGTAAATAACAAATTGTTTTTGAGTACTTAATTTCTGCACCATCCTAAGGCTCATACGTTATAGCCCACTGTCACTATGCTTTATCTATGACATTCTGTATTTATATGCCGTTAGCTGGATTATATTCTACATTACTGATTCTGTCGCAAATTCTTTATTGTTGTACAACACTGCTAGACTTCCAACCGCACACTCACTTTGTGCTATCGCCTACAACCTTTGAATAGTATTTCCATATATGTGCTTATCTTTAGGCGTTAAAGTAAATAACGTACGCTGATCTTTTACTCTTTCATGTATGAGAGTGTATTATTAGCGTTCAAAGCTCCTCGTCTCAAATCACATACGGTTACTTTCTTCAGAATATAAAACAATATTATATGCGTGATGTCTATTATATCATGAAGTTGTTTGGTTGTGTATATTAAGTATACGTTCACCTTCTCTTGTAGATCTCTTGTAGAACTTTTGAGAACGCTGTAAGTTTGAGGTTTTACGTTGCATGTTTTATGTAACTATGTACTTTTTTTCACTCAAACCTTTCATGTGCTTCCCTAATAGAGCTTCTGAGAATTTCCGAAAGCCGTAAGGAAAAATAAAATTAAGAAATACAGTGGTCAAGACGAATATCAGTATTGAAGCCCACAAATCGAAAAGGCTTAGTATCCCATCTTCATAATATCAAGAAACCTTAGCTGGAATTAGTTAACTCATACAAATACCAGGGAGTATAAGCCTCTGTGGATACGGTTCATGGGTACTGTAGTAGGGATATGCTATGTCTACAAAAGGGATTGTTTACAATCCGATTGCTCAAATGCATGGGATCCGGACTACATAGGACTTACAGACGATATTGAACGCGAAAGGAGGGTGAGCGAAAATGGTGACGGGTCTGTTTGAAGAAGAGTGTCACCTACATCCTCAAATAAAAAATAGTAATAAAAAAATGAAGTGGCAAAAGCTTGAGGGTAGAGGCGAACTATCCCGTGTAGGTCTTCTTACAAAGCAATGAATCTAACAGTATACCTCAGCGCCAACGTATCATCCCTGTAGGGATCTTGAATACAAGATGCGACTAGTTACGGTGCTCAAAGAGTCGTAATCATATTTCTCCCACTTCATACATAGAATGGAACGGCAAGAAGCCCTAATAACATCAAGCTTCTGTCTGCCATTCACTTCATAGTAGTTTACACAGTGTTCATGTACGTATAGTTATGGACTATATTCGAGACTTCTGCGGGATATTTTTTATATTTAATGTATCATTTTTAGGAGGTTCCTTGTAAGACAAACCCATTGGGCACCGAATGAGGAATGGTGTTAATAACTACAGATCTTTTTCTCTATCAACTTCCTACTCTTTGTTTTACAAGAGCCAATATTTTTAACAATGGCAGGGGATTGGAGAAATATAAGATTCTAGGTCCTTAAAAATTCAGATTCCAGAACACTAAATATGCCATCTACAGTTACACCGGCCGCGTGTTAGAATAACTAAATAACTATCCGCGAGCTGTCTAAGTTATTTGTCAGTACCACTGACAGCAACCATTTCGATAAACGTAAAGTTTGCGTCTTTGAATCGACAGTGAATATACGGATCTCTACTATCTTAACTGATAGAGGCCAAAGCGTCTATATCTACGTCTAAGTACATTCTTCGCAAACCACTATCAAATGAACGATAATTAATTGAAACCCTCCCGGGTTCGGGTTCCGGACGGGGCACACATTTTCAGCTGTCTCCATTGACGTATATCAACGACACCTGTCGGCAGCTGAGGGTTTCGATTAAGTATCATTTATTCTAGTGAAGCTGAACGCTCATCAATGGTATCTGTTCTTTCGAGAACAGTTACTATCTTCACTATGAAATGTATGACGGGGTTTTCTTCTCATTTTATCGGTTATTAGGGATTCAGTCGTTCTATTACCGTACAGAACGAGGGCATAATGACAGTTTAAAGGCGCGCTGTAATCACTATGAGTAGGACCGTATGATGAGCAAATTAGACCAATAGTGTTTATGAGGTAATGTTATTATTCTTATCGCTTCGTTAAGGCAAAAATTTTGTATCTCAAGCTTCTTTCGGTCCGATCCGTTAGTGTTTGTGTTTGAAGCACAGTCCAAAATAAATATAGGTTCCATATAATACAAGAAGTCTTAGTTATTCATGATGAATAAATTGAAAATTCGGAACTTACTTCAAATTTTGAGGTAACTTCGGCAAATGAACACGAAGGTAATTCGTTAGACTTCGATACTCCGTGTTTTGTTTACCACTGCTAATAACTCTCAACGTCCTGGGAGTTACGGTATTGCAGCTGGTTTGGTATGCCTACGTTACTGCAAATGAACCATTTGCAACATTTAAACAAGAACGTTTCTCGAAATAGGTTACCATAAATATTGTTACTTTTGGGTGTCATTTCTGCCATAGCATCTGAGTGAAGTTGGTGAAAATGTGAGAGACCGAGGAAGACTTTTCTCACTTATCTGTGTCTAATTCCTTTTACCTCTCTTAACGGCTACGTATACACATGATTCTTTCGTGCACATCTTTCGAAAAGTACCTTACAAATTATTTATGTTTCATTAGCCTCCTTTTATAATTAATATTCAGAATCATTACATCAGTTTTCGATGTTCACTTATGAATATTATAGTCTCTTCCTCGCGATCCCCTAGGCCGCAATACGTGAAGGAACTGCAGGTTGCAGTATATTCCTAGATTCATCATGCGAGATTGCTCATGCAGGTCTCTTAATAGACCTTGTTCTTAGTGGGGACATGTGGTGCTGCAAAGCGTTCCATTCTGTGATCACTTTTCTTCTAGCTACGTATAAGCTATCTATCTTTTTACACTGAAAAAACAGAAATTGTGCTCCTTACTGACGATGGAAGCATTATAATGAAGCCAAACAGTCGTTTTATTGTTGATTTTGGTGAAGGCACATCGTGCTATGAAATGTATAGACTGCATCTTTGGTGCACGACAGCTGGAGGCGGAACCGCTATTTAATTTCTGAACTGGTGGGTCTGATAACACCAACAGAAAATAAATCACAAGAGAGGAGGGAACTCACGAAAAGCGCATTGTCCTCCTACGAACGTATGGGGCATCAGTATACATGGTGGAAACCTTCTATGGCAGAGGGCATCAAATTGTTATATCGAAAAAAAATCACTGATGTGCAAGGCTTTATGAGCGGTGCTGACAACAATGTGCACGTTTCTGAATAGTATACGTCTCTATGAGGGGACGCCAATTAGCACGCGTCCAGCAGAACATGGAGGGCGTATACACCTGCGAGAAAATAGCAACTGTGCAGTACCTTGACGAGGAAGATGATGGAGGGTACTGAAATCGTGAATTGGCTGCCAAACGCAAATTGCGGCGACTCATACAGGACCCACGGTCTTTTGCGCCAGCAGTAAGGGACCCTAAGTCGCCAGAGCTCCGAAGGTTACCACATCATTAGTGGAATTAAAGGAAGAGATAAATGCAATGGACGTACTGAGTCATCTCGGTGGCACACCATGAAGCGCTGGACTCAAAATTCTTTATCAAATGTACTGGCTTGTCCCTGAAAATAAAATATAATGCTGATTAGGAGGTAAAATGTACCGAATGGCTACAACTAAAATGAAGCTACCCACGGAAGTCCAGTGTGGGCTGCATGTTATCGTACGGCATCGAAGTATGGTAGGTATGCTAATGCGTTAGTGTAGGAGCGATTTACGGGCAAAAATATTGTTCCAGTTTTGCCACCAGGTGCACATATGACGCTGTGAACGCAAGCAAGACGTTACGAAACGTTTCCATATGTAATGGATAATGAACAGGAAGTGGGCAGGAAAGGTCAAACACGTGAGATAGGAGTAATGTTAAATTTATTATTAATCACCACTTAAAAATGTAATCAGTAGGAACATGGAGCTGCGGCATCCGAAAAACGACGAGATGAACAGTTGCTCCCAAGAGATCCGGTGGAAGCTGAACTACATGTTCATGTTTACTGGCTTTCAGATCAGGTAGAGAGTCAACTGTCCCTGGTAGACACGCTCTTTTTGCTATCCTCAGAATCAAAAGTCACATGGTTTTAGATCAGGTGATCATACAAGCCATGTATCTGGAAAACCTCTGGAGATAAGACTTTCGTGGAATGCTGCGTTAAACATACACAGACATCAAAAAATGTTTTGCATCACCTCTGTTCCTAGAGTTCCGGGACGTCTACAGAAAATTGGAATTGGAGATCAACATAAACGTCATTTACGCCCTTTTTATTGCTCATGAAAACGACACACTGCATGTTGTACCACCACACAGAGGGACTTTGAGAGGTGGTGGTCCAGATTGCTGTACACACCGGTTCCTCTAATACTTAGCTGCAGAGATGTATGCCTGTATACGTCGTGCCATACTGACAAGTTCATCAAGCCACTGTTGGTCCGTACCGTCTCACTCCTCAACGGCAATTCGGAATAGGTCGCTCAGAGTGTTTGGTGGGTCACCTCGTCCATAAGCAGCCCTTTTCAATATCTCCAAATAGTTCAAATGGGTCTAAGCACTATGGGACTTAACATCTCAGGTCATCAGTCCCCTAGATCATAGAACTACGTAAACCCAACCAACCGAAGGACAGCACACACATCCATGCCCGAGGCAAGATTCGAACCTGCGACCGTAGCGCTCGAGCGGTTCCAGACGGAAGCCCTCAGATCCGCTCGGGCACCACGGCCGGGTTTTCAATCTCTCTCAGGTATGTTCGATAGGATTCATCTCTGGAGAACATGCTGGCCACTCTAGTCGAGGGATGTCGTCATCCTCAAGGAAGTCTTTCACAAGATGTGCACGATGGGGTTGCTGATCGTCGTCCATGAAGAGGAATGCCTCGCTAATATGCTGCCGATATGGTTGCAGTATCCGTCGAAGGATAGCATTCACGTATCGTACAGCCGTTACTGTGCCTTCCATGACCACCAGCGGCGTACGTCGGCCACGCATAATGCCACCCGAAAACAGCAGGGAACCTCCACCTTGCTGCACTCGCTGAACAGCGTGTCTAAGGCGTTTAGCCCGTCTGGGCTGCCTCCAAGCTCGTCTCCGACGATTGCCTGGTTGAAGGCATATGCGACACTTATCGGTGAAGAGAACGTAACGCCAATCCTGAGCGGTCCAATCGGCATGGTGTTGAGCCCATCTGTACGGCGCTTCATGGTGTCGTGGTTGCAAAGATGGATCTCGACGTCGGGAGTGAAGTTGCGCATCATGCAGCCTATAGCGCACAGTTTAAGTTGGAACACGACGTCCTGTGGATCCACGGAAAGCATTATTCAACGTGCTGGCGTTACTGTCAGGGTTTCTACGAGCCATGATCCGTAGGTAGTGGTCATCGACTGCCGTAGTAGCCCTTGGGCGGCCTGAGCGAGGCATGTCATAAAGTTTCCGTGTCTCTGCCTCTTTTCCATGTCCGAACAAAGTCACTTTGGTTCACTCCAAGACGCCTGGATATTTCCCTTGTTGAGAACCCTTCCTGACACAAAGTAACAATGCGGACGTGATCGAATCGCGGTGTTGTCCGTCTAGGCATGGTTGAACTACAAAGAGCACGAGCTGTGTACCTCCTTCCTGGTCGAATGACGAACTGATCGGCTGTCGGACTCCCTCCGTCTAATAGGCGCTGCTTACGCATGGTTGTTTACATCTTTGGGCGGGCTTAGTGGCATGTCTGAAAAGTCAAAGGTATTGAGTCTGTGATTCAATATCCACAGTCAACGTATATCTTCCGGATTTCTGGGATATGGGGTGATATAAAATTTTTTTGATGTGTGTATTTGAAAGGGTGAGCGACGTGAGATTTTGCTATATCTTGCATATAACAGTTCTTTCCACACAGTTATCCTGTTCTAAATCAAGAATCACAAGCTGTGTAAGGAGGTCTGAATAAAATATAGACATTACAGTACACCCGACAGTCCCTTTTGGATGCACTGTGTGAAAGGAAATACGGTCAGAGAATTAATGTGATTCTGCAATTTCACCACACAGTAATGTATGGAGAGTGTAGTGGCTCTTCGTCCACAACATACGGTTTAACAGTATCCCAAGTTCGGCAGTTCTGTGTATTCACAGCACCACATAGTGCCTCCTCATTCCACAGAATATTGTCTGGTCACATATCACAAACTTCGATCAGTACCAGAAATCGAAGAACAAATTCAGAACGTTGTTAAGAATAATTAGGTTTCAGTTGCCGGACCATCTGGGTCTTGCACAGTACCAGTTAGAATAGACCGCAAAACTTTCCCTACTGTTGACCATGGGATGGACGATTGTTGTGACTCTACAGTGAGCACTATCACTTCCCTGGGCACGCACTGCATTTTCAATACACCAGCAGCAACCTGGTCCTCTTCCAGCTGCCACATCACACTCACCCGTGTTTTCGAATTTGATTATCATCTTATTGAAACCATTTAATGAAATCGGACTCTCGTCAGATCTATCAGTAGGTGTTAGTCTCTCAATTTAGCACTCTTACTGCTTTTCTTTCCATCAAATAGTTTCACTAGTAGGGCACGGTCCTTTTCCCAATATCCATACCGTTCACTCACGTCATGGGTTGTCAAATGACAGCCTTGGTATTAGAGGTCATACGAACCGCTGACAGCGCCAGATTGTCACCTGTTACTCAATACTGGAACTATTTTTTCTTCTAGCATTAATCTGTTAGTATTAAAGCATAAGCATAGCTACCGATTTCCGTGGGTTGCTGCACTTTCATTGAAACCTCCTAATTGGTAGTTTACGATGATTAAGTGGATGAGTAAGACGGCATTGCATCATGATGAAACGGAGGTCAGATGTAATATGGTTGTACAATGCACCCGTTAATCTTGTTAACGCTATCATGCAACAGTGTCTTCCGATAACCATCGAACCTGCACTATCCAGAGGATTACAAAGTAAGAGGATTTATTTTTATTTTTTATTTATGGTAGGTGTCGTTCAGAACTCAAATATCGGTGGTCAAATGCGGTTAGAAGCAAATATAAAAAGTACATGAGGAAATCGATTTTGAATTTCTCCGATCGTCGCTAACGTGCTTAGGGAAGTTTGATTTTTTTCAGATCTTAAGTTTGGCAGTGAGGCAGAAAGGTCGCGTACCATCTGTGTGGCAGGCGTTCAATTCTCAGTTTGGTCTACATTTTAAAGAACGGTGAATGTTCCATGAAAATTTCTGTGAATTGTGAAACAGACATTTGACGCTTTGTGTACTTACCAAATCATATCATTGTATGACACATAGATCAAGAGATATGTCGGCACAAATAACGGGATGCGTGATAAATTGCAACATCATGCATGACATATAAGCTTATAGCTTCGCAACATATTTCGCAGACAGTGTCACATATTCCTCTGAACGTACCTACCCAAGTGTTCCATGATACGACACATGGCGCACGAGCTATAACGTTATAAAAGCTGAATGCGTGAAAAAATGCTGCATTCTGCATGAAGTTTTAATACGTTCATTCTTTTCTACTAAGATACTCCTACAATCGAGTCAACTTAATGAAATCCCTGACACCTGGAGGCGATTTTGACAGCGTCCAACTGCCGGGCGCAGACATCTGTAGGTGAAAATAGCAGAGCTATGAAGAGGCATTGCCTTAAAGACTATACTTATACATTTGTACATTACCCATGTTTCCTTGTATAGCCGTTTCATAATTTCAAAGATGTTTTCGAGAATATTAAATTGTTTCGATATTACCATATTATTCAACAAACACACTTTAAAAAAAAAAAAAAGGAGAATGGAATGCGTGTGAATTCCTAAGGGACCAATCTCACACGCACACACACACACACACACACACACACACACACACACACACACACACACACACACACACACACACACACACACATGCCCAAGGGGGGACTCGAACCTCCGGCTGGAGGGGCCACGCGATTCGTGACATGTCACCTATAACCACGCGGCAAACACAATTCACTTTTAGTTTCGTTTCTAATAGAAAATTGACAAAACGAATACATAAGTAGTGCCAGATTTGTCAGGAAGATAAAAATAAATATTCGGGAAAGGAATCGACTACACGATCCTCGGATTACCGGCCTGCAGTCTTTCCACTGAGTCAACCGCTCTCAGGCAACCATACAAACACAAATGGCAAGTGTCTCTCTCGACCAGAGACACAAATGCTACATTTTTCGAAACGTTTCGCCATCTGGCGCTCTCACTTCTGCCACTTTCATCGCTAGCCAGGTCCTGCACATACTACATACGAGAGTGGTTTGAAAAGTTCTGGGAACGAAATAGAAAAAAAGTACCTACATCACTAAAACATTTTTTTTTATTTTTCTATGTAGTCTCCTTGTAGACTAATGCACTTGGTCTAACGATGTTCCAGTGCCTCGTTCCTATCTCGATTATCAGTTTCCTCCAGGCCTGCAAAATAGTCGTCAAATGCGTCTATCAGTTCTGCGTTTGAAGTGAATCTTCTTCCGCCAAGAAAATTTTTCAGTTTTGGGGAGAGATGGAAGTCTGGCGGAGCCATATGAGATGAATAAGGCGGGTCGGCCAACAATTCATACCTTAGACCGTGTAATTTTTTCCATGGTGACGGCACATGTGAGCGGGCGCGCGTCAGGATTAGCGGCACCCATCTTGCAGATAATTTTTTCATTTCTAATTCTTTAGTTAAAATGTGATATACCTTTTGCAGATGACATCTGGAAAGCGTGAGAAATTTCGCGCACTTTCAATCGGTCATCCTCCATGACCATTTTGTGCACTTTCACAGTGATTTCTGGAGTAGTGACACATTTTGGACGACCACTGCGCGAATCATCACCTAAGCTCTCCCAACCAAATTTGAAATCATTTGCCCACTTTCCAACACTTGAATAATAAGGAGCAGAGTCCTTCAATGTATTCTGGAAATTGGGATGAATGTCTTTTGCTTTCATACCTTTCCTTACGAAGTACTTAATCACTTCTCGAAACTCGATTTTTTTCCATCTTCGCAAAACACGACGTGGGAACAACAACAGAGCCGGGTCACCAGCACAACTCTCTTCCAAGGGCACTCACGTGGCACGTGTTTAAAGGCAACAGTCCACTCAATATTACGTGAACAACTCGTTGCGCTATCGCTGATCTCTTGAAGTTATTCCGAGATACACTCTCGTATCTGGAAGAAATCGGTGATGATGAGTTGGCGCGGTCCACTTGTAACTGAAAGAGATTTTCGCATAACTGTGTCCTCTAATCCACTCTGAATGCTATGTAATTCTATCAAATTACTGAAAGTTTGACTGTACTTCGGGAGAAAGTTGGTGCAATCCTTACGTTAGGCTGTAACGTTTTATTTAGCAGACTTCCACGCATCATTTCAGTTATTCGCCGGACCAGCGTCTTGTTTTCTTTTTGTTCTTTATACGCAATGCTGAAGTCGGTGTAAGAAGTGCTTAGTCTGCATTGTTAATCATTCCGAACAGAGTTAAAAACATATTGCAATATAGCTGCTTCAGAAATGAGGTTATATTTGAGAAATTTTGCCGGTCGCTGTGGCAGAGCGGATCTAGGCCCTTCAGTCTGGAACCGCGCTGCTGCTGTGGTCGCAGGTTCGAATCCTGCCTCGGGCATGGACGTGTGTGATGTTGTTAGGTTAGTTAGGTTTAATTATTTCTATGTCTAGGGGACTGATGACCTCAGATGTTAAGTCCCATAGTGCTTAGAGCCGTTTGAACCATTTTTTGACGAATTTTATTAGTTTTTTGGCGTTCTTATATTTCAAACACGTGGATAGGAAACAGCCTATTTGATAAACAAATTGTATCGTTTACAGAGGCATGTAGAGCCCACATGCCGTTTCAGGAAGTGTGTCTACACGACTCCCTTGATAATGTTCTTCTGTTTAAGCAGTACCGATGATGTATTATCTGGTGGCATATTTCTTCTCCTCGTTCCTATAATCACACGCTGCATAGAAAGTCTCCTATAGGCTACCTGGTTGCAGGCTTATACCGAATGTCTTGTGTCACACAAGCCCCACAATTCCCCCAGTGCAGATTTTGTTGGGTAGCCGGCGTCGGACATAGCTTTAGTGGCGCAGCTCGCCCATAACACAGCGATATCGTGGGGATGACTCACTAATTTACAGTGTCTATACAGTGCCACGCGCCGTTAATTAAAATTCACCGGCGAAATTAAACTCAAATATTAGTTCTCGTAGAAGGGCGCCGTTTAACGACGGAAGGATCCATCAAGACCACCCCAGGCCACCTCTTTTCACAGAGGCACCCAACCCCCTAGCCCCTCACCACACCCTACCGGCCTATTGCCCTTCTCTTCCTTTTTCTTTCACAGCCCAGGGCCCGCGCCGGTCTCTTGATCATCCAGGGGGCTTTTCTAACATCGTTCTTCCCGTCGAGCAGTTCGTAAACCTTTAATACTCCGGCGTAATAGTTGGAATAAAATTTACAACGCCCGGCGAATATTAAGGAGCAGGTCTTAAGCTGCCTGATTAATTGGAGCAATAACTTTAATACGAGTATTATGTCCGTCATTGTGCGGAGCCCATTAAAGTACTTTACATTAGATGCGTTAATGACCATCTTAAGGATAAAATAAAAAACATGTTGAAATTTTATAGCAATAAACATCCTGCGTAAGAGTGATTTGCATTTCAGGGATGTGACAGATCAGTGCTCCCACGCAGTAGAGTTTCTCTGTTGTACTAATTCACAACTTTTGGCTTACAAATTATTGTAAGTGTAGCTGTAATCGGTGCCATATAGCCAAGGAGGAATGTATTTTTCATCCCTTTCACCTGGATTCTAATATAAGCCATCTGAAACTACTGCCATCTGTCCATTGTGAACTAAACCTATCCGGACGTTGTGGCCGAGAGGTTCTAAGCACTTCTTTCTGGTACCGCCAGACCGCTACGATCGCAGGTTCGAATCCTGCCTCGGGCATGGATGTGTGTGATGTCCTTTCTTAGTTAGGTTTAAGTTGTTCTAAGTTCTAGGGGACTGATGACCTCAGATGTCAAGTCCCATAGTGCTCAGAGCCATTTCAACCATTTCAATTAAACCGAATGCACTTCTATCTTTATCCTGAACCACTAGACCTATGAGTGCAGTCCATTAAAACTATACAGGGCATCATTACATTGACATTACCAAAATAGGTACAAACAATGATAGGAATTTACAACTATTAAATGTTATGAAATATAAAACCAGCTACCATAAGTTAATGTTGGGCCAACCTGGGCATAAATACAATTACAAAGCGGACAAGCTATATTTGGATTATAAGTTGGCTCCTGATAAGTGAGCCATTGGTTTGCTATCATGTTAGTTTCCTATCAGGCTATTGGTTTCGACAGAACTGCCTTTACTCGCAAGGTACACGTATCACAGCGCAAACGTTGTTAACCCGGGGCCTAACTGATAAGTGCTGTGTCAAATCCTACTCTCACTACTCCTCATAATTACAAAAGGCTGTCAAATTAAAACGAGAGAAATGGAAGAAAAATTAACTCAACCGTTTATTATTACAAAAGTAATCGCAATAGCTACTGGGGGACAGGATGGGAAATGTCATTATGAAAAAATGTTTGCCGTTACCTATGGAACCGCGATTCTTGTCAGGCGTTCTCCCCTTCGTCCGAAGCAAAACGATGGCCATGAGTATGTTTCTTCAGGGGTCCGAAATATGGCAATCGCATGGGGACAGAAAGGGATCGTATGGAAAATGTGTAAGGGCTTCCCAGAGAAACGTCTGTGGTGTTATCGAAACAAGCTTTAAGCTATCCGTCAACATTCCTGAATGTTTTGTCTTGAAGGTACACATGTCAGTATGTGGACATTTTGCAAAGAGCTGAAGTGCAGTGTTTAGTCTAACCGCCAAGGTGGTATCATTCAGTTGCAGAATAATGTGGAAGATGGCAGTCTAATCACCACCCCCTCACACTAAATTCCGCAGTGATGTAAATTATATGCGTTTTAATGCAATTTTGCTATACTTTTGGTCGAAGTTTTGTTTCCGTTCAACAAATGAGTGGCTATGATGTCAAAGGATAATGATTCCTCAGTCATTTCTTTTCATAACCTTATCTTTCAGTTAAGATTCCAAAAGCGCATGCGTACCTCAGTTAAGATTCCAACAGCGCATGCGTAACTCGGAGTAGTTTTCCGGGTCATGGTTTCGGTTCCCTCTGTTGAGTAGTGTGAAGCGGACCGGCAAGCGATGCTATGTCTGTCAGGAAGTCGGCCGGGTGACGTCACCCAGGTACACGCCTGCGTATCGAGCAGTCGTTGACAGATGCTCCTTGGGTGCCGAGCGAGGCCCTTGGAGACAGCAGGGAGTCTTTGTTTCGTATGCACTGGGCAGCATTGGCGCCCCAGACTTCTGCACTGACACAAGAGCGAACAATGCTGAACGGCGGAGATGCGGTATTAGTTTTAGCTTCAGTCGCGGAGGCCGAACTAACAGGCGCCAAATAGAACTCGTTTCGGACTCTGACATGCGGCGTAGACATGCAAGTGGCAGCGCTTTCAGTACCTGATAGCATCTTTGCCAGACTCGGGCGACGAGACAAGCAACGGAGAATAACATGCTTGGCGTTTGTCTAAAGTTTTGTGGGAGAGGAAATTCTACACCAGCGTATTGCAGAGAGATAGCTTTGGCCACGTTTTCTGGCTTAGACGGACACATAGCTGATTACTTATTTCCTCTTCGACATGCAGGACGGAGCGTCAGTATTATTTCATTTTTTTTCTGACTGGAAGTTGCGTTTCGCGTGTGCCAGGCGATTCGTCTAGCGTAACCAAGGCGGCACTGCGCCTAGGATAAGAGGAGAGTTGGGGTCTTGGAGTAGTACGCATTCGACCACGAACTTTGCTAGAGATCGGATTCAGTGTTCGAATTTCGGCGCAATCGCCGGCTGGGGTGGCCAGGCGGTTCTACGCCCTACAGTCTGGAACCGCGCGACCGCTACGGTTGCAGGTTCGAATCCTGCCTCGGGCATGGATGTGTGTGATTTCCTTAGGTTAGTTAGGCTTAAGTAGTTCTCAGTTCTAGGGGACTGATGACCTCAGAACCGTTTGAACCATTGTTTTCTGTTCGGCGCAACCAGCTGTGGAGACAGAGAGCGGGCGCAGAGCTGCGACCTCAACCTGCAATCTGCGAGTCAGCCACGCTAAGGCTTGTGCAATGCGGAGCAGAGAGATTGCACTGGAAGGGATGGAGACCGATTGCAGGTTAGATAACCTGAGTATCTAGCATTTGTAGACTTTGAGAAAGCTTTTGACAATGTTGACTGCAATACTCTCTTTCAAATTCTAAAGGTGGCAGGGTAAAATACAGGGAGCGAAATGCTATTTACAATTTGTACAGAAACCAGATGGCAGTTATAAGAGTCGAGGGGCATGAAAGGGAAGCAGTGTTTGGGAAGTGAGTGAGACAGGGTTGTAGCCTCTCCCCGATATTATTCAATCTGCATATTACGCAAGCAGTAAAGGAAACAAAAGAAAAATTCGGAGTAGGTAATAAAATCCATGGAGAAGAAATAAAAGCTTTCAGGTTCGCCGATGACATTGTAATTCTATCAGAGACAGCAAAGGACTTGGAAGATCAATTGAACGGAATGGACAGTGTCTTGAAAGGAGGTGATGCTGAGGGAATATGGTTAGGAAATGAGACACTTAAAGTACTAAAGGAGTTTTAGTATTTGGGGAGCAAAATAACTGATGGTGGTCGAAGTACAGAAGATATAAAATGTAGACTGGCAATGTCAAGGAAAGCGTTTCTGAAGAAGAGAAATTTGTTAACGTAGAGCATAGATTTAATGTCGTGAAGTCGTTTCTGAAAGTATTTGTACGGAGTGTAGCTATGATTGGAAGTGAAACATGGACGATAAATTGTTTGAACAAGAAGAGAATAGAAGCTTTCGAAATGTGGTACTACAGAAGAATGCTGAAAATTAGATGGGTAGATTACATAACTAATGATGAAGTACTGAATAGAATTGGGGAGAAGAGGAGCTTGTGGCCGAACTTGACAAAAAGAAGGGACCGGTTAGTAGGACATGTTCTGAGGCATCAAGGGATCGCAAATTTAGCATTGGAGGGCAGCGTGGAGGGTAAAAATCGTAGAGGGAGACCAAGAGATGAATACACTAAGCAGATTCAGAAGGATGTAGGTTGCAGAAGTACTGGGAGATGAAGGAGCTTGCACAGGATAGGGTAGCATGGAGAGGTGCATCAAACCAGTCTGAGGATTGAAGACCACAACAACCACAACAACCTGAGTATCGTGTCGGTCTTTCATTTGCCCAGCGATTGTTGTAACTCGATGTGGCATGGGTTGAAAAAGTCGCTGGAAGTCCCTGCAGATGTACTGAGCCATACTGCCTCTATAGCCGTCAATAATTTCGAAAGTACAGCAATTTGTGCGAGAACTGATCTCCAGATTATGTCCCATAAAAGGCCGTTGGGATTAATGAGGGGCAATCTGGGTGGCCAGTCATTCCTCGAATTCTAGAGAATGTTCTTCACACTAATCGCCAGCAATTGTAACATGATGCATTGTCAGCAATAAAATTTCCATTACTGAATTTCTGCAAATGGTCTCCCAGTAACTGAACATAATTATTTCCGGTTAATGATCGATTCAGTTGGACCAGAGGACATAGGCATCTAGAAAAACACAGTCCACACCATTATCAGCCCCATAAGTCTGTATAGTGGCTAGTTGGACCACCTCGGCCCATGGCTTCGTGGAGTATGTGTCACTCTCAAACCCTACCATCAGCCCTTAGCAAGTGAAATCGGGGCTCACCTCACAGGGCCACGGTTTTTCAGTCGCCTAGCGTCCAACCGACGTGGTCACGAGCCCAGGAGAGGCGATACGCGCTGTTTCGCGCTGTTAGCAAATGCATTCGCGCCGATCGTGTGTTGTCATAACTCATTATCGCTGCATGTTACCGCAGTGTCCTATCGGATACGTTCGTATTACGTCCTACATTGATTTACGTGATTATGTGACACGGTGTTGCCGGTTAAGGCGCTCAGTCCGGAACCGCGCGACTGCTACGGTCGCAGGTTCGAATCCTGCCTCGGGCATGGATGTGTGTGATGGCCTTAGGTTAGTTAGGTTTAAGTAGTTCTAAGTTTTAGAGGACTGATGACCACAGATGTTAAGTCCCATAGTGCTCAGAGCCATTTGAACCATTTGAACACTGTGTTGCTTGTCTGTTAGCGCTGACAACTCTACCCAAACAACGCTCCTGCCGGTCGTTAAGTGAAGGCCGTCGGCCACTACGTTGTCGGTATTTCGGTAGTCACTTGACTCCGTGGATCGATAAATATTGAAATCCCCAACGATTTCGAAAAGAAAATGTCGCATGCTTATAGCTCCAACTACCTTTCCGCGGTCAGAGTCTGTTAATTCTCGTCGTGCGTCCATAACCACATCGAAAAAGTGTTCACTGGAATCACTTGAATACGAACGACAGCTCCGCGCTAAGCCGCGCCGCGCTACGGACCTTCAGTGGGCATGTACTTCAACCCGTGTGTATATGGAGTTGGTGAGAGATGGGGACATCGTGGGATGTTTGTCGTCTGGGCGATCCGTCAGTGGAGGTCGTCACTGGCTAACTGATGTGGTCGACTAGCAGCGCCTGTATTTTCGGATTGTGAGAAACTTACGTCTTCTGATAGAAGAGTTGCGCTGTCTCGCGGAAACGTTGCCGCAGTCGTTGGACTCCGGCAATCTGGTGTGCAACCGCCGAAGGGAAGATGCGATCCAAGTGGAGAGCAAGCCGGAGGGCTCGATTTTGCAGGGTCTGCAGCTTCTGGACGTGATCGTCAGCAGCATTCCTCCAACCGCCGCGGCGTACTCAAGGACAGGGTGGAGCAGCGCTTTGAAGAGAGTCACTCCCAGGTGAGGAGGTTAAGGAGGGGATGCAGAAGACTGAGTCTTCCTAACGCCTATGGCCTGACATCCGCGATATGTTGGCGCCACGTAAGACGGCGGTCGAGCGTGACGCCCAGGTAATGTGCGTTGTCGCTCCATGGAACAGCACTGCCGGCGATTGTCAATGGTCGGATGTCCAATGGGACGCGACGGCAGGTACCAATGAGGGCTTGGGTCTTCGCTTCATTAAAGCGAAGACGCCACCTGACCGCCCAACGGACGAGATCGTCGCATGCGAGCTGGAGCCTCTGCTGCAGAAAATGGGGCCCCATACTTCGGGCGGAGACAGCAGTATCATCCGAGTACAGAGCCAGCTGTACGCTGTCAGTCTTCGGAGTATCCGCGGTGAACAGGGTGTAGAGGATCGGCCACAGGACCGACCCCTGTGGCACGCCTGCCCGGATGCGGCGGTCGGTGGACGTCCCAGTCTGGGCCCGCACGTGGAACGTCCGATCTGCCAGGTAACTGAGGATGAGGCGAACATGTGGCACGGGGAGCCCCTGTAGTAAGAGTTTGTACAGGAGTCCCTCGTGCCACACGCTGTCGAACGCCTTCGAGACGTCCAACAAAATGGCTCCAAAGTATTCGTGGCGATCCATAGCATCGAAGGCTTCTTCAACGAGACGAAGTAACGGCTGTTCCGTAGAATGGCCTCTTCGAAAACAGAACTGCTCTTCGGGGAGAAGAGACATACGGCAGAAGACTAAGTGGCCTATAGTTGTTCGCAAGCCGGAGATCCTTTACAGGTTTCGGACCGTTCGAATCATTTGGATACAGACGGCAGATGACTAATTGGCCTATAGTTGTTCGCAAGCCAGAGATCCTTTCCTGGTTTTGGACCGTTCGAATCATTTGGAGACAGACGGCAGATGACTAATTGGCCTATAGTTGTTCGCAAGCCAGAGATCCTTTCCTGGTTTTGGACCGTTCGAATCATTTGGAGACAGACGGCAGATGACTAATTGGCCTATAGTTGTTCGCAAGCCGGAGATCCTTTCCAGGTTATGGAATGGCCACTATCGCGGCATGTTTCTAGGCAGTGGCATAACAGACAGAGCGGACTATCTCCTTAAAGATCGCAATCAGTTGGGCATGAGTGGGAGGTGGAAGCAGCTTGAGGATCCCGTTGTCGAGATGGCGCAGAGATTCGGCAACCTCATCAGCAGTAGTGCCGATCTCGTCCCCCTCCCCCTGCGGAGGCAGGAACACCAGTAACCTGGTGGCGACCTCGTAGATGGTAGCAGCGTCGACGGGGACGTCAAAGGGTCGCAGACGACCCGTTGTCCATCACGAAGTCGAGGAATCCTCTGGGAGCACTGTAGGAAGCTTTTCGTTGCTTGCCAAGCCGATTGGTCGTCCAGCCGCAGGCAGGCCACTTTGTGTAGTGTGCGTACTGTAAGACCTTCGGTACACACACCATCAGATTATTTGACTTGTCACTGTAACGAAGGAGGCTAGTGTCAGCAATATGTCTCGTGGTCTTATCGTGGCGTGTTTATCTTCTGCCGTTAGGTCAGACGATAGAAATGCCACCTGCACGCTCAGAGTAGCAGATTGACGGTGACCAACTTAAAACAGAACTTGATTAATTTTCACACACATTTATTAAAATAATAACAAGCATAAAAATTATTTAAGTTGGTTCTGGGTGCTATTTACAATTGACAATCTGAAATTCCTTTGGTACTGGTACGTTAACCTTGTTCTCAAATATATCTCTGATACTTGACAAAAGTGTCTATACATTTATCTTCATGGCTATGTACAGGAATAAGGTAATCTTATTGGGCGCAGACTGAAACTTGACTATAGACTGGTACAGACAAATGTAGAACTCTTACAGACTGGTACAGACTAATGCAGACTGGTACAGACTGGTGCCGACAAATGCAGACCGACTAATCGGAGGTCTGTACACTCGTTATAATACCTCACGGGCTCATGTATCAGTGCGCGAGTTTGATCCGCGAAGAGAAAAGCAGCAATCTTATTGGTTGCGTTACATATTAATACGCGGATCGGCGGAAGCAGAATTAGGTTCGTCTCTATGGCAGCGCCATCTTGTTGTGTGGAGACAGACGAGCGCTGTGCCTGCGCTGTTGTGCTAAGCGAGGCGCGCTCTAGTGGGAAAGTTGTGTACTGGCTGACTACATGGAACTATGTACACAACACTTTGTTAGCCCACTCCAGGTGGCAGTGTCGTTCTACAGCAGCCTTGATGTCGCGGGCGATGTGATTCAGCAGACGTTTCGTCCGTGGATGTCTCGAGAGCTGCCATTCACGACGGACGCGCAGTGAGGATGTCCGGCGGCAGCTGTCTGTAAAAATTTCTCGGGCCTCGCCGCAGTGGAGCCGTTGCAGATTCCGCAGCGTGGAGAATGGTCGTGGTAAAGCGCCTCACAGCCTCGACTGCCGGGGCTGGGGCCACCCGCAGGTTGGCAGAGAGAGTTGCGCGGAACTGCTGCCAGTCAGTGCTCCGGAAGTTAGTGGCACGTTCGGGTAGTGCGATGGCGTCAGCATCGATCTCAGACAAGACAGGGACGTGGTCTGAGGAGAGGACTTTCCTCACGTGTGCATGAACATGTTGTCCAATACAATTGACAAGCGCTAAGTCGATAACATCGAGCTGGCCCCTGGGACGCGGGTAGATGGTAGGGTCGTAGGGCCCCACCGGTCGTGCTTCATGGCGTTCCGCTATTTGCAGTAAACTTCTGCCACTGGCACTGACGAGTCTGGAGTTCCAAGCGGTGTTTTTAGTATTGAAATCTCCGCCCAAGGAGAGTTTGCCTCGGGGAGATAGCAATGCGGCAAAGTCGTCAGGTTCGAGCCTCGGTCTCGGCGATCTATATGCTGCAATGAAGTAGATGCGGCCCGTGGAAGTCTCGACCGCAACTCCGGTGGCTTCCAGCGCCGTCAGTGCGGGAAGTGCAATTTGGAAGTGGCGAAGTGTGGAGCGGTCGTAGACGGCAGTGCCCCCACATGCCCTAGGTTGGTTCAAATGGCTCTGAACACTATGGGACTTAACATCTATGGTCATCAGTCCCCTAGAACTTAGACCTACTTAAACCTAACTAACCTAAGGACAACACACAACACCCAGCCATCACGAGGCAGAGAAAATACCAGACCCCGCAGGGAATCGAACCCGGGAACCCGGGATCGGGAAGCGAGAACGCTACCCCACGACCACGAGATGCGGACACACGCCCTAGGTCTATCAGTGAGATAGCACGCGTAGTTTGGCACTCGAGCGTGGACTCAAGGTTTTAAGTGTGTTTAGTTGACCAGGTGCACTGCAGGGTCCTCTTCTCGGAGAAACTGGCCAAATTCCCCCTCTTGAACGTGGATGCCACAGGCATTCCACGAGACGAACGACAACTCCGCCACTGCACCGCCCTTTTATACCTTGAGTATACGACACTACCGCCATCTATATATGAGCACATCGCTGTTTCATAACTTTTGCTACCTGAGTGTGAACCGAAGCTTAGTACCTGAAATTCGAGGATCATACTGACAGTCGGGAGCAACCCATTCTTAAATTTCCGTTTCCAGGGATGTTACAAGTACGTGTGCTATGGCGTGTGCAGTTTCGAAGTATCTCACCTTACTTGTTTTTTTAATTCTAAACTCAAAGGCTCTTTGATGGTTGGTAAGCTTCGTCTATTTATCCGGTTATCTTAACATCAGAAGGTTAATTCTACCACTTTTTTACGCTTGCTGATTGGTCTATTCCGCCACATTTTTACTGCTAGTTACTTTTGGAATTTTCCACTCCAGCTTCGTATAACCTAGAAAACAAGTTTTTTATTTGCTGTTACTGTTGTTGGTTAAAGCATCACATAACCAGTGATTCTTTTGCTTGTGTCAACAATAGGGGTAAAACTTAGTAAAAAGTATGCAAAGAATTAATATATATCTCTAGAGACCTGACTATCTTGCTGGCAAAGATACCTAAAATAAGGTATCGAGCAGATTTAACGCGTTACCCATTAAGAGATTATTAGCTGGTCAATTGACGATGACGTTGCCTTTCTATTCTATATGATAATGTTCAAATTGCTCTGAGCACTATGGTACTCAACTTCTGAGGTCGTCAGTCCCCTAGAACTTAGAGCTAATTAAACCTAGGTAACCTAAACACATCACACACATCCATGCCCGAGGCAGGATTCGAACCTGCGACCGTAGCGGTCTCGCGGTTTCAGACTGTAGCCCCTAGAACCGCACGGCCACTCGGTCCGGCTAAATGATGATGTCTATGTCATTAACTTATTAGCTGGTCAAATGACGATGATGTTGCTTTTCGATTATATATGATAGTGTCTACGTCAGTAACTCGAGTTTTAGAGTCTTGATCTCGATTAAACACCTTTCCGTACTCTTGTTTTCCTTATAAATAACATATTAACCACTATTTTAAAGGTTTATTATTCCAGCAGACAAACTGTAGAACACCGCAAAAAAATCGACCTTTTTTTTTTTACTTAATTCAGCCATGTTTTCACTTCCCTCCTATCTGACCAGACAACGGGCTGCTCTGGAGCACTTGACTTTCCTGTAAAAGCTGCTTTTCCATTGGATTTACACTCAGCAAAACCAGTTACTATGCTGTGAACTGTACAACATGTAAGCAGCTTCAGACGCGGAAGGAGATATATAAACAGATTTTTTTCGAGTGTCCCTTAATGTACTAAACAGTGTCGATTGCAGCACTTTACGCCAGTACTCCAAGGTGTGGCTATTTTCGGCTACTATTGCCAGCGAAAGCATCACATTCGCAGCAGTTTTATTTGCTAGTGCTAAGAATAATGAAAAAAATCTGGTACGAGTCCTTGTCTCCGTGGCAGTAACTATGGCAATGCAAAAAAATATGAAAATCGCTAGAGACCTAACTTGTCTTGATGACAAAAGTGTAGAAACCTGAAGGACTCTATGTGTGGTAGCTGATTGTGCATACGTGTCGTAGATTCTTCGTTTTAGAAATTTTTAGGGATTTGTGGGTTAAGAAATAAGTGAGGCAAAATTTCTAGCACAAGATAGTTATTAATATCTGCTGTATATTTAAACACGGAAACAACCCATTCTTTACGTTTTTTTGTTATTGTTTTAATAATATCAAGCTCAAATTTTAACTTATAAAAAATATACATATGAATCGCGCATTTCTCCCACCATTCAGTAAGTTGACAAATACAAAGAAGGTATGCTCCATATTTGCACTACATACCTTTTTTTGCTATATACTATGAGATATTTGGGGAATTTAACCTTACCTTCCATTTCCTGAATAATACCATTGTTATAGCACTCCACATCGTTTAGCTGAACGCTAGCAGCTCCTCTTCTGCACGGTTTTGTGTAATTTCCGTGTGGAACTTTAAGTTTCTAACTTCTAAACATTCATGGTGGCGTCTGTTTGTTCTATATCGTGTCTCCCTAACACTTCCGCGCAACGACGCCCTGAGCGTGTTTCTTAGGGAATTGACTAGTTTGAACCTGGGACCTGTTGCTGGTAAGGAGACGCCAGACCACACATGACATGTAGAATTCAGAAGAGTTTAGTGAGACTAGCGATGATATAACCAAATACTAAATTATCTCAGCGTCAGCTCCACAGCACTACCTATTAAAGCAGTTTAATACGAACCAAATTTAGTGGAAGGGGTTCAAGGCTTTCCTATTTTTAGTTAGCTGGTAAAATAATGTCGAAAAAGCAGTTAAGTTTACCATTGGAAATTTTATTCCATTCACAAAACATTGTTTATAAATTGATAAAAGGAAATGTTTTAATACAGGATGGTAAAAACCAACTGCGTTTAACAAAAATGTGAACGAATATTCCCTGAATGGGTTTCCAAGTTCTACAATGGATCAAAGGATGACCTATGGCATATCACCTCTATAATCTAGGTTTAAATTAAGTTTCACATAAGAGAAAACTATCAAAATGGTCTACAGTGACCCTCGGTTGTCTTTAATTACTTATCTAACTTGTCGTAAATTACAGTGGCTGATGTGGCTTCTCAATAATTATATAATAGAGAAATCATCGCGTTTCAGATTTTTACTTCAAGTGGCAAATGTGAACACCATGAGCTTTAATTTACGATCGACACTAGTATTGGGCAAAAAGGGGGTGTAACAGATGAGACTTCTGCAGTTCTGAGTGAAGCCTTATGCGCTCAAAAATGTGGCATCGCGTGTAATAGATGAGACTTCTGCAGTTCTGAGTGAAGCCTTATGCGCTCAAAAATGCGGCGTCGCGTGCGGTCATTACCTTGTCGGTGTTTAGGCAGCGGCAGGGCGACAGCGGCCGCCAGCACAACTCCGCTCACCTCGCCATCTCGGAAGCAACTCTCTCCTAACTTCTCCTTACTACAATTTAGCGAAGTTGGTTTAAAAAAACTATCTGGCTGTGTTTTCATCTGACCAATCAGGGTCCCAATGTTAACCTTAAGCTCCGCCTACAAAAATTCTGTCTATCCAATGAGAAACGTTATACTTTTCGTGGTGGGGCAATGTTTTTAAACTTTGCAACGTAACAGAGACGCTAAAAAGTCTCACGCTTAAACCTGCAGCTGGTGTGGTCCTTTTAGCGTTATCGTAAGATCTATACTGTTCTTCTGGAGGGCTCTATCTTTTAACATGGGCTGGAGGTGGTCCTAATGTAACAGACACGCGAAAAAGTCTCACGCTAAAACTTGTTGGTGGTAGTGCCCCCTTTTGTGTTATAGTAAGATCTATACTGTTTTTCTGGAGGGCTCTAGCTTTTAACGTGGGCTGGGGGGTGGTCCTTGACGTAACAGGGATGCGAAACAGTCTCACGCTAAAACGTGCGGGTTGTGTGGCCCTAGTGGTTAGCTGGCGACGTGGGTTTCCAGTCTGTCCCTTATCGTAGGGCCTTCTAGCTTAACACGGTTCTGCTCTCGTCTTCTGTTCTCGTTGCTCCCTGTGTAACTGCGTCTGCCTCACGGTGGGAAGGTATGAAATGCATTTAGGCATTCTTGTGCTAGTCTGTGGTATTCCATTTGCTCACTCGTTACTCGTATTACTTTGGTTAATTTAATGTCACGATTTATTCGGAGCTATGTGACATATTACTGGATTTACTTATCATGTCAGGATTTTCATGGAAGGTGTTGGATTTGCCTGACACCTTACAAACTTGGCTAAAAAAAAAGAAATATCCACGATTGTGCTTCATGTTCGGTCCAGTTTATAAAATTACGCATCATATACGTTTACGCACACACTACTTGTTTAGGTTTATGTAGCAATGGACGGAACGCACGCGCGCGCGCGCGCGCGCGCGCGCGTGTGTGTGTGTGTGTGTGTGTGTGTGTGTGTGTGTGTGTGTGTGTGTGTGTGTGTGTGTGTGTGTGGTTTGTTTACAGGAAAAATATCGTGTCGTTTTCATTTCACTGCAATTTAGCTTTATCGGCCACCTGCAATCATGGTCGAGGCCAATACCAGTGCCAACAAACCTCCCGACTGAGCAGTGTAGACGTGTGGATTCTTGTGTTAGGTTGTGGCTGAGTAGTACAAGGTACTGCTGTGAATATGCTTCCAAAAATCGAATGCGAACGTAATTTGCATCGGGTGAAGCAGCTATATGTCAGGGAACATGGCGCCTCACGAAAATACACTCAGTATAGATTCGGCCAGCAGTGTAGCATCCTAGTGCTGTAGTCTCTCTCTTTATATACGTTAATTTATAAGTAAGCATTAAAAGATGCTGCTGAAATGTACATGGACGCAGGAAATGCTTTAAACCCTGAATTCCGACGTTTTTAATTACCCATCTGGAAGACTGTCTAAGGTACTTACCAGATGTAAATAATATGTGTGAAGTATAATTGTCATGAGAAGAAATGATGGAAGCCCATTTTTTACCGAGGAGATGGTAAATCAGTCTAGTGCTTGTATTATTATAGATATGCCCAGACAGCTATCACACTGCGACGCTAGCTAATTCTTCGCTCATGTACAAAATTCTTCGTGGTGTATGTGAATTGTGATGAAGCGCCTTCACAAAAGCGTACTACGAACTACTATTCTACACTATGCGTATGTACCAAAGGCTTTCCGATTCGACTGATTTAGCCCTGATATAAATGTTCAGATACTTACAGCTTAAATGATTTACGTACACATGGTATAGGCGTAGCGAATTCACTGGTAGTTAAGAAGTCCTCGGTATCTGATTCGAACCTCGCCACAGCTTAAATTTTGAATAAAAATTTTCAGCAAACCGGCCAAAGGATTCCAGCATAAAAAGTGCAAGAAGCGACAGAAGGTACAAAGTAATAAGGAATGAAGAGGTACGATCTAAATACTGTGTTAATGAGTACGTCACTAGACAGTTCAGTTAAAGGGCAACGAGGGATTTAAAGGGGTAATCACGGAGACTGGAAACGACTACACAGGTACAAGAAGGATAACTTCGAAGGAGCAATTGGTAACAGAGCAAATACTTCAGTTGATTGCCGAAAGCAGGAAGTACAAAAATGTCCAGGGAAATTCAGGAATATAGAAATAAAGGTCATTTGGGAATTAAATAAATAAGAAAGGTTGGGAAACCAAGGGCAAATGGCTACATAAAAAATGTAAGAAAAAGGAAAAAGCCAGCCGCGGTGGCCGTACGGTTCTAGGCGCTGCAGTCCGGAACCACGGGACTGCTACTTTCGAAGGTTCCAATCCTGCCTCAGCATGTATGTGTGTGATGTCCTTAGGTTAGTTAGGTTTAAATAGTTCTAAGTTCCAGGGGACTGATTATCTAAGATGTTAAGTCCCATAGTTCTCAGAGCCATTTGAACCATTTTTTTAAAAAACGAAAAGGAATTGAGTGTCGAAAATACTGACTGGGCTTACACAAAAGTCAAAACAACCTTTTGTGAAATTAGTATCAGAGATGGTAACAGCAAGAGTGCAATGGGATTTCTTGTGTTAAATACAGAGGAGAGATCGGGTAGGTGGAAGGAGTACATTCAAGGCATCTATGAGGGGGAAGACTTGTCTGGTGACCTGATGGAAGAAGGAAAAGGAGTCTATAGGGAAGAGATAGGGGATTCGGTATTATAATTATAATTTAAAAGAGCCTTGGCCGACTTAAGATCTAATGAGGCAGAAGGGATGCATAACAGGAATTTTCAGAATCATTGGGGACGTGGCAACGTAATGACTGTTGACGCTGATATGTGGAATGCATGAGGCTGGCGATATACCGTCAGATTTTCGGAAATACATAATCCACACTTTTCCCAAGACTGTAAGAGCCGACAAGTGCGAGAATTACGCATAATCAGGTTAACAGCTCATGCTTCGAAGTTACTGTTAAGAATAATGGACAGATGTATGAAAAAGAAAATTGATGGGCATTTCTCACGTTGCCGTTGGTAATATAAATAACGTTGAAGATAAATAAAGTCACATTCATTGGATTTGTCAAAATCGAAAAAGCATTCACCGATTTAAAATGGTGCGAGATGTATGCAGTACTGAGAAAAGTAGGTGTAAACTATAGAGAAACACAGATAATACACTATATGCACAAGAACCAAAAGGGGCCAATAAGTCTGAAGACCATTAATGAACGATTCGAATCAAAAATATTTAATATAAGGATGTAGTCCGTCGTCCTTACTGTACAATCTAAACATCGAAAAAGCAATGACGGAAATGAACGAAAGGTTCAAGACTGAAATGAAAGTTTATGGTGAAAGAATATGAATCATCAGATTCGCTGATGACGTCGCTATCCTCAGTGACGAAGGAGAATAATTACAGGATATGTTAAATGGAATAAGCAATCTACTGAGTATAGGACGTGGGCTGAAAGTAAATCGAATAGAGACAAAAGTAATGAGAAGTGGTCGAAATGAGAACAGCGGGAAAATTAACATCTGAATTATGGATCGCAAAGTAGATGAAGTTAATGAACTCTGCTACCTAGCCAGGAAACTAGCCCATGATGGACGGAACAAGAGGACATAAAAAGCAGACTAGCACAAACAGAAAGGGCATTCCTGGCCAGGAGAAGTCTAATAGGATCAAACATAGGCCTGAATTTGAGGAAGAAATTTCAATAAATGTATGTTTAGAGCACAGTACTGTATCATGGTAAAACATGGAGTGTTGGAAAATCGTAACACGAGAGAATAAGCGTGGTCAGATGTAGTGCAACGAAAGGATGTTGAAAATTTGGTTCACTGATGACTTAAGGAGTGATGAGGTTTTCCACAGGAAACACATGGAAATGAGTAGAACTGAGGAGATAGGTTGCAAATGCTACATGAGGGAGCTGGTACAGAAGAGGAATATTCTTGGTGAACAACATAAAACTAATGAATAAATAAATAAATAAATAAATACATAAAAATTTAAAAAATAAAAATATTAAAGGGGTAGACATGCCTGCCTGTGATGCAAGCTGCCTGCCACTCACCATAAAGACCAGTGACATCTCTTCGTGTGTACCTTTCAGCTGGCGAACTGGGAGACAGACGGAGAAATACCACATCGTGAGATGTCTGTGTGTGCCCCTGCACAAGAGGACTGGATTTAACAAGGGCTCGATACATAGGACATGGCCTCTCGACGAGAGTGGCATCTGTGGGTGAGTGAAAATAACTAAGCAGCGCCAGCGAGTGTTAGAAACATAGGTGCAGCTCCAAAAAAGACTATAGTATTTGTTTCATATGACGCTGAATTAGCTTCTTATTCTTCAGAATGCTCGCGTTTTCCTGCCTTTAAAATGAAATGTCTGTTTCCTGTGAGACTGGGAATATGAAATATTTTGTTGTAAAATCTTAAGAAGTAAAGAGCATTGAGTAATTTACGAGAAAATGTTAATGACAAATGTATGCTAACTAACTGAAATGATAAAATAGAATGAAAGTAAACTTTACTTTGACCACATTAATTAGATTACGAAAGGTTTCTTTTCTCGTAAAACATGAATTGCAGACCTCAGTTTTTAAACAAAAATTAGTACAAGAGAGTTTTGTTGGAGACGTAAGTAAGCTAAAGTGAAACGGAACCCCATTGCACTCACGTGGGACCGATTACAACTTTATTTTCCGTAATAAGCGCAACAGGACATCCGTTCACGGAGTAGATAAACTGAAAAACCATTACTCAAGAGTAATTCACATTGCAGCAGTTGGCGTAAAATATTTCCTGTGTGATTACAGCAGCGATACAGTTTACTAGCTGAATGGTTTTAAGTAAATTTATTCACCCAGTCTTCAGTAGGGAGGTAGTAAATCTAGCCCCTCAGCACACAACGCCGGACGTACAGCAAAATTTTATCAATTCAGTGGGAAATATATATTTATCTACTTCTACGTATTGTAGACTATCATACTAGAAAGCCGCCACTGCAGTGCGAAAACGAGATATAGTTTATAAATATCCTGTATCTAGTGACATCCGAGTCTTAACTTTCTCTCATGTTATGTTACAAGGGGTTAAAAAATACTAAAACGCTTTATGTACACGTTCTTTGCTCCAAAACAGTAAAAAATATGTAGTAAACATGGGCTCTAAAGTGCATTCCTTAAGAGCTACAACCACTTGTTAATCTTTTATGCTATGAAATACATCTCTTCTACTTCAAGCTCTTTGCTTTACATATTTTTGGAGGAGGTAGTATGGACCGAAACAAGAAAGAAATGTCTAGTAAACTTGGGCTGGAAATGCATAGCTTAAGAACTATGAGTATTTGTTTGGTAGAAGAGATATGCTTCACAAAAGCGAAAATAAACACGTGCTCACAGCTGTTAAGGTTTGTGTTTCAGACCCCATGATTCCATGTTTAGTCGAGATTTTTTTCCTTTGTTTGTTCCATACTACCTTCTCCCAAAATATGGAAGGGACTTTTGCAGTAGAAAAGGTCTGTTACAAGCATCAAAGACGAACATCTGCTCATAGCTCTTATCGGGGACGTTCATGAAATCGACCAAAAATGTCGAATTACAATTCCGTTGTTATTCATTACTAGAGCTCAAGGACAGTAAGTTTCCAAAGTTTCAATGATCGAATCGCATCCGTAGTGCCTACAAACAATTAAATATGTGACGCAACGTTCTTGTCACGTCCACGATTTGAATCAATACTTCCATTATAGCTCATTCCGTGGATTACTTACGAGGAAAATTGCACAGGATATATACTCTTCGGTTTTACAGATCATCTTCAGATCTATTAGGTATCTAATTATTGGTTTTCCATATTTTCATCTGCTGCGGTTTATCAGAATTGCAGCTTATAGCGCAGTTCTTGTGTTTAATGATGCTAAAGTATGTAGGATGAAGGTATTACAGAGAATGGGCTTTACGTTCGGTAATTTCACTCAAGACATCTTGAGTGAAACACATTTACATCGCTCCTCTGCAGCCGGAAATTCAGTTGAAGATCTGGTAAAGGAAAAAGGCAGGAAACAAGAAACCAGAAGAGAAGCCTTGGAGGGAAATAGGACCTTGAGTACGAATATTGGGCCCTCTGAAGATGTGGAATGTGAAGAAATTTTA
This sequence comes from Schistocerca gregaria, assembly GCF_023897955.1. Lineage (NCBI taxonomy): Eukaryota > Metazoa > Arthropoda > Insecta > Orthoptera > Acrididae > Schistocerca > Schistocerca gregaria. Next base: position 189,194,532 of record NC_064927.1, on the reverse strand, counting down.
GGGTGAATTTCAAATTATAATTCCTGAAAAGTACGTTTTTGACGTTAATGTACCTTTTTCTCAGAATATATAAATTAGAAAAACTTGTAAATTTAATTCTATACACACAACAAATGTTGTCTCAGAGACAAATTTAGAAATTCTGAGTGTAAGATGAGATATTCGGCAAAGTGCTTGGAATTTTGCATTATGTATCTTACATCATACTTACAGAATTATCACTCCTTTTTATTGAATTTTCCTGTTTGATATATTTTTAAAAAACTGAAGTAAGCAATGCTATTAAACAGAGAAAACCTTGCAGAATCTCTGCGTTAGATTCTGAGAAAAAAGAAGACCAAAATTATTTAAAAAGGAAGTTTTTAAATTACACACGAATTTAACTATAAATATTTTAATTTCACGTGCAAGAATTCAGTTTCATATAATCCAAATGGTGCATCTTTTAAATTACATACAAAAGGTGTAATTTATCATTTTTATATATATATATTCACTTCTGGCCATTAAAATTGCTACACAACGAAGATGACATGCTACAGACGCGAAACTTAACCGACAGACGAACATGCTGTGATATGCAAATGACTAGGTTTTCAGAGCATTCACCCAAGATTGGCGCCGGTGGCGACACCTACAACGTGCTAACTTGAGGAAAGTTTCCAACCGATTTCTCATACACAAACAGCAGTTGACCAGCGTCTCGATCCCTGAGTCAACAGATGAAGACGTTTGTAAGACAACAGACATCTGCAAGAAGAGTTGGACGACGCTTGCAGCAGCATGGACTATCAGCTGCGGTTACCCTTGACGCTGCAGCACAGACAAGAGCGCCTGCGATGGAGTACTCAGCGACGAACCTAGGTGCTCGAATGGCAAAACGTCCTTTTTTCCGATGAATCCAGGTTCTGTTTACAGCCTCGTCATGGTTTGGTGACATCGCGGTGAACGCACATTGGAAGTGTGTATTCGTCATCGCCAAACTGGCGTATCACCCGGTGTGATGGTATCGGGTGCCATTGGTTACATGTCTCGGTCACCTCTTGTTCGCATTGACGGCACTTTGAACAGTGGACGCTACATATCAGATGTATTACGACCCGTGGCTGTACCTTTCATTCGATCCCTGATAAATCGCACATTTCAGCGGGATAATGCATGACCGCATGTTGCAGGTCCTGTACAGGCCTTTCTGGATACAGAAAATGTTCGACTGCTGCCCTGGCCAGCACATTCTCCAAATCTCTCACCAACTGAAAACGTCTGGTGAATGGTGGCCTAGCAACTGGCTCGTCACAATACTCCAATCACTACTCTTAATGAACTGTGATATCGTGTTGAAGCTGCATAGGCAGCTGTACCTGTACACGCCATCCAAGCTTTGTTTGATTCAATGCCCAGGCGTATAAAGGTCGTTATTATGGCCAGAGGTGATTGTTCTGGGTACTGATTTCTCAGCATCTATGCACACAAATTGCGTGAAAATGTTATCACATGTCAGTTCTAGTATAATATATTTGTCCAATGAATACCCGTTTATCATCTGCATTTCTTCTTGGTGTAACAATTTTAACGGCCAGTAGTGTGTATAGTGTGTAGTTTTCAGAAACTGCCCCCTTGCGTTTTAGGCCCCAGAATTTCTAGACATTTTTTCCTTGGTTCGGTTTAAGTAACCTGACGCTAAAGTTTGTTGATGTTTTTTTGTGACAGACTGTTTAATAATCGAACACCTTGTATGTGCCTTCCATCTTTCGCACATACGGAGCAAGCTTGAAAATCGACGGTGAGCAATATTAATAGATAATCCACAACTGGAAACTGCATACAATGAGGTACTAATTCTGATATGCGATAAATGGAAACACGTTCACATTTTGGAAATTTTAACACAGACCGGATACAGACAACCAGATTGTTTGATGTAGTCATTAGGAGGCGTCTCACAGTGTCAGAGACGGATCGGGGGACGGTGAATCTCGTTAGCGCATTCCACAAGTTATCTGCCGGATCGGCGCGCTCAGCAGTTTTTTGGCCCGGCTGGCGTGGCGCGGCGTGGCGGGGTGCCAAACAGCGGGCGCGAGGAAAGGAACATAAATCAGCGTCCTGGGCGCCGGCAGAATAATTGAACGGCAGTGTTGGCAGCAATGAAGAGCGGCGGCCGCAGCGACAGGCCAGGCATACGGCGCGACGCGCGCGTCGATAAACGTCCAATATACATAATTCCCGTCATGTTGCGCGCGTACGTCACGGCCGGCCGAGCACTGTGTGTCGGCGCAGAGCCGCGGCGCCCTCTGCGGCCCCGACGGAGGCGATACCTCGCAGCGCAGCGATGGGCCGCATTCCGAATTCTCTCTCTGTCCCTCTGTCTCTGTTTCAATTCTTTCTTCTCTCCCTCTGCCATTTTACGTCATACACACAGTCATCTGCGAACAGAGAATAATTCTGCACCGAGGTATGTCAGACCCATCAAAATCAGATAAACTAGAAAAATCTCATAATTCATCAACATAAAGGAACCAGACGGCAGTTATAAGAGTCGAGGGACATGAAAGGGAAGCAGTGGTTGGGAACGGAGTGAGACAGGGTTGTAGCCTATCGCCGATGTTATTCAAACTGTATATTGAGCAAGCAGTAAAGGAAACAAAAGAAAAATTCGTAGTAGGTATTAAAATCCATGGAGAAGAAATAAAAACTTGAGGTTCGCCGATGACATTGTCATTCTGACGGAGACAGCAAAGGACTTGGAAGAGCAGTTGAACGGAATGGACAGTGTCTTGAAAGGAGGGTATATGATGAACATCAACAAAAGCAAAACAAGGATAATGGAATGTAGTCGAATTAAGTCGGGTGATGCTGCGGGAATTAGATTAGGAAATGAGACACTTAAAGTAGTAAAGGAGTTTTGCTATTTGGGGAGCAAAATAACTGATGATGGTCGAAGTGGAGAGGATATAAAATGTAGACTGGCAATGGCATGGAAACCGCTTCTTAAGAAGAGAAATTTGTTAACATCGAGTATAGATTGAAGTGTCAGGAAGTCGTTTCTGAAAGTATTCGTATGGAGTGTAGCCATGTATGGAAGTGAAACATGGACGATAAATAGTTTGGACAAGAAGGGAGTAGAAGCTTTTGAAATGTGGTGCTACAGAAGAATGCTGAAGATTAGGTGGGTAGATAACATAAATATGAGGATGTATTGAACAGAATTGGAGAGAAGAGGAGTTTGTGGCACAACTTGACAAGAAGAAGGGACCGGTTGCTAGGACATGTTCTGAGGCATCAATAGATCACAAATTTAGCATTGGAAGGCAGCGTGGAGAGTAAAAATCGTAGAGGGAGACCAAGAGATGAATACACTAAACAGATTCAGGAGGATAAAGGTTGCAGTAAGTCCTGGGAGATGAAGAAGCTTGCACAGGATAGAATAGCATGGAGAGCTGCATCAAACCAGCCTCAGGACTGAAGTCAACAACAACAACATCTAGATATCGAAATAGATGGTTCAAATGGCTCTGAGCACTATGGGACTTAACATCTATGGTCATCAGTCCCCTAGAACTTAGAACTACTTAAACCTAACTAACCTAAGGAAATCACACAACACCCAGCTATCACGAGGCAGAGAAAATCCCTGACCCCGCCGGGAATCGAACCCGGGAACCCGGGAGTGGGGAGCGAGAGCTCTACCGCACGACCACGAGATGCGGGCTATCGAAATAGACGACAGAGGGATAGAGAAACAATTAGAATTGCTCAGAAGAGGAAAGGCCGCTGGATCTGATGGGATACCAGTTCGATTTTACACAGAGAACGAGAAGGAACTTGCTCCCCCTTCTTGCAGTGGTGTACCGTGGCTCTCTAAAAGAGGGTAGCCTTTCAAATTATTGGAAAAGGGCACAGGTCATCACAGTTTTCAAGAAGGGACATCGAACAGATGTACAGAACTATACACCTACATCCCTAACGTCTATCAGTTGTAGAATTTTGGAATACGTATTACGTTAGAGTATAATTACTTTTCTGGAGAATAGAAATCTACTCTGTATGAAGCAGCATGGATTTAGAAATAGACGATCGTGTGATACCCAGCTCGCGCTATTCGTCCACGAGACTCAGAGGGCCATAGACACGGGTTCACAGGTAGATGCCGTGTTTCTTGACTTCCGCAAGGCGTTCGGTACGGTTCCACACAGTCGTTTAATGAACAAAATAATAGCATATGGACTTTCAGACCAATTGTGTGATTGGACTGAAGAGTTCCTAGATAACAGAACGCAGCATGTCACTCTTAATAGAGAGAAGTCTTCCGAAGTGAGAGTGATAAATGACCTTGTGGCTACCATCGGAAGTTCACTGAGGCTTCTTGCGGTTCATGCTGAGGTATAGCGAGAGGTTGTAACAATGGAAAATTGTACTGAAATGCAGGAGGATCTGTAACGAAATTACGCATGGTGCAGGGAATTGCAATTGAATCTCAATGTAGACAAGTGCAATGTGTAGCGAATACATAGAAAGAAAGATCCTTTGTCATTTAGCTACAGTATAGCAAGTCAGCAACTGGAAGCAGTTAATTCCTTAAATTATCTGGGAGTAGCCATTAGGAGTGATTTAAAATGGAATGATCATGTAAAGTTGATCGTCGGTAAAGCTGATGCCAGACTGAGATTCATTGGAAGAATCATAAGGAAATAAAGTACAAAAACAAAGGAAGTACGTTATAGTACACTTGTTTGCCCTCTGCTCGAATACTGCTCACCGGTGTGGGATCCGTACCAGATAGGGTTGATAGAAGAGATAGAGACGATCCAACGGAGAGCAGATCGCTTCGTTACAGGATCATTTAGTAATCGCGAAAGCGTTACGGATATGACAGATAAACTAAAGTGGAAGACTTTGCAGGAGAGATACTCAGTAGCTCTGTACGGGCTTTTGTTGAAGTGTCGAGAACATACCTTCACCGAGGAGTCAAGCAGTATTTTGCTCCCTCCTCCGTATATTTCGGGAAGAGACTATGAGGATAAAATCAGAGAGAAAGGAGCCCACACAGAGGCATACCGACAATCTTTCTTTCCACGAACAATACGAGACTGGAAGAGAAGGGAGAACCGATTGAGGTTTTCAAAGTACCCTCCGCCACACACCCTCAGGTGGCTTGCGGAGTACTGATGTTGATGCAGATGTAGATACATTTATTAAATTCATCAAAACTATCCATCAACCAATCGCTTAGATTCAAACCGTCATCTGACTACATCCTCATGCACTACACTCATACATGCCATTCAAAACTACACTGTAGCCCCAAATAAATTCGGTATAGGCATCCGTATTCAAATGCAGACAAATCTAAACAGGCAGAATACGGCGCTGTGGTCGGCAACGTCTATATAAGACAAGCCGTCTGGCACAGTTGTTACATCGATTACTGCTGCTACAATGGCAGGTTATCAACATATAAGGAAGTCTGAATGTGGTGTTATAGTCGGTGCACGAGCGATGGGGAACAGCATTTTCGAGGTAGCAATGAAGTGGGGAATTTCTTGTACGAGCATTTCACGAGTGTACCGTGAATATCAGGCATCCGGTAAAACATGAAATCACCGACATCGCTGTGACCGGAAAAAGATCCTGCAAGAATGGGACCAACGACGACTGAGGAGAATCGTTCAAGATGACAGGAGTGCAACCCTTCAGCATACTGCTGCAGATTTCAGTGCTAGGCAATCAACAAGTGTCAGCGTGAGAACTATTCAACGAAACATCATCGATATGTGCTTTCGGAGCCGAGGCCCACTCATGTACTCTTCATGACTGCACGACACAAAGTTTTACGCCTCGCCTGGCCCGTCAGCACCAACATAGGACTGTTGATCACTGTAAATATGTTGCCTGGTCGGACGAGTCTCATTTCAAATTGTATCGAGTGGATGGACGTGTACGGGTATGAAGAAAACCTCATGAATCCGTGGACCCTGCATGTCCGCAGGAGACTTTTCAAGCTGGTAGAGGCTCTGTAATGATGTGGGTCTTGTGTAGTTGGAATGATATCGACCCCTGATACGTCTAGATAAGACTCAGTCTTATCACCTGCATCGATTTATGTCCATTGTACATTCCGACGGACTTGATCAGTTTCAGCAGAGCAGTGTGACACTTCGCGCGTCCAGAATTGCTACAGAGTGGCTCCAGTAACATTTTTCTGAGTTTAAACACTTCCGCTGGCCACCAGACTCCCTAGACACGAGCATAATTGGGAATATCTGGGGTGCCTTGCAATATGCTCTCCCGTAGAGACCTCCTCCCCTCGTACTCCTACCGACTGACGGACAGCCCTGCAGAGTTCATGGTGTCGATTCCCTCCATCACTACTTCAGACATTCCTCGAGTCCATTCCACGTCGTGTTGTGGCATTCCCGCGTGCTCACGGGGGCCCTACGCGATATTAGGCAGGTATACCAGTTTCTTTCACTTTTCACTGAAGTTCAGGATAGGCACTTCTGCAGAAGCACTTACCAGAGCTTTCAATTGTCGGACAAAAGACTTACTGATTTCATCTCTCACCATATCACGTGAGGGGTTGTGGTGTTGAAAGGGGGCGGGGACAGAGGGAAGGGGGTACTTTTTACTCACCTTCCAGTCTGGTACTTTATATTTTGTAAGTCTGAAAGAAAATATTGTTTCCAATGACTTCTTATACCAGATTCTGTAACTGTTTTAAACTTTGCAGTAAAACCTTAAGTCTTAATGATCACTGTGACTTCTTTCAACTAATGTCATATTCGTATTTTGTCTCTTTCTTCCACATCTGTGTAATGTTAGAAGGTGCACTGTGAGTTAAAGTCAACGACAATTGACGAAAAATATTTTTTTTAATCTTTTGTAGTGGTGATAAGGTGTAAATATCATGGAAAATACATTCGTGCTGCTAAGACCGTGCTAAAAGGTATTTTCAGGTACCGTACGCTACTTATACATCAGTACCTACTGTATTTACGCGTTATAGAAAATACGATCGTGCTGCTAGGGTTAAAAATAATAATTTGAATGTAGGAAAAAATATTCTTTAGATAGAAATTCATTTCACCTTCATGAATAAGATTTTCACTCTGCAGCGGAGTGTGCGCTGATATGAAACTTCCTGGCAGATTAAAACCGCGTGCCCGACCGAGACTCGAACTCGGGACCTTTGCCTTTCACGGGCAAGAGAGCATTTGCCCGTGAAAGGCAAAGGTCCCGAGTTCGAGTCTTGGTCGGGCACACGGTTTTAATCTGCCAGGAAGTTTCATATCATTTTCACCTTCATGTTAGTTACATACAGAGGATGGCACAGTCCATGACGACATAATGTCAACCTTCTCGTCCTCTTCCTCTCCATGTTCCACACTTCCTTTAGCCGATGGCTTAGATTGGTCTGTTGCCAAGAACGAGGTGCACATTAAAAAGTAGAAAATGTAAGTAGGTGAGGATAATATGCATGTATTGGCTTAGAAGCTCTGTGATTAGTCTAGGTCCAATAATGTGGTGTGCCTTGTGAGAGGTGTGATCGGGGAAGGGATAGAGACGGTAAAGAGGCAGTCTGACGTCAAGCGTTTGCCCTTGCTCATGTATTTAGGTAACCCGAACGTCAAAGGTCAATTTCTACTCCACGAGTACTCTGTTCTCTGACGCGCTTGAACAGTATCGATATCAGAACGCCACAACGGAATGTTTATTGTGACAGCTGCTACAGTTTCGAAATAGTAATCACAAAAGCTGTTAACAGACGGCGCTTTACGCTACAGAACTCCAGTCAGAATGCATAAAATAACTCGGTCTCTGCAAACAGCATTTGCAATCAAATGGCATCCGTGTAAACGAACTACGAAATTAGTCATAACATCTTGTATTTTTCAAGACTCGGCCGTTGTGGTTATTACGGTTGTCCAAGGGGGAAGGGCAAACTATACGGTTGAATGTTAGAAACTTATCACTGAGAGAGCTTAATTTCTAATATTCGATTACACAATCCAACCCCCCCCCCCCCCCTCCAGTACCCGCATTGATAATCACAACTGTAGAGTCTCGAAAACTTGTGATAAAAACTACAACGAGAAATAATATTTTGCAAAATACTGTTCTGAAATTCAGTAATTTCTTGCAGTCAAACATTAAATCTACAAGATTTAATATAAACAACAGGTGTATCACGTTACTCACTTATAGTCACGTTCACTGGTGCCGGTGCAATGGTAACTTATAGTTACGTTGGCATTTAATACAAGTTTACTATTTTAAATGGTCTTGCAGTGAGTTAAAAGAATATGGGAGGTTTCGGAACACGGTTCCGGTACTTTCCGACCAAAATTAGGTGAAGCTCCACCAGCACAGTTAGACACTTCTGGTATACATCGTCTTTCAATATGGCTGACAAAGGCATCGGATGAATATGGAGAACAGTCAATACCTGTGATAGTGAATTTGACTTAATCTAATGCAACGACTCTATAGTCGAATTATTCATCAACAAGGAGAAACACGTGTTCGGTGCGATTTGGTCGTGTCCATCTTATGTGAACCACTCGGAGCCAGTTCCATCCTCCAACACCTGCTACGTGAGGAAACATTGTTCCATAATTCCAACGTAAAGTCTATTAGTTATCTCCTTTCGTAAGAAGAAAGAGCCGATTACGTCTCCGTTGCGTTCCACAGACCAAAACCATACTTCAGCCAAACGGGAAATTTCGGAACCCAGATATTCCCATATTTGCTTATTCACGATAGAATTCGAATGGGAGTTGGTTTTGTCTATGAACCAGACGCACCCAGCAGCAAATTCTGCATTATTAATGACTGTGAGCCTCTGGTTCTCTGGTAACCAGCGGAAACGTGTAGAGTTACACGTGTTGATGACTCTACATTACGAATCGAAACGCAGGTTTGTATTACATGCAGGCTGGAGCGCTTCAAATCAGTCTCTACAGCATTTCTTCAGATGGATTGCCTTGGTGTTGTTCAGTAAGGACGCAAACTGTGGCGACTTTTTCAGTAGTAGCTACAGTTGCCCTGGGGCCAACATTCCTCTCTAGATCATCAGCTACGCTTCTTGTCCTTTATAATTTGGTCAAGAGATACCGAATTGTTTTTTGCAATGGATCTTTTGCAACATTTAATCGTGTTTGAATACTGTGCATTGTTGCTATAATACTGTGTTCCAATCCTTTAAATTCAAGTACCAGAAACACACCATTTTCGACAGATTTCAATCTCTCCCTTTGGTACACTGACCTTCTTTCATGTTTCAGAGGTGGAAGTGATCGCTGTGGATGCTATTTACAGGTCCCATATGTTGCGATTAAGACAGTTATACAGTGCTTGTCATTAATATGACGTTTCGTAACTACCAGTTATGAAGTTCGGTATAAGATTCTTACGGCTTTCGTAATACACGTAAAATCTGATGAATACTTCTGTCGAATACAGACAAAGGTTCTGACATATCGGCAGTGTAGAGGGGGTAGAGGAGAGAGTACGGAGCCTTAGGGCACATCTGTTATGAGATGGACGTTAACAGTGACAAAGGATAAGCTATTAGACAGGAATGCGGCAATAAGTCGTAAATAGTTAATTTCAAGAGCGTCAGGAGTTTGGGGAAGAGACTGTACAGCAATCCCTGGTCAGAAGCTCTCTCTAGGCCGAGCTAGACAAAACTTGCTGATGACAATGTGCTCAGTAATGTATCTCTGCTCAAGCTCCGAAATTTTGTCTGCAGATTTCGGCTTCAAACACAGACAATAAGTTTAAATGTTCCATTAACTAACTAATTGATAATACTGTCATAGGAAATTTTGGAAGAAATCAGACATCGTTTTTCAAAATCATGCTGAATAAATTCAGAAATAAAAAATTCGAGGTGGTCCCTTCAACAGTCTTACTGCTTCCATAGAGTATCTTCCTGGCAGACAACGAGAATAAGACGTTAGAGTTTAAAGTACGTAGATATCAAACAATACCGACCGACAGTTGTACTTCAGTTCATACTGCAATAGAAATGGACCCACAGTTACTCACATTACTGCCAAGAACTGTACGAAATATTGTTACTGCAACTGCAAATTTAGAGTCTGTGGATCATCAGAATCTCAACACGCCTACCAGGAAAAAGCGAGCACAGGAGACAGTTGATTAGTTTCATCGTCGCAACGTCGAAGTGAGATAATCTTAAAAGTATGGAGCTTATGAAAGTAGTATCTCCCCATAGACTACGGTTCCACAAATGCAAAATGGAAGAGGTGCCAATAACATACGGGCGTAGAGTCACAAAGCTGTCTCCTTGTCGATACCATTTGAAGTATACTCGATATGTATCCAAACTAAGGGTTATCTTCCGTGACAGAGTGAAGTTAATTTACAAAAATCAGTAGAGGAAGGGGAAACATTTATGTCCTTAAACAACATGAGCAACACAATCACTTAAATAATCTTCGATAGCGAGGAATTTCAGTAGTTGTTATGTTAGATAGAACTAGTAAGACTGACTATAAACTTAAGAAAAAAATAATAACAAACCCGTCGATCTTTCCCTCGCAATATCACCAAACGGGCGTCCGCTGAACGTCAGATGCACGGACAAAGCCTGGTGTCTAGCATTTAATTAAAATTATCCCTTTTTTGTGATTTCCGACAGGGTTAGAGCTTAGAGCAGATAAATATATGTGGAACTCCTTAAGATATAGATCATGTAATGTGTACACCTACACTTAATTCTAAAAAAATCGGAAACGTTTTAAGTAATCGTATTTTCCTAAACTTTGGTAAAATATCTTACACATTTGTTGCCGTAAGTGAATCTAAAATAAAACATAGTGTTTTTCTTTCTGGACACACTAATGCCTCTTCATCTTTGTATACTGAGCAGTATCCTGTCCTACGTCCAATTTTTCCCATCAAGCATTCCAGGTCCACCTAAATCAACTTACATCCTTAAGTAAGTGCTGGCTACTCCAGATCAACTCCTCCAAAATCAAGGTAGTAAGTACAGGACAAACCACCAGCACCTACATTACCACAAGTGTCCTATTCAATTAAGTAATGCATTAATTTTTATTACTCTCGCCATCCATCGGTAACTAACATGGAAACCTCAGCACCAGGCAACAGAAAACCCACAGTATTTTAAAACTACTAATAGGCCGAACTTGGGGATTGTATCCTTCCACTGTCCTTCACACGTACAAAACTTTGATCCAGTCCATCCTCCCCTATGCAAATGTTGCAGATATGACCACCCCACATAGGTTCTAAAAGTCCCTCCCAGAAATGCTTGAACTTCATGTACTCTGCCTCGATTCCCTCATCTGCTTACCTTCCCCTAGACGGAGCCATTACCATCTCAAGAAATTTCCACCTCTCCTGGCTCACGCTGATCATCTTAAAACAAACTACACCATCTGCACACTCATCCCCAATTATCCTACTGTTTCCCCCTAATTTCTTATTATAGAATGCAGTCACTCCTGTACCCACCATTTATCTATACACCCTCCACACCCCCTTGCAACGAAATTTCAAGCGTGTGCCTCTCCAAGACCATAAACTCTTCATATGCATTTACCACATTTCACGAAATCAGGCCCCCCATCCTCATACTTCCCTGCCCCTTCTCCCCTTGCTCCTTCTTTTCCTACTGCCTTTCTGCTCTTTAAATTATGGCTTTACAGCAATCTTCACATACGCCTGCCTTCTTGTCTCACAACATCCACTCCCACTCCATCGATATTGAGCATCAGCCCGCCATCCTTATGCCCTCAACCTCCTACTGTCCGCAACGCCCAAGCTTCTCCTCTTCAGCAATATAGACCATTCATAGGACATGGCCTTCCATTTGTAGTGACAGTGACGTGCGATTTTTAAGACTACTGATAATGCACCGAATCAAATGTTTTGACGTACTTAAGTTTTTATGACTTTATGTTTTTATTGTTAGGGTTCTCGCGCAAAAACTAATAAAATCAATCTTCTTATAATTATGCAAAACCTTCCCTCAAATTTCGATGGCAGCATGTGAGACGACAGCCAGTAAACAGTAATCATGGACAGAACGCATGCGTGAAGAAAGTAGCGGTAAACTGTACTGATAGTATCGCCGAAGTATAGCGGAGTGGCCGCGCCGTTTGAGGCGCCATGTTACGGATTGCATGGCCTCTCCCACCGGAGGTTCGACTCCTCCCTCGGACACGGGTGTGTGTGCTGTTCTTAGCATAAGTTAGCTTAAGTTACTTTAAGTACTGTGTAAGTCTAGGGACCGATGACCTCAGAAGATTGGTCTCTTAGGAATTCACACATATCTGAACATTTTAAACAGGCACATGGCCAAGCTATCCACGACGGCAGCGCCATGAATCAGGATGGGCTTGTGGTAGGTTTCCGTAGCCGAGCTGTCTGAAAACAGCAGAGTACGACAATAAGGCACGTTGTACCTCTAACATCACTGTTTGGCTTTATTGTATCGAGGTTGCGAGCCTTTTCGTTTGGGCAAGTCCTTTTGCCATATGTATCGCAGCCGTGAACATCAAGGCACATATCTTACTAAAACGTGTGACTGAGCAAGCGTTACACAGTTTCTGGATAACAGCTGAAGTAATTGATCTTCGTTCGTCTCACGACAGATGTGTTAAATCAGCTGTACTGAAATGATAATGATCTAGATTACTGTAAACAGCATGTTGTGGATGTGCTTAAAGGCACTTCACGAACTATTTGCAGGTAAGAACTTTTGTTCAAATCATTCTGCAGTCATTAACTGCTCACTGTAAGATCTCTCGTTCAAACAATTTTGAAGACATAGTCTAGTAACTTTTAGACAGCATGTCGCATTGGGAATGGGGCAGATTCTAGGATAACTCCGACTTTAAAAGGAATTCAAAGGCACTTAATCATTTTTGTGCTACAGCATTTAAGTTTCTTTGGGAGGTGGATACTGTCAACAGTGTAATCTGGAAGTTTATTGTATTAAAACGATCGCCGATTATGCACTGACTTATTTCATCAATTAAACGAATATTATGAAGTTCCGTGCAGACCAACTGTTTTGTAGAGAAATTTTAAAGGAACATTTTTGTTCACAGTCTTAATGCTAAAAGTTTTTATTCGGTTTTAAGTGTTTACTGGTTTTATGGAGTTTAACTGCTAATGTATTCATTAACTGTAACTACAAGCTAGCCACGTTGAAAAACCACTCTTTCAGAATTTTCTTACTTGTAAGTGCGGAAGCTGTGAATAGACAGTTAGAGCTCCATGCAAAATAAAAATGTGTTTTGAAACAAATTTAATTTTTGGTTGGCAAAGCCACCAGTAAACGCTACTTTCTAAATAACTCGTTCTCTACGATCATTCTAAAAACTTTCAAGGTAGTTAAAAAGTCTTTAACATGCAATCATTAAGAGCAAGAGAAATGTAACAGGCCACAAGTGTGATGTGGGAACGGATCAGCGTAACGTCGCTTAGCTCAACCACTGCATTCATTGAAACTATACGCGAGCCGCAAATCAGTCGACTCTTCGTCAGTTCATTTATAATACTGTGTGTTACTGCTGACGTTCAAATAACACTGCCGGATAAACAAAGCTTTGACCGAACCGAGCGCTGCTGAATGCAAGGTGCACGCTGGAAAGCACAGTGAGCGTTGCTATGGTCAATATCAATTACAGAAAATCAATGGAACAAGTTTGCCTCTAATTTGCACTCTTATACAGATATTTTCGCTAGCAACCGGATGAAAATACAAGTGGTGGTAAGAAATGAAACGAAATATAATTACTCTTTTCTGATGACTCTGGGTAGCTCAAATTGAAATATTCAAAAACTGTCCCTGGATACCCTCAGAAATATTACCAGTGAAATTCTTGTTAACTGTGTATAAGGGGTGTTCAAAAAGAAACCAGCCGGAGGCATAGTTACAGAAACCAGTACCTGTAGTTTAGAAGTATGGACCCTGGCTGTTGAGACACTTGGCCGAGCGGTTCTAGGCACTACAGTCTGAACCGCGCGACGCTACGGTCGCAGATTCGAATCCTACCTCGGGCCTGGATGTGTGTGGTATCCTTAGGTTAGTTAGGTTTTAGTAGTTCTGAGTTCTAGGGGACTGATGACCTCAGATGTTAAGTCACATAGTGCTCAGAGCCATTTGAACCATTTCAACACTTGCCCCATTGTGACACAAGGCGACGAATGTTTGTCTCACAAAATTTCCAGGGCTGCGATGTCAAACAGTTCTGCAAGTAGAGCTGGCAGCGTCGTCCGAGACGAATCCTCTTTAATGGGCACAAAAATGGCCTTATCACAGGGAGAGAGGTCTGGAGTGGATGGATGGTGGCCGAGAACCTCCCATGTGAATTCCTGCAAGAGTGCTGCGTTTGTGTTGGCCGTTTGAGGCTTTGCACAGTCGTGGAGCAGAAAGACTCCCGGGGTGAGATCGCCTGGTTGTTTTGATTTGATCGCTTGGCGAAGCGTGGTCAAGGTTTGTGGGTAACGCTGGGCATTAACTGTTGTCCCATGTTGCAGGAAGTGAATGAGGAGGGGGCCATCTTGGTCAAAGAACAACGTCAGCACAACGACTCACCTCGAACGACGACGTCCAGCTGTACGTGCGGAACTGGATAACATCGCCTTGTGTCACAGTGGGACAAGTGTCTCAACAGCCAGCGTCAACACTTCTAACATACAGGTACTGATTTCTGTAATTATGCCCGCGGCTCTTTCATTTTGAATGCCCCTTATACAATACTTAGCGTTTGACAAATCATTGAAATTTCTTAGCCATAAAATAAACATAAGATCTCTGATTCAGTATTCGTTAATGGCAATAATGATAATAATAATAATACAGTATTAAAAATACTATTATCTGACTAGATCAGATTAGATATACGTTTTGTTTCACAGACCTGTAGTGGCGAGTTCCACAAGGACGCAGATCATAGCACAAAACAAGAATATACTATTAATATTTACAACAAAAAGCAGTTGTACCTTGAACAGACACCAAGTGCTGTGGTCCTCATGAATGTACAGTAAGTAAAAAATACTGAAAACATTTTCAATTAAATGTTAACAACAGACTGTTTACCAAACATGAAAACGAACAATACTCCGAGGAACTTCTTACATTATTGTAGCCACACATCCTCAAACGGAAAATCAGTTTCCGTTACTTATTTGATTTGATCACATTACTGCAATGAAAATGTGCAGAAGTGAGATTTTAATTATTATGAATGGTATTTAATATGATCAATAACTAACAGATCGGGCAATTCTTCGCAATTCCTAGATGTGTTTGGGAACTGTATATACCTCTTAACCTTGTTCTCGCCCCTCTCACTCTCCCCCTCTTTGCCTATACCTTCCTCTCCCACCCTCTCTTCGCTCATCGCGTCCGCCTCCTCCCAATTCTCAGTTACCATCTCCTCCCCACCAAAGTTTCTCCAACCTCCCTCATCCCTCGCTTTGTCCATCTCCTCCTTGCTCCGCTCTCTGTGCGTTTTCATCCTTTACCCTCTACATCCTCCTCCTCTTCCCATTTATCTCTATGACCTTGTGCCTTGTTTATTTTTATTTCAAACGAAACCTCGACTATGATATGAAATCACTTAAAATGAATGATTAAATCCATTGGAAAATAGGAAAACCTATGCAGCTGCTGGGTCTGTTAGTAGCTTCAACTCAGTATTCCTCATAGTTTTAAGCTAAGGATGAGCACGAAAGGGAGGTTTCAGAAGATTCAGATTCCATAGTAGTATTCTAATTATAAGTCGATAAGCTATACTCCTTTCCTCTGACTGACTGTGGCGTAGAATACAAAATAGCACTCTGCTCTGTATTCAATTTTCTTTAAAATTATATATAAAGAGGAAGAATATATATGGAACAAACAGTTGGTCTAATGGTTCAAATCCCCTGACATATGTGTTAAAAGTGACTGCGAGGAAGATAACGAATTCGTACATTTTCACAGCACAGCATTTTCTTTCTCGCAGTCGGTTTTAACGCAAATTATATATAGTGTTGTTACAAAATACATGCTCTGTATTGTTCTGAATGTTATTAGGACATATTGTATCAGTTTGGAGTATAACGGCGAACAACTTTTGGTGATTATTGCTAACAACGTTTATTCTGTATAGGTTAAATATTTATTTACTCATTACATACACTAAATAAATGTGCAGCTAATATCCGTCCGAGTACGTCGTGTATCATGTCTTGATATCTCGTCTAAAAATTTGAAACAAATTAGTAACTTTTCGAGATTTTTCTTGACCAACGTTCCATCTCTTATATATATATGGATATTTAAACAATTGACAGCCTATGCTTGTCCGAAATTTTATTAAAACGCCCTATATAAATTTCTAATAAACTGGCAAGAATGTCCCGAGATTTTTGCTAACATTTTCCCTTTACGTATTATAGTAAAAAATTCTCACTGTCCCTGGCTGACAATAAAAGATTTCTCTAACTTGCTTTGAGACGGAAAATCTTTTTTATAATGATGAGATTTTGAAATAACAATGAAACTGAAACAATCGGCGTAGCTGGTGTCCATGGTCAGTCATCAATATGGTGATGCAAGAGCGGATAGTCGTGATAAGAGTCTGAGTAACCCAACAGTTTTAATCAGCAATACCGACCTGCATAATAATGCATTAAAGAAACCAGAAATTGTAATGTGACTTCTTAAGTCATCAAAAGACAATGAAGGTAGGTTCTTTGATTTTACCATGCATATCTGCATACAGGCGGCTGTAACAGCTGTCGACAATTGCATCACCGCATCAAGACTTCATGCTGTCGCGTCTTACAAATTCTGAAACACATAAGAAATGGGTTAGGACAAAGAATATCTGCATATTAGTAATCATTAGTATTTTATTTGACTGTGTATCTTGTCATAAAACGTGCAATCTTGAAAAAATACCTCGGTTCCTTTTTACGTAGTTACGTGTACAAAGAGACTAGAGAGAGTATGTGTGTCACAAGAGAGTAGGAGAGAGAGTGACTATGAAGGAGGCAAAAGCTGTCTCAGAAAGAAATCAATGTTCATCTCTTGTTCCATCTGACACGTAGCTTTATTGTATTTACGGAACGATCGATAACGCATTTAATTTGGAAAAGGGTGGTACAAAGCACCCTTGAATGGTGTTGACATAGTTTAATTCTTAATCTGGCGACGTTATTTAACATAATAAGATGGTTTCTGTTAACTGTTTTTAATACACGTACTTGTTTCCAATTAATACCTTTTTTCGCTAACAATTCAGTAATCTTCGTCACAAAACATTCTAGAGAATTTCATTTCACATTTATACGTTAGGTTATTGATAACAAATGGTAGTTATTCCTTGACTTGTATGGATATTGTCTTTCACTCACATTAGAGCTGCATTATACTTTTCGTGTTTCATATCTCTCTCAAAACATAGTCATTTCACTGCTAACAAAACACGGTTTCTTTTTAAAAGAATGATGATTGCAGTTTTGGATTTGTTTCTATGATTCTTTATCACAGTGTATTATGTGCATAAGCGTAGAACTGTTGTCAGCAAGAAGGCGACGTGTGACGTGTGATGACACAGGACGACGAGTTGTACCAGCCCAGGAAGCAGGACCAGAGCTGAGACTTGTCTGTCCACACTGACACATGGCGCTGTAGGATGACCAGCGCTTCGTTCAGGCAGGCCTTAGTGCTCATCAGGTTTGAAATCATGGAAGAATCACACAAGAGAATTAGTGATACCTCAGCACAACCTACGGTATTTGTGCTGAAAGAAAAACATTAGACATGAAATACAGAATGTTCGTTCTCGATATCTAGTTTAGAGACATACTGTTGAAATGATTGTTGTATTTATTTTCGAAATTCGTTAAGTTTTCTTCCACCGCTTTTTGTTCCAGCGTAACCACGCAAATACTGCGATTACCTGACAACACAACGCACTCTCTATCTTCTTAATTTACTACAAATATTCAAAACATCCACTATTTGTTAGCGTCTATGTTGCTCAATCTCTTTGCTGTCGTTGACACTCTACGTTACTTGAAATTCTGCAACGACGCCACTTGCGCTTAGTCGGCTCGACATTGAAGTCTGTGACAAACAGCAACGTTGTCGCTATGCTCGGACAAGCGGCAAAGCAGCCGCTTGAGTGCAATTGCAGAGTGCGTAACGTGTGTTTCAGAGAGAGAAATTCAGGATGATGCAGTCACGACGTTTCCGTTGGCACTCAGCGTCTCGCGCCATATTCCACATGTAGTGAAGTACTCGCGAATATAGTTCGGGTAAGCAAAACATTTGTTCTTTGGTAGAGTGTGGGCGAAACAGTTTGTTCACAGATTACAAGTATCAACGTACACCAAACACTCGACCATGTCTAGGTTCAAATCCTTACCTTCACGAACACGTCATTGTAGGCACACACACACACACACAGTATGGTTTCCCATAGATTTCGCTCTCGTTCGCAAATATTACTGTCTCTTGGTAGCCTGTCACAATTTTTTTCATTGCACAGTAACAGTTCGGATTCTTGTACCTTCGCATCTCGACAAGAAACAAATTCACTTATTCTGCGTGTTCTGCTTAGCAACGGTTGTCGCTAGTATTTATGAGTCTACCTTTGTACCTTACAAAAGCGTTTACTTTGTATCTCATCACATCAACTAAAGGAAAGGATGACAGTTACACTGATCTGATTCTACGACGTCGGAATCGGCGATACACTATTTCAGATTCAGACATAGGGGACACACGCTGTATCACGTAGGAAATAAGTGCACACAGTAGTTTTTTCTTCTACATAAAGCTGTCAGAATAATACCTCAAATAGGCCTCGAAGTTTCTTGCATAAATTACAACACCAACAAAATATATACATTTAAAATACAGCTTCAATGAAAAATGTTTACAGAAGGAAAATCTCTTGGGCGATCGCCATGTAAGTTCATGTCGTAGGTATTCATTGGCGTATACAAGTTTAGTTGGTCTTACAGTGAATAGAAAAACTTATAAACAAGTATGTCCAAATAAGTTCATATTACTCGTCAACGTAAAATCATAAGAGTTTCTACAGATAATATAGCTCATGTCCCTTTTACTTCTTCATAAAACACAGCAGTTGCTCAGATAAATTGTTTGTTCAAAGTGTTCACCTTGATTATACATTAGTGTCATAAACACAATAAATCATTCACGTATAAATCTTGATTAAAGATACTGACAGTTTCTTGGTAACACAAACGAATAGTTAAAATGAGATTGGCCGGCCGCGGTGGTCTCGTGGTTAAGGCGCTCAGTACGGAACCGCGCGACTGCTACGGTCGCAGGTTCGAATCCTGCCTCGGGCTTGGATGTGTGTGATGTCCTTAGGTTAGTTAGGTTTAAGTAGTTCTAAGTTCTAGGGGACTGATGACCACAGATGTTAAGTCCCATAGTGCTCAGAGCCATTTGAATAATTTTTTTTAAAAATGAGATTGCTATCTAATAACATGAGTATATTTGTTTTTCATGCTAAACAGTACAATGAAAATACAGAACAGAGAGAATAGATGTAATTCTTCATGGTTTCCCGCCGATCTGTTGACATCGTGGATATTCGGGAATCCAGCCGGATGTTCACGTCGTTCTCGCACGATATTTCAACAGCTTGCGTCGCTGTCTTCTTCAGGTGCTACTTGAGACTGGTCCTTGGGTGGATCGAGTCCAGTATTTATGTCTGAAAGGAGCTGGGCGTCCCCTAATAGGTCCGCCCGAGTCGAGTGTTCCCTCTCTGGCCCGCGCCCCCCAGACTCGGCTTCAATGGACCCCTCCAGTCGCGGAAGTTCCGACTGCCGTCCGCGCCCGTTCTGACCGTCCTCAACGGTTGTGGTCATCATCTGAGGTGTGTCAGACCCGATATTAGATGTTGGGTTCTCTGTCTCATGATTCTTACTATGATTTCCACTTCTGTTTCGTGCTGGGCGCTCCATAATCGGTCCGCACCGCGCCGTGTGTTCCGTCTGCGGTCCGCGCCCAGCCAGGCCGTCTTCTGAACTCGAGTTCATGATCTGGGGTGTGTCAGATCTGGTACTAATGTCGGGCATTGTATTTTAGGAATGATTTATCGACGATATGGAATTTGGCTAGCATGCAGCCACGTAAATGGTCGGTGTCGAAATCATGGAAAAACTGGCAGGATTGCTAAAATTGATCGCTGTACCAACTGTGGTGCTGATTGCAGCACATCAACAATGTCTTTACCATCCCATCAGTCCACATGTACGCTGTTGATTACCACATAATGACTGACTGACATCGGTCGTGCGGTAGCGTTCTCGCTTCCCACGCCCGGGTTCCCGGGTTCGATTCCTGGCGGGGTCAGGGATTTTCTCTGCCTCGTGATGGCTGGGTGTTGTGTGATGTCCCTAGGTTAGTTAGGTTTAAGTAGTTCTAAGTTCTAGGTGACTGATGACCTTAGATGTTAAGTCCCATAGTGCTCAGAGCCATTTGAACCATTTGATTGACTGACATCACTTGTTTGAGATGGAAAGAGAGTTTTAGTGGGAGTAACCCCTTTCGGGTACGGTCTGCACCGCAACAGTGATCACACCTATACATCTGCAACCACGTCTCCGTGAAAGATTCGTTTAAACGTAGAGGTCATCAATGAGGAATCAATCGAAACGGGACACCTAGACTTATGCTACCACGTTAATGTGAAACAAAACATTAAGTACGCAGGTCACCAATCATTCTCAGACAGCTGTTTGTAAACGCGACAAAACACAGCAAAACTCATCCAGTTTCCATAAGTCGTGACCTCTTCCACATTTTTTTTGTCAATAAGAAACATTGTCCCTGTATTTTATTTGGATCATTCTGTGTGTTGTGGAAGCAACAGCAGCATAATTTACTCTCTGTGGTGTCCATTATTCTGTGAGAGCTAATGGACAGAAACGAATTAATGTTGGTTTACCACCTGACACAGACCTTAAAGTCACAGGAGGAAACCAAAATTATGGCGGTGTATACAGCTGTAGTCTTACACTGGTTGGATGTGTTATAGCGGAAGAAAATCAATGTATCAAGCTGTAACATAGGAGCCCTGTCTTGTGACTGATCGTTTGTGAGATACAGTACTCCTACACCACAGGTTGCGAAATTTTCCACTAGTCTGTAGAAGAGACTTCGATGAGTGGTGAGCAGCTCCCACGAACCAATATATTTAATAGTATCGCACTGTATTCTCGAAGTCAGTATGTATACAATATTGGTTTTTGATAAGGGTGCAGAGAGTGACGCCGTAATATATTAATCAGTTTCCTGTAGGATGATGTTAGTGGAGTTTTAGTAGTTTTTAGTTTATCTCTGTTGGATGGTATAAAATAACGGTGTAAGAGTGTTTGGGTGACAGACATGAATGCACCTGAAGGATACAGACCTCCCTGCACAAAGCTGCAGGGAAGGCGGGGCATAGACTCAGAACAGTTACAAGATGCCGAGTGACTGTCTAAAAAACAGCACTGCCGTTTTGCTATAGCATATAGGAAGGAAAAACGGTGACTCGTTTCGAGATATGAGCGTGTCTTGAATATCATTTACCAGTACCTGTAATCGCTAAAAGTCATCTCCGTAGGACCCAAAGCAAGTGTGTGGTTGAATGGCTAGACTGGAATCCAAATCACTGTCAGCGAATCTCACGTGTGCGTTTAGAACCAAGACCACTTTTTATGCAGAGTGACATTAACGTAGCCATAGAGACCGTGTAGTTAAGAACCCGGTTCTTACGCAATATTTATGTTTCCAGCGAGATGGATCCTTCAGCGGTCAGCTTCAAATGTCAGTTCTCAATTGTGTTCCTCGGAAAGAACACCGCATTCCCCTCAGGTATTCCCATTTGATCTACCTGCTGACTGCAATCCGACTGTGGAAAAAGTTACTCGTAATGCAAAGTGACTTTCACGGCCAGTTTAAATAATTACCCTATCAGTTTGATATCAATAACGTGCCGCCTGTCACGTGGGAGCGATGGATAGGTTACAGAAGATATGATGCTTGACTTGCAGATGTTAATAGGTGTTTCTTCCGCTGCAGCAACATCTCTTCGTGATATTTCACTCTCTCTCCTACACATGGAGAGACGATCGTCGTAATAAAATCAGACATATTTTAGAATTTATAGCGGAATACATAATATAAACCTGATCTTTACAACTTCTCTGTGCTGTTACAGTGAGGAACTTCATATGGGGCAAGCAATTTGGTTACTCTAAGGGAGTTCGAAACGGAGAGACGTCCTGTGATAGAGGTAGATCTTAACACTCCGTCATGAGTAAAAAATTAGTTTAATGTTTTAGTCCTGTGATGCATGACATAAGAGGTAATAAAAGATATTTTGCTACTTGATAAGAAAATATTGAGAGGAAATGTAGCTTAGGCCATACTGTTTCAGGATTTTCACAAGAAGTAACGATACGTCATCGATGTGAGAACACGTTTGTGGCCCGATTCCTTCTGTCTTAGAAAATAGCTCGTACAAGAAGTAGAAATCTACAATTCACTTGGTTAATTCAAGGTGTATGCTCAACAAATTTACAGTCTTGGATTGGGTAAAGAAAATTTTTTTAACTTATGGATCTATGTTGCGGTGGAATTATTTAAAACTACTGTATACGTCCAAACTGCAGATGCATTTTCTGCATCGTAGCTGGCTGCAAAGGCGATCTTGAGGCTTCAGCGACCAGACGTGGCGGATTAGCTGAACATGTGACGGGTACAAAGAATGTGCCGACCTGTCTGATATCGCCCACAGCACCGAGAGGTGTGTGCCGGATGAGCGATACAGAAGCAGATGAGTTTCTTGCGTGAAAGAAGATGCAATATGGGTGTGTATTTCCACTGAATGTAATTGATTACATCCGAATTACTTCCACTCAGATCATTCCCGTATGCTCTACATGGCCGAATGTGGTGCACTCTGACATGCACACACGTCCAAGATTTCGGCTGCGGCCACGGCGGCAGTTCTCACCGGCCTCTGAACGTTGGTGCTGGAGTGTATTGAGGAGATTGGAGCACTGCACCTGGACATCTCGGATGTGCGGTTGTTTTCAGTGATCTACATCGTGCAGCCATGAAAACTGCTGCTACAGACTGGATAGTGGCTTAAGTGTTGCGTGTTTAGTGCTTTTCAATCATCGCATTGGACTCTCTTTTATAGGTGTCAGTTGTTGTTGCTCCTGCTATCCTGTCATATGGTAGACTCCCTCCTCCATCCTTGTTTGTCCAGGTGTATCTCAGAGCTGAGAGAACCAGTCAGCTTAGGAATTGTATAGCACTATTGAAAAAGAAAATACACTTAGCAGATCTGTACTAGTCAGGAACTTAGTAACTGCGACGGTATAATTCATTTCGACATTTGAAATTCCCATTATCGTTTCATACATCACCGCTTCCAATCATGATGTCAAATAATAATAAGTTCGTGTTATTTAACGAAATTTCTCATGAAAATGCGTAAAACTGCTGTTTTTCCAAACAAAGTACGGGGCAATGTGAGCCTATTTTTATTTCGAGTAGTTTTAAACTGTGTGAAGCAATTTCTTTAAACGCTATGTTAACGATTTAATTAATATTTCCCACGGCACGTCTTCTGAAGCAACATTTCTGTAATCCTCTTAGAGGTAATTTAATAACTCCTTATGCAGTTCGTGAAATGGAACACAAGAAAGTGCGCCAGGAATGCTGGGACTTCTTACAGCCAATACTGGAATGAAATATCCCTTCCTAGCTCCTATGTCATCTGAAAAGCTAACTACAGCTCTCCCCCCCCCCCTCTCTTTCTCTCTCTCTCTCTCTCTCTCTCTCTCTCTCTTTCTCTCTCTCTTTGTATGGAACGATATTTTCTTAAAGCGTATTTCGAGTCAGTCTGCTACCACCATTCTGACATCGTCAATTTGTGTGTGTGTAGAAGATACCTCATCTGCCTTATATCTCCTATATCACTATTATGTGACCAGATATTAATTATTTATTATCTTGAGCAGTATTTCCGGTTCGAATCCCAGTCAGGGTTTTGATCTGGCTGGAAGGTGTCTCTTGCTCATGCTGGTATCGGACTGGTTGTTTGATGCATACAGACCACTTCAAATGGCAGGGAGAGGACAGTGACAGGAGTTTCTCAGGTATCAATATCAAAGCTGTGGCTCCACCCAACGCTTTTGTTCAGGGACTGGCACGGGAATGCACGTACCTCTGGAGCTGCTGACAGCCGACAGCATTGCGGTGAGCTCTCTGGCGTGTGCTGTGACAGCTGACAGACACGTCACTCCGCGGAGTCCCCAGCGCGTCTTGTTTCTGGGCAGCCTGCATGCGTGGCAAGACGCAAGAAAGTTTTTCAGATGTGGTCAAGAACTCTGTGACAATGTAAATAAGTGTTTCCTTATGCGATCGGAATTAAAAAGTGCCGCTATTGTCTAAATATTCCACACACTGTCATCGATTTCCCACAAAATTCAGTACAAAACTAAATAAACTATATACCATACATGCCTCGTACGCCATAATTTTTTTAAATAAACAATATTTCACATAAAAAATATTCCATACTTTGGAAACGATTTCCCACCAAATTCTTTAAATAAATAAATAAACTATCCTTTACATAGTCTTGTATACCATAAATTGTTTAAATAAGGAGTAATCCACAAATTGCCCAAATTTTTTAAACAGTATGCCATTCACTGAAATCTATTTCCCTCCAAATAGCCAATCAACTGAGTCTTTTTCTCGCTAATTTCCGTGTTGGAGTGTGCAGTGGGAGTACTTCGGGGTTTTCCTCAAGGGGATTTAATTAACTGATCGATTTAATTAATGAGTCAGTCAAATTGGCATCAAAAGTGTGCTTGTATTGGCGAGGAGTTTCCTAGAGCACTTAGGAAAGTGGAGGGTTACGTTGAAGAGGAAGGGTAGGTGGATTGATGCAGGAATAATAGTTTAAGGACCTGACAATCAAAAGGATGGATTATCCCCAGGAGGTCACAATCCACTTAGTAGTACAACAGGTTAAGGGTCTCTCAATGGAAAGAGAGCAATAGATTTGCCCCTGAATGTAGGCAACCAGCACCAGCAAAATACACTCATGCCAGTTTTGCCCCCTACTTCCTATTCCTGCAAAGGATGAGTTAGTGGTGATACAAAAGTATTTTTGCATATTATATATATATATATATATATATATATATATATATATATATATATATATATATACCTATGCTACCACATAAGAACAAGTGTTTCTTTAACACTGTTAGCAAAAATCTTGCAAAGTTCTCGATAATTGTACTTCAGATTTCTACACGAAACTCTAATAGATGTTCGGACAATCATAGGTTATATGTTTTCTTAACACATAATAATACATACATACATATAACACATAAAATGTTTGTAATATATAAAGGGGGAACTTGGTTAGTAAATATCTCCAAAAGTTCATAAGCAATTTTTGCTTTTTTACCCCATACCAATATTTTTAAATTCATGTGAGTGATAAATATATAGAAATGATCTGTTTTAAAGTTAATAGCACTATGGATCGTTTCATAGATACAATGACGCATAAGATCGGATGAAACAAATAATGATCAGTAATTTCCTTTAGTGAGGGTTCACGTCTCCTTCGCAGTTGCTTTCACTTTTTCTGTGTGTGTTTGTATATCACATATGTATTTTAAAAAGTAGCTTATGTCTATCTGTATGTTCTGTAGAGTGTCATGTAAATATCTGAAATACTTTTCTCAAGAGTTTCCGAGTTATTTGGTAATAACCTTTCCAATTTATATAGCATATACGACATACTACTTAAAAATTGTGCGGCCCACGTCGATGAATGTTTATTAGAATATCGTGTAAAACTTTGAGGCAACTCGGTAAATTTTTATGAGAGTATTGTATAGAAAAACTGCAGTCAAGAACTTCCTGAGACTTTTCCTAAAACCTTTCCCATATACATAAATATAGGGTGAGTCGCGTAAGACGTAACACCCAACATTATTCCGGGGGCGATTACACATATCGGCAAGCGGTGTTCGGCGAATCATAGCGGCCTATTGAGCACGTACGTTGGTACATGCACAATAATCACAAAAGACGCTGGGAAATATTGTACGATTGAAGGTCGAGGCGGTCGGAAGCGGCTGCAGACCGTAAAGACGCCTCGCGCAACCCGCAGGCCGAGTTGCCGTGCTCTGTGCAGCGTGCACGGCCTACGCTGCGTAGGTACATTCTCATCCACCATCTTTTAAGCAAAGTGTGGATCACAATAGCAACATGCGTTACAGCACTATACGTGTCTTTTCCAGAGCATTCAAATGATGGTAAAAAAAGTATAGCGTCCCATTTAAAAAACATGTACTTGCCTCATTGTCTCGGTCAATATAAACGTGATTATTGTGCATGTATCAACGTATGTGCCCCATAGTCCGCTATGATTCGCCGAAAGCCGCATGCCGGTACGTGTAATCGCCCCCCGAATAAAGGGAGTGTTACGTCTTACGCGACTTACCATATACACCGTGTTACGAAAAGGTACGGCCAAACTTTCAGACAGCATTCCTCACACACAAAAAAGAAAATATGATATATGGACATGTGTCCGGAAACGCTTACTTTCCCTGTTAGAGCTCATTTTATTACTTCTCTCCAAAGCACATTAATCATGGAATAGAAACACACAGCACAAGAACGTACCAGCAAGTCTTCAAAATGTCCTCCGTTAGCGAGGATACATGCACCCACCCTCCGTCGCATTGAATCGCTGATGCGCTGATGCATCCCTGCAGAATGGCGTACTGCATCACAGCCACAATATGAGCAGGAAGAGTTTCTAATGAAAGTGAAGAGGGTTGAGGTCAGGAGAGCGTGGAGGCCACGGAATTCGTTCGCCTCTACCAATCTGTTGTTGAGAAGCGTATGAACACCTCGACTGAAATGTGCAGGAGCTACATCGTGCATGAACCACATGTTGTGTCGTACTTGTAAATGCACATGTTCTAGCAGCACAGGTAAAGTATCCCGTATGAAATCACGATAACGTGCTCCATTGAGCGTAGGTGGAAGAACATGGAGCCCAATCGAGACATCACCTACAATGCCTGCCCAAATGGTCACAGAACGTCTGTGTTGATGTCGTGAATGCACAATTGCGTGCGGATTCTCGTCAGCCCACACATGTTGATTGTAAAAATTTACAATTTGATCATCAGAATCGAGGACCTACAGTAGATACTGACGAAACTAAAATGAGCTCTGACATGGAAATTAAGCGTTTCCGGACACATGTCCACATAACATCTTATATATACTCCTGGAAATGGAAAAAAGAACACATTGACACCGTTGTGTCAGAACCACCATACTTGCTCCGGATACTGCGAGAGGGCTGTACAAGCAATGATCACACACACGGCACAGCGGACACACCAGGAACCGCGGTGTTGGCCATCGAATGGCGCTAGCTGCGCAGCATTTGTGCACCGCCGCCGTCACTGTCAGCCAGTTTGCCGTGGCATACGGAGCTCCATCGCAGTCTTTAACACTGGTAGCATGCCGCGACAGCGTGGACGTGAACCGTATGTGCAGTTGACGGACTTTGAGCGAGGGCGTATAGTGGGCATGCGGGAGGCCGGGTGGACGTACCGCCGAATTGCTCAACACGTGGGGCGTGAGGTCTCCACAGTATATCGATGTTGTCGCCTGTGGTCGGCGGAAGGTGCACGTGCCCGTCGATCTGGGACCGGACCGCAGCAACGCACGGATGCACGCCAAGACCGTAGGATCCTACGCACTGCCGTAGGGGACCGCACCGCCACTTCCCAGCAAATTAGGGACACTGTTGCTCCTGGGGTATCGGCGAGGACCATTCGCAACCGTCTCCATGAAGCTGGGCTACGGTCCCGCACACCGTTATGCCGTCTTCCCCTCACGCCCTAACATCGTGCAGCCCGCCTCCAGTGGTGTCGAGACAGGCGTGAATGGAGGGACGAATGGAGACGTGTCGTCTTCAGCGATGAGAGTCGCTTCTGCCTTGGTGCCAATGATGGTCGTATGCGTGTTTGGCGCCGTGCAAGTGAGCGCCACAATCAGGACTGCATACGACCGAGGCACACAGGGCCAACACCCGGCATCATGGTGTGGGGAGCGATCTCCTACACTGGCCGTACACCTCTGGTGATCGTCGAGGGGACACTGAATAGTGCATGGTACATCCAAACCGTCATCGAACCCATCGTTCTACCATTCCTAGACCGGCAAGGGAACTTGCTGTTCCAACAGGACAATGCACGTCCGCATGTATCCCGTGCCACCCAACGTGCTCTAGAAGGTGTAAGTCAACTACCCTGGCCAGCAAGATCTCCGGATATGTCCCCCATTGAGCATGTTTGGGACTGGATGAAGCGTCGTCTCACGCGGTCTGCACGTCCAGCACGAACGCTGGTCCAACTGAGGCGCCAGGTGGAAATGGCATGGGAAGCCGTTCCACAGGACTACATCCAGGATCTCTACGATCGTCTCCATGGAAGAATAGCAGCCTGCATTGCTGCGAAAGGTGGATATACACTGTACTAGTGCCGACATTGTGCATGCTCTGTTGCCTGTGTCTATGTGCCTGTGGTTCTGTCAGTGTGATCATGTGATGTATCTGACCCCAGGAATGTGTCAATAAAGTTTCCCCTTCCTGGGACAATGAATTCACGGTGTTCTTATTTCAATTTCCAAGAATATATATATATATATATATATATATATATATATATATATATATATATATATATATATATATATATTTGTGTGTGTGTCTGTGTGTGTGTGTGTGCGTATGTTTGTGTCTGAGTGTATACCTTTGTACTTACACATTGCTTTTGCGATAGCGCAGGGAACATTATTTTTGTTGCACCTGATGGTTAATCTAACGTCCATCTCAATATTAAGTAAATAGGTCTAGAAGTGTTGGAGTCCTTTGTTAACGACTGCAACTTGCTATCATATATTAGTATAGATATACACACACAAGTAGGTTCCATCTACCAATTTACCACAGGAGTAGAAAGAATTTTCCCTTAGTATCCTCTTGAACGGAACTTTAGTACTATTGTAATTAAACTTTCTCTGGCTTGCACCAAGTTATCTAACCCTGTTGTTACGTTCACCTAAAATGATTATAAACTGCGTTTCTTAGATTGTAAATATGGAAATAACTTTACGAAATTTGGTGATTTTGTATGAAAGTGAAAGAGCAGTGTGTGGTTAAAAAAACAAAGTTTTAAAATATTTTAACTTCACTGGTCATAAACCTTAAGAGTTACATAAGCGATATTCAGGTCAATATGACCTGACATTTATGTGATTACTCCAAAGTCAAATACATTCTCGTTGTCTCAGATTTTACAGTAGTAATGACTTTCAGTGACCATACTTACACTCAATATTCAACAAGTCAATTAAGGTTCTACATTTACAACAATGGACTTGCCAACTGTCCGCATTATACATTGTTTCCTCTCAGTTTTTGTTCTGTATCGTTTGTGATGAGTCTGAATTGTGACATCATGGCGATTACATCGTTGACTGATGCCGAATTGGAAGAATCAGGAAGTAGGTCAATAGACGAGGGATCACTTTCTGAGTTCGAAGATCATGTCAGTAATGTGTCTGAAAGCGAGTGTTCTGTTGACATTGAGGACAGCCCACAGACTGTTCAAAGCAGTCTACAGAATTCTATTTCAAAAACGGGAACACAGAGTGACTGTTGCAACCACCAGCACTGTTATCAGGTATGCAAGCAGAAGAATAAGTGATGTAAAAAGTTCATTTAAAGTATTTTCTACAGTACTTCAAAATGAAACAATAGAAATGTCAAATACTGAGGGACAATGAATTTATGGTACAATGTGCACAAACAATGCTGATTCTCTTTTTCAAGAAAACTTAGGACTCCTAGTCATTGCAGGTTTTTATCGCTCACATGAGAAATCTACAAAACGTTTATTGGGTCTGTATACTGGGCGAAACATGTATCGAGCAATCATGTTCCTAGAAACATTCTGTAAAATATCGCGCGTCTTGGTATTTGATAAGAAAAACAGAAGATGGGAAAGTCGGTGCACTGATAAACTCGCCGCATATCGCAGTATCTGGGAGAAGTAATTAGGTCCCTTCCTTAACTATATGCCCAGGTGAAAATGTGACCGTCGAGTAGCAGCTGGTAGTATTTAGAAGTTGCTGTCCATTCAAGCACACATACGAAGCAAACCGGCAAAGTATGTGGTCAAGTTATGGACTTTGTGTGATAGCAAATCTTCATATGTACTGAAAGGCCAAATTTGTACAGGAAAGGAGAGGCGAGCGGCACCAGAAAAAGATCAGTAATTGGCAATAGTTGCTGATCTTCCCCCTGATTTGCAAGGTCAGAATGCAACATGTGATAATTGTTTACGTCATATAATTTGTGACAGCTGCTCTTGAAAAGGAAACTGACAATTTTAGGAACAATACCTAGAAATAAGCCAGAGCTTCCACAAAATATGACCAAGGCGGTTCATAGCTCTTCATTCTACTTCAAAGTATGGTACTCAATTATGTTCCTAAGAGAAATAAGAATGTTGTGCCACTGAGCACTCACCACCATGATGGGGAAATAAGTGACAGTGCTAATAATAATTTAAAAGTGATTGGTTGATTGGTTGGCTTGAGTGGGTGGGGGGGGGGGGTGAGGGGATAAGCCACGAGGTCATCGGTCCCATCGGATTATGGATGGATGGGGAAGGAAGCCAGCCGTGTCCTTTCAAAAGAACCATCCCGGCATTTGCCTGGAGCGATTTAGAGAAATCACGGAGAACCTGAATTGGGATGGGTAGACACGGGTTTGAAACGTCGTCCTCTGAATGCGAGTTCAGTGTGCTAACCAATGTGTCCCTTGCTCGGTCAAAAATGATTTTACATCATAGTTGAACCAAAGGGGCTGTAGACAAACTCGATCAGCCGACAGGCACATACATATGCAAACGAAAAACCAATAGATGGCAAATAATAGTTTTCTGCAATATTCCCTATGTTGCTCCTTATAATGCATATGTCTTGTGGACTTCGACTTATCCTAACTGGAATGAATGAAAATTGACCAGAAGGAGATTAATACTGCAGAAACTTGGAAATTCACTGGCTACGGCATACATTGCATCATCTAAGCATTTTCCAAGAGCAGAAGATTATTTGAGAATGGTCAGGAGCACCTAAAACCCTGAAGGAGTGACAGATGTGGCTAAATCAGTAAAAACAAGAAACTCTACTAAACATGCGAGTTCTAAGTTCTGTCCTTCAAGCAATGACAATAAAAGAAACTTGTTGAATGGAAAGTGTAATAACATACATGCAAAACACACGTCATCTACCTGTGTCCAAATTGCAGTGAGTAGGAAGGAAAGAAATTGATATGGGCAGAAGTACATATGGTTCTTGAAAATGACTTTTTGGTGGAAATGTGTGTTGTTCCTAACATACCATGCACTAATAATAAAATAATAAATTTTGTTTAGTGAAGTTCCGTGTATTATTATTATTATTAATGTCGCTAAATAACATACTGTAATACCACAACAGTGTCGGTGGCTTATAACTGTATACCTATGAGTAGAAGTTTCTTTCAGCATCATTATGTCAGGTCATTTTGACCTGAACAGTACATTTGTATGCTGAACGTGCACAGAACGACAGGGTTAAAATGTTTCATTCTCAGTAGTGGACAATTCTGGGCCAAAGCAAGAGACTTTAATAGATTGTTGCATGGAGATCTGTCTTATTACTAGTACTGATTCAATGACCTGATCTGTTAGTTTAAAAAATGGCAACGTTATTTATGAAAAAGTTAATTAAGGAATAAGAGTCTTACACAGGACAAATAACCTGTATCAGAAATTTTGAAGTTCCAAAATTTTATCTTGCATGAGCCCTTGAGCAGTTGTGTGACTAGCTGCTGAGAGTTAAAATTTTCATCAAGTTACAATCCCTAGAATTTGATACCGTCAAGGTTTTCTATTTTCCTGTCTTTATATTTTAGATGTATCAGCGAGAAACCTGTTAGGAGTTCTGAAATGCGTAGCCAAAGACAACTGCAAGAAAATGAAAAATGATATAAACTAACGTTTGTATTGTTTTTTGCGCTATTGATTATCACAGGGTCCATTATCATTGCACTTCTGCTCTGTAACCCTCCGATCATAATTTTGAGTGTCAGAAAATAGTCTTGGATAGGCATTTGTCTTTTTGTGCCAAATATTATTTACTCCGCTTGACTAATTAACCTACTGAAACAACTGTACAAAACACATTAATTTTTTCAAACTAATTATCAATGCAACTGTCATTCTATTATTACCAATATATGTACGCTGGAAATCGAAGTATCTTTATAACTCATGAAACGAAGAATTTTATGTGTGTAATATTTTAAAAAGACAAAAAGGTGGAAAAGTTGTTACTATAATTGCAAATGACAATATGAGAACAGTGGGCATTCTGACTCAAACTGTTGACACCAGCATCAGCATGTTTGGAATTCTGATATCGTTGCATCCAGAGAAATGCACGAAGATCATGACGTATCATGTTACTGCCCTATGCAGGCCATCCCCACTTTGAACTCTGGTGCCTGCCACACTCTAGGCCCCTTTCACACAATACAATACACTTAATTCCCACGGCGCATTGAGGGACACTTTCAATTAATTTGCACACATACTAAACAATTTATCACCAATTTCAGTCCTTAATATAAACAGGCAAATGATGTATCGTTTTCTCATCAACAATGTGATGCTCTTGGCCAATCACAACAGGGCCAAAGGCACCAATGGTGTGCAACTTCAGCTCGTCATATTTAGAGAAACTTTTTTCTATAGTTCAGCTTTTTATCTGCTGTCATGCAACCTCTGAACTTTGTAGTGAGATGGCCAGCATGAAACACCGGCAGAGAGAAGTCTGGCAGAATTATAATAAGAAGGCTATCACAGCATATTTTGTTTACCCACTGTGATTATTATTATGTGAGTGCGTGTGTATCTGTGTATGAGTGTGTTTTATTTTACTTAGCTTTTATTATTGATACAGTCACTCAGCTGTTCTCGAGTGTGCTATTGTCTGAACCACCACAACAGTAGCCATAGCGGTCAGTGTTTTCAGGATGTCTTCCCACTCTGCGATGGGCTTGGAGAATTAAATGTAGTTTCCTACATCGCCAGGTACAACAAGTAATATGTCATTCCTCAAGCTAAAACCATACAAGGACTTATTAAGAAAATCAGCCTGACACCCACTTAAATTATGTAACGAGACGGATACATCTCATGACAGTTGATTCTTCAAGTTACGTTTATTAGAGCTGCGCTGCAGATCTTAACGTAGAGTATCAGCATCTGTATCCTACGGCAGTCTATCAACATGACATCTGCCTGCTTGTAGAATGCAAAATTCTCCTGCGGTTTCGTCATGGGAATATTGTTGCTATAAAGAGCATCAATCTCCAGTGCAGAGAGCTCAGAGACCAACCATCTCATAAGATTGTGCCTGAAACATGATTAGAAATTTTTAGGTTAGAATCACATGAGCATACAACTTGATATGCAGCCACATGCAGTATGTGTCGTCCAGTGAAGATGGTATGAGGGGAAGCAGGATCACCTTCGTAGGAACTAGTAAGCACTCAAGTCAGCATACTCTGAGGTGATAGAAGTCATGGTATACATCCTCGTATCATCTCAAGACCTCCTTTTGCCCAGTGTAGTGCAACAACTCAACGTGACACGGACTCAACAAGTCACTGGAAGTCACCTGTAGGAATACTGAGACATGTTACCTCTATATCCATCCCCAATTGCGAAATTATTGCTGGTGCAGAATTATATCAAGGAACTAATCTCTTGATGTCCTCTAATGTTCGATGGGATTCATGGCAGGTGATCTCAGAGGCCAAATCATTTACTCGAATTTTCCATGATGTTCTTCAAACCAGTTGAGAATAATTGTAATTAAATGACATGGCACATTATCATCCATATAAATTCAATCATTATTTGGGAAAGTGAAGTCCACGAATGTCTGAAAATTTATCTGCAAGTAGCTGAATATAATCATTGCCAGTCGATGATCGTTTTGTTTCGACCGGAGAACACTGTCTGTTCTATGTAAACACACCCCATAGTTTGACAGAGCCATCAAAACCTTCCTATAGCCTTGTTGACCACTTGAGTCCATAACTTCATGGAGTCTGCACGAACCTTCAAACCTATCACCATCTCTACCCACTGAAATCGGGACTCATCTAACCAGCCATGGTTTTCTGTCTTCTAGGGTCCAACCTACATGGTCAGAAGCCCAAGAGAAGTGCTACAGGAAGTGTTGCGCTGCTAGCGAAGGCATACGCATCAGTTATCAGCTGCCATAGCCCTTTAACGCCAGATTTCGCAGCACTCTCCTAATGGATGTGTTTATCTTATGTCCCATATTGATTTTACCATTTTTTTCATGCAGTGTTGCTTGTTCTTTTAGCACTGACAACTGTATTCAAATTCTGGTGCTTTTGGTTGTTAAGTGAAGGCCATAGGCTACTGCGTTGTCTGTGATGAGACAATGCCTGAAATTTAGACTTCTTGGCACACTCTTCACACTGTGGATCTTGTACTGTTGAATTCCCTAATGGTTTACGAAATGGAATATTTAATGGATCCAGCTCCAACTAGAACTGCACGTTGAAAGTCTATTAATTCTCGACATGCGGCCGCAATCACATGAGAAGCCTTGTCACATGAATGAGCTGAGTACAAATGGCAATTCCGCCGGTAGACTGCCCTTTTCTACCTTGTGTAGGCGATACTACCACCATCCAGACATGTACATATTGCCATTACATGACTTCCGTCCCACAACAGAATATGGAAAATGGACAGCATTCCTAGTGGTGAGCTTCAATAAACCAGCAGAAATTTTTATGCTTGGAGGGAATTTCCACATGTAACAGTTCCTGCTCATGCAATCAGTTAGTTGCCTTTCTAAAAACCCTCAGACTGTGTAAAAGTTGAGGCATATATGACAGAAATTCCTAGTACCATGCTGTTTTGATAATTGGAAGGAAAGTAGGCAGGACATGCTTTTCTACCAAACATAGTGTTGCTTCTCACCCTCATCGAAAGGCAAAGGATATATATGTTTAGGATGCACACTGGCTAGTTTTGGATAAAAGAGGGACCCATCTACTACATGCATTATCTGTTTCTGCACAGTTGCTTTTCCCCATCTTCTTGGTTCCTTTTTAATACCCTCATGCAGACAATGAACATGAATTGAATAATTCTGGTTGAGACGCCCCGCTAAGCCCGCAAGACAGGACATGTAGTTGGAATTGTGGAAAAGGGCCAAAATGAGCAGCTGTCAGTTACATTCGAACACATATTACTTTATTAATTTGATCAAACATTACAGTACAAATTCTTGAACTTAGTTATCAGCTGAATACGCCACACTATCTTATGCCTTAAGGCCACAACCACTTTAATGAAAGAAAACGGCTAAAAGCCATTAACTCAGACGCCAAAAAGAATATTTAGAAGTTAGAAGGCCTCACGTTAAGTAAGTTCTATAATTTGCTTGAAAGCCCAAAAATCTAATACTTGAAAAGCTACAACCTTTATTTAAAGACAGCTGATGGCCTCTGATTTAAGACTCAAGATAAAATTAGATAAAAGAATAAAGCAGAAGGCCTTATCTTTAATGCTCGAAAGACAAAAATCCTTAATTTAAAAACGGCTGAAGGCCCCTTGACTTAACACTCACGGTAAAATAAATTTAAGCAACAAAGCCTTATCTTAAATTAGGCTAAAAGCCCAAAACAGTCTAACACTTGACAACGAAGCAACTTTAATTTTGAAAGCTGAAGGCCCATGACTTAAAGTGAAACTAAAACAATTGTTAGTAGGCAGAACAATATATTAATCAGGCTGAAGACCCAAACAATTTAATACCTGACAACCAAGAAACTTTTAATTTTAAAATGGCTGAAGGCCCATGACTCAGATACACCTAAAATAATTTTTAGTGGGCAGAAGGCTCAAGGCTATAACTTTGAACAATATTTTAATCAGGCTGAAGGCCCAACCACTTGAAAAGTAAGGAACTTTAATTTTAAAGCGGCTGAAGTCCCATGACTTAAAACACCCCCAAAACAATTCAAAATTAATTCAAAGCCGTCGGCTGTGAGCCATACGAATACACACCGCAGAAAATTAGAAAAGGCAGTGCAGCTAACGGGGCTCAGAAGTTTCGGCGGTCGGCCAGCACTTGAAACACTAATGGTCACTTAGGTGAGACAGGTAGTCGACCCAACCATTCTCGATCCGACGACAATCCAATCAACAGACAGTCAAGGGACACAGTGAGGAAAGGACACTGCCTGAATTACGTCAATGGCCAGGGCAGGTAACCGGAACGTTAACGGTCACAAGGCAGAAAATTCCGTTGGTGCACTTTTATTTGCAAATAGCCAATTATCGTTAGACTCCACCGGACGGTGGTTAAACCTTCGCCAACTCGAGCTCACACATTGTTGCCCACGGCAATGTCCCAACAGCCAACAATGAGAACCAGCCGGCACAATGTGAACGGTCTTGACTTACTGATAAATTAAATCCAAACACAACTTTCACGTTCAAGGTCGGTGAGCCACGGACCTCATAGCAATGGGAACAGCCCCACACACTCTGACACTGCATAGAGACTGCCAGCAGGCCCCGCCAAACCAAGCCTTGCGTAGATCTCCTGGCTGCTTCACGCCAACCAACTGACTTCCACACATCAGCACGGAGATAGAAGGCAGAAACTGTGCAATAACAAGGAAGAATCACTGGTCGGCACACACAGGCAACCCATAAGCGATGGCCGCCCAACATACACGCCGTCCGACAAGACGAGCGACTGACAACCAACCATGGTGGTCTACACTCAAGTGATATGTATCAGCAACAGTCAGGTGACTCATGGCAGTCTGAAACTCACTGCATCTGCGCCCCAACTGAACTCCTACCGTATCCTAAGTCAAACACCGCCAGGCCCGAACTGCACTGCTAGCTTCTCCCAACTCACTGGCGGATCTGAATTAACTCCGAACACACGACAACCGGGATGTAATAGCAGTCAGTAATGATAATATGCCAGGTCTTATATCGGTAAGCGCAGCTGATATCGCACAAGGGCAGGCAAGGCGGCAACTCAGTGACACCCGTAATTGAAATCAACATAATGAGGTGGTAGTACAGTGAAAACATGATGTGAAATGAGATGTGGCACTAACACGACCCACGCACATCTCACTGGTTCTGCCTCTCAAACTTTGGTAGGTCTTGGATTCAGACACAGAATGAGGTGCCGTAGAAGTTATAATGCTCACAAGCACTAGATTTTCGTATGTATTATTACAGTATTCATCTTGTGAGTAATTTTTATCTGGAGCCAGAAGGGATTATGCTAATCAATACTCATGCCCTCATTACAATTTTGGACATTAAATCATGCATATTTTAGCAGAAATAGCCTCTGAAACAAGGATGAAACTAAAAACTCATTAAATAGATCATAAATATGTGAGTAAAGTACATGGCTCAGTGACTTGCCTCTCTCTATTCCCCACATACTGGAAAAAATTATAGTAGGATGCTCATGGCAGAGGTATTGAACCACTCTGCAACTGACTTACCCATGATATCACGTCATTCTCCATTGAATTTTGACCAAGCTTTTCTCCTCAGCATGAGCCTTCCTCTGTGGGGCGAGTGGAGGGGGGGGGGGGGGCGGAATTTCATCAGCTCCCAGTACAGAAATGCCTTACACCTAATGGCAGAATACTGTTGGATGTTGTCGAGTTTGCGGTGCTCCTTCTCCAGAACCACTTGGCAAGCACTAAGGAAGATAGCAGGATCTCAGTATCCTACAGCAGTGTTGCCAATACAAGTTTGCTGTCTGGAAAAGCACCAGCAACCACAGAGTAACCCATTGCTACAGTGTGACTTATCTGGTGTTCATCAACTGGATGGGCTTGATCACTGCTCCTACTGGGTGTGGGACATAAGATAGAAGGCCTGTATGAGCCAATAACGACCCTAGCTATGCAGTGTGACCAGATCTGCTCACAGAAAGTAGGACGTCATCAAATATATACAATGACCCACTTGTGGGGAGTAGTACACCCGCACATTTGAGGTGTAGGACGACAGCAGACATGTGCACACCATGAATGCATGCATTAACAATGAATCCAGCAGCAGTGTTGTTGGCACCAATACTCCTCTCGCTGGTCTAGCCTGTGGAAGTCGAGGTAAAGCAAGCACGCCTCAGGATATCACTTATCCAGGTAACAATTCCAGTTTGTCAAACGTTTTTGAAATACAACATCTCCACAGTCTATGGGTAACATGTAAAATTATACACAATACATGCACATGCAGGCATTCATAGACAGGCACTTACTAAAAATTCAGTCTTGCTCAGCGGCATTAAAGGCACATATTCTGCCAACCATTTCATTCATTTCATCTGAGAGTCTCATTACTGTGTTACAGGTGGAGGTGATTGAAGTGTTCAGCAGTCCTTAAACACTGTGCCTGCTTATGAGTATCGAAAATTTAAGCACACTCTCAAACGACAGAAAAGAGATGTGTGCATAGAAATTTTACATTATCACCAGCGTCAGATATTTGTTTCGCAGGTATCAATCTGCCAAAAAATAGGGTGATCCCACTTCTGTGTCTGGTACACTAGAACAAACAAGGATGCTTGTTAAGTATACATGAAGCTACAGCGGCATTTGGCATGTACTTATAAACACACGTACAAACACACACACACACACACACACACACACACACACACACACACACATGTGCGCGCGTGCAGACACACACACACCCAAGTGCCATCCCATAGAGTCTATGAGTGGTTATGGCAGAACACAAACAACAGATTCTAAACCAGTGAGGAAGAAACATTACCTTCATGAGAAGAAAATGCACAGTCTCACTCATGTACAGAGATATACTGCATACCAGGATTTAAATACACCACATCACTGACTAATATCTGTGGGACTCATAAAAAATTATCAACCATATCTAAAAACATGGTAAGCACACATACAAAATAACTCCTACTACGCACACTTTCGTCATCCTGCATTAACTTTACATATAATGCACTGTCGAGAAGGGGTGATGATGGGCCCTAAACACGATCAACACCCTTCTTAAAGTGGGAGCCCGTACTTCCTCCATTACCATCAGCGCGGATGCTTAGACGTTGGTTACGCTGAAATGGATAGAGGCTTTTCAGCACTTATTATTTATAATTGGAGGTCAGGATGTATGCGTGTCAGGTCATGCATACTCATTGCAGAAAGCGATATTTTGCCTGCCACTTCTGGCAAGTGACGTATTCCGACAGAAAAGATTTTACTGCACGCTTCCACGGTATTTCTGAGGAAGTGACTGTTTGCAGTTGCATATCCAAGAGAGTGAAATCATCAGGGATGCTCTCACCTCTGACAAATACTATATTCCTTGAGAAATGATTTTGCTGTACATATGAAGTATCTCTGTGGAGGAAGATATTAAGAGCAGTTCAATGGTGGATGAAAAGTGCCAAATGGCTATAGAATTAAGTAACCGCACTTATTTAAGTCTGATGATTCAGATGTGAATGAGCTGTATTTTATAGTGTGAGGTTACGGAAACTTAATTCGTCAACGAAGTAGGTTTTTCTTGAACTGTGTAGTGCAGATGGACTGTGGCATAAGAACTGTTTATTAGTCTGTATAACTACACTCATCAAGAAAAGTTTTGCATCATTCCAGTTCCCAGAACTCCTCATAAAAATTTTGAAACTGGTAGTAAGGTCTTATGGGAGCAGTGAGCAAACTGCTGAGGTCATCGGTCGCTATGTGCAATACACCCGCTAAACCCGCAGGGAGGAAAAGGAGATTAGGATTCTGAAAAGGGACAAATACGGTGGCGGTCAGTTTCACTTCAAAATTGTAATTTATTGTAATTTAATAAGACGTTTAAACCAAAACGCCACATAGCCAAACCTTTACAACTATGAGTTTCAAAATCCAATTCTTTCACTGTTGAAGGCCTCCAAACAAGAAATCTTATACAAGATAAATTTTAAGTGACTGAAGAAACAAACATAAACATAAACCAGGTGCAATACCAACAGTTGAGGGCGACAATTAAATTTCAAATTTTTAAAATATATTACCATAATCTTTCAAGGCAGAAGTCCGCAATGTTTTCGCTTAGGGCGAAATTTTGTGAATAAGGCTTTAAGTGGCTGAAGGCCCACAGCTGATTTTCCAGAAATTCAAAAAAATAGCTTAAACCTGAGAGATTTATGCCGTTGAGGAGTGGGACAATATGGACTAAAAGTGCGTTGATGAACTGGTGAGTAGTATGCCACGACGAATATACGTATGCATCGATGCAAGTGGGCGTCCTACTGGGTATTACAGGTACCGGTGGGGACAGTAATCCGGACTACCAACTCTGAAGGTTTCGATGTATGGAGGTAGGAGGTACTACATGCAATATTAGATTTTCATGAACACTAAAATTATGAAACGCCCCCTTTGAAAAATTATACATGACTGTGCTTAAACTGACACACAATATTTTTTAACGCATCGCAATCTGACTTTCAGTAATCCCTACAAAATAATGCCCCTGACTAACATTAACCTATATCTTTCACAAATCACTAACCTCACAAAAATCTTCCTGACTCGAACTACTGCAATACAGCGAGCGCCACTACTGCCAGCTAAATAAAAGATTCAATCTACTGAAGGCACTAACTACTTATAGGCACAGTTAGCAAATGAAAGATTTTAATAGAGAACAAACAATGTATTTACCTCAATAGTGTTCAAAAGTCATAATGTATATAGCAGTTAATGACATCCAGTTTTACAAAAAACTGCGCAACGCTACGCGCAGTTAACAGCCAACAGCCCAACACTACAATGGCAGACAACAATGCAAACTAGCCACAGACTGCACACAGCACAGCCAGTGATTTTCGTACAGAGTGCTACATGGTGTTACCATTAAAAAACCTAAACAGCCTACTTACCAAATGGGGGGAGGGGGGGGGGGATGATATAGGTTCCGGAACTCTCGGAGCCAAGGAAATGTAAAACTATTTTAATGTGTGTTGCGTGGACTTTAGTGCTATATGGCGTTTCGTTTGCAACAAATTGTTTAGAGCCGCTTCAGTTAACTATGAGTACGTACTACACATATTCGTGTATTGTGTGTTCGTAAATTTAAAAAAAAACGTACATTTCACCTATCGAATATACTTGAGTAGTTTAACGAAAAGAAAAATGTGAGGATTTTTCTAGATAGTCGAGATTTTGAAGCTACAATGGGGAAGTGTGTACTAAAGAGAGGAAAAATATTACAGGAAAGCCAACCTGAGAGGTTAAAAATCTTTTGGAGCTCCAATTTGGTGTACACTGGGCCACCAGCGACAAGCTCGTATTCAACATCGAGCTGTTCGACGAGCAGGAAGGCGCTCCTAGTGTGGCCCCCATCCCTACCATCCCTCAGAACGAGGAAGTAGCCGGAAGCGATTTGAGTTGAATGACAGTATTGAGATCGAAGTCACACGAAAGCATTTCTACAGTTTTTTGTCGCTATTTTAACTAAGATGGGACATACGCCCATTTTTAACTTTCTAAAACGTTGTTTATGTTTTACTAAGATGGATATTTTATTTATAGCAATAGCTTGTGATATCGAAAGCACGATGTTGTACCTTTTCTTTCAAACCTAATGTTGCACATTCATTTTTGTTGTCTTTTTTAATCTAAATAACTCAGTATTTAATGGGGAAATAATGTCACTCTTCTATTTTTATACGCCAGTTTTGTACACTTTCAGACTTATATTTGAAATAAATCGTATTCTGGTTATATTAGCAAAAATTAAATTGCACCTTTCTGTCATTCCTAATGTATCACCGAGTACCAGGTTTTTCAACAGCTTATTTGTTCAGGAATTGGACTGATACGTTTGCAACACCAGCTAACTGCATAAATCAACAGCAGAAATCCCTAAGTCAATATCTCACTTATGATTTTAAACATATAAAACATAATGGCAGATCTCAGGCATTATTACCGAGTAATTTGTTATTTTTTACTTGCTTTTTATGCAGAAGTAAAGCCTTTAACTTCAACAATTGGGATCGAACGAGGTTTTTCCAAGTATCTCAATTTCCCTTTCCATGTAGTTAGCGGCTTTTGTATCTGGATTACTCACATGATAGCGTAGGTGTCAATTGTTACCATAAATAGCTTTGTTTAACGAGGAATCCCATCCAGAAACTTCCCGTGAACTGATTACAGTACTCCTATCGAATGAGTGATTTCCTGAAGTTTTATGACTGAGTAAAATCAAAGCAGATGTCGACACCACCTCCCAGCCCTCTTTGATAATCAGCGATGAAGGTATCCAGTGCTATATCACCCAGTTCCCTGCTACCAGCCACTGTCATTCACTGTAGGCAGGAACACAGTAGAAATACTATACTCGCAGCATCAGATGTAAAATAGTAACAACATTCTGAATTACACAATCCAACTTCTGATGCTATGGCTCAGAAGTAAACAATGGTAAGAAACATTCAGAGAGAAAAGTGTTACACCATGCAAAACATGGAAATTGATGTGCTTTGTTCATATTAGTTGATAGTGCCACGGTAAACCAAGAAATGGAATATTTTTACTGATTTCACATGTTTGCTACTGTCAACATTGGCAGACAATGTTCGTGTAAACAGTGGTAAGTAACTGATACACTGCTGCCAGTGTTAACACTGCACGAAGAATTAATGGCTGGAAAATGTTTTTCATGGTCCATTTTCATGAACATAAGTATGACATGGATTTCTACGGATCAGATGAAGATGATGAATACATTCTCAAACACATAAGTGATTCAAAAGTTGTTATTAATCAGGAAAATGTAAATATTTACTTGAGGAAGTAAACAATATTATCCTGTGTCACTTGCCGTACGTGATAGGTAGTAAAACCCTTAATGCTCCACTAAGATGCTCAATAAAATTCATTTCTAGTGTGCTGAATGAGAGGAAATTTTTTTACATTGTTATACTTCGACATTAAAAAAGTTGTTGATGTCAATAATAAAATCAAAAAGTCAATCAATTCAAACGTTTTAAATTTGTATTTTCGAAATGTGTTGCAGCAATGTTTGGCAACTCACCCAGCAAGTGTTCAGTGGTAAGGTGCTGCGAACCCCTATTCATTACACTCAGTCAGTAATCAAACAAATCCTGTGAAAAATAATTAAGAAGAAATTTTTTGGGTAGAATATACCATTTTGAGAATATGTCGTTACTGGAAATATATTTGAAAACTGTGACATTCTGAATAACTAAATCACATTGTGTGTACACGAAATAA
This sequence comes from Schistocerca gregaria, assembly GCF_023897955.1. NCBI lineage: Eukaryota > Metazoa > Arthropoda > Insecta > Orthoptera > Acrididae > Schistocerca > Schistocerca gregaria. The sequence continues at coordinate 189,150,940 of NC_064927.1, read as the reverse complement.
CTTATTGGTGACATCTTATTGAAACTCAACTCGGTAATTTCTCAAAACAATGAAATTGTTCCTGACTATTGTATACAGTCAAAGCCTTTATAAATTATTCTAGTCAATTAATTAGGAAAACAATCTCGTATATCAAGCCATTAAATAACAAAAGTGAAATTAAAGTGGCATTGTAAAAGCTTTGAGAGTTAGGTTTAAGTTATCACTTGTCAGCATTACTTTTACTATACACACAGAGTTACTCATTTCTACCACATTTACTTGGCTTACATCCTCAGTGTATACGTAACAAATTACTCTCAGGGTATTTGTGAAATTTTTGGAGGACCAATAATGGCATTATATTATAACTACCTATTAAGGATTTCAAAACTTAACATAAGTGCCATGATTCTGCTTTGAAATAAGTACAAATATGTATCAGTAATTAATACATATTTTCTCTATTACTCAATTGTTGTGATTTATAGTTCTATAATTTTGTTTCCATCGTCTTCATTGATTGTGACTATATGTACATATGAAAACTTGTTGTCAAGATAGAGCTGTGGGGAAATACAGCAACAGAAAAGTACCATTTACCTATATACGCTGTTACTGACGCAATAGGTTTGAGAAAGGTGATAGTGATGTTTTATATATGCTTGAAAAGGAAACTACAAGAAACTGGAAATCATTCAGTAATATGGTTAGAAGAGATTTCAGGGGCGACAATCATTGTTTCATTTAGCTGATAAATCGCAGTATGTCAGGGAACGTTCATTTCAATTATTGTTTTCACTATTATGCAATATTTATTACCTAAATACCCTTTCTGATTAAGAATAATGTCCCTGACTACATTGCCATCCTCCCAAAAATGTGTTACAACAATAATATTATGAGTACACATGGTAAGAGTACTTCAGTTCTGTGTGCACAATTTCAAAATAGGAATTAGAGGTGTGGTGTCACCGCCAGACACCACACTTGGTAGGTGCTAGCCTTTAAATCGGCCGCGGTCCGGTAGTATACGTCGGACCCGCATGTCGCCACTATCAATGATTGCAGACCGAGAGCCGCCACACGGCAGGTCTAGAGAGACTTCCTAGCATTGGCCCCAGTTGTACAGCCGACTTTGCTAGCGATGGTTCTGTTGTGGCTGGCAGGAGAGCCAACCGTGTTATTAAAGGAGGCCGAAACGCACGCGATTTAGCTCACGTAGGCTGGCGTGAGGTCTGGAACATGACAAGGAAATTGCAATTGAGAAAAACGGAAGAAGCTGGTGGAATACTTAACTTTAATCCATTAATGACGAACGTCGCTCTTGATGTTACATATTTAACAATATCAATAGTACTAATAATGGCGCCTTGCTAGGTCGTAGCTAATGACGTAGCTGAAGGCTATGCTAACTATCGTCTCTTCCAATGAGAGCGTAGAAGTCAGTGAACCATCGCTAGCAAAGTCGGCTGTACAACTGGGGCGAGTGCTAGGAAGTCTCTCTAGAGCTGCCGTGTGGCGGCGCTCGGTCTGCAATCACTGATAGTGGCGACACACGGGTCCGACGTATACTACCGGACCGCGGCCGATTTAATGGCTACCACCTAGCAAGTGTGGTGTCTGTCGGTGGCACCACATTCCTCCCCCGCAAATCGGCGTACGGTTGTGGCATAAGGCTTCCGCTCGCCGTGGGGAGGACCGCATGTTGACGTATGCGACGAGGTGGGTAGCCTAACAACAGGTGAGGCTGTGCCACGCGCACCCTGCCATTGCATTGGGACCGCGGGGAGCCAGGAAACGCCTGAAAACCTGCTCCAGAGTGCATGCCAACATGCGGTGTATGCGCCCTGAGAGAGACAGGGTCGACCTCCATTGGGCCGGGGCACCCGACGGGCGAAGACGACATATGGTCTGGAGTGGGCAAGAGTTCCATGTCGGAGGACAACTGGTCATGGGAAACGATCGGTTGCGCGTGACCCAGAGAAGCGCCCGGCTGTTGCAGCGACGCGTCCACTGTGGGCGTCGCCGGCGGGAGAACAGGCGACGGCGAAGGCGACGGCGGCGGCGGCGGCGGCGGCGGCGGCAGCGGCGGCGCGTCGCCATGGGGCAAAATGGAAGGCAGCGTCGGTAACATCTGGGGCTGAGGCGAGCCAGTAGATGGGTCCCCGGGGCGCTGACCGAACGGCCCCGTCGCTGAAAGCATACGGCGAGCGGCAGATCACGTGCGACGACAGAGGCGCAGATGATTGAGATGCCGACGCACCTCACCAAAGGCCCCCAAACCCAGATACGTAGCGCCTCCGAGGCAGCGAAGAATGCACCCTTCGAGCCAACGTCGTGAACCTCGGTAGTGGCGATAGTAGACAACGTCGCCTGGAGCAAAAGCAGGTGTCTGTCGCTGTAGAGGCACCTGATATGGCGGATGTAGCAAAGACAACTCAGCCGGCGAGCGACCATCTCGGGGCTGAGAGCGATACGAGGACAAAAAGAGCAATAACGCGTCCTCCCCAGAATGCGACTCTTTTAACTTCAACATCTTGAAAGTCCTGACCAATTGTTCAGCGGAACCTTTTGACAGTGGCGAAAACGGCGCGGACGTCACATGTTGAATACCATTGGCCTTGCAGAATGACTGAAATTCTGCGGACATGAATTGTAGGCCATTGTCGGAAACAATAGTCTGTGGAAGACCTTCAATGCAAAGTAAAGCATATAACGCTTGGATGGTGGCAGATGACGTCGTGGAAGACATCCGGACAACAAAAGGAAAATTACTGAATGAATCTACCACAACCAACCATCGAAAATTCAAGAATGGACCAGCAAAATCGATGTGTAAGCGTTGCCAAGGGGAAGTGGCTTTTGGCCATGCAAAGAATTTCAGAGGTGGTGCTGATTGTCGTTTGGCACACACAATGCAAGAAGAGCACATATTCGTAATCGCGGAATCGATTCCGAACCAAGTACAGTGCTGACGAGCAAGTTGTTTCGTTCTCACTATACCCCAATGCCTTTGGTGGAGAAGATGTAAGACAGTGTACTGTAACGAACGTGGTATCACGACCCTGGACTGATCATTATCAGAACGCAACGGCAAACCCCACGTCTTACCAAAAAGTCTCTCCTTGTGAGCAAAAAATCGGCGAACCAACAGGCCTCCGATCCGTGACTCTGACAAGGGCCATTGCGTAGCAAAAAAACGCAGAACGGGAGCAAGGACAGGTTCGGCAGTTGTGGTTGTAGTTACACGACGAAAACGACGGAAACGATTCGACCACGTCATTGGTTTCCGCATGAATGAACATGCAAGCAAGTTCGGAGGAATCGAATGCCCTATTCTCAGCAACAGGCAAGTGGGACAACGCATCGGCGTTTCCGTGCTTAGCAGAGGACAGACACAAGATATCGTAGATGTATTGCGAGAGGAAAATAGATCAGCGAATGAATTTCTGCGCTGTACGTGGAGGTACAGGCTTGGTCTGATGAAAAAGCGATGTCAAAGTTTTGTGGTCTAATTATGGTAAAGTGACAACCGTACAAAAAATCATGAAACCTTGTATCACCAAATAAAAGAGCCAATGCTTCTATCTGTGAATAATTTCTTTGAGCAGACGAGAGCAATTTGGACGCAAAAGCAATGGGGCGAGCTTGTGATCCATCTTTGTGCACAAGCACAGCACCGATCCCGAAATCCGATGCATCCACCATCAACAAGAGGGGCTTCTAGGGATCGAATGGCGTAAGGCAAGTATTGGAAAGCAACGCCGATTCCAACTGGCGAAAGGCGCGTTCGCATTCCGTCGTGCAGACGAACGGAACACCCTTACGGCGTAAACGATGAAGCGGAGCTGAAATGGAAGAGCCATGTGGCACATAGCGGTGGTAATAATTTATTTTTCCCAGCACACTCTGTAGCTGCTTCAAATTCTGCCGCGATTGGGATGTATGCCTTGGGCATTGAGTTCATGTCCCAGGTATGGCAAATCACGACCAAAAAACACACATTTGTCCTTCCTCAAGCGAAGACCATTTTGTCGTAAGACCTGAAATAATGTTCTGAGATTGGCCAAATGTTCTTCTTCCGTCTTTCCAGAGATCACAATATTGTCCAGATAATTTGCTGAAACAATGCAGGGGCGGATGCACACCCGAATGGCAGTCGTTTGAATCGATACAAACCAAGATGCGTGTTAACCACCAAAACGCGCTGGGAGTCCTCGTCCACCGGTATTTGCAAGTATGCATCTGCAAGGTCCAACTTCGAAATATATTCACCTGGGCACAGTTTGTCAAAAAGATCTTCCGGGCGCGATAAAGGAAAAGTTTGCAATCACTAGTTGTGGATTCGCTGTTGCCTTGAAGTCCACACAAAGTCTCAACTTTCCGGAAGGTTTTGGCAAAATTACTAAGGGTGTTGCCCAGAGAGAAGCCTGCACACGTAGAATTACACCTTGTGATTCCAAATCGTGTAATGTTTTTGCGACCTCATCACGCAATTCGCGGGGAACATTGCGCGCTCTGAAAAATTTCGGTTGCGCGTTTACTTTCTGTTCCAAATGTGCTTTATACTCCTTAGCGCAACCGAGGCCCGGTGCAAAAATGTCTGCAAATTCTTCACATAGACGAGAAACACTGTCTGAAGGCACCGTCTGGTTCACTGATAGGACCTGATTTGCTATAGACAAGTTAAAGAACTGAAATAAATCGAAACCAAACAAGTTCACTGCAGAGGAAGAACGAAGGTCGTAAAATGACGGAAGTTTGGTTTGTCCTTTGTATGTTGCAAGAAGGCTGCACTGTCCTAACACAGGGATCTCTTGACCTGAATAGCTAGTTAACTCAACATTTGCGGCACGCAACTGAGGTGTGCACAGCAGTTTGTAAGTGTCTTGATTGATTGCAGCCTTCAAGACAAACAAAACTTATCTAGATTCATTCAGTAATTCTACTTTTGTTGTGAGGATGTCTTCCACGACGTCATCTGCCACCATCCAAGCGTTATCTGCTATCTTTTGCATTGAAGGTCTTCAACAGACTATTGTTTCCGACAATGGCCCACAATTCAAGTCCGCAGAATTTCAGTCATTCTGCAAGGCCAATGGTATTCAACATGTCCGCGCCGTTTTCGCCACCGTCAAAAGGAGCCGCCGAACAATTGGTCAAGACCTTCAAGTCACAGATGTTGAAGTTAAAAGAGTCGCATTCTGGGGAGGACGCGTTATTGCTCTTTTTGTCCTCGTATCACTCTCAGCCCCGAGATGGTCGCTCGCCGGCTGAGTTGCTCCATGGTCGTCATCATCGAACCTTGATGTCTTTGCTACATCCGCCGCATCAGGTTCCTGTGCAGCGGCAGACACCTGCTTTTGCTCCGGGCGACGTTGTCTATTATCGCCACTATCGAGGTTCACGGCGTTGGCTCGAAGGGCGCATTCTTCGCCGCCTCGGAAGCGCTATGTATATGGTTTTGGCGGCCTCTGGTGAGGTGCGTCGGCATCTCACTCAGTTGTGCCTCTCTCGTCGCACGGGACCTGCCGCTCGCCGTCTTCTTTCAGCGACAGTGCCGTCTGGTCAGCGCCCTGGGGACCCATCTACTGGCTCGCCTCTGCCCCAGGTGTTACCGCAGCTGCCTTCCATTTTGCCCCATTGCGACGCGCCGCCGCCGCCGCCGCCGCATGTTCTCTCGCCGGCGACGCCCACGGTGGACGCGTCGCTGCAAGCGCCGGGCGCCTCCCTGGGTCACGCGCCGCCGATCGCTTCCCGTGACCAGTTGTCCTCCGACATCGAACTCTTTTGCCGTTCCGGACCATATGTCGTCTTCGCCCGTCGGGTGCCCTGGCCCGATGGAGGTCGACCCTTCGGCCCCTCCTGTCTCTCTCAGGGCGCATATACCGCATGTTGGCGTGCACCCTGGAGCAGGTTTTTAGGCGTTTCCTGGCTCCCGGTCCGAATGGCAGGGTGCGGGTGGCACAGCCTCGCCTGTTTTAGGCTCCCCACCTCGTCGCATACGTCAACATGGGGTCATCCCCACGGCGGGCGGAAGCATTATGCCACAACCGTACGCCGATTAGCGGGGGAGGAATGTGGTGTCACCGCCAGACACCACACTTTGCAGGTGGTAGCCTTTAAACCGGCCGCGGTCCGGTAGTATACGTCGCAGCCGCGTGTCGCCACTATCAGTGATTGCAGACCGAGCGCCGCCACACGGCACGTCTAGAGAGACTTCCTAGCACTCGCCCCAGTTGTACAAACGACTTTGCTAGTGATGGTTCAATGTCTACTTTCTCATTTGCCGAGAAGATAGTTTAGCATAGCCTTCAGCTACGTCATTTGCTACGACCTAGCAAGATTCCATGATCAGTTACTATTGATATTGTGAACTATGTACAGTCAAGAGCGACGTTCATCATTAATGGATTAAAGTTAAGTATTCCACCAGCTACGTCCGTTTTTCTAAATTCTAATTTCCTTGTCCTGTTCCAGAACTCACGCGGCCTCCTATAGTAACACCGTGTTGCCTCTCCTGCCAACCACAACAAGAGGAAAATATAATTTTGTTCATACAGTACCGGAAGGTTGACATATATGTGGTTAATGATTTAGTATCCACCAGGACTCCATCATTGTACCAACAGAATCATATGTCAATAGAAAACAATTCAGACAATCTCATTAAACATGTATAAAACTAATTCTCCAATTTTTGTAAGAGTATATTGTGTATTTAAAAAAATTCTGTGACCTGACTAATCATTTTGAGTAGTAAATATTATCAGATAAATTTCTGGAAGTGAAATTAAATAAACTTTTATGCCATATATTATTGATGAAGCACGCTTGTATTTACGTTTCGACAGAATAACTAATTTGGTTTTATTGTGACCATAGAAATATATATGATTAAATCAAATGATATTATGATAAAATCACATTTAACTAATAATAGTCTAAAGTGTAAAATGACATTCGTGAGTGCTGAGTCTTACAAATTCATTGAACTGACATATCTTTGTATACGCGTTAGTGACATACTTGCATCTCACCCTCCATCACTCTCTCTCTCTCTCTCTTCATTGCCTTCATGGTGATTTTTAGTCAAATAACCAGTGACAGTGAATTCTTTCTACGTCATCTCAATGTTTGCTACCGCAAACGTTTTCGTCCAGAAATCACAAGTGTACATAGTTATATTCAAAGGCCATTTACTCAGTCACTGCCAGCAACAGAGTGCAACTGCTGGACTTTCAACAAGAACACCCAGCATAGCTCTCTTCCACGTCTTACCAAAATTTTTTACACATAAATATTATTTTATACAACAGACTCTACGGTTTGAATATCGTTTAAGACTGTAAGAACTTGTATTAGAAGAAAACGTATTACTTTGGACAGTCAAAAATATGAAAAAAGTTATACAAATGCTTCCTCACACCATAAACCGGTGGTACTATTAGCCATGTTAACAGAACACAGTGTATATATTATGGGTGTACAGAATGAGATTTTCGATGAGAAAATCGATTATTGAGAGTATGCATTTTCGAAAGATTGTTAAAATGCACAACATCGACACACCGTGTGGAGTCTCTCAGACTGAATCCTAGAAGAGGCAGTCGTTCAGTTTTCCATCAACGTTTGAACTATGCGCAACCTCACGGGAAGCTCCAATCCGAGATGTCATGGCTGGCATAGAACAGAAGTTGCAGAAAAAATTAAGAGTGATAGAAGCTGATTTTTAACAGGGGTCCCGCCAAGAAATTAGTTCAGCCGGAATATAGTGTCTATCGCAAACCAGCTCACACAGAGCTATGTTGTCATCACTCTGTACAACGTGGGCCAGCCGTAGTGGCCGAGCGGTTCTAGGTGCTTCAGTCTGAAACCAGGCTACCGCTACTGTCGCTGGTTCGAATCCTGCATCGGGCATGGATGTGTGTGATGTCCTTAGGTAGGTTAGCTTTAAGTAGTTATAAGTTTTACGAGGACTGATGACGTCAGATATTAAGTCCCATAGTGCTCAGAGCCATTTGAACCGGTTTTTTTCACACCGCGATAAGGTGTTCCGCTATTTGCTGCTCATTGCACGTGTGGTTTCAGATGCCGACAGTCTACCTGGTGAACAACAACACTTAAGAATGGTAATTCGGATAGAAATTTACGTTATGCATTCCATTTTAAGCAAATTCAAAAGCAGGAAAATGAATGGAGATGCGGAGGCACCCATTGAAACGGCGTTCTTGCCCTATTTTGGCTGCATGCTTCAGTAATAGAAATAATCCTCAAAAGGCACGACATCAAGTGTATTTTTTGGCCACCACTGAAAGTTAGGAATTTATTGAACACTGTTATAGATGATCTGGGAATGAGGAAACGTCGCGAGTACAAGATCCCATGCCGATGTGGAAAATCTGATACTGGATAGACATGCTGAGCCTTGCAAAGACATCACATACGCCTATGGAAGCCTGGTAAACCAGCTGTAAAGCTGTAGTGAAACGTTGCCTGGACATTGGACACTGCATATTTCACGGAAAGACCGGAATGTTATCCCCAGCGTCATCTTTCTGGGACTGTGTTGTTAAGGAGGTCATATATAGCAGTATTGCGGACAGTCCTATCAACAATGATGCAAGTTTCAATTAACTGGCTGCCATTATATGAAAACAGGGAAAAAAAGAACTTCCAATTCATGACTCGACACAAAGAACTGCTGAGATTTAATTCAGCTTTCAATTACTGGAGTGCCTGGCAGTACAGTTATTGCCCACAGAGAACAGACTCCCAACAACTGTGTTTGTGAGTATCTACATACTTCTCTTTGGTGATAAGTGAGCCAGAGTTAAAGCTTTGCAGTATTTTGACCTCTCTATAAGATTATGAGTTGCAGCAGCAATGCTTTGATCAGGCGAGGAAAGGCTTACACCTTCATATAACACAGTAACACATATTCAAAGATGGCAAAGGAGAGCGATGAAGAGGGAGCTGATAGACACTTGTGATGATACCAGCTATGGAAGAGGCATGCATCGAGAATAAATTTCAAGCTCATTTCCCATAATTTAAATATTTTTATATTTTGTATGTATTTTGTATGAGTCTATTTAAAGCAGCAAGACAAAAATTTTAGGAGTTGTTCTATCAAGACCTTGTGACACATTCGAATTATAATATTTGTCAAATTGGTTTTCATGAAGGGATTCGCATTTTTAAATAATTTTTAAATATACAGTTTTTTTAAACATATACAGAAAAGAAAATATATCAGAAAATTAAACTTTCTTTTCTCAAACTGATTGATTCGTTAGAAAAACGAATCAGTGTTCTATGAAAAATGACAGTACAGGCCCAATAATTCATGAGAAAATAGCCTTAACGTTTGCTCAATTTGACACTGAAGCTTTGCACAGTGAAAAAAATGAAAACATCTACACAAATGGTAGCCCTACCACTAAGAGTTGGCATCAACTGCTACATTTACAGAACACTGACGTGTATGTTAAGAAACTTCTAAACGAATTATTTGGAAAGAAGGAAAGCAATTGCCTCGAGTTTTTATTTGTCTGGTGTATGTGTTATTTTCTTGGATTTACTGTGTCACTACAAATCACGTATGAGTTTCCACTAGAAAAAAAGTGGTTGACGTGCGTCAGGCAGGGCATCTGCGTTATGAAAGAGTTACAGAAGCACGTACAAAGGTATAAGGGAGTGCATTGTCTTGAAGAGTAAATTGTGAATAAAACTACTTACGCTGCAAGATATTGATTACACATGTGATTGACATGTATTTCTTACATAAATGTTGTGTCACAAATTTAATGTTTCAGCATTAAACTTAGTGCAATGACACCAATATATACTAGATAATCTCAACTGTCAATCACTTTTGAATGTTTTATTGGTCTCCCTAGAAATTAGTATTTGTTTTTGGTGTCTTGCAATGATTCACCTCGTTATTAGACAGCGAAATAAGAAAAACGACATCTTTCCCATCAGTCTTACTGAAATGATAATTTAAAAAATTAAATAGAAGTCACAAAACTATACAGCTGACTATAATTAATTGACATTTGCAGCAACAAGTAATTACAAATAGAAGATCAAAATCTTAAAGAAAACATGGCTGTATCTATCACATACATGTTACTTCGTTAAAATGTAAATGGAAAATCATGTACTTATTAACTGTTTTAACAAAAATAATTTTCAATAAACTGGAGTTAGGCTACACAGTGAAACAAGGGAAATTGTTTGTTAGAATCACATCAAACTATTTGTTTAAATTATTTTCACATCATAGACAAGAATGATTATATTATTGAAATCCCTTCATATTAGTACATATGAAAACTAATATGCCTATGTGATTCACATATTACTACGAAAATCAAACATTGCGTTACCAAATATTGTTCACTCCTTCTGATCAGAACTGAATTAAGTATATTTTGTAAAATATTAACAAAAAACAGAGTCTTTCAACAGCCCCATATTATGGACTACTAAAATTAATATTTCAACAACAGTTTCTCATCCAACTCTGCTCCTTCTAACACACAATATTGTAAGTTCAAGGAAAATAAATATATTTAAGTTTATGCCATCGTGAGACTCCTGTTCTGCCCTATTTGTCACATTTCTGTGTAGGCTCTCACTCTTCAGTTGTGTTTATGGAGATCAAACTTTTGTCTTGAATCACCAGTTTTCGGTCGGTTATCTCTTACTCTTCACGCATCACAAGCTCAACAATGCCTCTAGACGTACCCCACCGATGGAGTGCGCGTCATGCCCATGGCCCCTCTGAGTCCTCCATTTTACTTCTATTTACGAATTTTACCTTTACAGAACATTATTATATTTTCATTTATATGTCATGCATAGCCAATGATTTCATTTCATCTCAACCAAAGGACATCATTCCTTGCTGACACAAAATATTCGAGCACAATTTCATGTGTGTTTTTCTCTGGTATATTTTCGCCATCTTATGCATTCTATTTTAAATTACCATTACACTCTCAGTTTAACTTTCCAATGGGCACACGGTGACCTCCATACCACAAATCTTAATTTCCTGAGTGTCACATTGTGTGGGGCTATTAGGTGGCTTATAAAAATCTAGTATTGAGTCTTAATTACAGCGGAGTGTTGTGACCTCGTTTGAAACCAGATGTGGCTGTTGTTTCGTTGCAACAGTATTATTAACTTCAGTTCCACCTTTGTTGTGTGGTTGCTGCAGTACGCATTAACCATGTAAGAATCTCTTGAACTTTACACAATTTCGATTTGTTGCACATATTTTCTAAATTTATTCATATTTTTTGTTTTAGCTGTATGTGCTATGGGTATATTTGTTTCCATTGAAAGTGATATTGTAAGGGATCCTGCATAGGTTGTGTGAATGGCAGGGGAAATTTTGGAACATGGGATGATGTGTGATGAATCTGATGTTCTTGATATGGGAGATAATATCATTGTTGATGGCCACTACAATATTGATACTGAGGAACTGTAGGCTGGGGATGTCAGTCAGGAAACTGCTACACATAATATCACAGTTAATAACTGTTCATTTTATATGGTGTCTTAGAATGAAACTATGTAGTTATTCAGGGAAAAGACGTGATAAAGACATTATCAGAATTCTATCTGGGTCAAAAAGGACTGTCACAATTGCAATTACACATTTAGATGCGTTATATCTTTTTGTCGTAAAAAGCCTAACAGGAGACATGGCGCCTAATACCAAACGACAGTTTTAACAGATTCATTGAATGATAGCAGAAAAATTTGCACATGAAAAATAAAATGGGAAACAGCTCTGCATCACTTGCAGCCAATATCCACCAAACACATGGTTCCCAAGGAACATGAATCATCCTTAATTCACTTAATTCAGTCAAATATCTCTTCATACAACTCTGCATCCAGTATTTTTTACCAAATATCTTCTTAGATTTATTCATTAAGTCTTACCCCAAAAATATATTGAAACATAGACAATATATCAACAACTTTCCATGCCCTGCTTCAACTCCTTCAATCCCAAATGTTAAGTAAACTTGTTTTGTTTTAATTGCTAAGCTTTCCTGTTGCTGTTCCACTGATCATGTTTACTTCATCTACATGAATATTCTGCAAATTACACTTAAGTGCCTGACAGACGACTTATCTAACTACCCACAAAGATTCTGTTTTATTCCAGTCTTGAATAGCACGCAGAAAAAACGACTAACTGTATCTTTCTGTGCGAACTCTCATTTCCCTTATTTTAATATGATGAGCGTTCTCCCTACGTAGGTTGGCGTCAACAGAATATTTTCATATAAGTAGGAGAAAGCTGGTTATTGAAATTTCTTGAGAAGATTCCTCTACATCGAAAAACGCCTTTGCTTTAACGATCTTCGTCCCGTATCCTCTGTCATGTCACTTCTCGATAGTACAAAACGTGCTGCTCTTCCTCGAACTTTCTCGACGTACCCCTTTAATCCTCTCTGGTAAGGATCCCACACAGCCCAGCAGTAATCCAAAAGAGGAAAAACGAGCGTACTACGTTGAATCTATTTATAAAATCATTGCATTTTCCAATGTTCTGACTATAAAAGGCAGTCTTTGGTTCCCCTTACACACAACATTTTCAATGTGGTCTTTCGAATTCAAGTTGATTTTAATTTCCTTCCTAGGGATTTAGTTGGATTTATGGCCTTTAGATTTCACTGATTTGTCATGTAACCATAGTTTAGAGGATTACTTTTAGCGCTCATATGGATGATTTCAAACTTTTCTTTGTTTAGAATCAATTGCCAATTTTCACACCGTACAGATATTTTTTTCTAAATAGTTTCGCAATTTGTTTGTTTGCATCTTCTGCAAACAACATAAGACAGCTGCTCAGATTGCCTCCTGTATCATTCATACAGATAAGAAACAGCAGAGAGCCTATAGCACTACAAATACAAGGCTCTCTGCTGTGATATCCCTCCCAGAATTCAGGAAACCCCTTTTCTTTAAGCCATTAATATTATTCATTGTTATAGGTTAACCTTCTTATACAATTCTCCTTCATTTTCCTCCGTTAAAAAAGCCTGTTCAGTTGCCTCTCCTGCCCAGTAAGTTTTCATTACACCATTAATTTCGCCAGTGGTAATTAACTCATGTACAATTCACTTTTATTTTCTCATTGTTGTGGTTCATTTCCCCCTTCCTTCTTTTCTACAGATCGTAAGCACTAAATAACTTCTACTCTGACACGATCTTCTCTCTTCATAACCCAGAACAGATTCATCTCAGTTTTGCTGGTCAACATTTGTGATTTCAAGCTTTCGTTTATTGATTGTATTCAATCCTTCAATCCTTTCACCAGTGTCATCATAATGTCGTACTTGGTTGTCCTCCTCACGTTGTTCCTCCAAAACTCATCAAATTCTCCCCCATTTCCACCTGACACATTATTCCCTCTACTTGACTTTACTTTATTCCTTTCATTTTCTTCAGTACTGTCTGCTACACATACTTCAAACCTCCCCATTCTCTACTTACTCCTTTCCTTCTGCAAATTTCTTAAGACCATCCCTTTGTCTATACATTAATTATGAACCATCTGGCAAGAGGCAATATTTTCAGCGTTACTAAAAACATTTACATCACAGTAACTTTTACTTCATCTAGATTGCAAGTGATTACACTCTTTTCTAGTGCTTCAGGCAAATCTGTTGTCCGTATCTATATTCTCCTGCAGGTCTTCCATTAATTAACGTCGCAACCTCTGTCATTACTGTAAAATGTGGTTATTTTTGTACTTAATTTTCTCATTGTTGTGGTTCATTTTCCCCTTCCGTTTTCTCCGCAAATTCATCCACTGATTAACCTCTACTCTGACCTGATCTTCTCTCTTCATAGCCCAGAACAGATTGATCTAAATTTTGTCCTCCCTTTTTGAAGACTGAACTTTTCTTCAAACTTTACTTCCTTTGTGCTTTACTCCATCTTGTTACTCTTTGTTGTTCACTCCACCCACTCTTGTTGTTACTGAATCAAAGTGGATAATCTATAACTTGGTTCCCACTGTTTACTTTATGCGATATCTAGTATTTCCTTGAACAGCTGTGTTGTTAGCAGTTGACTGCCCGTACCTGCTGACTACCTTTACGCTTATTCCCGTAGTCTCCTGTGTAACTAAAACTTACTTTAATTGTTTTTCTTTCATAATTTGCCTCCTGGAACCTATAACCATTGGACCTGTTCTAGTTAGGAGATGCACTCTTGGGGCTGATGTTTTATTCATCACATTTATCATGAAATTGTCAGTTTGTGTCTCTCTAGGGTCTTGTACTCTCTCCTCTTCTCTTCCCCATTGTTCATACTCAAGATTCTTGATTTCAGTTCCTTAGGTTATCCTACCGAGAATTACCAGAAAAATTTATATCGCCAGCTAGATTCCACTTTTCTGCTTCCTCAATTGTAATGTAGAAGGTAATTTCCAAAATTTTATTTTCTTATTGAACATAAGTTTTATCTCTCACATTTAAGTTTCCTAAAATCCTTGTGGTATCCAACGAATGGGGTACCAAAGCAAGGTTGGCACTTCGCAATGACTCTATACAAAACTACTGCCACTACATTTTACAAACACGAAAGTGAAACGCTGGCCTATATCGGCCCTGTTCGCAGTCAGTGACCATAAGGGCAGCATCGTCTTAGACGGAACACCAGTGTATAAAGTGTCTTAGGAAGACATTAATGTGAAAATTTGTCAGCTATTCTCCGAGTGAAGAGACTTGTAAGTTTGTCTGTATTTCTACGCAGATGGATAGTACAAAGATAAGTAAATTTTCATATTTACATTTAATAAGTGAACTAATATTTTATATTATACAGTTCTGCTCAGTCTCCCCCCAGAGCAAATCATGGCACTATCGTTGTGCAGGGGAGCGTATTTTTATATGGTACAACTTCAGACGAATTCTTTCAGATCGTAGAAACCACAAGTCAATTAAAAGGATAGCAGAATGGATTGTAAAAACTACCGTCTATTATTCTTCACATCCATCTGTTGTGAAATCTTAGGACATATGCTAAGCTTAAAAGTAACGAAGTACTTCGAACACAGTGATCCCAACACCATCGATCATGGGAATTCCAATGCGCTTTCCTCACATGGCATCCTTGAATCAATGGGCCGAGGAAATCAGTTGTATGCAGAATTTCTACTCAGTACCATGTTTTCGTTGTGGTCTTCAGTCTGAAGACAGATTTGATGCAGCTCTACCCTATACGAGCCTTTCATCAACCAATAACTACAGCAACCTAGATCCTCCTGAATCTGCTTACTGTAGTCAGCCCTTGGTCCGTCTACGATTTTTACGCCCCCTATATCCGTCCTATATTATACTGGTAATTTCTGGATGTCTCAGAATGTGGTCTATCAATCGATCCATTGCTGTTACGCATGTACCAATGTAGTCTTGAGCATTCTCTCGTAGGATCACATTTCAAAAGCTTGTACTCCGTCCTTGTCTAAACTGCTTATTGTCCGTGTTTCACTTCCACACATGGCTACACCCCATACAAATAATTCCAGTAAAATTTTCCTAACACTTAAATCTATTTTCGGCGTTAACAAACTTCTCTTCCTCACAAACACTTGTCTTGCCGTTGTCAATGCATAATTTATATCTTTTGTACTTCCAACGTCATCAGTTATTGCCGGCCGCGGTGGTCTAGCGGTTCTAGGCGCGCAGTCCGGAACCGCGCGACTGCTACGGTCGCAGGTTCGAATCCTGCCTCCGGCATGGCTGTGTTCGATGTCCTTAGGTTAGTTAGGTTTAAGTAGTTCTTAGTTCTAGGGGACTGATGACCACAGCAGTTGAGTCCCATAGTGCTCAGAGCCATTTTTTGAACCATCAGTTATTTTGCTGCCTACAGAAAAAACTCATCTACTATTATAAGTGCCTCGCTTCTAATCTAATTCCCACAACATAACCTGATTTAATTCTGCTGAATTACTTTATCCATCGCTTCTAATCTAATTTCCACAACATAACCTGATTTAACTCTGCTGAATTACTTTATCCATCGCTTCTAATCTAATTTCCACAACATAACCTGATTTAACTCTGCTGAATTACTTTATCCACTTTTTACTTTCGTTGGTGTTCGTGTTATAGTTTTTTTTCCAATATACTGTCCATTCTGGTCGACTGTGCTTCCAAGTCCTTTTCTGACAGAATTACAGTCACTGATAAACTCAAAATTTTGTATCTTCTTTCTGATCTTTATTTCCTACACCAATTTTTTTTTTTTGTTTCCGTTACTGCATGCACAATGTACAGATGGTATAACAATAGGGGATAGGTTACAACCGTGTCTCACTCCCTTCTCAATCGCTAGTTCGCTTTCATGTACCTCGACTCATACAACCGCCACCAGGCTTATGTATAAGTTGTAAATAGTCTTTTGCTCATTGAATTTTACCCCTGCTACCTTCAGAATTTGAAAGAGTGTGGTCTAGTCAACATGGTCTAAAGCTTTCTCTAAGTCTACAAATGCTATATAGGTAGGTTCGTCCATATTTTAAGAGAATTCATAGCGTTAGTGTTGCCTCATGCGTTTCTACGTTTTTCTGGACTCCAAATTATCATCCCCGAGGTCGGCTTCTACCAATTTTTCCATTCATGTTTGTATTTGGTAACCATGACTTATTAAACTGATATTTCGATAATATTAACACCTATTAGCACCTCCTTTTCTGGAATTGGAAATATTATTCTCTTCTTCAAGCGTGAGGCTATTTCGCCAGTCTAGTATATCTGGCACACCAGATGGAAGAGTTTTGTCATGGCTGTTTCTCCCAAGGCTAGAAGTGGTGCTGACGGAATGTCGTCTACTCCTGGATCTTTTTCCGACTTAGATCTTTCAGTGCTCTGTCAAATTCTTCTCATAGTAACCTTTCTCCAATTTCATCTTCAGCTGCTTCCTCTTTCATTTCTACAATACTGCCCTCAAGTACATCTTTCCTTGTATACATCCTATGTATACTCCTTCCACGATGAAGTTTCCCATTGTTTCTTAGGCCTGGTTTTTCATCTGAGCTCTTAATGCTAATACACTTTCTTCACTTTCCCCAGATGTCTCATTAATTTTCCTGTATGTGGTACATCATTTCCCTAGTGATATACGCATCTAAATCCTTACACATGTCCTCTAGCCATTCCTCCTTAGCCATATTTCCTTCCTGTCAATCATATTTTTAGACGTTTGTATTACCTTTCACTCCATTCATTTTTTATATTTTCTACTTTTTTTTAGATAAATTCAGTACCTTGTGTTTTATCCAAGGCTTTCTATTTTCAGTTGTCTTTTTACCTGTTTGATCTTTCGCTGCCTTCACTGTTCCACCACTCAAAGCTACCTTTATTCCTCTACTGTATTCACTTCCTCTGTTATAGTAACTCATCACCTAATGGTTCCTCCGAAACTCTCAATAAACTCCGGTCCTTTCAGCTTACCCATGTCCCATCTCCTTACTCACCTACCTTTTTGCAATTTCTTTGCTTTCTATCTATAGTTCATAATGAATAAACTCTGGTCAGAGTCTACATCTGCTCCTGGAAATGTCTTACAATTTAAAATCGGGTTCTGAAAACTTCGCCTTACCATTATTAAACCAATCTGAAATCTTACGGTGTCTCCATATCTCTTCCATGTGTACATCCTTCTTTCATGCTTCTTAAGTGTAGAGTTCGTAATGACTAAATAATGCTGTGTGCAGAATTCCACCAGGCAGATTTCTCTAGCATGCCTTTCCCGCAGTCCGTATTCAGCTGCAGTTTTCGTTCTCTTCATTTTCATACGTTAGAATGCGGATCTCTTGCTAAAATTAATTTTCCGTCTCCCTCAACTACCTGAATAACTTATTTTATCTGATCATCTTTTTTCCAATCTCTTCTTCACCTGCGAAGCTAGATGGCATATAAACTTGTACTACTGTGATGTATGTGTTCTTTGTGTCTATCTTGTCCACAACAATGCATTCGCTATTCTGTCACAGTCCTTACCTACATTACTGTTTTCTTATCCACTATTAAATCTACTCCTGCCTCACCCCTATTTGATATTGTATTTGTAACCCTGGATTTACTTGTTCCTGTTCCCCCGGCCACCGAACTTCACTAATTCCCACTATACCTAACATTAACCTATCCATTTCCCTTTTTAAACTTTCTAGTCTACCTGTCGAATTAAGGGATCTAACATCCCATGCTCCAATCCATAGGGTGTTACTTTTGCTTCTCCCCCTCTGACGACCACATTCTTACGAGCAGTCACAGCCTCCGGAATATTTCACCCAACAGGATGCTATCAACATTTAACTATACAAACGAGCTGCATGCCCTCGGGAGAAATTATGGATGTGTTTTCCCCTTAGTTTCATCCGTTCGCTGTACCATCAGAGCAACGCTCTTTTGGTTGATGTCACAAGGACAGATTAGTCAATCATCGTGACTGTTGCACCTGAAGAGGCTATTGCCCCTCTTTGGGAACCACGCGTTTGTCTAGCCTCTCAGCAGATATCTCTGCATTACGGTTGTTCCTGGGGTACGGCTTTTTGTATCTCTGAGGCAGCCAAGCCTGCCCACCGACGGCTAGGTTCATGGGTCATGAGAGGGCTCATTACCATACTAACCCACAATGTCGATAGTACGGTCATATCAGGGATTGAGCGAAATTTGTAACTGGATAGATTATTTCTTGGTAGGAAAGACGCAGCAAGATATCCTGAGGGGAGAGTCATCAACAGACTTAGATGTACCTTCACTTTTGCTACATAATAGTGAACTGAGATCTCGCTCCGTCTGTTGCATATTAATGAACTTGCAGGTAATATTAATGATAACCGCAGACAGTTTTCAGATGATGCAGTATTCTATAACTTTACAAATATTCATTTCGCTGTACAAAAGGTTCGAAGGTGGTAAAAACAGCAGGAATTTCCTATATATATTGAGAAATGTAAAATTAGTACTTCACAATACGAGACAGTGTCACATGCTCATAGCATTAAAGAGTCACAGTTGGAATCAGTCTCCTCATACAACTCATACAAATAGCTGGATGTAATAAGAGATAGGGACATGAAATTGAACGACTAAAAACTCTCAAGGCAGGTGGGCGACTTAGTTTTATTCTTAGCACACTAAAAAAAAAATTCTGTCTACATAGTGGGTTCCTTACAAATCATCGTAGAATGTTGCTCAAGTGTGTGGGATCCATACCAGGTATGAGTAACACAAGATTTTCAAAGCACAGTCGAATGAATGGCCGGTAGTTTCCACGAAGCAAGGGATGGCGTCACAGAGGTGCTAAAATACCTGGCAGACACTTGGAGACAGACGTAGGACTGCTTTCAAAGACAGAAGAGCCAGCTGTAAATGACGAACCTAGGAATTCATACATTTACGTATAACAACCATAGGGAGCGAGGAGACGCCAGCCGCTGTGGCCAAGCGGTTCTAGGCGCTTTAGCCAGGAACCGTGCTGCTACGGTCACAGGTTCGAATCCTGCCTCGGGCATGGATGTGTGTGACGTCCTTACGTTAGTCGGGTTTAAGTAGTTCTAAGTCTAGGGCACTGATGGCCTCAGCTGTTGCCCCATAGTGTTTAGAGCCATTTGAACTATTTTGGGCGAGGAGACAAGACTGGATTAATTACAACGTGGACTGAGGCGTTCAAGCAATTATTCTTCCAACGCCTCTTTCGTGAATCAAAGGGGACGACGTGCTAACGACAGATATATTCTGAAGAAGACTCTGCCTTCGGGTTTACATTGATTTGCAGAGCATAGCTGTATAAATTGCTTCATAACACTTAAATTAGTATTACCTGTTGACATATTTGTCTTTTGAAGGTACTGGAAGCGTTAATTTTACAATCTCTTCCAACATGTGTCTGATTAAAACACTATGATGGAAAAATCGGAGATTCAGAGATGGTAGACGCTTGACGACAGTGATCTCTCCTGTGCCCCGCTCGGGAGTCTAACGACTGGGAATGTATGCCTAAAGACAGAGGTTATATGTAAAACTTAGGTTACTCTCATTGTGGTACATCTGGACACGACTGCTGCACAGTTCTGAAGAAACTGTTTCAGAAATTAATTTATTGCTGTGGAAATCTCACCACACATTATTTAGCACTGTACAACGTTAATTACCGAGAAAGAAGCGTAACGTCCGTAATTTTCTGTGAATGAAGCTCTTTGTGACAACATTTTTCTACAGCCAATGTCAGGTGCAGGTGACAAAACGGGGTCATCCTACGGCCATACATGATGAAGGAACAACGGACAATCAACTGCATCACTTCCCTGGCGTGTCAAACAGTTGCAGCTATATCTCACCGTCCTCACAGTATTAATATGGGAACGGAAACATGCTCCCTCGAGTGTTATCTATCATAACTACTGTAATGAAATTAGCTAGCTTGTTTTGATGCCTAACAACTGCGACTGCAGGATATTACATTTTCCACATAACAAATTATCCCCGCCGGAGCGGAACTATTTAGTTCTAGTTGTCCAACATTAGCCGTACAACATTCTATTTTTATTTGTTTTTTTCCGGATTGTAGTACTCAGCCAGGTACTAATTTCAGTTTATTGCTGCACGATACGCCAACCATTTACATCAGATAGTGGCTGCTACATATAAACGTGCTACTCGTAAATACACCGAAAGTTTCTTACGATACACACGTAAAGAGAATGTCTGCCTGAAGTTATATCCATACCGCACTTCTATTAGGTGCTTATCATTTACGGTTTAATTTAGTTATTAATCTAAATTTCCATTGCTGGCACTTGTTATTAAAGCATAATAACTTTACAGAAAATAGGTCGCCTTATTTACTTATTTTTGTTTTACTACAATACTCAAGTATAGGTCGAACGAGTGTTTTGTAAGCCACCTCCTTTGTTGATGGACTAAATTTTCTTACGACTCTCCCAATGAATCTCATCCTGGTACCCACCTTACCAACAATTAATTTTTATATAATCAAATCGTTCCGTACCCATACTCCTAGATATTTTACAGAAGTAACAGCTACCAGTGTTTGTTCTGCAATCAAATAATCATACAATAATGGATCCTTTTTTCTATGTATTCACAATACATTACATTTGTCTCTTTTAAAGGCACCAAGTGCCTATCCGCTGCAGGTCTTCCTGCATTTTGCTGCAATTTTCTAATGGTGTAACTATTCTGTATACTACAGCATCATCCATGAAAAGCCGCATGGAACTTCCGACACTATCTTCTATGTCATTTGTGTATATTGTAAAAAGCAATGGTCCCATACCACTCATCTGTGGCACGCCAGAGGTTACTTTAACGTCTGTAGACGTCTCTCCATTGAGAACAACATGCTGCGTTCTGTTTGCTAAAAACTCTTCCATCCAGCCACACAGCCGGTCTGATATTCCGTAGGGTCTTACTTTGTTTATCAGGCGACAGTGCGGAACTATATGTTTTGGATTCTTTCATTGAAGCTTAACCTATCAGCTTGGTAAACTTGATAACATTGTACTGAACCATCCCAGCACACAAATACCTACTCGTGAAGATTTTATGATAACAGTTAACTTCGCTGGTTGGTCACCTACAACGTAGTTAAACGTGTAGCATATTAACATTTACTTACATTCCTTGCATTACGTTCTCGTATGGGAAAGATCAGATCCCATTCTTGGCACGCAGTGATCCACCGCAGCCCGTCATCAATTTTGCAACAATTTTCCAGTGATGCGTACATATTGCTTACAACTGTCTTCTTCGATATTTACTTCAACCAAATCATGTTTTTATATGCATATCTACAGAATATATCTCTTTCGTGTTTTTTTGCAACCAGTGTATTGGAGTCGACAGAATGTTCTTGCGCGCAACGAAATGGATCAATCAGTGGGCCGAAGATCTCTCTTTTATTGTTCAAAATGGCTCTGAGCACTATGGGACTTGACACCTGAGGTCATCAGTCCCCTAGAACTTAGAAACTACTTAAAACCAACTAACCTAAGGACATCACACACATCCATGCCCGAGGCAGGATTCGAGCCTGCGACCGAAGCGGTCACGAGGTTCCAGACTGAAGCGCCTAGAACCGCTCGGCCACACCGGCTGGCTCTTTTATTGACAGGTTGTTCATTTCGAAAGGTGGCAGTGTGCTGTGAGTGTTCCAGCCACTTTCTCCAAGTCATTATAGTTGCCATTATCGTTAACAGCATCGTCTTCCCTATTTCTTAACCTATGATTTCGTCACTAGTAGTTCACTGTACAGCAGACTGTTGCCATGATAGTAACAGACAAATCTCTGTTGTGTTGGTTACCATGGGAGTCAGCAGTGAAACAAACAAGAAAGGAGAGAAATTGCGATAGCCTGTACATAACACTTTCAAATTAAGAGAATACCTTATTTCTAAAAATGAAAGGAGCATAACTTCTCGTTATGTAGTGGCGTGATGTACGTCCAGCGCCTCCTGCATGAAGTTAATTTTGCTCTATTACTACTCGCAGAACGCAGGCTAAGTATTGTTAACCTTCTACTCAGTACTGATGCTCTCGAAGTCTGCTAACGGACTGGGCCTGACTAGCGATTGGCGGCTGGTTTAGTCAGAACTGAAACTCTCCTCCTAAAGTGTGGCGCTGCCCATTATTCCCACTGGCGTTTGGGTAAGCGCCTTCTTGATGCCGTTTCGCAGCGTTCCATTGGACGGTGTCCAGTCGATGATTTAGCACTGCTTACTCACAGCTGGAGACATCACTGTCATCTCTTCACCAAGATACTGTGCTACGAATAAATTTCTGTTTTCATTAAACTGAAATCATGTACGTGACATACTACCCCGTAAAACGCCAAACTTCATTCTGCAACTGATACGAGGGTGGTTCAGCTAACAAGGCAAAAAGAATTCTCGTCTGTACAGAAGATATAATCAAGGCTTAAAAACACCATTGGTAGATGAAAGTAGCGGTGCCACTATGCACGAAATACATATTCAATAGGGAGTCGTAGACCCGTACACGATCAGTTATGGAAGTGCAAAATATAATCACGTTTCTGCATTGGAATAAATTTCTCCAATAGTAACATATAGATCAAAAGTGAAAGCTGACAAAGCACATGCCCAACATTATAAATGGAGAAAAAACTGCCAGACCAGGGAAAGGCTTTGCAGCCAATCATCTCAATAAAATGTGCCATGTCAAAGGGGTGATTGTAGCAGATAATCACTTGAGATTCGGAGGAAAAAACCGGTGGTGTCAGGGGAAGGTGCTGTATTGTTGCCAAAAATCCGACCGTATAAGCCACCGACTACGGATGACGTGGTTGGTCGTCTCTGTTAAACTGCATTTTAATACCCTTCTGGAACTTTCCCTATACCGCTGACGAAGCATCTGGCCGGTTAGCACATCAGAACTGGTGCTGACGTTGACAATCTGTTGTACCCAGTTTTGGACCTTGATTTCTTTTACGTCACAAGTTCAAATTAATTTACTGCCACAGAAAATTCTTTAAAAAGCATGGTCACTATCCATACTGTGCCATGTACTCGCTGTTTGCCTAAAGGAATCGGCAACCCTTCAGACTAAGAAGCATCACGGTTTTGCGTATGTACATGGAATGACCTGACTGGACTACGTAGACCTCATAAAGGACGACACATGGCGCTCAAGCGCCTCCAGATGTCCTTCGTGTCACGGATCTATTTCATCAACTGTGTCACGTGTGCCCCTCGGGCCTATGGCTATATAGGACAGTGCAAGCCAACACCAACACGTCGGTTTCCATCTCTCGATGTACAACAAACCCATCCCTCTAACAAAAACAGTAAAATATTTATCTCTAGACAGAAAGCTAACATGGAACGCACGTCTCCTTACCATCCAACCCAAACGCTGGAACTTACTAAAACTACTAACCGGCCGCACCTAAGGTTAGCATTCTTCTACCATTATTCTCTGTAATCTTACCCTGCCACACATTACTATTAAAATCCTCTGTCTTTGCACATGTTTTGAAAGTTTCGAGAGGCGTAAGATATACAATAGAAAAACTTTTTTATTATCTTTATTATCTCGTTGTCGATGGCTCACAGTCTTCTCTAGAGGTACATTCATGCAGCTGACTACGGTCGCAGGTTCGAATCCTGCCTCGGGCATGGATGTTTGTGATGTCCTTGGGTTGGTTAGGTTTAATTAGTTATAAGTTCTGGGGGACTGATGCCCTCAGCAGTTAAGTTCCACAGTGCTTGGAGTCATTTGAACCATTTTTTTATTTTTTATTTTTTATTTTTTTTTTTGCAGCTGTAATTTCGATTTTATACGTTCTTGATGCCTAAATAACTGATAAAGATTTGCCTCTATTGTTCTCGAATTTTACTCTTTGTCACTTCTTTCAACATCACACCGTTTTTACATTTACAACCTTCAAAAACACCAATAATTACATTGTTGGTGACAAACTTAGAAAGCGTCTACTTCCATCAGAGACATGCCCACCACTACATACATTCTGCCATACTCACCATTTCCAAAGAGTTTACTAACTTTCTTTATCAAAGAAGAATCTTCACCAATTATATCATTATTTTATAAATAAACTGAGAAATAAATTTAATAATTACAGTTAGTTTCTGCAGTTAATAATATGAATATTAACTATACCAGAAATGTTCGTAATTTCAGGTACTTTTAAAAAAAGAGCAAGTTTAACTGTTAGTACACATCAATGGTAGCAAATTAATTTCTTTTTTATACGTTTTAGCCTTAAATACAATACACTGTATGAAAAAGTCGTATGAATTCTTTTACTGAAACAGCTGAGATAATTTTAACCTATGCAAGAATCGATAGTACACATGGTCTCTGTTATCTCTATAAAAAAAAGGTAGTGTTAGGGGAGGGTGATTCATTATACCTCACCTATATATCCCTCATAAGCCACATAATAACCTAAACTAGTGTTGCAGGGTCTGTGCCTCACCTAAATTCTATACATCCCTTGAAATTCTGGAAGACATGCCCCCCACCTCGATTATATCCGCCTGTCCTTCCCAACTCCCGTCCTGTACCAACTCATTCACTTCCAACGCCGTCTTCTCGTTCTTGAGAAACTTCGGATCCGATACATCAGTCTGAAAACTCAGTCCCAGTACCCAATTTCCCAGCCAATAATCATCAATCCAGGTAACCTGCTGCGCCACTAAATCGATATTCCACTTTCCATGCACCTTCATGCCTTATCCATCCTCTGGGGCCGGAATTTTAACCGACTCCCACTCTCAACGACTGAATTAGCCCCGAACTATACCCCACTTTCCGAACGTAATCACAACGCTCCACCTCACACCATCGTCCAGTTTTCTCCTTCCCCCATTCATTTACATTCCTGACTTCTAGTCGCCACCTGCCGCACTACAGGGCCACATAATCTTACTCACCATCGCCCTTTCATCATGACAAATTTTTGATGTGTCATCTCATATCATTACTGCCTGTGGCATCATTCACGTTCAAGAGTGACTGTATTTTAACTGTAATAGAAAATCGCCAAGTGAGTTTTAAAATCCACCAGTATGTTCACCTATGTGTACTTTTCAAATCCTCGTTGACTGTCGCTTGTTTTTGTGTAAATACCGTCGCTATCGTCCTCCTATGTATTTTTTTGCAGAATCAACTGGTCCTACAAACTTTTATACGTTTTAACAATTTTTGAAACAATTTTTGTAATCTTTGGCTGAAGAACGGCTTTTTCCGCTTCCAGCCTGCCACGTTGTGGGAAATTGAAACAACAATAAAGGAAGTGTTCTTAAGTTTCTCCCGGCGTATTTGATAATCAAAATATCCACGGGTGTACTGCCGGTCTACAGTGTCCAATGGGCACAATATTTCGGCGATCATACATGTCATCATCATCAGGTGAATTGACGGACTGAGCTCCTGTGAACGTGCCGACACGCTATGGCTGCTCAGGGGGAACTGGGTTCGGTCGCGGCGGCGGGCGATTTAAATACCCGCGGCGCGCTTACTCCGCCGTCCGCGCCCCGCGCCACGGTCGCGCGGTGGAACAGATTGCGACGGCGTTGAGGTGACGTCGGTGTGATGGCTCTGTCCGCCGTGGTCGTCACAACTATGCGTTTGCTCGATTTACTCTTGATTAACCCAATCGCTGGTTCCCAAGCCTTGCTAAGATTATAGCCACAGTCACGGTTTATGAGGTCGTCATTGGTGCGAATTTCGATGGCCTAAAACAACGCTGTCCCAGTATCTCGACGTCTGAACCAGAATCCTCGTGCGTCCATAGCGTGACTTTTCGACAAACATTGCTCAGCGACCGCCGGCTTGCTCGGATACATCAGTCGAGTGTGCCTCTGGTGTTCACGGCATCGATCCTCGACGGTACGCATCTTCTGAACAATATACGACTTCCCACATTGACACGGAATCTGGCACACGCCGGCCTTCCTCAATCCGAGGTCATCTTTGGCGCTCCCCACCACTGCACGAGTTTAATTCGGAGGACAAAACACAGTTCCGACCCGGTGTTTCTTCAAAATGCGGGCGATTTTCCCCGAGAGTGCGCCTGCATATGGAATGAACGCAGTGCCTACCTCCTCCCGCGTGATTTCATCCATCTCGACAGGTTGTGCTGTAGTGGTTGGGCGGAGAGCACGTTGAATCTGCCACTCCGAGTACCCATTTTTTTCGAAATACAGTTCACAGATGTTCCAATTCTTGGGGTAGACGCTCTTCGTCATAGTGAGCGCCCTATGTACTAGAGTTTTAATTTTAATTACCCCATTCCTCTATGAAGGGTGCTGGCAGCTGTCTGCGTGCAAATACAGATTAGTGTGCATTGTCTTCCGATACACCCCATGACCTAGGGTGCCGTCAGCCCTTCTCTTGACCCAGACGTCATGGAAAGGTAATTTACCCTCCGTTTCAATCTCCATAGCTAATTTGATGTTGGGGTGTATGGAGTTTAGATGTGTGAGAAAGTCAAGTAGTTTATCCATACCATGTGGCCAGATGACGAACGTGTCGTCCACATAACGGAGAAAGCAAGTAGGTTTCCATTCGGATGATGACAGGGCTATCTCCTCGAAGTTCTCCATGTACAAATTCTCTACCACCGGCGAGAGTGGGCTACCCATAGCGACCCCCTCCGTTTGTTCTCTATTAAAGAGAAAATACGTGGAAGTCAAGATATGCCTAAAAAGTTGTGGTCTTCTCGTCAAATACTACGAAAATACGCGGAAGTCAAGATATGCCTAAAAGTTCATTGGTTTTCTCGTCAAATACTACGACCAAACGGAGGGTGTCGAAATGGGTAGCCCACTCTCACCGGGAGTGAGCGCGCCGCAGGCGGAGGGTATTCCAATCGGCCGCCGCCGCGACCGAACCAAGTTCCCCCTGAGCAGCCATAGCGTACGGATCTCCGTGCCGGCGCGTTCACAGGAGCTCAGTCCGTCAGTTCACCTGATGATGGCGACATGTATAATCACCGAAATATTGTGCCCGTTGGACACTGTAGAGCGGCAGTACACCCGTGGATATTTTGATTAACAATAAAGGAAAAAATAGCACCTCAGCTGACATACCTGTCAGCCAGCTATACGGAAAGCTGATACTCCGTCGTTAGAGATTATCAGCGGCACAGTATTCACGTCCCACTACGTTTATTCACTGGGTGCTGCATGATTATAACTGTTAGTTGGTTGGTTGGTTGTTTTGGGGCAGGAGACCAGACAGCGAGGTCATCGGTCTCATCGGATTAGGGAAGGACGGTGAAGGAGGTCGGCCGTACCCTTTGAAAGGAACCATCCCGGCATTTGCCTGGAACGATTTAGGGAAATCACGGAAAACCTAAATCAGGATGGCCGGACGCGGGATTGAACCGTCGTCCTCCCGAATGCGAGTCCAGTGTCTAACCACTGCGCCACCTCGCTCGGTATAACTGTTAGTGTCTCAGATATTGTATAATTTTTTTAAATTTTGAAGTGTTTGCCTTTGTTATTAATCTCTCTACAGTGGTTGTAATAAACCCTTTGTCTTGTTTACCTGTGTCTTAATATTTCATATGAAGCAGCACGCCGTAGGGGATACAACATACTGTGTACCACTTGCAACATCTCCCTCACGTCTTGTTCCTACCATCGTTGCTGTTCTTGTGGTCTTCCGTCCTGACACTGGTTTGATGCAGCTTTCCATGCTACTCTATCCTGTGCAAGCTTCTTCATTCCCAGTACTTACTGCAACCTACATCCTTCTGAATCTGTTTAGTGTTTTCATCTCTTGGTCTCCCGCTACGATTTTTACCCTCCACGCTGCTCTCCAATACTAAATTGGTGATTCCGCGATGTCTCAGAACATGTCCTACCAACCGATCCCTTCCTGTAGTCAAGTTATGTCACAAGCTCCTCTTCTTCCCAATTCTACTCAATAACTCCTCATTAGTTATGTGATCAACCCATCTAATCTTCAGCATTCTTCTGTACCACCACATTTCGAAAACTTCTATTCTCTTCTTGTCTAAGGTATTTATCGTCCATGTCTCACTTCCATACATGGCTACACACCATACAAATACTCTGAGAAACGACTTCCTGACACTCAAATCAATACTCGACGTTAAAAAATTTCCCTTCTTAAGAAACACTTTCCTTGCCATTGCCAGTCTACATTTTATATCCTCTCTACTTCGACCGTCATCAGTTATTTTGCTCCCCAAATAGCCAAACTCCTTTACTACTTTAAGTGTCTCATTTCCTAATCTAATTCCCTCAGCATCACCCAAGTTAATTCGACTACATTCCATTATCCTTGTTTGGCTTTTGTTGGTGTTCATCTTATATCCTCCTTTTAAGCCACTGTCCATTCCGTTCAACTGCTCTTCCAGGTCCTTTGCTGTCTCTGACAGAATTACAATGTCATCGGCGAACCTCAAAGTTTTTATTTCTTCTCCATAGATTTTAATACCTACTCCGAACTTTTCTTCTGTTTCCTTTATTCCTTGCTCAATACATAGATTGAATAACATCGAGGAGAGGCTACAACCCAGTCTCATTCCCTTCCCAACCACTGCTTCCCTTTCATATCCCTCGACTATTATAACTGTCATCTGGTTTCTGTACAAATTGTAAATATCCTTTTGCTCTCTGTATTTTACCCCTGCCACCTTCAAAATTTGAAAGAGAATATTCCAATCAACATTGTCAAAAGCTTTCTCTAAGTCTACAAAAGCTAAAAACGTAGCGTTGCCTTTCCTTAATCTTTCTTCTAAGATAAGTCGTAGTGTCAGTATTGCCTCACGTGTTCCAACATTTCTACGGAATCCAAACTGATCTTCCCCGAGGTCGGCTTCTATCAGTTTTTCCATTCGTCTGTAAAGAATTCGCGTTAGTATTTTGCAGCTGTGACTTATTAAACTGATAGTTCGGTACTTTTCACATCTGTCAACACCTGCTTTCTTTGGAATTGGAAATATTATATTCTTCTTGAAGTCTGAGGGTATTTCGCCTGCCTCATACATCTTGCTCACGAGATGGTAGAATTTTGTCAGGACTGGCTCTCCCAAGGTTGTCAGTAGTTGTAAAGGAATGTTGTCTACTCCGGGGGCCTTGTTTCCACTCAGGTCTTTCAGTGCTCTGTCAAACTCTTCACGCAATATCATAACCTCAGTCAAACGCTTCGTCCTTGAGAAGTGACCCTCGTGCTATAGGAATTCGCTGGGAAAAAGCAGGACACTGCCTGAGGCAAGGAGAGGTTGTTCCCTCTTTGACATAACCTCTAAAGGAAGCATTCAGGCAGTTTTCTCCATGTTGAAGTCCTTCTGATGGTGCACATCACAGCCGGTAATGCCGTTTCCCTGCATACTGACAGAGCGTGACTTCTTATGCTAACGCAGTTAGTTCTAATTATAGTTCGGCCCTGTTGGACGGATGGGGACCGACCGTCACCGTGTTATTGCCTGCGAATGGCGTCGTTTGATACGGTGTGGAGGAGCTTAGGGACACACCGCTCCTGCCGTTGTCGACTTTCCTCATCTTTGAGCTACTACAGCTCACTCAAGCAGCTCCTAAGTTGGCATCGCAAGGATGTGTGCACGCCAAACCAAAATCTGCGACGATGCCGCGAATTGAGGCTGGGTCCCCCGAATAGCGCCCAGGCACGCTGACAGCCGAAATACGAAGTCCGGCTGGAAGCTGCCATTAATAATGAAAACCTTGGATTCATTACGGTATATTTATGGCAAGTAACCACAGTGAATTTTGCAGGAATACCATTGGGAAAGTAACTAACATAGTTAATTTCGAAATCGAAGATATTAAGATCATGGTCTCAACGGAGATTTCGGCTGGATAGTGTCGAAGGTCGCGCCGACAACGGGGCGTTTCACCGACAACCGTGCGCCCCAGGTAGGTGAGTGGTCAGCGCGACAGACTGTCAAATGTTTCAAATGGCTCTGAGCACTATGGGACTAACAGCTGTGGTCATCAGTCCCCTAGAACTTAGAACTACTTAAACCTGACTAATCTAAGAAGATCACACACATCCATGCCCGAGGCAGGATTCGAACCTACGACCGTAGCAGTCGCACGGTTCCGGACTGCGCGCCTAGAATCGCGAGACCACCGCGGCCAGCGACATACTGTCAATCCTAAGTGCGCGGAGTTCGATTCCCGGCTGGGTCGGAGATTTTCTCTGCTCAGGGATTTTGTGTTGTCCTAATCATCATCATTTCATCTCCATCGACGCGCAAGTCACCGAAGTGGCGTCAAATCGAAAGACTTGCACCAGGCGAGCGGTCTACCCGACGGGAGGCCGATAACCAACACCGGCCAACGAAGGCCGACTTTTTTTCAGACTGCTGCGCCAGTACGCCCGTGGCCTCTGTACAACCGATCTCAACGCCCTAACATATAGGAAGAAGCCCAGCGGAATAAATATCAGTTTCCTTTTTTTCGATCGAATCTGGCGACTTTCCCACAAGCGAAACATGAACTGTGTGAAACTTACAACTTCAGTACGGGAAACAAAGTGCTGGTGGCATCCTGAGTATTAGAAATGTAATAATACCGGAATCTATGGTCTAAAATCGTTGTTTATGGGAAACCATTAGTTTCACCAAATTAAAAATTAACAATTATTAACTGAACGTTAACTGTGACTGTCCAGCCATTTCAGCCTCATGACTACGGTGTGTCCCAAAAGTCGGAAACGGGCTAAATATAGTAAAAATGTTAAGAGGACAAGGTGGATATGGATATAAGCAATATGCAAAGGGAGTGGTGCGAAACAGTTTGGGTGATACGCGAAAGCCGTTCGCCATCTTGGTATCCGTCGTGTTGGACTCAGATCACATTTCTTCAATGAGAGGGGGGTAATGAGATGCATGGTTTAAGGGCATAATTTGATGGGAAACGCAGAGGTGAAATCGTTTTTGGAATCTCTTTGAT
The DNA here is from genome assembly GCF_023897955.1 of Schistocerca gregaria. NCBI lineage: Eukaryota > Metazoa > Arthropoda > Insecta > Orthoptera > Acrididae > Schistocerca > Schistocerca gregaria. The sequence continues at coordinate 189,119,451 of NC_064927.1, read as the reverse complement.
ATGCATCATCTGTTACAACATGTTTAAATCCTCATCAATCACGACACGAATGGCACGCAACACAATGCAAAATCGAATGCTCTGTCCGGAATGTGTTCCACATGCTGTCCGTCTTCCATGTGTATCAGAGAAAGTTATCATGGGGACGGCGCATCACAGCAACTGTAACAGTATCACACATCTCGATAATCCGCTGTTCCATGTACTGTATATCATGAAACTTCTCGTAATTCAGCAAGGGCTTTAGGTTCCCACAGAGAGAAATCTAGAAGGTTCAGATCAAGTGAACGTGGCGGCCACTCAACAGGACCACGACGTCCAGTTCATCAACTGGAGAACTGCGTGTCAAGCCGTTACTGTCCACAGGACCCCCATCCCGCTGAGAGTTCGAAGGAAGTGTCGATGAGAACCATAGACATGATAGGCTCATCGAGTACCTGCATATTACTCGCAGGATTGAGGGATTCCATCAGAAAGACAGGGCAAGTGAGAGCATTCTCCAAATGCCACACCATACCATCCATTGTCGTGTCCTTGAGCTTTACAGGGAGACGTTCACCATGGATTGTCCAATGACCATTATCGCATGATGTGCTTGTTGAGCTGCCCATTGACGTCAAAAGTCACCTCATCACTAAAGAGTATGTTATAAGCAACGTAGTGATCGTTGGCCTGTTGTGCTAACATCCGCTCACAAAAATGCATCCTCTGATCAGAGCCACCCTGCGCCAGGTGTCGTTGGAGTTGCATTTTGAATGGATGCCATTTCTGTCTCTGTCGGATTCGGTGGATACTGCTTCAACGAACGCCACGTTGGGTGAGATTCCATATCTTGGATGGGACTGGCGTCCACTTCTGAAAACACTGCCTTGGTCATAGCCTCACCAGCTGTTGCACGGGGACGGCCGGTATGGGGCTTACCTGCCACCATCCCCGTTTTTTGAAACATTATGGCCAATTACCTGACACTTCCCGTGACAGTTTCCTTGCCTGGGCGTCGCTGGTTAAAATGCCTGGTAACTGTCGCGGTACTCCGGCCACCAGCTCTTCTACATCTACATCCATAATCGGCAAGCCACCTGACGGTGTGTGGCGGAGGGTACCTTGAGTACCTCTATCGGTTCTTACTTCTATTCCAGTCTCGTATTGTTCGTGGAAAGACGGATTGTCGGTATGCTTCTGTGTGGGCTCTAATCTCTCTGATTTTATCCTCATGGTCTCTTCGCGAGATATAGGTAGGAGGGAGCAATATACTGCATGACTCTTCGGTGCGCCGGCCGGTGTGGCCGTGCGGTTCTAGGCGCTGCAGTGTGGAACCGCGTGACCACTACGGTCGCAGGTTCGAATCCAGCCTCGGTCATGGATGTGTGCGATATCCTTAGGTTAGTTAGGGGACTGATGAGCACAGATGTTAAGTCCCATAGTGCTCAGAGCCATTTGAACCATTTGACTCTTCGGTGAAGGTATGTTCACGAAACTTCAACAAAAGCCCGTAATAGTGAGGGTCTCTCCTGCAGTGTCTTCCACTGTAGATTATCTATCATCTCCGTAACGCTTTCGCGATTACTAAATGATCCTGTAACAAAGCGCGCTGCTCTCCGTCGGATCTTCTCTATCTCTTCTATCAACTCTATCTGGTACGGATCCCACACTGCTGAGCACTATTCAAGCAGTGGGCGAACAAACGTATTGTAATCTACTTCCTTTGTTTTCGGATTGCATTTCCTTAGGATTATTCTTCCGATGAACCCCAGTCTGGCATCTGCTTTACCAACAATCAGCTTTATATGATCATTCTATTTTAAATCATTCCTAATGTGTTCTCCCAGATAATTAATGGAATTAACTGCTTCCAGTTGCTGACCTGCTATTTTGTAGCTAAATGTATTCTCAGCACATTACACTTGTGTACATTGAGATTCAATTGCCATTCCCTGCACCATGCGTCAATTTGCTGCAGATCCTCCTGCATTTCAGTACAATTTTCCATTGTTACAACCTCTCGATACACCACTGCACCATCCGCAAAAAGCCTCAGTGAACTTCCGATGACATCCACATGGTCATATATGTATATTGTGAACAGCAACGGTCCAACGACACTCCCCTGAGCCACACCTGAAGTCACTCTTACTTCGGAAGACTTCTGTCCATTGAGAATGACATGCTGCGTTCTGTTATCTAGGAACTCTTCAATCCAACCACACTATTGGTTTGATATTCCATACGCTCTTACTTTGTTCATTAAACGACTGTGGGGAAATGTATCGAGCGCTTTGCAGAAGTCAAGAAACATGGCATCTATCTGTGAACCCCTGTCTATGGCCCTCTGAGTCTCTTGGACGAATAGCACGAGCTGGATTTAACACGACCGTCTTTTTCGAAACACATGCTGATTCCTACAGAGTAGATTTCTAGTCTCCAGAAAAGTCATTATACTCGAACATAATACGTGTTCCAAAATTCTACAACTAATCGACGTTAGAGATATAGGTCTATAGTTCTGCACATCTGTTCGACGTCCCTTCTAGAAAACGGGGATGACCTGTGCCCTTTTTCTAATCCTTTGGAACGCTACGCTCTTTTAGAGAGCTACGGTACACCGCTGCAAGAAGGGGGGCAGGCTGCTTCACGTACTCTATGTAAAATCGAACTGGTATTCCATCAGGTCCAGCGGCCTTTCCTCTTTTGAGCGATTTATATTGTTTCTCCATCACTCCGTCGTCTATTTCGATATCTACCATTTTGTCATCTGTGCGAAAATCTAGAGAAGGAACGACAGTGCAGTCTTCCTTTGTGAAACTTCTTTGGAAAAAGACATTTAGTATTTCGGCCTTTAGTCTGTCATCCTCTGTTTCAGTACCATTTTGTTCACAGAGTGTCTGGACATTTTGTTTTGATCCACCTACCGCTTTGACATAAGACCAAAATTTCTTAGGATTTTCTGCCAAGTCAGTACATAGAACTTTACTTTCGGATTCATTGAACGCCCTCCTCACACTACATTTCGCTTCGCGTAATTTTTGTTTGTCTGCAAGGCTTTGGCTATGTTTATGTTTTGCTGTGAAGTTCCTTTTGCTTCCGCAGCAGTTTTCTAACTCGGTTGTTGTACCACGGTGGCTCTTTTCCATCTCTTACGATCTTGCTTGGCACATATTCATCTAACACATATTGCACAATGGTTTTGAACATTCTCCACTGATCTTCAACACTATATGTACTTGAGACAAAACTTTTGTGTTGAGCCGTCAGGTACTCTGTAATCTGCTTTTTGTCACTTTTACTAAACAGAAAAATCTTCCTACCTTTTTTTAGTATTCCTATTTACGGCTGAAATCATCGCTGCAGTAACCACTTTATGATCGCTGATTCCCTTTTATGCATTAACTGTTTCAAATAGTTCGAGTCTGTTTGTCACCAGAAGGTCTAATATGTTATCGCCACGAGTCGGTTCTCTTTTTAACTGCTCAAGGTAGTTTTCAGATAAAGCATTTAAAAAAATTCACTGAATTCTTTGTCCCTGCCACCCGTTATGAACGTTTGAGTCTCCCAGTCTATAGCCGGCAAATTAAAATCTCCAACCAGAACTATAACATGGTGGGGAAATCTACTCGAAATATTTTCCACCCACAACAGCTGCTGAGCCAGGGGGCCTATAGAGACATCCAATTATCATGTCTGAGCCTGCTTTAACCGTGACCTTCTAGCTAATTATTTCCCTTTTCGGATCTCCGTCAATTTCCTTTGATAGTATTGCACTTCTTATCGCTATAAACATGCCCCCTCCTTCACTACGCAGCCTGTCTCTGCGGTATACATCCCAATTTAAGTTTAGGATTTCATTACTGCTTAGTCTGGTTTCAGCCAACTTTCTGTCCCTAGTACTATATGGGCATTGTGACCGTTTATTAATGAGAGCAGTTCTGGGACCTTTCTATAGACGCTCGTGCAGTTTACTATTAGCACATTAATATAGTTATTCGCTGCTGCATTTTGCTTACTCCTACCTTGCCGCGTCTCAGGAGGCGTCTTGTCGGGCCTAGGGAGGGAATTCTCTAACTAAAAAAAACCACATGTGCACTCCACACGTACTCCGCTAGCCATGTAGCAGCTTCCGGCGTGTAGTGCACGCCTGACCTATTCAGGGGGACCCTACATTTCTCCACCCGATAGCGGAGGTCGAGAAATTTGCACCTCAGATCTCCGCAGAATTGTCTAAGCCTCTGGTTTAAGCCTTCTACTTGGCTCCAAAACAGAGGACCGCGATCGGTTCTGGGAACGATACTACAAATAGTTAGCTCTGATTCCACCCCGTGAGCGAGGATTTCCGCCTTCACCAATTCCACCAACCGCCTGTACGAACTGAGGAAGACCTCTGAACCCAGATGGCAGGAGTCATTGGTGCCGACATGAGCAACAATTTGCAGTCGGGGGCACCAAGTGCTCTCTATCGCCGCCGGCAGGGCCACCTCTACATCTCGGATGAGACCCCCCGGCAAGCAGACAGAGTGAACACTGGACTTCTTTCCCGACCTTTCCGCTAATTTCCTAAGGGGCTCCATCACCCGCCTAACGTTGGAGCTCTCAATAACTAATAAACGCCTCCCCCCGTGTGCCTGCTCGGACCTTGCTGAAGGAGCGGCCACATGTCAATTTCCAGGCAGAGTGGGCGATGCCACACGGCCAGCCTCCACATTTCCCCTCCGCCTCGTGCGCCGCGAACGCCGCTGAACCCGCCACTCCCCTTGGGGAGAGGGTGGCCCAACCGCGCCCGGTACCCGCGAAGATGTCTCGACAGCAGGGACAGTGGGTGAAGCATGTAACACCTGGGGTGTACCATGCGACGTACCAGACTCCCCACTGCCGCTACACTCCGAGGCAGCAGCCTGAAGACGGCTGACCGCGGCCATCAACACGCTCATCTGTTCGCGAAGAGTGGCCAGCTCCACGTGCGTCCGTACACAGCACTCACACATCCTATCCATCCTAAGAAATCAATTTACTGTAGAGAGTTAATCAACTTTTAACAAGATTGCTAATTCACTAAAGGCGGCTGATAGTTATCTAAACTGTGGTTACTAGACACTTCCTGTAGGAAACAATGAAAATAGCACTACCTGCCTCTGGACTGTATTCAAAATAAACACTAACACTACTGGCACTATGGCTGACTAAAGGGACTCCCTCTGACTGTATTCAAAACAAACACGAAATCTATGAACACTATTACTAGCACTCGACAATTAAGGCTTCCTGAAAGCAAAAACACAGGCAAGAAGAAGCGACAAGTAAGAAAAATACTGTTAATACTTAAATTAACGTAGCTCGCTGCACAGCAGACGTGAAGCAGACGGCAGTTACGACGACACTGATTCTTCTGGGGCCTCTGGCATGTTGTCCCTCAAATTGACAACAGGAATAAATATGATGTCTGCGTATGCTGCATAACGAAGAACACATCATATAATAAATGATACCATAATTTTTACCTATGGGAGATACTTTAAAACTAAATTTTTCTGTCTTTCCTAAGTATACGTCAGCTTACTACCAATTGTTGTAAGCTGCTTAATCGTATTTTTTATGCTAGCAAAGTTGTGAAAATTGAGGATGTGTTAAATGTCTGCCACTGTGGTTTTAGGAAAGAAAATACACCAGACAGGCAATCCTGACGTGTTAGTTGATAATGGAAGCAAGACAAAAGAAAAATCATGCCCCATTCATACTCCTAGGGTTTGTCAACCAGGAAAAAGCTTTAGACTGTATAAAATGGTGCACGTTGTTCAAAATTCTGAGAAAAATAGGGGAAAGCTATGGGGAGAGGTGGATAATATACAATATTGAAACGTCCCCTTAGAAAAATTATACAAGACTGTCCTTAAACTGACACATATTATTTTCAGCACAACGCAATCTGACATTCAAAAATCCCTACGAAAGAATGGTCCTGACTAACATTAACCTATACCTTTCACAAATCACTTACCTCACCAAAAATCTTTGTTACTCGAACTACTGCAATACAGCGAGCGCCACTACTGCCAGCTAAATAAAAGATTCAAACTACGGAAGGCACTAACTACTGATAGGCATAGTTAGCGAATGAAAGATTTTAATAGAGAACAAACAATCTATTTTCCTTAATAGTCATAATATATATAGCAGTTCATGCCATGCAGTCTTACATATTTCAAAACTCTGGCACACTCTCCCCACATCCACCACTGCTGGCGGCTCACCTCCAACTGCGCACCTCTACGCAGTGGTAACAACCAACTGCCCAACGCTACAATGGCGAGTATTACAACAATGACAACCAGCCACAGACTGCACACAGCACAGCTAGTGATTTTCATACAGAGGTGGTGTTACCAATAAAAAAACTAAACAGCCTACTTACATAGCCCCCATGCTTCCCACAAAAAAATTTACAAATTGTTTTGGGCACTGGCCGATACAAATTTGGAAAAAAATTTATAATTACAGTAAGAAGGATATCAAATGCACATACTTATAAATACAAAGTTGGTCAAAAGCCAAAATTTTCTCACAGTGCATAAAGACAGTCCTAATCATTCATCACAGTAAAACAGCAGTGTTTTTCTCAATGTCTGAGCAGTAAAAGAAAATGTACACAGAAGTAGTGGATTTCCATGCAGTATTGAAGAAGAAGTGTTGTCGTTCCAACGGAAAGACAGTGCTGACTCTTCACATGCAGGCAGGTAATGGGCCACAACAGAGCAAACCCACCGCAGAGTCAGTCCAAGTTTTGAAGAATATTGGTAGTTAGGTCATCACAGAGTATACCCACTGTAGTCCTGTTAGAGATTACAGTATTGGTGGGCCACCAGAGGTGCAGACCCAGTGCAGTCCTTGTAGAAATAGTGGTATTAGTGGATCATCAAAGATGCAGACCCACTGTAGTCTTTGTAGAGACGGCCAGCAGCCATCTGTTGTGACTGTGCAGGTGCACAATCACCATCGAAGAGTCTTGCGGAGAATATAGCAAGTCCATGAACCACCACTTGTGCACTCACAATTTTTTTTTGAAATGTCCTTAGAACCAGCAATGATGTTAACCAGTCCCTTGCTGAATTATTTAACACACTTGCAAACACTAACAGTCCGTACTTCTCACATATTGTCCATATACTATGACCAACTGAAATGTGTGCAGTGAAATGAAACTTAATTTGAAGAACTGGTGTCTATACGGTTATAAATTTACAACATAAAAATACAATAACAAAGGTACAAAATATATAATAAAAAACGTAATAATACATATAACATTTGCAATAATAGGGGCTTTACAAAAGAATTGAAATAAACATATACATCAGTGTTACAGGAATTGTGACGTAAGTAAATACATAAAAGATCAGAATAATTATTGAAACATCAACTTCACACATGAGCATTAAAATAAAACAGAATAAATAATGTCTAAGCATCTTTAGAAGGTAAATAACAAATTATCAGAAAAATTCTAGAACATAAATATTATTAGCTAAAAACATAGAGACAGGAAAAACACAAATTCACATAGTGTAATAACACAAAAATACAGGACAGGGTTTGTTTTCAGTGTAACATTTGTTACTGCAGTCCAACCCAAAACTTCAGTCCATAGATCTTTCGTCTTATTTCAACATTTGTTTCCACCAAAAAAAAATCCTATCCAAGCATGCTTTCTGTATTCTGTTCACATCTTCTTTCAAAAGTAGTTTTTCTCCACTGTACACTACTGTTTTGGCCAAACCATTTTCTTATAGCTTCTCAATACTTTTCTACCAATTCATCATAGTTAGTTTCCTATATAGTCTACCCACTCTTAAGCTAACTTAAACCTACTGAGCTCAGATGCTAAACTAAGGGACTACGCAATGCAGCAGCACAAAACAATTAACACAAACAGCAATGAGCAAAAAAATGCAAATTGGCAAAAAAAGCAGCAATATAGGACTTATCAAAGTAAATTCAACATTACAACTAATATGAAGCAATGAACAGCAACAAGAAAAATAAATCAGTAGTAAAACTGGCTTAACAGAGTAATACAAAGTGAAATTCAGTAACACTAAGCCTGGCAAACAACAGCTGCAAATGCAATAACTTATATCTAAACATGACAAAGCACAAGCAGAAAAAATATTACAGTAACGACAACAATGCAGAAAAGGGAAACGTCTCTTCACATATTAATACCTACACTCCTGGAAATTGAAATAAGAACACCGTGAATTCATTGTCCCAGGAAGGGGAAACTTAATTGACACATTCCTGGGGTCAGATACTTCATATGATCACACAGACAGAACCACAGGCACATAGACACAGGCAACAGAGCATGCATAATGTCGGCACTAGTAAAGTGAATATCCACCTTTCGCAGAAATGCAGGCTGCTATTCTCCCATGGAGACGATCGTAGAGATGCTGGATGTAGTCCTGTGCAACGGCTTCCCATGCCATTTCCACCTGGCGCCTCAGTTGGACCAGCGTTCGTGCTGGACGTGCAGACCGCGTGAGACGACGCTTCATCCAGTCCCAAACATGCTCAATGGGGGACAGATCCGGAGATCTTGCTGGCCAGGGTAGTTGACTTACACCTTCTAGAGGACGTTAGGTGGCACGGGATACATGCTGACGTGCATTGTCCTGTTGGAACAGCAAGTTCCCTTGCCGGTCTAGGAATGGTAGAACGATGGGTTCGATGACGGTTTGGATGTACGGTGCACTATTCAGTGTCTCCTCGACGATCACCAGAGGTGTACGGCCAGTGTAGGAGATCGCTCCCCACACCATGATGCCGAGTGTTGGCCCTGTGTGCCTCGGTCGTATGCAGTCCTGATTGTGGCGCTCACCTGCACGGCGCCAAACACGCATACGACCATCATTGGCACCAAGGCAGAAGCGACTCTCATCGCTGAAGACGACACGTCTCCATTCGTCCCTCCATTCACGCCTGTCGCGACACCACTGGAGGCGGGCTGCACGATGTTGGGGCGTGAGCGGAAGACGGCCTAACGGTGTGCGGGACCGTAGCCCAGCTTCATGGAGACGGTTGCGAATGGTCCTCGCCGATACCCCAGGAGCAACAGTGTCCCTAATTTGCTGGGAAGTGGCGGTGCGGACCCCTACGGCACTGCGTAGGATCCTACGGTCTTGGCGTGCATCCGTGCGTCGCTGCGGTCCGGTCCCAGGTCGACGGGCACGTGCACCTTCCGCCGACCACTGGCGACTACTTCGATGTACTGTGGAGACCTCACGCCCCACGTGTTGAGCAATTCGGCGGTACGTCCACCCGGCCTCCCGCATGCCCACTATACGCCCTCGCTCAAAGTCCGTCAACTGCACATACGGTTCACGTCCACGCTGTCGCGGCATGCTACCAGTGTTAAAGACTGCGATGGAGCTCCGTATGCCATGACAAACTGGCTGACACTGACGGCGGCGGTGCACAAATGCTGCGCAGCTAGCGACATTCGACGGCCAACACCACGGTTCCTGGTGTGTCTGCTGTGCCGTGCGTGTGATCATTGCTTGTACAGCCCTCTCGCAGTGTCGAGAGCAAGTATGGTGGGTCTGACACACCGGTGTCAATGTGTTCTTTTTTCCATTTCCAGGAGTGTATGTCATTAAAGTGGTGCACCACAAATCTAATTCTACAAAAGATGTTACCAAGTAGTTGAAAAGAAAATTAAGTATGCAGTAACTGTTATTAATCCCTTTTTAATGTTCTTTCCTTTCCAAGTGCTCCTTTTTCGAAGAACGTGGATCATAAAATGATTATTTAATAGATCAGCTGACAGAAAGTGTTCACATTAGCAAATGCATTTAATTTTATTTTATAAAACCAATGATGCAACACAGCTCGACACCAGATATCAAATGAAATAAGCAACTATAAAAGGCAAAGCATAAAAATATCATTCAATACTCATGTGACATTTCATAAGTTAGTACAAATTCTCTCAACTCTCGTAGAAAGACGCTAGTCATTATCAGGTGTGCAGATGTAAGTAAGTATCTTTCCAAGTAATGAGCGTGTCGTTTTTGCGATGCTTTCTACAAAGGAATGTCAATAGCGAGGATAATGGCCCCTTTTTTTCCACCTAATGGCTGTCTTTTGTCAGGTGGCTGTCGCGCAGCTGGGTGCCCATGACGCATTACGTGCAGGTGGTCACTTAACTGTCTTACCGAAATATTTACGACACCAGTTTCCGCTACAGTGACAGTCGCATATAAAAAATTTCACAGGTCAAGAATTTGCGTTACACATCTGTAGAAACAAAATCCTATTGATATAATAGTGTCCAAAAAATTTTCGTCGGCATTGTAATATATTCACGCATTTACATACATTTCATAACTCTTAAAGTACGATTCTTGGATTCCAACATCCTTTTTCACAAACCAGAGTTCCTAACCACTACTTGTTATTCCTTACCTTATTCGTCGACACTTCTTCAATATTTCATCATAACAGATACGTAGCATAATCAAATAACTCATATAGCATCAGCTTATTGATCATAAACATAATACATATCGTCATCATAACATCATGAAACCTCAGCCAAATCTCAAAAACGTCGTAGCTTTCTGCAATAATGTCAAAACCTAAAAAATATTCTCTGCTCATTTCAATAGTGTCATCTACCTCTAACGTACTTTAAAAATCATGAACCCATACCAAATACATCATTCAAAGCTCTCATAGTATCACAATGGTTCTGAAAAAATATGGAAATTTCACAAACTACAGACAAAATACAATTTCATAAGTGTGAAGTTATACAACCATATAATTACGTAAACATCTGTCACCGATGTAGTAAAATAAATATTTGTCTCTCTCAGTTGAATGATCAGATAGCTGTGTAATTTATGTGTTAGAGAAATATGGTACCGATGTGTAAAGTTGTATAAGCAAAGACCATATTAGGTAGGGCTCCTTGTGCTTGTACTGTAGCCCTAAACTGTGTGTCATGTTGTAAGATAATCTCTGTGGAAGTGTCATAGTTATTGTCCTCCGAAAGCTAAGTTCTGGAGAAGTCAATGTACTTACCTCATCATAAACGAAAGTGAAATGCTTTGCGTATAGATATCATACTTATTACGTACCTTATCGTGATCAAGAAAGTACTATAATGTAACGCATTGTTGTGCTACAGAAAAGGCTGTCTCATTGTAGCTATTTTACTAGTAAAACATGTTTAACTTTCCAGGATAATTCAGAAAAGCTGTGCATATATAAAGCAGATACACCGCAAAAGCAACATTGTAAATTGTCACTCATTAGTAGTGTCATGATATAATCATGTAGCTGTCACATATACTAACCACTGTGGTATCTCACATAAAGTACTTTAAATCAAGAATGTATTTTCAAGTTAACCAAAATGTTGTATTAATATCTCATTAGCAGTACTGGCAAATGTTCTAAGTATGTGAGCCTTATGGTCGTTACGTAATCGTACCACTAACAAGCAAGAATGTACACACACAATAACAATGTGTCGTCTGTTCACTATACCAATGCATTCGTAATTTCTCTTTAAATATGTTCCCTAGGTTCTAGACTGCATAGTGAACTTCAAAACATTGTTGTATGTTAACAGATTCTAAGTCTGCCAAAGTATACTAGTAATGTAAAGTGAAAAGTCTTATGGCAAAGACAAAGTTAAAAAGCAGATTATCTTTCAATAAACGGTTTTACATGTGAAATGTGGTGCAATCCTTTACTCTTCCTAATGGACAGAGCTTAAACTTCACAGCAATTATCATGTTGTATACGTCGGTAAGGAATGCTAAAATTTTTCTCAAGGTAAGCGTCTATGTTATTTTTCGCTGAGCCAGCCAGCGCACGTGTCTGCCTGCGGTGCCATTGTCTGTTTCTTTGTTGTCGCACGTCGTTATTGGGATTAGGAGACCTAACTTCTAGAAATTCACCTTGTCGAGAGGACCCTGCTCTGTTTGAATCCCGCCAGTTCTGATGCAATTCAGGTCTGTCGTTACGATCATATCGTCTGTCGTCATGTCGGTAGATTCCATAGTTTCTTTCTTGTCGGTCACGTGGTGGAGAATTTCTCCCTGAATCGTAACTGCGAACTGGACCGTTGCGTCTAAAGTTATTCTGTCTCCCCTGATAATAATTGTTTTGGTTCCCATATTGTCTGTTTCTATGGTTATCTCTTTCATATTCGTTACTACGGAAACGCGATCTTTCTCTGTAACTGTTACTCTGCAAGTGGTTGTCAAATGGGCGGTGTCTGTTTTGTTCACGATTTTTGTTGTGAGAATAGCCTTGTCGTGTCCAGTTATTATTTCTTACATCGCGGAATTGTGACGGATGTGACCTGTAATTGTTGTGTTCCTGTTTTCGCGTACCGCGATTGTCAGTGTCAATTTCTAATTCTTGTAAGAGTCCCTGAAAAACTCAATGTCGTCTTTGCAACGTCCTGCCAAAATAATATGTCGCAAATGTTCAGGTAATTTGATTAAGCAAATGCGGATGAGTTCTGAGGGGCTGTATGGGTTTCACAGGTACCGATTCTTGTGCAACATGTCTTCAAAATATTTCACAAGACTGGAAAATTCAGATTGTTCGAAATTTTTCATCATTATGATGCTATATTTTACTCGGTCTTGTGTAGCTTGAGACCAATATGCTGAGAGAAAGGCATTATAAAATTCTCCTTCACTGTGGCCAACGTGAATGACCGATCGCATTCTTACAGCTGGTACATTCTCTAAGTAGCCACACATAAATTCTAATCTGTGCTCTAATGACGAGTTGGGAGGAAAACAATGAGAGAATTGATGGAGCCACGCTTGTGGATGAATTTTGTTCCCAGAATTATTAAATGTTTTGAATTTACGTGTAGTAATGAAAAGCGTATAGTCAAAATCATCGTGTCGTCGAGTAGCACATCGGTTATTATTACGTCGTTTCGGCGGTTCCATCTCAAAATTCGGTGCATCTTGCCAATTTCTTTCATAATTTCCGAAATGCCCTGTTTTATTATTTTGTGGCTTTTCCGTATTTCTAAGTTCCTCTTCCTGTGTTGGAGCGCGAGTGTCCTCTGAAATTTTTGTATTACCTGTGTCAACTGATCTTATACTTCCCGGATTTCTCTTTTGTACTGTGTATTGATTTGATTTTGATTTTGTTTGAATTTTCTAATTTGTGTATACTCTTCTGTGTCAGTGAAGGCTACAGGTCTTGTGTCATTCAGATCATCATCTACCTTTGTAGATAAGTTAGTGAACTGATCCGAAAGTTCGGCTACTTTCTCCGATAGTGAACACATTATCTCAGTGTGTTTTTCTGAACCAAGTTCCAGGGTTTCCATTTGTGTTGAAATCGAATCTACTGTGTCCTTTAAGTTTTCCTGAGTTCTTGCAAGTTGCGTAACCGAATCGGTGGATGCAACTGAGTCCATTTTAGCTTACAAGGTGTCGTGATTTCCAAGAACAATAGTTTGCAGTTCTTTTATGGCTGCTTCGTGATTCTGTAATGCATTTCCACGCCGCGAAAAAATAGGTTTAAAATGCTCACAAATTTATGTTTTTACGTCATTACAGACTTTTTGACATTTCGATCCAATGTTATGTATCTCAGTAGTTAAATCTTCACGTGTTTGTTCAAGTGTGGTGTCTAACTTTTGAAGCTTTTGCTGTGTTTGTCCCTGATTTTGTTCCATTGTGTATTACTTTTGAAGATTTTGTTCCATTGTGTATAACTTTTGAATATTTTGTTCCATTGTGTCTAACTGTTGCTGTGTTTGTCTCTGATTTTGTTTCATTTGTTGCATTAATTGCTATAATAATATATTAGTGCCTGGAATCTGTTCCTCTATGCTTTTCGGCATTACATTTGCACCGGCAACATTCACATTTTGACAAGCAGAAAATGTGTCTTGACTTATTTGAGAAAACGGTGAGGACGCAAAACATTAATGTACAGTATTTGCAAGATTGTGTCCTGTCATTTCGGATTCCTGAGGCGAGCTGTTGCCTTTTCACTAATTGTTTCACTGCCTACACCATTATTTGCAGCCCACTCCATTTCCCTATGCACTATTACCAAATTACTACTTTGAACATTAGTTAATTCATTACATGGTGGCGCTATCACAATGCTTTCGTCTTCACTGCCATTTCTCAGTTTACTTTGGAGCCTAGTATTACGTTTTTCACACGCCATTATTGTCACAATATTTCACACAACAACACAGAAAAACACAATTTGAAGAGCAAAAATAAGAGAACACATTAACATAGCAAATAATATCTAGTTAATTGCAAGCGCCGCTGCGAAATACTTGGTGCAAATCTACATGCCACTACTGTTTTACTTTAAAACAATGAAAGACTACAACTACAAAGGAGATTCTCTCTATAATTACGCGATAGCAATAAACAAAATCTACACTAATTACACAAACTACAAGAAAAAAATCAGAAGATTCCAGTGAGGTATCCTCGGCTAAGGGTCGACATATGAAACGTCCCCTTAGAAAAATTATACACGACTGTCCTTAAACTGACACATATTATTTTTAGCGCAACGCAATCTGAGTTCCAAAAATCCCTACGAAAGAATGGCCCTGACTAACATTATCCTATACCTTTCACAAATCACTTACCTCACCAAAAATCTTCATTACTCGAACTACTGCAATACAGCGAGCGCCACTACTTCCAGCTAAATAAAAGATTCAAACTACAGAAGGCACTAACTACTGATAGGCATAGTCTTACAAATTTCAAAACTCCGCCACCTCTCTCCCCACATCCACCACTGCTGGCGGCTCACCTCCAACTGCGCAACGCTACGCGCCGCTAACAGCCAACTGCCCAACGCTACAATGGCGAGTATTACAACAATGACAACCAGCCACAGACTGCACACTGCACAGCCAGTGATTTTCATACAGAGGTGGTGTTACCAATAAAAAAACCTAAACAGCCTACTTACAATATGTACAAGAGCCAAGAGGGAAAAAAAGAGTGGATAACCAAGAACGAGGTGCTTGGATTAAAAAGGGTGTATGACAGGGTTGCAGTCTTTTGTCCCTTCTGTTCCAGCTGCGCATCGAAGCAGCAGTGATGAAAATAAAATGAAGGTTCAAGAGTGGAATCAAAATTCAAGGTGAAAGGATATCAATGATGTAATCCGATGACACTGGTATCCTCAGTGGATGTGAAGACGAATTACACGATCTGCTGAACAAAATGAACAGTCTAATGAGAACAGAGTATGGATTCAGAGTAAATCGAAGAAAGATGAAAGTAATGAGAAGTAGCAGAAATCTGAATAGCGAGAGACTTAACATCATGGTCACGAAGTAGATGAAGTTAAGGAATTCTACTAGCTTGACAGCAAAATAAACAATGACAGATGGAGCACAGAGGACATCCAAAGCAGACTACCACTGGAAAGAAGGTCATTCTTGGCCGAGGAGAAGTCTACTGGCATCAAACATAAGACTAAATTTGAGAAAGACATTTCTGAGAATGTACGTATGGAGCAGAGCATCTTATGGTAGTGAAATACGGACTGTGGGGAAACAGGAATCTGGAAGAACCGAAGCATTTGACATATGGTGCTACAGAAGAATGTTGAAATTTAGGTAGAGTAATAAGGCAAAGAATGAAGAGGTTCTGCGCAGAAATGGAGAGGAAAGGAATATGTGGAAAACGCTGGCAAGAAGGGACAGGTTGATAGGACATCTGGTAATACGTCAGGGAATAACTTCTATGGTACGAGAGGAAGCTGTAGAAGATTAAAAACTGTTGAGGAAGACATAGACAGGAGTAACTGATAACGTAAGCTGCAAGTGCTACTCTGAGATGAAGAGGTTGGCATAGCATAGGAATTCGTGATTGGCCGCAAGGAACCAGTCAGAAAAAAAAAAAATTGTTTGTGTTTCTCTTATACCTAATTCTTTGCAAATGTGGTGTATGTGTTTCAACTTTCTCTAAAATTTATATTTGTTTTTCGTACACATGCTGGATACGAGTTCACAAGTCTGTTTTGCCCAGTTTATTTGAAGCTGTACTGCGTGTTTGTGATCTCTCTTTTCAGTGTCAGCATAAATCATCTCGTGCATGTAACGGAACGTATCTCACTTCAACTCATATAGCCATAAGAAAAATTGAACGGTTATTCCAATAACTGTGAAAAGAGTGTAGCCAACACCGCACATTGTTTCCGAGATAAATATAACTCATTTATATTCGTTTTAAGAACTCATCTCTAAACACAGAAGCATCGTGCCATCCATCCCGACGAAGGATGTTAGAATAGATTCTGGCCTCCAGACGGAATAAATACTAATGTTCACACAGCCGAAAAGTGAAGACCAAGGCCATCTGCTGATGACATCTGGCGATATCTTGCGGCAGCGTCTGGTGACAGTTGTCGGTGCCACTGTGTTCGCAGCCTAAGCCGCCCCACTGACAGATCTTATGCGTTAGAAAACAAACTGTGCAACGTCAAGCTGTTGCGCATTTCTTCATCAACTCTCCAGAAACTTGGTCCCTATCATTTATTTGGTAAAACTAGACATTAATGGCGTAGGAGTAATCATACAGTTAAGGTCAGTGAGAGATAAACTCCTCCTGACATTTTTTTTTTCATTTTTCTGTTATCGTTTTACCCATTTAGAACGAGGTCTGGTGAATTCAAGTTTTTGCAAAATCGTTTTCAGTATCGGCGGTGCCTTTGTTGAGAGCGCACGGTCCACTGCGCGCTCTTCACATCTTCACGCAAGAAGATTCAACCGAACAGACCGCCAGCGCAACACCACGAGCCATTCACTCTCCTATGGGTGGCGCTACGAACTTCTACTCACTGGATGTAGATGTGTCCGTCTGCGCGTCTTTTCGAGACCCCGCACACCTGGCTCCGCGCCAGGTCGGAACACTGGCAGTGAGACAACTACAAACTAACACGACACAAATGATATTGAGTGGTAATTGTTATCAAGTGATCAATAATACAGTAGAGACGTTATTAAGGATTACAATCCACCATATTATTCCCCACTCTTCTGTGTACAAGATCTTAGTTTTTAACATAATCCCCGTCCAATTCGACGGCCTTATGCTACTTTACTGGGAGAGCCTGTATGTCCAGTGATTGATGTCTGAGCCAACGTCTTGCTGCATCAATAACCTCACCGTCATCCACTTACTGCAACCCCGTGGAGTACATCCTTCATTGGGCCAACTAGATGGAGCCGGCCGCGGTGGTCTCGCGGTTCTAGGCGCGCAGTCCGGAACCGTGCGACTGCTACGGTCGCAGGTTCGAATCCTGCCTCGGGCATGGATGTGTGTGATGTCCTTAGGTTAGTTAGGTTTAAGTAGTTCTAAGTTCTAGGGGACTAATGACCACAGCAGTTGAGTCCCATAGTGCTCAGAGCCATTTTGAACCAACTAGATGGAAGTCTGAAGGTGGGAAATCCGAGCCTTTGGGTGGTTGAGGAAGGACAGTCGAATAAAGTTTCTTGAGCTCCTCTCTGTAACGCAGACTTGTGGCGATGAGAAAGCTGAAGTCGTTTTATCAATTTCCTGAGATTAACACAATACACTTCAGAGTTATTCGATGCATCATCAGGGAGAACATGAAATAGAATAACCTCCTTCAGAGTCCTAGACGACGGTCGCCATGTCTTTACCGGCTGAGATAGCGGCTTTGAACTTCTTGCGAGTAGAAGTAGTGTGCCGCCACTCCATCAATTGCCTTTTGTTTCTGGTTCGAGTTGATGAATCCATGTTTCATCGCCACAAACGATGTTTGGTAAAAAATTTTCACGATCATCCTCCCATTGCGCAAGAAAATCCTCGCTGACGATCCTTCGTTGCTCTCAGGCTGGAACTCAGCGGGAACCTGCCTGTGAGTAGTCCAGCAGCTGAAAGAGTGTGCCAGCACTACCTGCAGAGACGTCCAGTTGTGCAGCGAGGTGTTTCACTGTGATCCGCCAATCACCTCGAATGAGAGTGTCCGCACGTTCCAACATTGCAGCAGTGACAACTATGTGCGGCAGCTGGCACCTGGCACGGGGAGAGACTGGACAGGTTTGGCGGCGTTGCTGCTGTGATGGACGCCTCGTCCAACGGCTCGCTGTGGTTTTGTTCACTGTAAGGTCTCCGTAGACATTCTGCAAGTCCCTATGAATGTCTGTGGTGACCTGTTTTTCCGCCAATGTAAACTTAATGAAAGCTATCCTCTTGTTACGCATTGCCGTTACATATACAATTTGGAAGTGTATAGCACCGGCTCCTACCGGAAGTTCACAAACCTAGAGGGGCTGAAAGGAGAATATTCCATGATGTTCCGCAACAAATTCCGCATTTTCTCAACCGATCTTCTCCGAGAAGAAAATGTAAAAAAGTATGTGGGATTACTTATTGAGCGCGCTTCGTATACAAGGTACTTCTTATTTAGTGTAAGTAAACATTTCGTAGAGAAAAAATTGCACCAGCATCAAGGATAAGGCTTTTTAGTGGCAAGTGATGTGACACATAGTTCGTCAGTGTAGGACTGTATAAAAAATACAGACCAAATAAAGCACACATGTCAGATGAAGGGTGCATACAGGCGTGTAAACTCAGCACAGTTACTACCAGTAGAGTCAAAACAGAGGGCACGTAGGCAGGCCCCTATACTCCCATTTCATCGCCAACGACCAAGAAAATGAGTCACTATTATTACATCTCCTCAGTACGCCCATATTATTGCTAGTCCTACCGAACACAATCCCTGAGCATGCTGCTTTTTATTTCCGGCAGTGTATTATTGAAGCTTCACTCCATTAGTAACCAAGTTATACAGGTTAAAAGCCGTCTTTTGCGACAGTAATAAAGTCTAATCAAGTCGAAACACGTTTCTCTTTATGTTAAATCATCTTCAGTTGATACTGTTAAAACGTAAACTTTTTCCTTGCAATTTTGGTTTGCTAGGCTCGTGAACAATTCTCAAGCTTTAACTTGCCACTATAAACAGTATTAATTATTATCACTACTCACAGTATTTTGTGTCTTGGGTATAAGTGCAGAGAATTGCAGATATTGTGATTATTGGCGCCTTAATATGCAGTGACTCAACGTGTTAGCTGTTTCTCCTTTGCGTATTCCTGCAGAAAAATGGTTCAAATGCCTCTGAGCACTATAGGACTTAACATGTTAGGTCGTCAGTCCCCTAGATTTAGAACTACTTAAAACTAACTAACCTAAGGACGTCGCATACATCCATGTCCGAGACAGGATTCGAACCTGCGACGGTAGCACTAGCGCGGTTCCGGGCTGAAGCGCCTAGAACCGCTCGGTCACAACGGCCGGCTAGTCTTCCAGCAAACACGTCACACGCATTACTATCTGATATTATCTGCACGTCGTAGCTGCACCAAAACGAGTATGCCTGTCAGTATAGATTCAACGTTTCGTGTCAACACTTCAACACCTGACCTGACGCCCAGGGGAAAATACGAATTAATGACCTTCTCTTGCCACACGTACTTGGAGGGTATAGAAAAAAAAACTTCTCGTAACGAAATTTTCTTTAGTACATTCTCCTCAGTCACCAATAAAGATATTTGTACTTAAACCCCTAACACGATGTTTGTGGCAGATTTTACCACTCAGCACTTGAATTATCAGTAATATAATATATCCATGTTATTGTATTGAGAAGAACCACTGCAATCTCGTTATTTTGTGCATTACGTGGGCGGACTGCGTTCATCTATTGTTTAGTTTCAGTTGTGGCGAGAGCGTCCGCTATTGTTGTGTGTGGATTCATATTTTTCGACTGGTATGTGTGTGTGTGTGTTTCATAATTTCTGTTTTTGTAAATATTCATTTACTATGGTACACTTGTGTGTTATCTATAGTGGCGTTATTGTGTACTGCACGCGAAACCATTCTGTGGTGTGCATTCTCAACATGAAAACAAAGTGCACAACATGGCGAGATGGCAGTGGTTCTTCACAACACAGAAACGTCAATGTATTTACTTGTAATGAAAGTGCTGAGTGATAAAATCTGTCACATATGTGTAGAAGAACGTGACGAATGACGTAGAAACGGTAGCGGCAAAAACAGTGAGTTATAATGTTTATACTAATAAGTTAAAGCATAAGAACTGCCTAGCAAAATTGCAAGGAAAAAAATTGTGTTACATTGTCCACCGAAAATGCGTTAGAATAGAGTGAAACGTGTTTGGTCTTAATTAGACATTATTACATCCGGAAAAGACGGTTATCAACAAATGGCTCAAATGGCTCTGAGCACTATGGGACTCAACTGCTGTGGTCATCAGTCCCCTAGAACTTAGAACTACTTAAACCCAACTAATCTAAGGACATCACACACATCCATGCCCGAGGCAGGATTCGAACCTGCGACCGTAGCAGTCGCACGGTTCCGGACTGCGCGCCTAGAACCGCGAGACCACCGCGGCCGGCGGTTATCAACAGTAGAACTGTGACTGCAGGAATAATATCTGGACAAACAAAGAAGCAACACATTTATTTGATGTTTTTAGTGTTCTGCGCCATCTCTTATCAACACGGGACATAAAAAGATTATATAATTACTCGTATGTTGCCATGTGCCCTTCTTGTCGTGGCAATCGTTAGTTATCTAAAGGAGGAAATCTTGTGCTCTACGTGCCTGTGCATTGCGTAAATTTTGTCCTGTGTGATAATATTTTAAATGCTTGTGTATAGTTTTTTCTGAGGATGAAACACAGTACAAGCCCTCAATTTACGTAAACGAACGTTGAAAACCGTCTAAACACCATACTGAGTCTGGTCGATCTACCAGCTGTAGTCGTTAATCGATAGTGGTCTGTCTCACATTCCTGTCTCGCAAACTGCGTGCATCTCCAGCTGTGCAAGTCTGAATGAAACGATTGACTATAATCAACTTAAACATGCCAACGGTCTTTCTGTAGTCGAGACACAGGTTCCTGTCAGAATGGCTAGCAATTGGATGGGTCATCATCCAGAGATGCCCAGCGCTGTTGGCTAGCGGGGTGCACTCAGCCCTTATAAGGCCAATAGAGGAGCTAATTTACTGAAAAGTAGCGGCTCACTTCATGAGAAATGAGAATGGCAGGGAGAGCGATGTGTTGGCCACACATGCTCCTCAATATCTGCATCAAGTGAATTCTGTCGGTTTGAGGGTGACACGGCGTTCGGTCGGTACTGTTCGGACGGATCTTTTTCTCTTTGTATTTAAGGTAATGTGTGCCCATCCTCTCAGCCTTCCCCGATCCATTTATGACTCTTTAAGATATTTGTTTCACTTAGCGAGCCGCTCCCCGTATCAGTAATATAAAATTTGCAGTCGTGACATATATGCCACTGAATCTTCCTCCAGCCACAGGAACAGCGGCTCACTACGAATTACTGCTTGACAAAATACAGTAAAGTACGAATCTGTGCAATCGTTAAAACTCTAATTAAAGAAAGTTTAGGGGAGGGCGGTGCGGGGCGATGCGTGCGATTATGACTACAACACCATGCATTGCCTTACAAACTTTGTTTACTGAATTAACCTTCTCTCGCACTGAACTTAGTGCCACTGTTCTAGAAACACCCTCACACACTCAAATAATGAAAGATAAAATCAACCAAAACTCAAGGAGCCCCTTCCGTTCTTAATCTTCGTATAGTCGTAAAAAGGAAGACAGTGCATGCCCTGATACAGTCCACACTCCTTTTCGTTCTCCTGAAGAGCCACGCAAATGTCCAACCCGTTTCGGCCGCAGAGCCCGTTCCATCATCGGACGTCGGCCGCGCGCCAGTATCCTGTTCTCGTGAGAGCCGCGATAAGCCTGTGCCGGCTCAGCCTACTCACCTGGGCCGCTCATACGTGACGCAGACGCTGCAGGCGGATGCCGCTGATAGCGGCCCACGCAATTAGCAGGGGTGCCAACTCTCGCGCCCTAATCTGCGCCGGCTGCCCGTCAACCGCTAGCGAGCGCTCACGTCACGAGATAGCCATCGCATCGCGCGGCCTACCACTCAGCCTGCACTCACTTGATAACTTTTCTACCACCGAGCGCGAATAAATCCAAAAACGCTGCGGAGCGATTTTCGGTTGCAGTATCGCCGTCGACGACAGTGCCCATTGCACATACGAATGGCGTTTTAAAATACGTATTGTTTTAAAATAAGATAAACGGTGTTTCAAAATAAATTTCGGGGTGTTAAGACATTACTGCATTTATTACATTCAACTTACAATTACAGATAATACACATCAACAGGATAACTCTGAAGTTCGCAATTAACTGCCTGGATGACGGTTGATCGAATCACCTTCAAGCTGTTCATCTGTCGTTCCATCCTCGTTCAGCGAGAGGGAAAACAAACACTTAAATCTTTCCGTGCGAGCTCTGATTTATATAATTTTTTTGTGAGGATCATGTCTCCCTATGTAGGTGGGCTCCAACAAAATATTTTCGTCCCTCAGGAGTAATATGATGATTGACATTTCATATGAAGGTCCAGACAAGAATTAACTGGTGAAATTGTAAACCATGTTTTTCAGAAAATCATTGAGTGGTTCTATGCAAATGGGCTCTCATTAAACTTTGACAAAACACAGTATATACAGTTCCACACAGTAAATGGAATGACACCATTAATAAATATAGAGTTCGATCAGAAATCGGTAGCTAGGGTAGAATATTGAAAATTTCTAGGTGTATGCATTGATGAGGGGTTTAACTGGAAAAAACGCACTGAGGATCTGCTGAAAAGTATGAGTTCACCTACTTATGCTATTAGGGTCATTGCACATTTTGGCGATATACATCTGAGTAAATTAGCTTACCACGGCTATTTTCATTAACTGCTTTCGTATGGAATCATATTCTGGGGTAACTGATCATTGAGTAAAAGAGTGTTCATTGCACAAAACGGTGTAATCAGAATAATTGCTAGAGCTCATCCAAGATCATCCTGCAGACATTTAAAGTGCTAGAGATCTTCACTGTAGCCTCACAATATATATATTTGCTTATGAAATTTGTTATTAACAATTCGAACGAATTCAAAAGTGATAGCAGTGTACATGGCTACAACATTAGGAGAAAGGATGATCTTCACTTCTCAAGGTTAAGTCTAACTTTGGCTCATAAGGGGGCAAATTATGCTGCCAATTTGTGTATCATACCCGTGGCACTCTCTCCCTTATTTCGCGATAATACAAAACGCACTGACCTTCTTTGAACTTTTTGGATGCCCTGCGTCAGTCCTATCTGATGCGGATGCCACACCACACAGCAGTGCTCCAGAAGAGGGTGGGCAAGTATAGTGTCAGTGGCCTCTTTAGCAAACCTACGACATCTTCTAAGTGTTCTGCCTATAACTCGCTGTCATTATTTTCCTTCTTCCACAATATTATACGATCAGCGTGATCGTTTCAGGAACAGTCATTCGTAATTGTCACGTCTAAGCATTTAGATTAATTTACAGCCATTACATTTGTGTGATTTATAGTGTAAGCGAAATTTAGCCGATTCCTTTTAGTACTCATTTGTCAGTAGATTATTTTCTTCGTGGTAATTTCATAATGTTCCAGCAAAGTATATGTCCCAATATCCTACTGTAAAACGACGTTAGTGATATGGGTCTTTAATTCAGCGCATTACTCCTGTTTCGGGTATTTGAGTGACTTGTGCAGCTTCCCTGTTTTTGGTGACGGATCTTTTTATGGACGAATGGTTGCGTAACATAGCTATGCATGGAGCTACAGTATCAGCATAGTTGTAAGTTAGCTTGTCTCATGGTCTCTATGTGTAAGTTGCGGAAAAAATTGGCACTATGTGTAAGTTGCGTGAAGCTCACTGTGCATAAGAAAATGCTATCTGCCATTGAAATCAACGCATAGATTGAGTCGCCACCAACTCTAGCCACACGACAAATGAAAGATTCGGCTAAATCGGAAAATTAATTAATTTAACCATAAGAAAAATACTCATAAGAGAACATTCATCGTACTATCACTCGCAAAGAATTGGATGTAATTACTAGTTTGCTTCCAGGCATTGTTCACGTGAATCAAATATTGAAATAAAGTAAGTAATGCGTGAGCACTGTGTATAAGAGCAGCTTGCAGCAGCACTCCAGAAAGCAACATCTATTCTAAAGAATTTGTTTTAAATAGAAAGGGAACACTAATTATTGAACCTGTGCGTATGGAAAAGCTATGGATGGGCTAAAAGACGAGGGAACAATAGCAGCAAAGCTCACTAGTTCGCTGAATGTCGTGCTCGCGAACGAAGTTCAAAATGGCTCTGAGCACTATGGGACATAGCATCTGAGGTCATCAGTCCCCTAGAAGTTAGAACTCCTTAAACCTAACCAACCTAAGGACATCATACACATCCACGCCCGAGGCAGGATTGGAACCTGCGACCATAGCAGTCGCGCGGTTCCGTAGTGAAGCGCCTAGAACCGCTCGGACACCGCGGCCGGCAATGAACGAGGTCAGCACAAAGAAAAAGAAATGGTGGGCGCTCCATAATGTGGTGAAATGCCTGTAACAGGAAACGTGGTGCCGAAACCATAAAACTTGGCCTATGGAGCAATGGTGAGCCACGGCGCCATTGAGTTAGTAGACTGTTGTGTCTGGCGCCACTGGCTGAGGTGCAATATCGACAATCTCTCTTGCGGCCCCATTGCTATCTGTGGAGTGTGTCCTTAGAGGGTCTTTCCTTTCCTATATATATATATATATATATATATATATATATATATATATATATATATATATATATCGAAATTCGGTGGCCCGAGAGGGAAGCATGAAGTTTGGGGATTTGCGGTAGCGTCCCGGGAAGAGTTGGTCGTGAGGTGCGAGCGGCCGAAGCGACGAGCTGCGCAAGAACGGCGAAGACAACGGAATACTTCACCGGGGTCAGCGTCGTTTACAAGCAGTAAGCCGGCCGGGGTGGCGCAGGGGTTCTAAGCGCTACAGTCTGGACGCGCGTGACCGCTACGGTCGCAGGTTTGAATCCTGCCTCGGGCATGGATGTGTGTGATGTCCTTAGGATAGTTAGGTTTAAGTAGTTCTAAGTTCTAGGGGACTGATGACCGCAGAAGTTCCATAGTCCTCAGAGCCATTTGAACCATTTGAACAAGTAGCAGGCCAATATCCAGTCGTTTGGTTGGCAATATTCGTGTCGGACGACCGCTCGTGACCTGGCTGCCCTCTTCTACCTGGCTTTCATCGGCACCGCTCAGTAACCGCTGCGACGCACCGTGGATCCATGGAACTGCTTGCTGATAAAGGGGAGTAACATTCTGTAATCCTTGTGGTGATTTGTTTCATTGTCTAGCTACCCTCCTTATTCTTTTCATGTTTGTACCCTACCCTAAATATTCTAAATAATCATCTCTTGGTCGTAAATACAGCCGGAACAATTGTACTAACAGGTTGCCGTTAAACAAGAGAGGGACCGTGTGGCTAGATTTAGCTGTCAATCGGTTGAGGTCTTTGATTGTAATTGCATTTTTCAGTTATTTGTTATAATCTCATCAACCTGTTGTGCTAAACTGTTCGTTTCCGTCATTATTTGTGCATTTTAACTGGATCTTGTGGTTCCGTCGAGTGAGTTCTCTTTTAATAAGTGTTTGCAAGTGATGTTTTAAGACTTTTCTTTAGAGCGGTCTTAATGACAGAATCAGTTTAATCTGGAAAATATTAACAACCAACTGTCAGCAGGGCCTTAGCCAAGTGTCAGAAGGGACGGTTTGGGATCCAGTCCCACCTTGGTTGCCAATTGATATTAAGAGGTCGGCTGCTTTGAACTAAGCTTTATCATTGTCATACTGTTTGCTGATCTGTTTAAATTTTAAGCACAGGTGCGCATCTTAAACCCGAACCTTTCGACATACAGCTTTCAAATTAAAAGTTAAGTCAATTATTTTGAGTAATTGAATCAATCTTGTCATGGAAGGTGCTTATATAGTTTTCAAGTGTTGCAGAAGGGCAGTTAGTAAGACAGTGTCCAGCGCTGTAGTAAATACAGCTGTTTAACCCGACAACGGGCGGGCAGCATGTGCGGCAGTCTTGTAATATTGTTTGCTGTTTTGTAATACAACACTTTAGATTTCTTTTGCAAACATAGAAAGCTTTAACAGAATGTATAAGGTCAAACGAATTTTGCATATTTGTTCATTTTGTTGAAAAATTTTATACTTAAATGCTTCGAATATTTATAAAACACAGTTTATATATTATGAGACGAACAGGTTGTGTGAAAAGAAAGTTACATTGTTGGGTCCTCCCTTACACATTTTCCTTAATTCCAGTACGTGCCACGTATCAAATGGAAGTAAGTCCTTTCGTCGGATGAGTCTTGTTTCACACTGTTTCCCACTACTGACCAAGATTACGTACCAAGAGTGAAGCTTGCCAAATGTTCGGTGATGATTTGGGCAGCTATATTTCTACGAGCCCCACGGTTATTCTGATAGTTCGCTTTACTCTCCAGAATAACATGACCATCCTCGCTGATCAGGTCAGTCTCATGGTCCAACGTTTGTTCCAGAATGAGTATCCCGTTTTCAGAGACTATACACGGCCTTGCTCACACAGCTCGCTTTTTTCAGTACTGATTTTGTAAAGATGAGAATCAATTGTCCCACCTCCACGTACAGAGTAAAGACAATTCGACTGTCAACATTTTATCAGTAAACTATCGAAGTATTCGTAATGAGGTTCACGAATGTACTGCCCACCACCAAAGATCTCGCGCTCAAATTACACTTGGGACCGAGCGCTGGCCAAAACCAAAACTGGAATGATGTGAGATATTTTGCGAATCATGGAACGTATATCGCAAAGGCAGAGTAGCCAAATGAGAGGCCGTGTTCGTTGCAATTGACAGAAATGTTGTCTCCATTGAGATCGAAGTTGACAGTCACAGTGAAGTTATCTGATGGCTTATAACATGTCTATCTGAAACGAAGTTAATTGTTGTTGTTTTTACCGGCCACCGGCTCCTCCGTGACAGTTCTGGAGTCATACAGACAAGTACACGGCCAGTAGCACGGAAATTCTAGATCATGGAATACTAATTGGAGGAGACTTTAACCTACCGAGTAAAAGACTGGGATGTTTATGGGTTCGTTTCGGGGACCACAGACAGAAAGTGGAATTAAGGAATGATGGGCAAAGTTTAAGCTGACTGTGAATCGTAGTCTTGGGAGTTATGTGCCTGTTAAGTAGGTAATGGATGGGGAAGATCCACCATGGCTTAACAACGAATTTCAGAACATACTGAGGAAGCAAGGGCTCTTGAACTCTAAAAGAGCACGCATAAATGACTATAAGAAAAGGTTAGTAGAGATTCGTGCATCTGTGAAGAGTATGCGGGAAGCATGCAAGAACTACCACCGGCACACCTTATCAAAAGATCCGGCGGAAAACCCAAGAAAATTCTGGTTCTACGTGAAATCGCTAAGAGGTCTAAGGCTACCGTTCAGTTCTGTGTTGACCAGTCCGGTGTGGCTGTTCAAGATAGTAAAACGAAAGACGTTGAAGAAATAGTTAGCACAGGAGAATCGTATAAACATACTGCTATCTGACCATCAGACAGAGTACCATGTGGACGACATAGTCATAAGAATCCCCGGCGCGGAGAAACAACTGAAAGATCTGCAAGCAAATAAATCACTAGGTCCGTATCAAATCCTAGTTCTATTTTATCCACGACAATGGCCCCTTGCACAGCTTGTATTTCTCCTGAATCTTTCACCCAGTACAAAGTCCCAAAGCAGTCCAAAAGCACAGGTGACTCCAGTATATAAATGTCCCAGTAAATAATCAAACGTATTTGGGAAACTTGCTCTTATCTAGCCACGGATTTGTTAAGGGGCCCGTACATGTTCAAATGATGTTTTTCAGTTTAACGTCACTTTGAAGGAGACGCTATTCGTGGTCGTGTATATTGTAGTGTGTATTGTGAGAGTAGCGACAACTTCCACAAATGCAGACAAAGCTGCCCAGATGTTGACTTCGGCACTGAGTTTAATGAAGCAGAAGAAAACAAGACTCCGCTCCAGGAAATTGCTTGGGATGAGTGATTTACCAATGAAAATATGCTGAAGGAAATATTACCCCCAGAGCCCAATGATAACGCCAACTTTCGTAGAATGGTCAATGGAACTTTTCAAAACTTATTCGGCTGGTCCCGGCGGAGGTTCGAGTCCTCCCTCGGGCATGGGTGTGTGTGTTCGTCCTTAGGATAATTTAGGTTAAGTAGTGTGTAAGCTTAGGGACTGTTGACCTTAGCAGTTAAGTCCCATAAGATTTCACACATATTTGAACATTTTTGAACAAACCTTATTAAGCCTATCCTACAAGGGAACGTTTGCCTATAAAGTTGGCTCTTATCAAGCCAGGGATGTGGCAAACAAGCCCGTACATGTATTAAGAATGCTTGTCAATTTAACCTTACTTTTGAGAGCGGACACTTTCCGTGTATGCTGTATTTTGGCAATAGTTGGAATTGCTACAAATGCATTTCCAACATTACCTCTGGCACTGTGTTAAAAGAGGAAGAAAACAAGACGCTAGTCTAAGGAATAGTTTAAAATGAGAAATACACAACCTGAAATCTGTTAACGGAAATGTTACACTCAGAATCTGATGATTACATGAACTTTCTGCTGATGTACAGTGAAACAATTAATAGCTTGTTTAATGTTACTTCACCCTCGCATTGAAAGAGAAGACATAAGTATGTGAAAATTTATTCTCTTCTACTTGGTCCTCTAATGACAGGTCATTAAAATACTGCACCATCGGAACATATACCCCACATCGACCGTGAAAGAGCGGGCGAACCTCGATATCTTTCATTTCATTCTACTCACGTTGTATGCCACAGTATTTTATTCATATGCTTTTCATGGATCATATAGCTGGGAAAAATGTGGTACCTCTATCAGTTTGGTAACTGTCAGTGCCATTTTGTTTTTATACTTGATCGTAGTTTTAATAGTAGTGAAACTTCACGGTACAGTGAGATACTTTGTAATAAAACAAATTTTCACTAAACATATGCAGCGCAAATGACGACACAAACAACGTTCGCCACCTTGTCTAACTCTCTGTCAGTCAAAATTTCCCGCAAACACTTCAAACACGATATATGCTTGACAGTCACGTCGAACTGCAACGTTCACGGTCAAACATGTGACAACCATAGCTAAGTTTGACAAAATGTCTAGTTGTTTACGGGTGCCTTAAGTAGGGGTATTATCATTCTACAATCACTGTGAGATTTAGAACCACCTATGTATCATAGTTCAAGACATGATATCATAAACAATAAGGTGCGTGACAAAACAACAGCATCATGCATGAATTTGAAATTTTCTTACTTCTTTGCTGCCAACCCTGTTCGCAATCCTTTTGGCAGAGTGTATTCACATATAACGCTTAATGTTCTTACAAAATTATATCATTTTATGAAACATAGATTACGAGATGGCGTCATAAACACCAAGACTCGTGGAAAAAGGCCACTTCATGCATGAAGTCTTAATACGTTTATTCTTTACTACTTAGACACTGCTATAGTAAAGTCAAGGAAATCCCTGAAACATGGCAGCGGTTTTGACAGCAAAGAACTGCGAAGCGGAGATAGCTGCAAGCGAAAACA
Organism: Schistocerca gregaria; assembly: GCF_023897955.1. NCBI lineage: Eukaryota > Metazoa > Arthropoda > Insecta > Orthoptera > Acrididae > Schistocerca > Schistocerca gregaria. The sequence goes on along the minus strand of NC_064927.1, from coordinate 189,089,748 downwards.
ATAGCCGTCTATAGAGCAATTAAGAGGCGTTAGGACAGAAACGTTTACAAACTTATGCCGTACACTCGTGAAGAATCTGTTCTTACACATTTGTACATCATGCATATTTCTTTGCACGACTGTTTCATGGTTTCAACCGTCTTCACCAGAACGTGAAAATGTTGTTTTTTTCGTATTACACAACAAACCCAATTCATATTTCATTTTCGTTTCTAATAGAAAATTGACAAAATGAATACACTATAAATATCTTTTTTGTCGTCAGGTAGTTAAAAATAAATGTCACATGTCCCCTCTTATCCTCTTAATAATGAAGGTTCATCGTAATTAATGGGGTAAACGAATACAATTGGATTTACACGACACTGAAGCAAAAAGGAATAACAGACATGCCTGCTTGATAAGCTTGGGCACCTCTTGATCTCCTGCGAGATGAAATAAATCTCCTCTAGTACGAGCTGTTCGTTTTCCGTATTTGTTGAGACGGTGGTATGGGCCGAAACAAGAAACACTGTCCAGTGAAAATGGACTGTAACAGGCTCAAGTTAAAAGGTATTCTTACTTGTTCAGTAGAAGAGATGGGTTTCACAGTAGCGAAGGTGAAGAGAAGCCCATAGCTCTTATGGTACACACTTCAGTACTCATCTTTATCGGACACCTTTTTTTTTTTTTTTTTTTTTTTTTTTTTTTTTTTTTTTTTTTTTGGTCCTTACTACCACCTCTCAAAAATGGGGGAAACAAGAAGCTTGCAACAGAAGAGGTTTGTTTCAGGGTATCGACGGCGATAAACATCGCATGGATTTTCAGATTTAGCCGCTGTGGTGGAGCTCTTCTAGGCGCTTCAGTCTGGAACTACGCGGCTGCTACGCTCGCAGGTTCCAATCCTGTTTCGGGCGTGGATGTGTGTCATGTCCTTAGGTTAGTTAGGGTTAAGTAGTTCTAAGTCTAGGGGACAGATGACCTTAGATGTTAAGTTCCATAGTGCTTAGAGTCACTTGAACCTTTTTTTTTTCAGGTTTAGATTTCAAAGCCCATGTTTACTGCACTTCTTTGCTCGTAGTATCTTGTAGTTTCAACTGCATACGTTTACGACATTAATTATGATACGTCCTGTACAGAAGAAAATATTAAGTTCTTGAACAAATTTTAAGTCCTGCGTATATTCAGAAAACACGTCTACAATCATTAGGCTTTACTGCGATAGCTGCTGATGACTAATAGTTTAAAGAGACCAAGGAAGTAATTAATTGGCACTGCTATCAGCAGTTCGTGGTTTGAAGCTACCGTTCCTGACTTTTGATCATGGTACCCTGCCAGGACTAGCAATTTCTTCACTGGGGACTGGGTGTGTGTCTTGTCTTCATCATTACCGACGTCCAAATCGCCCTGGTGATGTAAATATATGCAGGCTTGCACTACGCGGCAGGACTCCGCAGAATGTGTCTCCCAGCCTGAGCTGCAGCGGCTTCTGTGAGGTTCGTGACCTACTGCCGCCACTTGTGCACACGTTCCACCGATTCTGGCCTTACGCATATCATCTTTGCATTGTTGTATGTTCCCTCTGGGCCTGTCTGGTGGAAGGGTATGCCAACGCACTTGGCGCCCTGGTGATTGAGCGAGCAGAAACAATTGAGCGTTGGGCCATCGAGAAACGCTTTTCCTGCAGCGTTGACGGTTGCTACTGGCGAGTTTAGTGGACGAGGAGTGGTTCTCGTGGTGTGCAACCTGTTTACTAAGTGTATCACAGAACTGTGGTGTGCTAAATACGCCGAGATGAACTGAACAAGTTAGCAGCTACGAACAGGATGGCAGTATTACCTGGTGCCTACCTGGAGTCCTGAAGCTATTGGCGTCCTTGTCATTTATTTGAAATTATGTACGAAGACTGTTCAGTAGGTGCTGTACTTAAAGACTGGTAATTCTGCCACAGTGTTAGCTGGCCAGGAATCCGTTGCCTTTATTCCGTCCAGTCGCTGCTTTTCGGGCTGTGTGTGACAATCTGGACGTTTCTGTAAGCCCCAAGCTAGAATTTTGCTATATTGATCTGGTACTTGAAATAATAGTTCATTATCATTGATACTACTGTTTGTAATTTCTGTTTGTTGTGGACTTTGGGGCGAGTTATTGGATTTGACCTGTAACTAAAATTGTGTGCAGTCAGCCTAAATGTACGCACGTGTGGGTCATGTGTGTGGCGTGTTTGTATTTGCACACTGTCTTACTCCGTTTTGTGGAGCTACTCAGGCTATAGGTGGACATTTTAACCGGTCATCTGCCATTCCGTGTGTATCCAAATTACGGTGTGTATTAGTTCTTAAGAGGCCACAGTAGAAGTATACCTTGACTTCTTCAATCTTTTGAAGTATTATATAAGTATTCCGTTAAATGACTTTGTACATCGTTTCTTAGAATTTCTAGAAAGGTTAACGGGCCGCTCATATAGTGAAGTTTCAATAGTAGGTTTCCTTGAAAATAGTCTTTAATTGCCCATTTAAGTATTGCTGTGTATGTTAATTTATAACAAAGTTGTTTGCTCTTTGTTGTTTGGTATACGTTGACAGCTTTCTATCAATAGCGGTTGACGCATTGCTGTTCTGCTGGTCCGGGGTAGGGAGTCGTTTCCCTTCTGTTTCGGAGGCTTCCCCGCCATCACAAGGAGCCCAGATGTTGGCGTGTCACAAGCGCTTCTGCAGACATCCCATTCCAGCCTCAAGTGTAGTATTTCATTGTCATTCTTTTGATATCGTGCCACGGCGGGGCTGTCGTCGGATTAGGACTTTGGTAGTTTTGGGAAGAAATTTATTCAGTGGTTCAATTATTGCAAAGTACTTGTGGACGTGTAATGAAAGCCTTTGGGCAAACTGAGCATTCGGTTTCTTCATTGCTTTAGAAAATAAAAGTGGTTGTCGTTATCATTTTAATAGTGCCTTAGGTGGCCTGTAGTTTATTTAAGAACTTAACTTGATTATTGTGTACCAGCATTGCGGCCAGTTAGTAAAGCATTACTGTTTGCTTCTGTTTTTACACGTGGATAGCACGTGGCCAACTTGGCCGTACATGTGTACGCTTTTTTAATGTGTTTTATTTAAAATTTGTTAACCTGATATTGAAGTCCTGTTGTGGTATTAGTCCACAGTTACGATACTAGTCGCTTAGACAGAGTGCCGCTGTATGTTTATTTAATTTTTTAACTGTTTATAGTCGGATCACAATCGTATTGCACAGCTGACATGATGTTCGAGTACCATTTGTAATTTTATATATATAATGCAAATGTCCTTATGCATTTTGATAGTAACTAAAAACCTTAACTATTTGTAAGAAATTGGGAATAATCTTGGTAACTGTTTGTTGGCTTATGACAGAACTGCTACTAAATAATGATATTTGTAAATTACCCATGAAGTTGCTATACCCTTCCACATGTTTTCCTTAAATTAATTCTAATCCTTGTTATGGGTCTCACAGTCAAATATCCCATATGCGCACCGCATTTCATTGCGGTCGATTTGGTGCGATGTATATCTTTTGGTAGTGTCCTCGGTTTCACTGTTAAAGTGTGTACCCTGTCTAATTGAGACCTAAATATACCATACTTGTGTTTGGCTGGTGTGATTATTCATGCATTCTTTGGTCTATGCTAATTCCCTGCACATATAATGGTTATGTAACTATTGTTCATTACCAATTATGTGTTCCAGGTAATTTAAGGACTGCCTTGTTTCATGTTCTGTTGTGAACTTGATCTTATTATAGAGTGAAATGAGCAACGCATAGAAGATTTAGATATGAATAATAACGTGTCAAATACTATTTTTTCAAAGGCACTATTAACTTGTTGAAAAAATAGTTTATTACAATAGAAATGTTTATGCACTTTACCTCTGTTTTATGGCACAAAATATGAGCTTGGTGAACTTCTTGCTTTACTCAATTCGCTACATAACACAATAAATTCGAAGACTCCCGGGGTGGGTAGTTCATTTATAGAGACGACCACTTACAGAACTCCAGTACGGCAAATTCTTGAAGGCTGCTTGGTTATTACGATCCGTACCACGTTGGATTGAAGGATGAAATCGACGCAATTTCGAGATTGTCCTACTACATTTCTTACCAGTGGGATGAGTCAATACGTAAGTGTTAAGAAAATGCTACGTGACCTCAAATTGGACTCCCTGGAGGGAAGAAACTTTTAATGTCCAGAAACATTGTTGGGAAAGTTTGGAGAACCAAAATTTGAGATACACTGCAGAACAGTCCTACTGTCACCAACACGCACCTCGCGTGTGGGCTGCGAAGACAAGAGTAATGAGTCCTTGTACAGGATCTGATAAGACAGACGTTTTCTCCTTGTTGCATTTTCTAGTGGTAAAATGTACCCTCCGCCATGCACTGTATCGATATCGAAGTAGGTATTAATTACATACAAACATTTTTTCCACAGCATTTCCACAGTAGTCGTAAAAATGTGCTGAGGTGTCGATAATAACAGAAGACATTGGCTGCCGTACAAATGTTTGTCCAAGATGTCACTTGTACTTGTCATCGAATACAGGACTTGCACCATAACTGACCAGAGTCGATAACCATCCTTCTATAGAGCAGTTTCACGGTGGTTAGAATTTGTAAATAGGCTCTGAGAGAGAATGAGTCACTCTTCCACTATTTTCATATTCAAGGTATTTGTTACTTTACACCCTATACATCATTTTTGTCTGACGACAGAAAGTTAAGAATATGAGAGGTAATGATGGCAGCATGTACATTGTTAATGCATGTGGGGTCTTTATGGTGGCTATATTTTTTACTCTAGTTGAGAACAAGCAGCCAGTTTGGTTATTTAACAGTAAATCTTGCAGTGGACATATGGAGATTTGAATCCACGTGCAGCTATAAGGGAGAGGAACATCTCGAAGCACTTACCGGGTACAGAACAAAAGTCCCAAAAATATCTTGCCATGGTCTTGACTAAGGAGCCTGTGGTGTGGTCTTAGCTGTACCGACGGTTTCGACTTCTATCCACTCAAACAGCCCGCAGCTCGTGGTCGTGCGGTAGGGTTCTCGCTTCCCGCGAAAGGGTTCCCGGGTTCGATTCGCGGCTGCGTCAGGGATTTTCTCTGCCTCGTGATGACTGGGTGTTGTTCAAATGGTTCAAATGGCTCTGAGCACTATGGGACTTAACATCTGTGGTCATCAGTCCCCTAGAACTCAGAACTACTTAAACCTAACTAACCTAAGGACATCACACACATCCATGCCCGAGGCAGGATTCGTACCTGCGACCGTAGCAGTCGCGCGGTTGCGGACTGCGCGCCTAGAACCGCTAGACTACCGCGGTCGGCCTGGGTGTTGTGTGATGACCTCAGGTTAGTTAGGTATAAGTAGTTCTAAGTTCTAGGGGACTGATGACCACAGATGTTAAGTCCCATAGTGCTCAGAGGCATTTTTGAACCATCTCAAACAACTCTCCGTGCCAAGGAAAATCTTATTCGTTTCAGGTCTTCTCCTTTGACATTTGATCTTCTTGAGCACACTGCCATGTGAGTGAGTCAAATTGATCCAATGTATGACAGTGAAGGAGAGCGTCAGACGCTGGAATCTGCCAACATTAATATCTCGATGAGAGAGTAAAAGCTAGCCCAAAACTTTGCATATTTCGTGCGCGCGATAACGAATTTCAGGCGTCGCATGTCACTACTCTGCAGGCCCATACATCACAACCATCACCTCAGACTGTGCTACTCATCGTGAAAGGGGTAAAATATGGTTGCTCTAACTTGTTAGGGCAAACAGAATCAACGTTCCCACCACTTGTTCTCAGCAGAACAACGTAGTATAACTTCTGTGTGGACTAAATATCAAATTTTGTTCAACTTTAGGTAATTTCAGATTGTGTTTTACATGTTTTGAAGCAGAGTAAGCACATTAAACAGATAAACTTCAGTCTCTGCAAATCTGTCCCCACCCAGTGGACAACTGATTAGTTGTGGCAACTACTTGTATTGCAAATAGTTTATGATCTGTTTCTCACTTAACTTGTGTTGTTTGTGCTGTTTTACGATCAATAAACTCTTGTCATATTTTTTTATAAAACATCAATCCTGTGTTGAAATATTAATGTTCTATCAATAACTGACTCCAACAGTGACAAGGCCACAATGTCATTAAATTATTTCAATGCTCATGTTGTATTTAAGAGTCATAACCTTCAATGTAGATTACGAACACCAACAACTTTCAAAGGGGAGACCAAATTTAGCGGTTGCATAGCCAGGTAGACATGTGGAAAGTTAAAGTCATTGCTGTCAGGTCATAAACTCATAGTCGCCTTTCGCCCTTCAAATCAAGCCACAAGACCAGTGTTGTCTTGAAATTTGCGGCCCTGCCAGGATTCTGAATTCATGATGCCGCATGTGACCATCGAGTTCAGCTATGTTGAAATTCAGTTGGGATACTGAGGTAAATTAGCTTGGCATAACCATAATAATTTCTGGTGGTAAATACATTGCTGATTTGTAAGTTTGTGCGTGTTGTTTGTATTTTCGTTCATTTTTATTGTGGTTTCTTGATTACTCCTGATGGAGAAAAGCGTTGTGTGAAGATGTGCAATGGTAGATTATTTGAGGTTCATGTACCTTATCGTTGATTACGATTGCTTTGTTTGATATACATTGTAGGGGGTTTAGAATTGGTGCCTCACTATGGAAAAATTTCAGGGGAGAATTGTGTGGTATTACGACGAGAAGCATTGAAACATCTCGGATGTATAAACCTAGACACATGCTCACAAAAAGCAGGGATGTTCGCTCCAAAGTAGTGAGAATATCCTAATCTCGTCACAACTGAATCAATATCACACCGGTAGCACTGATTGAGAGAAAGTTGCGGAGCATTCTCAAACGAATGTAGTAGCTAATCTTTCTGATATGTCGAAGGCGCAATGTACTGATTATGACGAGGTAATTCACTCAAACGAGAGCGAAGGTGAAACCACAGCACAGCGTCATGTAGAATCTGCAGGCATGGCAAGAAGTACCATTAGAGAGAGTGGCGGAGCAGACTCACGAACAAAACGTCACAGAGCGATGGAACCGTGTTCGTCTTGTCCTGAAAGTACTAGTGGAGGATTTAAATTTGAGGTCCTTGTGCGATTCACGCAGGAAGCGGAGAAGAAGAGGCAGTACAGAGAAAAGGTAACCATAGAGGAGATGAGGGAAGTAGTCACTAAGGAAGTGAAGGAAGTACGTATGGTAATTGAACAGCTTGCTGAAAGTATAGAACACATTAAGAAGGAATTCTTAATGGGGAAAGCGTCAAGAGACGAGAAGGATCGCAAGATTAGTAGCACGCAAGGACGCTTGGTTAGCTGGAGAACAAGTAAAATACGCCTAAACCGCAATATGCGAAAACAAAAATGTTCTTGCCAACGGGGAAGGAGGATCGTCGAGGAGAAGCAAGAAAGGGTTTGCGAGAACGTAAAGCGCATCAAGTAGATAGAGATCAAACAGGCAGGAATATCAGAGGTTAAAGAAGAGCAGATTCGGATCACCACCCACACAGCGAACGATCTAGCATAAGACGTCCAGCAAGAACGTCAGCCGGTTGCCCAATTATAATAATTTTCATCATCATGGAAAGAGAGAAAAGCATTTATTATGACATTTCGATACATAATATGAGGCTACCGCACCAGCAAAAAGGCGAATACCGAAGGAGAACACACCAGCCGCCATAGGGCGCACGACAGAGCGCGCGCCTTCGGTGATGCAAATTATAGCAGAAACCGAAACAGAGCTCGTGTACGTGTTCGGCGGACGGAACCTCTACTCTGTGAATCTGAAGACACAATAGGAGGCTTTCACATAGCTCAAACATCGTTTGGGCACCGATTCATAGAAACTCGTGCTGCAGAAACGATGGAAAGTCCGTCTGCAAAAAATGTCTACCCTTTCGACAGCAAATATTTCTTATCCATTCAAAATTAACGAGAGGACAAAGAGAATAAAATACGTTACATCCAAAAAGTTGGATAGCTCAGGACAATAAAGTGCTACCGGAAGCGTGGCCAGTAAAATACGAACTTGAATTTTTGTTTTGGGGGGTTTCGGTCGTGGAACATAATTGCAGTGTTGCTGAGTGCTGTCTCTCACCCAAAGAGCTTAAGGACGCTTTCCTTAACACAGGTTGCTCTCGGGGCACAAAAGAAAGAATCAAGCAAGAGATTATGCCTGGCAGAGACCTAGAAGGGTCAGGATTCTGCAGCCTAGTGTAGTTTTTGGAGTCGCTAGTTAAGAAGAAACGGTTTTTGGACCAGTCGGACAGCCCCAAGGAAATCATGAGGAATTGTTACGTCAAATTACCTCTGTACTACGAACAACTCCCTATCGGACACTGTAACAATTCCACTGAATTATTCGAAATCGTACTACGCAGATTATACCACGTCAGCGAAATACAAAACGCAAGATTCAGAAACAGAAACAATGACTCCTATTGGCAAGTCTCATCAGAGAGGAATGACAACATACGAAATGGAGAACAATATTTATCACAGACAAAGAACTCCTCCAAATGTAGAAGGTATAACCAGCCACCATGGGACAACAGAAGTAGATGAGACAACCACAACAATAAATACAACAAATGGCAAAACTGAAACTGGAGAGAACAATGAAATCCAAACCAGTCCCAGGGGGTTACTGGAGAAACACAGCAGTAAAGAAATGAGTGGCAGAACAACAGACAATGTCGACAAGAAAACCAAGAAAATCATAATATCCAGATTAGGCAACCCAATCCGTCACAGACAAAACGCACCAGAAGTCTACACAGAAACCGACGCCTGGCTGCTGCGGACACGGTTGAAAACAAGGCTGCAGCAACTATCGGAATGAGGAATACCAGCATGTTAGAATATGAAGATACAAGAGAGCCTTTACCTCAGAGAAAAGAAGTCATGATGTGGCCAGGTCTACATCCTATTATTCACCTCACTGTAGGCAACAGTCTGACAAGTATTGTAGATTTTAGAAGCCACCTAACGCCTATATCGGATCTACATACAAGAGACATTCCGAATCACCCATTGCCAGCATTCACGCTGAACAAAACAAAAATCACTGACCCACTGAGAGAAAAGCAACCAAACGTGCGAATACAAACCCGGTTTATGTTCAGCTGCCAAGGATACGCGTTGAAAGCGAACTTCCTGATCGTTCCTTTGCTGACAATTGAAATTATATTAGGCATGAGCTTGCTGAACTAACATCAGGCCACATTTAATGGGTGACAAGGAGAGTTCACATTGAAAAAAGATGTTGTCAGATGAACTATATTCACTGATCACGCAAAATGTACGCAATTTCCTGCCGAATGCCTCAACCTAAATTACACCACAAAATTGGAGGTAGATCAATCGTGACGTCATGAGCGTAGTCGCACCACCCAAGAGGATGAGCTAACTCGAGATCTACTATGCTATTGATCGCATGTTAAAGATCTCAGAGAGTAATTCAACGAATGGCAAAGAGGATCTAGCAAGAATGTTACTTGAAAACGCGAATGTATTTCCGCCAAAAGCAAGACCTACCCGTAGTGTTGAATATGCTTTCTGAGTGCGGGAGGACACAAAATTCTTTGTGCCGCATTACCAGGCTCTATGGAAAAAATCAAGAGTCGTTACCAATAACAAAGCCGAGGAGTACTTATTCACGGCCAAGCTCTGCAGTAAGAAACTCACGAGATGGGCACTCATGCTACAGGAGTCCGATTTTACAATTATGCACATATCAGGAGACATCATTACACGTGTGTTGTCACGTTCACCTATGGAACAGGAAAGATGCAGCGCAAACCCGCTAGAAGAAGAAAACTACAGCATGTATTACATTAAAAAGGTAGTGTTTGAGAATTATGTCAACATGAGCCTAAAGGACATCAGCAGGGGACAAGACAAGGACTTAGTTCTACCTGCTCTAAAGAAGAAGTTAAAGGACAAAACGGGAACTAAGCTCAAGCAATTCTACCTAGTATGAAAGGCAATAATGTTCTTCGCAGCAAAGGGGAAGGAGCACCCTTGAGTGTTTGCATCCAGTTAATTTACGAACAAGATCATCTGGCACACTCACTTTAGTTATGCACATTCTGGAGACAGGAAATGCTACCTGAAATTACGCACAGTGTGCCACTTTAAAGATATGGGCAGACAAAATCGTACGGTTTTGACAGCTTGTTAAGCCTGTCAGGAATCAAAGCATGTCACAATGACAATGCAGGCACCTCTGCACCCGACAATTCCACACAAACTAAATTACCTTGCCGCAACCTATATAATCGGCCTTCTTGCGCCAACAGGTAGGAAGTGTAGTTACATCCTGCTACTAGACGAGCTGACATCCAAGTACACTACCTGATCAAAAGTATCCGGGCGCCCCAAAAACATACTTTTTTCATATTAGGTGCATTGTGCTGCCACCTACTGTCAGGTACTCTATACCAGCGACCTCACTAGTCACTACACATCGCGAGAGAGTACAATGGGGCTCTCCGCCGAACTTACGGACTTCGAGCGTGGGCAGGTGATTGAGTGTCACTTGTGGCATACGTTTGTACGTGAGGTTTCCACACTACTAAACATCCCTAGGTCCACTGTTTCCGATGTGATATTGAAGTGGAAACGTGAATGGACACGTACAGTACAAAATCGTACCGGCTGACCTCGTCTGTTAACTGACAGAGACCGCTGACCGTTGAAGAATGTCGTAATGTGTAATACGGAGACATCTATCCAGACCAACATACAGGAATTCTAAACTGCATCAGGATCCACTGCAAGTACTATGACAGTTAGGCGGGAGGTAAGAAAACTTGCATTTCGTGGTCGAGAAGCCAGACATCACGCTAGTAAATGCCAAACGATACCTCGCTTGGTGTAAGGAGCGTAAACACTGGACGATTGAACGGTGGAGAAACGTTATGTGGAATGACTAATCACGGTACACAGTGTTGCGATCCGATGGCAGGGTGAGAGTATCTCGAATGCCCGGTGAACGTCATCTGCCAGCGTGTTTAGTACCAATAGTAAAATTCGGAGGCGGTGGTGTTATGGTGGGGTCACGTTTCTCAAGGATGGGGCGTAACTCCCCTCCCCCACCTCCCTCGATTTGCGTGGCACTATCACAGCACAGGCCTACATTGATATTTTAAGCACCTTCTTGCTTCCCACTGTTGAAGAGCATTTCGGGGATGGCGAATACATCTTTCAAAACGATCGAGCACCTGTTCAACTGTATGGCCTGTGGGTGAGTGTAACACGAAAATAATATCCCTGTAATTTACTGACCTGCACAGACTCCTGACCTAAATTCTATACAACACATCTGGGATGTTTTAAAGCCGATTTCGTGCCAGGTTTCACCGACCGACATCGATACCTGTCCTCAGTGCAGTACTCCATGAGGAATGAGCTGCCATTCCCCAAGAAACGTTTCAGAACCTGACTGAACGTATGCCTGCGAGAGTGAAGCTGTCATGAAGGCTAAGGGTGGGCCAACAGCATATTGAACTCAAGCATTACCGATGGAGGGTGCCACTAACTTGTAAGTCATTTTCAGCCAGGTGTCCGGGTACTTTTGATCGCACAGTGTATGTCACCTTAACCTCACAGAAAAAGACAACCGTAGACGCAGTGTTCAGAGCCTTCTGCAAAGATTTCCTGACCGGGTGGATCATGTAGATAGGATTATCTTCGACAGTGGGCCCCAGTTCCGGTCAGAGAGATGATGTTAAGGAAACGCAGGATGAAACCGCTACACGCAGCCATAAGGCATTGCCAATCATCCGCAGCAAAGAGGATAATGAAAAGTTTGGAACCATTTGCCGTACATACTGCACGAAACGTCACACCATCTGGGATGTTTTCCTAGCCAACTTCCAGAATGTGATAAACGAGTTCCCACATGGAGTCACTAAGATAGCACCAGTTACTGTTCCAAAAACCAGGCAACCCAGAGATACAATCCTCCCCCTCCCACCCTCACCCCCATCCCCGAAACCCCGAGTACAAGAGAAGCAAGTTGTTGACCTGTCAGCAACAGGTGGGAGTGAAAGGAAGAGAGATCAGGGGCAAAAAGGCATGTGATCGAGAATTCTGCATTCGTCAGAAGATGTTGGTTAAGAGTTTCCGTCTGTCTAACAAAAAGAAAACACCTGTTCGATAAATTCTATCCTACCTATACAGGACCTGTCTGAATCTGCAGCATTGCTTACATTAACACACTTGAACTTGAAACCTTGGAAAAGAAAATCTCTTGGTATTCATTACATCTGTCATGTGAAACCAATTGTAGAATAAAACTCCTTGAGTAACATGGACAAATGAATTGCGTGCTTGTTACATCGTTGTATCAACATGTTCACTGTCTGCTTTAAAATGAAAGCCATATTTCAATAAAATTTGCCATGAGTGACAGCTCCTCGTATAAACCTACAACTTTTTGTGACTTGATAACACTTTGTCTGAACCAAGTTTAGAAGCCAACCAGCATTTTACTGATGTGACAAATAGCGGTTATGTCTATGGACTGCACTGCCACTAGACACTATCTCGCCCCATGGAGAATTATTATGTTAGTTAAGAAACGATCTCATTATGATCATCTAATTCAACTGTATAATTCTCACAGTAGTGTCTTCTACAATAATGCTATGGTATTTGGGATTATTTCCGTCCTTTTTCACGGTATCTCATGCACTGTCAAACAGGTGAGTGTATGTTACTTTCCACTGTTAAGTGATGACGAGATTACGGCTAAGCCACTGTACATGTTTGTCTCGATTTACGGATGTGTTATGAGTTGTTTTAAGTGCCCATGCATTAGGTGCCTGGAGACACTAATTCTGCTGGGATTCCAGGTCATCACCAGTCATGTGATGAAGCCTTTTTCGACGCCTTTGTATTTTGGTGTGGGCATTAGAGCACCACAAACAAAATGTATTGTGAGTCACTATTATATACAGAGTAGTCATGGTGGTGTGGAATAACTCAGGCTCAGGGACAGAAAGACAGTAGTAAGAAGGAACTATTGGTGAGAATGAGCATCAACCTGCATCAAAGAAATAATTTACTTTTTGTATTTTATTACGGTGGCTAAACAACAAGAGAAGGTCTGGATGTGTTTTTGAAACATGTAAGGCAACAACTGGGAGCTAATGATATTTATGTTTCAGATGTGTGATTGCTGGAGCAGTTGTCATGAGACAGAGCATCTATGTAGACAAATGGGAGCATGGGCGAAGAGTGGATGCAGTGCCATGCTATTGCAGAGATACGTATGATGAGAGGTGGTACGAACACAATTTTGACAGACACTTCACACAGTACTTTTAAGACCATTGTAACTATAAAGGATGTCATGTTTAGTCAGTACAGTAATACTTATTGCTTCCTTTCATATTTATTATGATCTCTCATATAATAATAGCCAACAGCTTTGCTACAGTGCTAACATCAGTTCCTATCAGATTACTGAAGTTAAGTCTTGTCAGGATGGGCTAGCACTTGGATGGGTGACCATCTGGTCTGCCGAGCATTGTTGGCAGGTGGGGTTCACTCACCCCATGTGAGGCAAACTGAGGAGCTACTTCACTGAGAAGTAGCAGCTCCAATAGGACTGGGCGAGTGGTCTGCTGACCTCATGTTGCTCCATATCCAAATCTGATGGCGCCTGTGGGTTGAGGATCTCATGACGGCCATTCAGTACCACATGCATTCAAACAATATTTATTCAAAGACCATACTATGAAGACTGTGCAGCTCTTGGGAACTAACAAATGCGCTATCGATACATCATGTTGGGCTTCGCCAGACAACAACCTGCAGCTAGTGATGATGACCAGATGGCAGCTTGAAGCAGAACACCTGTTTCATGGGTCGCCAAGACATCTTCCAAGTGTGTGTGTGGGGGGGGGGGGGGGTCACTACAGTTGGGGATCAGCCAGCCACCTTGCAGCCTCACTGGAATGAAAGTGTAGGCGGAAACGCACCACATACCGCAGCTGCCATAAATCAGCCTACCCCAGATGGCTGTGAACAGAGGCAGCCCGTAGGACCAGAGCAAACTGCCATTCCTGTCATGTCAGTCCCTTGACAGTCCGGTGGATGGTGTGGTGTGAGTAACCAACAGCCTACAACAACCACCTGTTGAGAAGTCGTGAACGGACTTGCTGGACAGAAGGACCTGTAGACAAGCCGGCACATGTGTATTTAGAGTGTGTATCTTTAGTGCTATGTCCTACCTGTGTAACGTTATAGATATAAATTGTCTCCAAAGAGATACTTGTGGAGGATGCAATAGGATGTTCCATGACACTTAGTCTCATGTAATTCGGTATATTTTCATGTGAAACTGTTTTAATTATTGATACATCTACTGTTAGTGGAGTTGATTTGTGAAGCATCAACGTTAATGCCATTTGGAAAGTGTGACTTGTAAATGTCTTGCAGATAGTAGAAACAATATAATACTTCCCAATGAAATAAGCAAAATAAAGGACACATGCTACTTGCTTCTTTAGATTTTGAGAATTTCTTAAATTATAATTGATGTCCGTTTATGTATTATGGATGACTAAAACCTGGTGGATGACTGAGCAGGGAGCATAATGTCCTCTCATCCCTCCACGGAAATTTACGAGTCAGAGGTTAGCTGCTTCTCAGCAGGGAAAGGTATATTATTAACTTTGGTTAGAGACTGCCAAATGGTAGATGTGATGAGTTAGACGAGAGACATGATGTGAAGGAGTCTCAAGATTGGCATGAAACACTTTTTTTTGGTTGAGGGCAGTTGAATGAGTGCTTTTTTCGAGTTTACCAAGGTGTGATGGAAATGGAGGAGTGGAGAAACGTGATCTTCTAATTCTAACTCCATTCTTTAAAGGAAATCTTGGTCTTGTTGTTAGTTCGTTCTCTTGGAACACTCCTCCTGGGCATGAATTTGCTTTGACATTGGTCTTGACTGAGGATCCGGGAGTGAAGTCGGAGCTGCACAGATAGTTTAAACCTCAACTATGTTGGACAACTCGCTGTGCCAAAGAAAATCTTATTCGTATCAGGTCTGCTGCCTTGACGTTTCATCTTCTTGCCTGCATTGCTGCTGGAGTGAGATAAATTTATCCATGGTCTGGCTGGCGAATGGAAGTGTCACACGCTAGAATCTGCCCAAATTTCAGTGCTCCATCTGAGATTAATTGCCATGCGCCTAACAACCGACAGCCCGCGACTGCATATTTCGCGCGTATGTTAACGAATTACAGGCACCATACATCGCTACTGTTAGAGACGTTTGCAACATGGTCGTTACCTGGGAGCACGCTACGCATCGAGAAAAGTGTAAAGTACTGTTGCACCGGCTTGTTAGGACAAACAGAAACACAGCCTCGCCACTTGTTCTGAGCTGCATCAACGTAATATATTTACTGCGTAGAACAAATCCTTGTAATCTGTTCAGCGTTAGATAATTTCAGACTACGTTATCAATGTTTTGAACCAGATTAAACAGACTAAACAGATAAACGTTAACTTTGCCAATCAGTTGCCACCCAGTAGACTATTCATTAAGTGTTGCATATATTTATATTGATAGCAGTTCATGATTTATTTATATTCTCGCTTAACTTCTGTTATTTTCCCTTTTTATGATCAATAATCTCTTGCACTAAATTTTTATATAATACTAGAACCGGGTTGAAATATTACTCTCTCATCGTGTAACTGACTCCAACAATGACTCGGCCACCATTTCATTAAATTATTTCAGAGATAATGTTTTACTTAAGATTCTGATAAAACTGATAACCTGTAATGCAAGTTGGCATCAACAGCCGCTGTCAAAGGACAGAACCAATTCAGCAGATGCATGGCGATGTAGAAAAGTGGAAGGCTTACAAGTTAAAGTGGCTGCTGTTAGGGTGTAAACGTATAGTCACTTGCAGCCTTTTAAATTAATCCACAAGATCAGTGTAGTATTGCAAGTCTCTCGAGCGTAACTGCACTAAAGTTTCAAACGAAATTACTTTGCCAATCCAGCTGCGGAACATATGCAGAGACTGAAGCGTGCGACGTGCTTAAGGTAATTTGCAAATCTGTTTGCGTTGAATAAAACTCGATACAGCTCTAAATCACAGAGTAAGTACCATTGTTTGTCGTCAGAGGACTTACAAGTGGTCGTGCCATCCTTTATAGCCATCGTAACAGCTTTTAGCGCAAACCCCAGCATCACTTATTCACGTACACTGAGAAATGCACAGATGCTTCACTAGAATAACAGCATTTAAGGATCAACCTTTGTGCCATACACAGATGGCATCACACATAGATAGCGCTAGCCAGTTGTAGTAATGATCCCGAGCAACAGTTTCTGAACTGCTAGCTGATGCAAAACCTCTACCTATTAAAGGTTTCAATTTAGATTCATGCAAAGCTCTTCGAGCAGATTTTTCTGCCGTAGCACTGTCAAATGCCACGGTTTAATTTCGGATTTCTCAAGGAAGCCGATAGCAAATTAAAGTTTATTCTCACTTAAAACACTTGACGCCTACTGCACAATCGTCGCCGAACTGGGGATCAGTTTTGACATTTGATATTTCAAATTCTGAACTCAGTTCTGGCTTCAGCTCTGTTGTATATCACTGTACTTGTATCAACTGAACGAGGTTCACTGTTGATCTAAATTGACACGAATTACGCTTGTCAACACCATTTTAACCAGCTACCGAAACTATTATCACGATTCGACCGCAGATATTAACCCAAGCAATACACAAGGCATTTTCTACAACGCTCAGGGGGAGGGCACTTTGGGTCCACCCTAAAAAAATGTAAGAAAAACAAAATTTGTTAATTGTATTGAGCTGTATTGACATCATACTTTGGGAGGTACTGATGTCAAAGTAGAGTCCAGAACCTGCAAATACTTTTTAGAACACTCTTAGCAATATCAACGCAATCTCAATAACGTAGAGACGGAATTTATTAGCACCACAAAATATTTAAAAATGTAAATTTCCTTTATTGTTGTTGACTTCTGCTCTCGTACTTTTGAAAGTGTAAATACGGCCCTGAACCTGTAAATATTGAATACGACATTCATTGTGGAAACTGGGCTCTACAAATGAGGCTTTAATTTCTGGGTTGAGTTTAAAAAGAAATTTTAAAACATGTAATGAATCTGGTATAAAAATTCATTAAAAAACAAGAAATATATTTTAAATTCTGAATGATGGGCTCCATATGGTTCCCAAGTTGTGCAGCAACCGTAAACCATAAGATTAGCAAATAAGCAGCAACCAGTCTCAAAATCATGTTTTCTTTATTTACTTTTGCAAATCGATTTCAGCTGATTAACAGCCATCATCGGTGCTTTCAACGTATATCTTCCCTGTGTAGTAACACTGTCTTAAGCACAGGTCAAACATACATCGTGTATCACTTTATGTTTGACCTGTGCTTAAGACAGGGTTACTACTTAGGGAACATATACGTTGAAGGCACCGATGATAACTGTTAAAAAGTTGAAATCGATTTGCAAAAGTAAATAAATAAAACATGATTTTGCGACTGGTTGCTGCTTATTTGGTAATTTTACATTTTTCAAAGTTTTAAAATGTTACGTTACTGGTTACATCACAATATTTTCAAAGGGTTGTCATACAGTACCCCCACCCCCAGTCCTCCCTCCCAACCTTCAGCATTGCGATGGCTAATGATACACAGTAGATGTATAACATATATCGATTAATGTTTCATGTTGTGAAGATGGAAAAAAAGAAGGAGTAAAAGATGTTGTTCGAACATTTCCACGGCTGAGGAATGTTTATGATTGAAATCGTCTTCAGTTTGTGTACGGGCTTAGAAGAAGGCAAAGATGCTTATAAAGTTACTGTGTACCACAAGGTAAAGGTGTGACACAAGATCACTATTGACTATAATTCACAGATTCTAGGAACAAGTCGTGACAGCGAACAACTTATGTTTTGGCCATTCTCTGAGGCGTACAGGAACCGTTCTTTGGGTTCCGGCTGAACCGACTAATCAGATCACAGCCCGCCACATTGGTGAGGCTGTGTCGGGTCTGAATGGGTTGTGTGTCCTGGGACGTTTGGAGTGAGCCTTGTTTTGGAGACTGTTGGTGCAATTTCCTGTCTGCTGTCCGGTGTGAGTTACGAAAATTTCATGTGCGGATTCGATGTCTCTCTCTTTGTGAGGAGAGTATTTTTCGAAGCTCCGTAGACAATCTGTTTGCTGTTGATTCATCTGTAAGACAGAACACTCGGTTTTATTTACTTCCTACTCCTAAACGAATGTCAGTGTTTTGCGACTTGTGTAGTTCTTACCTTGTACGGTTTTCTTACGGATTTGAACTTAGTATGCCCTTTGTTTGCAGAGTATTAGTATGACACCAGTTATTATGTACCTAATTATTTTTGAGGTCTCTTACAGGGATATAAATTCAAATATTCTTTCGTATTGGTCTTTCTATGTCAATCATTTTCCTATTTAGACCAGCTTATGACGAGTTGGACTCAGCAATTAGCATATGATCACTGACTGGGAAACGTACTATCTACCATGAGCAATTAGTAGAATCCTTATGGGTTGCTTAGTGCCATCAATTTCAGACTAACAACAATTATTTTGAATCTCATACACCGTGTTCTTTGAACGATTTTCCAGTAGAAAATTTAGATGTTGCTATTGACAGGGCAGGAAGAGCCGCAGACTTTCATTCTAGATACAGTGTGATTACCGGACGCCTTGCGATAGTGAGGTATTACGAAAGACTGGGTCCACATGTCCACTGCACAGCGCACGGAAAATGGCCACACTCCTTTACCATTTTTCATGCATAGTGATATGCTTGTTACTATTGTTCTGTTCCACGAAAAATTAAGTTTCATCTTGGTATTTCCATTATAAACTGTCGCTCAAAAGGTATAAGTAGTCACTGCCTAGGTAAATTTCCACAAACTCTTAACAGCCATATCGCGTTACTAACTTAATTCTTGGGTGAAAATATTGTGTGTGAGAGAGCATATTTCTTTAAGTCATATCGTATACGTAGTTACATTTCCCAGTAAACTATTTTTGGAAACCTAGCAGAGTAGTTACAAGTTAACAACGATATACTCTGTGATCAGCGTTTATGTTTCAAATGGCTCTGAGCACTATGGAACTTAACTTCTGAGGTCATCAGTCCCCTAGGACTTAGAACTACTTAAACCTAACTAACCTAAGGACGTCACACACATCCATGCCCAAGACAGGATTCGAACCTACGACTGGAGCGGTCACGTGGTTCCAGACTGTAGCGCCTAGAACCGCTCGGCCACTCCGGCCGGCCAGCGTTTATACAACGCAAATTTTGGAGTTCAGTCTGATCCGAGTTTCTTTTTTGTCTTAAGCTAACCGTAACCGTGGTCTAGGGGTCAGTCCGCTGTTAGCAGCTGTGGGGCAAGGTCGCCGTGCCTGTGTCCCCCTGTTAGCGCACCGCGCGCGCCAGTGTTTACTGTTTACCTTCCGCTGCGGCGAGCGTCACGCGCCCGTGTCTCGGTAGTGCCATGGCGCACTCGTATCGCAAGTCCACAATTAAGATCACATTTCAAGCGGACTACGCAAGACCTCGAGCACTTGACGTTGAACGTTTCATCCGAGAAGAACTTCATATTGCTCCTCAAGACATCATTGGGATCCACTTTTCTATAACACAAAGTGTCGTCTACATAAAAATGATCAATGAAAAGGCGTGCACTGATATTGTGTGCCGACACGCTCATGGACTTAAATTAAAGCATTCTGATGGTCACATAGGAACTGTCACGATCGACCACGCTGGATTAGGCCTTCGCACTCTGAGGGTCTTCGAGCTGCCATTCGAAGTCGCGCCAGATGTTGTGATGACAGCTTTCAAACCGTACGGCAACGTGCTAAGCCACTTGGCTGAAAAATGGCAAACGTTTGAGACGTACCCCGTCTTAAATGGAGTGAGACAAATTAAGATTGAACTGACGAAGCATGTGCCATCCTATCTTGTAATTGGCGGCTGCAGAGCCATTGTCATGTACGACGGACAACCGCGTACTTGCGCCGGCTCTGGCCAGGAAGGACATGTCCGATCGGCCTGCATTCAACGCCGACTGACTCAGACACCGATTGGTGAAGTTCCATCCCCGGCGACGCCTACTTCACTCCCCATCACGTATGCAGCGGCTGCAACCGCATCAGCTGTTCCTGCCCAGGATCGTAACACCATATTGCAGTCAGTGGTCGATGACAGTGTGGCGGACAGCACATCCCCCTCTACGAAGCCTTCGGCAGACTTGCCTCAAGACGGTGATCAATTGTACCACCAAGACGAGCCTAAAGAGAAGATGGAAGTAGAAACTAAAATTGTCCCGACCTCTGACTTCCTACCAATGGAGACCGCATCAGATGATTGTCGCCCGCACTCTGACACAGAACGACATGTCCGGAAACAACGGTCCCCTCGAAACCGGAAGAAACGGCGCCATACGCCGTCCGATGATTGCCTGCTTCGGATATGTGACCCAGACGAATATCCGGCGTCGGACGACGCTCAGGACTCTACCACCGCAACTCAACCTTCCCATCACGATGCTACGGCGGATACAATTTCTGAGCCTCGGTCTGACAACATCACTTCTCCTACTGAACATACGCGCAAGCGCTCTACTGACAGCACTAATCAACAGTTACCAATTGCTGCATCTGATTTTTGGGCGGATGATGTCGAGGATGAGCCACAGCACCAGGAGGATGCCGAAGGCAGAGATGCTCCCTCGGCTGTACCCAGCACCAGCCAACAACAGTGACTACGGCTGTATCGTCAGCCTCTGTGGGGCCGCCCCTGCCGCCCGCACCTGGCCTCCTACACAACCCAGTTGCCGACCTGGCTGACCAAACATACCGTCTAGCGACGATTAACATCAACAACATACGTGCCCGACATAAACTAGCGATGCTACAGGATCTACTCAACGCAGCAGACATCGACATTGCGCTCCTTCAAGAGGTGTATGTCGCCGACTTCAAGGGACCCTATGGCTACCAGACTTGGGTCTCACATGCGTCTGCCAATGGCAGTGGTGTGGCGATCCTCCTCCGCGACAGTACATCCGCAGAAGACGTCGAGTATCTCCCTGACGCCAGAGGCATGGCTCTTACTATCCAAGGAGTCAAACTTATTAACATCTATGCACCGTCAGGATCTGGTCGGCGTCGCGAACGATCCACCTTTTTCGCTCATACAATCATGCCCCTCTTTATGGGCCGTCAGGACGCCTTGATAATGGGAGGGGACTTCAACTGTAGCCAAGCACCTAAGGATCAGTTACCACATCATTCTCCCTGCTCAAAACTTACGACAATTATAAATAATCTTCAATTGGTGGACTCGTGGGAACATGTTTGTGGCGATCGACCCGGATTTACTCACTACACCAGCCATTCCTCCAGCCGCATCGACCGGATTTACATCTCGCGCCCCATAGCTGTGGGGACAAGAGCTGCCGAAGTTTGGCCCACAGCTTTTTCTGACCACGACGCCTACATCTGCGCTATTACCCTCGGCCGCCAGAAGACAGAAGATATGGCACAGCCGTGGTCCTTCGAAGTTGAACGTCGCCCACCTAGCTTCTCAGGAATGCCGCCTCCTTATAGAGAACACGTGGCACTCTTGTAGCCTCCGGCGTGGCACCTACCGGTCTACACTGTCGTGGTGGTTACTCTGCGCCAAACCAGCCCTCCGGAAGACCTTGATAGGCTACGGCCGAGATGTTGCAGCATGGAAGAGACATACCATGGACTTTTACTACAGCATCTTAAGGGAATGTGCAACACTGCGTACTCACCTGCATGGCGGGTGACGGTGAATCGTGCCAAGGCACAGATCATCAGATTAACACGTTGCCACCTTGAGGGTGCGATCGCCAGAGCGCGCACTCAAGACAGAGTGGCACAGGAGGAACCGTCTATGTACCACGTCATTGCAGAACGACGGCGCCGACGTAGGACACTGATCCGAGCTATCACGACGGAAGACGGACGACGCCTTGATACCCAGCGCGACATAGGAAACGCCCTTCATGCTCACAACACTATGCTGTACTCGGAACATCGACATCCCCCAGAGGTGATCGCCGAAGTCTCTCAACTCACTTATGGCTCGATCTCTCTGACAGCGGCGGCGGATTTGACTGCAGATGTAACGGAAGAGGAAATTATTGAAGCAATACAGGCTGGGGCTGCTCATAAGTCCCCGGGACCTGATGACCTTCCTCTGGAATTTTACCGGACGTATCAACAATTGCTGGCACCAGCGTGGACTGATATTTGCCGCGATCTTATGTCTCCCACGACGCAGATACCTGGGGCCTTCCTAGAAGGACTGATTGTGCCCATACACAAACCACGAGGCGGATCCAGGATCAGTGACTATCGGTCTTTGACCTTACTCAACAGTGAGTTGAAGATTTTTACCCGGCTTCTGGCGGCACGCCTAAAGCGATCAGTACGATATGTTGTGTCGCAGGACCAGGCATCGTTAGGTGGTGACCATAATACTCGCACTGCATTGTGCCGATATAGAGATATGATCGCGCTAGCCGAAGCTCGCCAACTGCCAGGAGTTTTGGCCTCACTCGACTTTAGCCAGGCCTTTGACAGAGTCGACCACACATTTTTGATGGAGGTACTGCGACACATGGGGTATCCGGACGTCATAGTTAATGTACTGATGCGTCTCCTACGCGGCGCGACGTCCAAGGTATTATATAATGGCCGTCTTACGCCGCCGATACAGATCCAGCGATCGGTGCGACAAGGCTGCCCTCTTTCGGTGATATTGTACGCCCTCGTCTTGGAACTACTCCTCTGCGGCCTCCGACAATGCCTGACCGGGATGTCCCTTGGTGGACACACTTTCTGCTGCACTGCCTATGCAGATGATCTGGTACTCCTTCTTCGTAATAATGACGATGTTCGTGCAGCACTGGCGTGGGTGGCGACCTACGGCTCGGCATCGGGGAGCCATCTCAATCTCCACAAATCACACTCTTTGTCTATAGGCAGAGGCCTATCCGGCGAGAGCGTCGCACCGCTACGAATCAGTGACACAATCCGCTGTCTTGGCATTGATTTCACATCTGACATTAAGCGTTCAACAGCCCTTAACTACAGGCGTTTATTGAATCAGATGAGAGCAGGAATAAGTGACCACCGTCTGAGACATCTAGACCTCCTGCAACGGACACGATATGCTAACGTCTATTTGGCGTCACGTATCCCCCATTTTGCACAGATACTCCCCATAACACCTACCCTGGCCACCGCATGTTGGCGGTTTTGGGATCCTTTGTTAATACAGGCATGTTATTTAAGATTCGTTACGAGTCGCTAACCCTCCCGAGGAGCAGAGGGGGTTTAGGCCTTTGTCATGTTCAGAACAGAACGAAGGCCCTGTTCGTCAGCTGTCACCTGCAACTGTGGCGACGAAGTCCGACGTGCCTCACAAGTCTCTTACTGGAAGCCTTACGACCAATCTCACTCGCACCCCCTGTTATGATATCGGACATCCCAGCACCTTTCTTCTACAAGCTGCGGAGCTATGGGGTATCGTCTCAGTTGTGCGACTGGATTCGTGATTTCCTGTCAGGAAGGTCGCAGTTCGTAGTAATAGACGGCAAATCATCGAGTAAAACTGAAGTGATATCAGGTGTTCCCCAGGGAAGCGTCCTGGGACCTCTACTGTTCCTGATCTATATAAATGACCTGGGTGACAATCTGAGCAGTTCTCTTAGACTGTTCGCAGATGATGCTGTAATTTACCGTCTAGTAAGGTCATCCGAAGACCAGTATCAGCTGCAAAGCGATTTAGAAAAGATTGCTGTATGGTGTGTCAGGTGGCAGTTGACGCTAAATAACGAAAAGTGTGAGATGATCCACATGAGTTCCAAAAGAAATCCGTTGGAATTCGATTACTCGATAAATAGTACAATTCTCAAGGCTGTCAATTCAACTAAGTACCTGGGTGTTAAAATTACGAACAACTTCAGTTGGAAGGACCACATAGATAATATTGTCGGGAAGGCGAGCCAAAGGTTGCGTTTCATTGGCAGGACACTTAGAAGATGCAACAAGTCCACTAAAGAGACAGCTTACACTACACTCGTTCGTCCTCTGTTAGAATATTGCTGTGCGGTGTGGGATCCTTACCAGGTGGGATTGACGGAAGACATCGAGAGGGTGCAAAGAAGGGCAGCTCGTTTTGTATTATCGCGTTATAGGGGAGAGAGTGTGGCAGATATGATACACGAGTTGGGATGGAAGTCATTACAGCATAGACGTTTTTCGTCGCGGCGAGACCTTTTTACGAAATTTCAGTCACCAACTTTCTCTTCCGAATGCGAAAATATTTTGTTGAGCCCAACATACATAGGTAGGAATGATCATCAAAATAAAATAAGAGAAATCAGAGCTCGAACAGAAAGGTTTAGGTGTTCGTTTTTCCCGCTCGCTGTTCGGGAGTGGAATAGTAGAGAGATAGTATGATTGTGGTTCGATGAACCCTCTGCCAAGCACTTAAATGTGAATTGCAGAGTAGTCATGTAGATGTAGATGTACATCAGCCAATTCTTCCTTGAATTAAGCTACATCCGCACTGCACTACTACCCACACGCTTGATGATGACGAGGGCGATATATGCTGCCAAGCAAATGAACATGATGCCGAATGTGATTGAAAGCAAACACCGCAATACAAAGTGGCGCGCTGTGTGGCAGGCAGTGAATGCCATCACCCTTGATACTGAGGTGCAATCTACATGGTACGTAACTGTTAACGGGAAACAGTTGTGCCAGTCCCGCCTACATCACATCCACCTCGCTGATTCCCCCTTGTGTGCCACATGCCAAGTGATTGACACAGATGAACATCGTTTCGAATGCGGGTCGGCAAAGGACGTATGGTATTTGGTGCGTCAGATATTGGCTTTTGTCACACGCACGACTCCTGACAGAATAACTACCCGATCACTTCTTTTCCCCGATAAGATTTATTTCCCAAGAGCAAAAACGAACTCTGTGACGTGGATCAGCGGCAACGCTGTTCACTACCTCTTCGGTAATGGCGAAAAGACAGTACCCGATTTTTGTGTTACCTCAACGAACGACATTGTGCGATCGTCAAGAACCCTAAATACAGGCAATATTTTTCTAATTTCCTTTGGAGCGCATTCCATAATCCGCCTCGCAGCTGGATTATCGATGACATGAGATAATAACCATAGCACCTCTTCCCAGTTCCTTTTTTTATGAGATTTGAACAAACAGCGGAAACAACACAGCAACGAGAAGACAGTCATCGAAAAATTCGCAGCAGGCTATAGTATGGAGCATCCTTTGTCGTAACGGGACGACTTCCTATTATTCTGTTTATGTAGCCGAAGAGGAACGGCCTTCCTTTTATACATTTGTATAAAAATAAAATGAAATAAAAGTAAAAAAAGCAGAAAAACGAACCTTCCAAAATCTTTTTTTTTTTTTCATTTTTGTTAACAAAAGTGGCTAGGATACCTGGCAATTAAAAAAGAAAGCCTATTTGTGTTACGTTCGCATTTTGTTATAAAGAAAAAAAAAGTATTTGGCTGCTGAGCAAAAGGTTCCGAATACATATCTAGTAAAAAAATAAAAAAAATTAAAACCAGCGCAACGGCAAAAAAAAAGGTAGCGTAAAAAAAGGGGTAGCGTAAAAGAAGAAGAAAAAACTAAAAAAAGGGGTAGCGTCCTTGATTCATAATCAAAACGTCTTCGCTTCCAGGTTCGATCCCAGCCACTGCCTAAATTTTGATAAATAATCAGCACTGGCGGCCGAAGACTTCCGGCATAAGAAGTCACCCTCATTCTGCCAACGGCCTTGTCAAAGAGGGCGGAGGAGGGTATAGAGTTTCAGGGCACTCTCCTGTCCCAAGGGTGGGAAATTGCCCCTAAAGGCGGAAGAATCAGCAATGATCAACGACATGAGGATGCAGAAGGCAATGGAATCCACTGCATTAAAGACACGTAACGTGTATCCACAGGACATGTGGCCTGTAGTTGAAGTGTCATGATGATCTCTCCATTCGCAAAAGATTCCGGAATAGTCCCCCATTCGGATCTCCGGGAGGGGACTGCCAAGGAGGAAGTTACCATGAGAAAAAGATTAAATAATCAACGAAAGGATAACGTTCTACGAGTCGGGGCGTGGAATGTCAGAGGCTTGAACGTGGTAGGGATACTAGAAAATCTGAAAAGGGAAATGCAAAGGCTCAATCTAGATGTAGTAGGGGTCAGTGAAGTGAAGTGGAAGGAAGACAAGGATTTCTGGTCAGATGAGTATCGGGTAATATCAACAGCTGCAGAACATGGTATAACAGGTGTAGGATTCGTTATGAATAGGAAGGTAGAGCAGAGGGTGTGTTACTGGGAACAGTTCAGTGACCGGTTCGTTCTAATCAGAATTGACAGCAGACCAACACCGACAACGATAGTTCCGGTATACATGCTGACGTCGCAAGCTCAAGATGAACAGATAGAGAAAGTGTATGAGGATATTGAAAGGGTAATGCAGTATGTAAAGGGGGACGAAAATCTAATAGTCATGGGCGACTGGAATGCAGTTGTAAGGGAAGGAGTAGAAGAAAAGGTTACAGGAGAATATGGGCTTGGGACAAGGAATGAAAGAGGAGAAAGACTAATTTAGTTTTGTAACAAGTTTCAGCTAGTAATAGCGAATAGCCTGTTCAAGAATCACAAGAAGAGGAGGTATACTTGGAAAAGTCCGGGAAATACAGGAATATTTCAATTAGATTACATCATGGTCAGACAGAGATTCCGAAATCAGATACTGGATTGTAAGGCGTACCCAGGAGAAGATATAGACTCAGATCACAATATAGTAGTGATGAAGATCAAGCTGAAGTTCAAGACATTAGTCAGGAAGAATCAATACGCAAAGAAGTGGGATACGGAAGTTCTAAGGAATGACGAGATACGTTTGAAGTTCTCTAACGCTATAGATACAGAAATAAGGAATAGCGCAGTAGGCACCACAGTTGAAGAGGAATGGACATCTCTAAAAAGGGCCATCACAGAAGATGGGTAGGAAAACATAGGTACGAAGAAGGTAGCTGCGAAGAAACCATGGGTAACAGAAGAAATGCTTCAGTTCATTGATGAAAGGAGGAAGTACAAACATGTTCCGGGAAAATCAGGAATACAGAAATACAAGTCGCTAAGGAATGAAATAAATAGGAAGTGCAGGGAAGCTAAGACGAAATGGCTGCAGGAAAAATGTGAAGACATCGAGAAAGATATGATTGTCGGAAGGACAGACTCAGCATGCAGGAAAGTCAAAACAACCTTTGTTGACATTAAAAGCAACGGTGGTAACATTAAGAGTGCAACGGGAATTTCACTGTTAAATGCAGAGGAGAGAGCAGATAGGTGGAAAGAATACATTGAAAGCCTCTATGAGGGTGAAGATTTGTCTGATGTGATAGAAGAAGAAACAGGAGTCGATTTAGAAGAGATTGGGGATCCAGTATTAGAATCGGAATTTAAAAGAGCTTTGGAGGACTTATGGTCAAATAAGGCAGAAGGGATAGATAACATTCTATCAGAATTTCTAAAATCATTAGGGGAAGTGGCAACGAAACGACTATTCACGTTGGTGTGTAGAATATATGAGTCTGGCGACATACCATCTGACTTTCGGAAAAGTATCATCCACAAAATTCCGAAGACGGCAAGAGCTGACAAGTGCGAGAATTATCGCACAATCAGCTTAACAGCTCATTCATCGAAGCTGCTTACAAGAATAATATACAGAAGAATGGAAAAGAAAATTGATAATGCGCTAGGTGACGATCAGTTTGGCTTTAGGAAAAGTAAAGGCACGAGAGAGGCAATTCTGACTTTACGGCTAATAATGGAAGCAAGGCTAAAGAAAAATCAAGACACGTTCACAGGATTTGTCGACCTGGAAAAAGCGTTCGACAATATAAAATGGTGCAAGCTGTTCCAGATTCTGAAAAAAGTAAGAGTAAGCTATAGGGAGAGACGGGTCATATACAATATGTACAACAACCAAGAGGGAATAAAAAGAGTGGACGATCAAGAACGAAGTGCTCGTATTAAGAAGGGTGTAATACAAGGCTGTAGCCTTTCGCCCCTACTCTTCAATCTGTACATCGAGGAAGCAATGATGGAAATAAAAGAAAGGTTCAGGAGTGGAATTAAAATACAAGGTGAAAGGATATCAATGATACGATTCGCTAATGACATTGCTATCCTGAGTGAAAGTGAAGAAGAATTAAATGATCTGCTGAACGGAATGAACAGTCTAATGAGTATACAGTATGGTTTGAGAGTAAATCGGAGAAAGACGAAGGTAATGAGAAGTAGTAGAAATGAGAACAGCGAGAAACTTAACATTAGGATTGAAGGTCACGAAGTCAATGAAGTAAAGGAATTCTGCTACCTAGGCAGTAAAATAACCAATGACGGACGGAGCAAGGACATCAAAAGCAGACTCGCCATGGCAAAAAAGGCATATCTGGCCAAGAGAAGTCTACTAATATCAAATACCGTCCTTAATTTGAGGAAGAAATTTCTGAGGATGTACGTCTGGAGTACAGCATTGTATGGTAATGAAACATGGACTGTGGGGAAACCGGAACAGAAGAGAATAGAAGCATTTGAGATGTGGTGCTATAGACGAATGTTGAAAATTAGGTGGACTGATAAAGTAAGAAATGAGGAGGTTCTACGCAGAATCGGAGAGGAAAGGAATATGTGGAAAACACTGATAAGGAGAAGGGACAGGATGATAGGAGATCTGCTAAGACATGTGGGAATGACTTCCATGATACTAGATGGAGCTGTAGAGGGCAAAAACTGCAGAGGAAGACAAAGATTGGCATACGTCAAGCAAATAATTGAGGACGTGCTACTCTGAGATGAAGAGGTTGGCACAGGAAAGGAATTTGTGGCGGGCCGCATCAAACCAGTCAGTAGACTGATGACCAACAAAAAAAAAAAAAAAAAAAAAAAAAAAAAAAAAAAAAAAAAAAAAAAAACTGCTGAAATAGTTTTCTACACCTTTGAATGCCTAACATATCAAGTCTCTTGTCCTGCCTTTACGATATGTGTATCGCCAAATGACTGAAGAGATGTAATTTGAAAATCATCGTAGAAATGACTTTCCTCATACAAATGTATTGTTTCATAGAGCTCTTCTGACTCTCTGTGTATGCCACAATAAATGTACACTAACCACAGTAGGGTATTTCACCAATGTAAGATAAGTCGAAATAGAATAAAAGGATTCATGATGCAGTGACCTTTTTTTACAATTTTTGCACTTTAGGAAAGCGTAACACATTTTATAGCACAACGTCTTACACGTTCATGCTTCAGTGTTTCTCATTGCAACGGCAAATTTCATTACGAAAACGTATGCAGTACTAGGACTGCTTTGTTGAAACGGGGAAATGATGGATATTTCCATCACGCGCGTCTCTATTCAGCAGCATAATTGGCAACTTTTGTGGGTTTTACAACCTCACAAATTATTAAAGAAGGACAAAAATCTTCGGTAACTTGCGTAGCCGTTATGTTTCTTTTTCAGCTGTAAATCTACAGTGTTGGTCAGAATAAACTGTTATTACATAATCATCTGTTTGTAACAGGTCAGGTACAGGTTGCCTCTTCTAGTGTTAAAAAGACGTAAACCTGCTACATACAGAACTCACAACACGCGTAACATCGTACAATATAGTAATCATGAGAGAACTAGAGATGTACGTATTGTCAGACGATGTAGCTTCCACACCATGGACAGACATCTCATTACTTCTTCAGTGCGAGTGCTGCACTGGGAAACTGAATCATACAGTCTACAGCGAGATCTGAACGATAACTTTGTTTCTGTGATGAACGCGGCGCAGTTTTTAACAGAGATCTATTTTCTTTCTTACCCTCTTTTTCTTTTTTCCTGGAAAGACGCAGAATTTACGTGGACACATTCGTCCATAACGCTATGTAACGATGTTCCGCTCAACAGGTATGACACCTGCGTTAATATGTTGATATAAGGATCGTGCCAGCAAAGCACGTTTTAAATCTGCTGGTACAATGTAATTCCACAGCTGCGTGAAATCTGTTTCATTCTGCAAACATGCATAAACTGTAATCTCTATAATTTCATACGTTTGATACTGGTTTCGATTTTGTCAATTCGATGAGACCTCTGGGGTACAGGAAATCCGAAACGCAATCTCTATGGTAACCGATTCGATATCATCCGGTTATCTCCGAGCGAGTTCACAACGAAACAAGTTATTCTGGGCAGAGGTAACAGCCAGATAATCCGTTATTTACAACCATCACCGGAGACCAACACACCGTGCCAGACCGAACAGTAGTGAACTACTGTGTTATTGGCCACCGCAAAACAACGCTCGCCAACGATGGAGGCCACAGAGTTTTGAAGTGTTTAACCGTCGAGCTAATACGAACTGCGGTGGCGTCACAAAATGCATGAATGTTAACCGGTGTCTCAGTTCCTCATATGTTTCTAAATTGTGGTAGTTAAATTCATCTGTAACAGAATTAACGATCATTTCTTCGCAACAGTACCACACGGACTTACGATCGAAGTACATTTCGGTCTGTCTCTTCGTCCTTCAAAACCGTTTACGACAATAATAAAACAATTCCATTTTCAATTCGGAACTGAAAGTTTGCACCAACAATGAAATCCTCATTAAAAACTGAAAGCTGTGTGAAATTGTCGACATCGTTTTAAACGTACTTATCTGATACAAAACTGTACAAATTATTTTCAAGTCTATCAAATTACAATAAGCGTTCTGAATTCGAAGCTCTCCCAATCATGTGCTGCGTTCTCTATTCCTTCTAACAGAAGCTAATATGGTATGCACAAATGTTAGGTACTTCTGCCGATAGCATAGATAAGGGGAAAGAAATATTTAAAAATATAAACAGACGGCTAAAGACAAATGGATTGTCACACACGTGAACCAGGCCTAAGGCAAAGAGATGAAATGTATGCTGTGTTAAACATAATTTCTTGTAATTTTCTAGAGTTCTTTGTTATTTTTAAGAGTTCCAGATCGCATGCTGATTTCTTTCTCGAAGGTTTGAGATGAAAAAATTGAAAATTGATGTGTGTAGAAATAAATGACTTTAGTGGTTTGCTTTTTGGGGGTTGGAAGATCGTTGCTCCCATTCCCTTCCCAGTCCTTCGATGCGCACCGGTTTTCAATAAATCTTCAAAAGACTTTGCACATACAGTACAATGAGTTTTACACAAACCCATAAACTACGGCTATTACGTATGCTTGGAATCGAATGACGCCACCAGTTGCTCTTTAATTTTCATTTACCAGTAGCAGTTTCGGCCACCGAGGTCGTATTAGAATGGTTATCTGAAGAATATTGAAAAAAACGTATAATGGAGTATGTTACATGAAAAGAGAGTAATAACAAATATCGTTAAAACAGATCTCGTAAAATAAATAATTTTGTATAGCAGTTCGACCACAAACATTATTCAGACGGCTTAGTAAAATGAATAAGCTTGTATAGCAACAGACTAATGACACCCATGATGCCACAGTGATTGTACAGGGTGTTTGGGGAGGAAAGGTCAATATTTTACTCAGTGATAGTATAGGTAATTCTGAACAAAAAGTCTTAAATGAACATAGGTGCGCAAATGTTTCGTTAGCGAGGTATGGGTCTTGAAAGGAACTTTAATTCTGCAGAACTGATGTGCACAATGTGAACGTATACGCAATACAACTGGACCGTAACGTGATTTTCTTGAAAAAAATGTCGCAGAGAAGTATAGTTATGTTACACATTTTTAAACATTATGTCCTTTACATTTAGTACAGGATGCATTAAAACATGCATGTTACATGTATTCAGTTGCAAAACATGTACTACGTCTTTTACAGACTGCTTTAATACTTATCGTACAGATGTTGTATAGTTCACAGAGCAGGTTCGAATATTCCACCATGAACGTCAAAGTACTTTTGCGCTCTAGGGATAACACGCTGTGTTGCTTGTTCAACTACCTGTGGTTGGTTCCTAATCAATTCAGCACCGCCCATGATGCGACGAAGCAGTTCACATCGTGTATTTACCTTAACTTTGTGCACCTCTGATTTCATGCAACCCCATAAACAGAAATCTATAGCTGTAAGCTCAGGTGATCTTGGAGGCCAGTTAACAGCACCGCCACGACCAGTCCAGCTATTAGGTTCAGATGGTCCCTCACACCTAAGGTAACATGTGGAGGTTCACCGTCATGTCAAAAGTACATTCCATTTCGCTTGGCTAAAGGAACGTCTTCCAACAGTTATACAAATGAATTTTCAAAAAAAAAAATGCAGGTACTTCTTCCCCGTCAATCGCTAATTGATAATAAATGGACGTATCAAAAGGCTACCGATCATGCCTCACCAAAGATTTATGGCAAAACGAACTTGGAAATTACTATCCACTGAAGCGTGTGTATTTTCCCGTGACTATCAGTGATTATTGTGGGTGTTGTTTATTCCCTGTCGCGAAAACTGGGCTTCGTCAGTGAATAGTATGTATGGAAGCAAATTACTATTCTCAGTTACCCAGTGACAGAACTGAAGTCGTTGGGCATTGTCGCCAACGTGGAGATTTTCGACACGCTGTATGTGAAATAGTGACAGGTTTTTTGCATGTAACGTTTCCCGTACAGTGTCTGTGGACATTCATACGCGGGGACATTCTTCGTATGCTTGTACTGGGACTTCGCTCAACACATGCGATAATTTCGTCCTGTTCTTGCAAAGTCTACTGACGTGCAAGCTCGAACGAAACATGCCTACTTGGAAGAGAGCCTGTTGCACGCAAAGTGATAAACACTTTGGCTAAGCACCGGGCGATCAGGTAATCATCGAGTCGGAAAGCGCATGTGGTATTCTTCTCTTGCTGCGACAGCACTGCCGTCTCAGAAGCCATAAACATACACCGTATCTGCGTATTCCTCATTACTGTAGACGTGTGGCATTGTTAGCAGCCCTTGAACGAACAGAGTTAACACCATACACTGCACAGCTAACAGACCCGTCGCCGGTACACTACGAAATACGGTTTCCACTGCACAACTGCGCAAACAACGGGTGACTTTACTACGTATGTCACATGACGGTAATACGTGGTAGGTTGCATAACGTAAACATAGTATGTACCCCTGTATTGTTTGCAATAAAATCACGTTATGGTCCAGTTGTACTCTGTACATGTTCACGTTATGGACATCAATTTTGCAGAATTAAAGTTCCTCTCAGTACCCATATCTCTCTAACGAAACATATGCGGACCTATACTCGTCTAACATTTTTTGTTCAGAATTACTTATACTATTAGTGTTTTAAATATTGACCTTTCCACTCTAAACACCCTGTATACTGGAGGTACGGATTACACAGAGGGTTTCTAGAGGGCAGGGAAGGAGGACAGGGGGAAGCAAATAATAATAATCACAAAGAGGTCAGTACAATGCTTCAAAATTAAAACAAAACACAGAAATACAAGCATCTGAAACATATTCATCTTGGTCTACAGGCAGCATGTCTTATTCTTGTGTGTGCATGATGGTACTTCTTGAACCACTTTGACTTGCCCTCTCTGTTGTGAGTGATCCACAGACGGAACGACTGTTCGTACGCCTCCGTGTGTGAGCTCGAATCCTTGAAATATTACTTCACAGTATTTCCGCGAGATGTACGTAGGTTCATATGCTCCCAGAATCTTAACAGTAAATCACACCATGATGCAGTACAGTTCCCTTACAGCGTAACGCAATAGATATGGCTGAACATCTCCGTCACGTTTTCGTGAGTACCAAAGAAACCTCTAACGGAACGCGTTGCTCTTCTTTTGACCTTTATTCTTTGGATCTGCCCATGCCACTCCTTTGTAGAATAGATCCCAGACAGACGAGCAGTATTCAAAATTTAGTCGAATGAGGAATTTGTAAGCTACCTCCTTTGTTTGTTTTCTATTGAAACAATGGATAATTCTGCCTTTTTAAACACAATACTTCTTCCGTATAAATGGTGGAACACGTGAGGCAACACTTACCTTGCGACTTATCATAGAAGAAAGATTAAGGAAAGGCAAACCTACGTTTCTAGCATTTGTAGGCTTAGAGAAAGCTTTTGAAAATGTTGAATGGAATACTCTCTTCCAAATTCTAAAGATGGCAGGGGTAAAACACAGGAAGCGAAAGGCTATTTAAAATTTGTACAGAAACCAGATGGCAGTTATAAAAGTCGGGGGGCATGAAAGGGAAGCAGTGGTTGGGAAGGGAGTGAGACAGGGTTGTAGCCTCTCCCCGATGTTATTCAATCTGTATGTTGAGCAAGCAGAAAAGGAAACAAAAGAAAAATTCGGAGTAGGTATTAAAATCCATGGAGAAGAAATAAAAACTTTGAGGTTCGCCGATGACATTGTAATTCTGTCAGAGAGAGCAAAGGACTTCGAAGAGCAGTTGAACGGAATGGACTGTGTCTTGAAAGGAGGATATAAGATGAACGTCAACAAAAGCAAAACGAGGATAATGGAATGTAGTCGAATTAAGTTGGGTGATGCTAAGGGAATTAGATTAGGAAATGAGACACTTAAAGTAGTAAAGGAGTTTGGCTAATTGGGGAGCAAAATAACTGATGACAGTCGAAGTAGAGAGGATATAAAATGTAGACTGGCAATGGCAAGGAAAGTGTTTCTTAAGAAGAGAAATTTGTTAACATCAAGTATTGATTTGAGTGTCAGGAAGTTGTTTCTCAGAGTATGGAGTGTAGCCATGTATGGAAGTGAAACATGGACGATAAATTGTTTGTACAAGAGGAGAATAGAAGCTTTCGAAATGTGGTGTTAGAGAAGAATGATGAAGATTAGATGTGTAGATCACATAACTAATGATGAAATATTGAATAGAATTGGGGAGAAGAATAGTATGTGGCACAACTTGACAAAAAGAAGGGGCCGGTTATTAGGACATGTTCTGAGGCGTCAAGGGGATCCCAAATTTAGCGTTGGAGGGCAGTGTGGAGGGTAAAAATCGTAGAGGGAGACCAAGAGATGAATACACTAAGCAGATTCGGAAGGATGTGGATTGCAGTAAGTACTGGGAGATGAAGAAGCTTGCACAGGATAGAGCAGTATGGAGAGGTGCATCAACCCAGTCTCAGGACTGAAGGCCACAACAACAACAATAACTTCTTCAGTCTGTACTGAGAGGTTTGTAATTCAGTCCAGGCCATTTGCGGCAAGTTTGAATATCAGGAACTTGCGGCTACCCTCGCTCCTCCCCTTAACGGTTAATGACGAAAATTTCTTCCACAACCTATATATTAAGTATGTCTGTTTATGTTTATAAAGTGACAAGAATTATAATTAAAAATCAAAAAAGTCGATAGTAATAGGTCGCTACAGTGTTATCAATGCATACGAATAATTAAATTTAGCTCTAGCACAGCTCTTAGTGTTAAATGGCGGATGACTACAACGAGGACATTGCCTGATATAAGAGACACTTACGTCAAATAATTGATTCCAGAGGCAAGTTTCTCCGTGTCATCTGCTACATTAACGTCGACAGGTAAGGTGTAAATGATCAATAATTATAATACAGAGAACTATAAGGTAGAGACAGATACAGTTTTAAACAGGAAAGCTTTGCTGCGTATAGATGTGACTATCAAATCTTTCAAATAGAATAAGTACAGAAAGGCTCAATCCCAGAATTCAATACATAATTGCATAAATGTGTACACATTATTACAATGCATAACAGGCATCTGCCCAATAATAAATATTTCAGATAGCCCTTTCCATATATCAGTTACTGAAAGAGGCACATATTTTGTAAGACATAAAAAGTTTTCTCTGCCGTTGAGCTGAATGCAGTTGCCAAAATGTCACAATATTTCTACAGTTGCTTGTCATATTCATGTTAGCCACAAGTTCTCTGAAACAATTATGAATGTGCTAGGGTGTCGAGGAGCATATCTGGTGAATCAGCACGTAACTAGTCTGCATACCAACATGCTGACAGTAGGATCATTAAATATTTTTAAATACTTGCTCCGATATGATAAATTGAGACAGAAGTTCCAGAACGTTCAGACCTCGCTGGATCTGTTTTAAAATATAGTTTTCTTATAAGCTTAACAATACGGATACGATCGAAAACTTTTTCAACTGTACTTCAAATTACTTTTTCGATAAACATGTAGGTGTTTTACAAGCACAGTAACCAACTGGAGCAAACCCAAAGCGACATACAACGGCAGCAAGGTCACATTGCAGCACAAAGGAAATGAAACACCAAATATATTACATGTAACTGTGTTAGAGGACGCAGTTACAGAGTAGGTGTTTCGTTAGACAATACGACGTCTGCAAACGGATTATGTGATGTAAGGCCTAAAGTAACGGTAGTCCAAGTTTTGCTCACTACTGGAAAATTGGTAGTACCACTTTTCCATTCCATACAAAGATATTTCATTGATGAGATATGTAATACAGTACATAGCAGGAGTGTACTATGTTTTCTTATCAGCTGATGTGTCGCAACACGTTATATTTCTATAAACAATGAGCAATTCGGACTGATGAATTTATTATAGTGTAACTGATAATCTCTATATCTCTGATACTCTGTGACTGATATGAGTGAAGGCTGCTGTGCTGGCGAAATATTAAGTGAACCAGGAAGCCAAGAAAGAAAAGCTGTTCACAGTAACATTCTTTGCAGATCAGATGCGACAGAATTACAGGATAGAGACCTACTTCTGTCAATATAAAAGCCTGTATATGTCGTTGACGATGAGACACAAATCACAGTCCATCGCAAGGGATTGCAAATAATACCGCATACCATTTCTAAAGGGTGACATTCGCCTTTGATCCAGGATCTCGTAGTCAGTCCATGCCCCTCCGAAACGTGTCGTTCATCACGAAGCCATCGAATATGTATGCGACAGCTGAAGTGTTAATCATCGGAAAAGGCGACCGTGTGTCAATCAGAGTGCAGCATTTACTATTCAACCCTGCACCGGTACTAAGGATGTCAATAGCTGCAATAGGCAATGACGGCGTCGCTGTAGGTGTTGCTGTATCTCTGCTTGGGAACACTGGGCTTCATCTTCATCTGCATCTACGATTCTACAACTGTACTCTACCACATCAGTGTGTGACGGAAGGGACAAGGTATACCAGCTTAATTTCACTTCATTAACACCGTAATGAACAATTACGGATTAGCTTGATT
This sequence comes from Schistocerca gregaria, assembly GCF_023897955.1. Lineage (NCBI taxonomy): Eukaryota > Metazoa > Arthropoda > Insecta > Orthoptera > Acrididae > Schistocerca > Schistocerca gregaria. The sequence goes on along the minus strand of NC_064927.1, from coordinate 189,052,288 downwards.
TTTTCAGATCTCATTATAAGAGACAGACGTGGAGGAAATTATTGAGTTTCTAGTTTCTAGGCTCATTAAAGAACATTCGTTTTAGACAGGGACACAGAGCCTCTCTCTTGCAGCATGTCTCCAAGAAATCGTTAGAAAACAAGTAAGAGTCAATTTTACGTAAAACTGCACTAACTCTCTCTCAACCTGACTCCCAGTCACCAGTACACTACCTCACATCCTTTAAGGTAGGGTAGTATAAATATGGTCAAATTTTACAGAATCTTAAGAATTGTACCACATTATCTTCATCGTTATTTAAATCAGAGATTTAACCTTAGGAAAATACTGCCATCTTTTCTGAATATAAAATTAAGCCTAGCAAAATTTTTTGCACTGTGATATGTAAGCCACAAGCTCCACACATTGGAGGGACCTCTCTCCGGAGCAAGACGCCATGCGTCAAAGCTCAGCAATTGAATAGAACCTCATTTCGTCTTTGTGACTTGCAGCAGGTACGCCAAGTTTGAGCTGTTGACCCTACTATAGTCGGGTCGCCATAAAATGACCCTGCACCTCAAATGGTTCAAATGCCTCTGAGCACTATTGGGCTAAGCTGCTGAGACCATCAGTCCCCTATAACTTAGAACTACTTAAACCTAACTAACCTAAGGACACCACACACATCCATGACCGAGGCAGGATTCGAACCTGCGACCGTAGCGGTCCCGAAGTTCCAGACTCAAGTGCCTAGAACTGCTCGGCCACACCGGCCGGTCCTACACCTCAGAAATGAGGTGATAGCAAGTATGAGGATGACACGCAGAATTATCTGATTGTTGCGACAAGCCTCTTTGCTGACACATCTGTCATTTCATTTCCTTTAATACCCATGTGGCCTGTTATTCAGAAGAAATACTCATCCTTTTCAGTGTTATGTGGATTGAGTAGTGCTTTCTGGATACCCTGGACTGCTTTACCTTCTGGGTACAAGTGTTGTAGGGTTAACCTCCATAAGGTTCTCGTGTCTATGCTGATCGACAAGCGTTTTTGATGGTCTATAATTTTGAATACATTTGGTTTTAATAAATTGCTACTATTGACTTTTTTCATTCCTTTAGTGAAGTATATTTTAGAACCTTAGTTTGGCATCCATAGGAACAGTACTTCTCGAGCTGTTGAAGTCTTTTTAGATCCAGTTTATTTTAACCTTCATTATTGCTACAAATTCTGACAATATTATATTGATGCGATAAGGTGATGATAAGAAATGGAAGTCATTGTTGCTTTGAACAATGTAATATCATTTCTATGGAAAGGGTACGCGGAAATCATTGCTTTCTCTTAAAACCAAATCAGTTTGTGAAGTGATCCACTTCTACTCAGGTCACAAGGTTTCTATCTTCACAGTTCATATATTTTGAAAATTCTTTTTGTTTTCTCAAGATACTGCGATCTTTACAAGATGATTATGTAGCAAACATACTGATGGAAAAATCTGATAGTGATGAAATAGTTTCGTAAGATGGAGCTCATGTTTCGGAATGCAGCGCTTGATCTTCACTACAAGTCGCAGATAACACACCATAACAGTAAGTAGTAAGCAGTGCAGTTATGACGTCAGAGGAAAAATCAATTGAATGGATAATCGAATGGGACAACATCCAGCTTGTAATATAGTATATAGTTAATCTGACTCCAGGACCAACAACATATGCCACTTCTCGCATTACAGTAGATACTCTGCTTTCAGATTTTTTCTTCCTCATACCCACCCATTCTAATTCTGAAGGGAAGCATTTTTGTGGACATAAGTGGAAAGAAATAGATCTTCTTGACCTAGATACTTATATAAATCTGTTCTTATTAACAGCAGTTTACAAGTCATATAATTAATCTATTGAAGTTTATGGCGTGAGTACTAAGGCCGATTAGTTTTCAGAGCTAAAATGTCACTAGAAACATTCAAAAAGATATTAAGGGGTATTCGATCTGATGACAGTGAGACAATATTACAAACACGATATTGCAGTGACCATCCCGATCCCGAACAGAATTTTGCTGTCGTCACTCCATTCTACAGCTGATGGTAGTCATTATTCGCAATTGCGAAGTCATCTGATGTATTTAGTAACGGCTGTGGTCGCTGCAGTGCATCGTCATCAGAATAACGCCGGCACTGCAATGTCGTATTTATCTGCCGATATCGGGCATGCGACTTTCAAGCAATGTCTGGTCTGTACAGGAATAAACATAATGGATGTGCGAGTAAAGATTGTACACGTATGGCTAACGACATATGGAAGCTTGGGTGTGGTAGTGAGTCATACACGGATAGCCAAATGGTGAGGTGACTGTTCACGATAAGCAGGAAATCCGGGTTCGAGACCCGGTCCGTCACGGATTTTCAGTGTCGTCATAACATTCTACAGCTGATACTAGTCGTTATTCGTAATTGCGAAGTCATCTGGCATTACAAACATGTTAACAAGATTATATTACACCTATACGTGAAGTGTGGGAAAATGGGTACAGATTTTGCCTTAATGATACAAACCCAGTATGTTTGTTACAGTAGAAGAATAAGTCGTTGCATTCAGCGGAAGCTATTCTTTCCGCCAGTAGACGCCTAGTAAATCGGCAAAGTCTGGCGTCAAGTTTTGGGCACTTTGTGACAATTATACGAGTTACTCATGAAAAATTGACTCACATGCGGGGAAACAACCAGGTATTGCCACCGAAGAGAACCGAGACCTAAGGCTTGAAACTGATTTGTCTTGTGACTTGAAAGGGCATAACACTACGTACGATAACTTTTGCACCTCCTAAGGCCTAGGAGATATAATGGTGAAGAGAAATTTCACAATGCGTGCAACTGTGCGAAAAAGCAAGCCTTATGTATCACAGAAACTATTGCAAATCAGGGGAATCATAACTATGCATCGACATTTGCTTTCACAAAGCAAAAGAAAAAAAAAAATATGTTATTATGCAAATCACTCTGCACGTCGCCGTCAGGAGTGCCCTTGCGGTTCTAGGAGCTGCAGTCTGGAACCAAGCGACCGCTACGTAAACAGGTTCGAATCCTGCCTCGGGAATGGATGTGTGTGATGTCGTTAGGTTAGGTAGGTTTACTTAGTTCTAAGTTCTAGGCGACTGATGACCTTAGAAGTTAAGTCGCATAGTTCTCAGAGCCACTTGAGCCATTTTTGAACTCTGCACCTCGATGGAAACATCAGTGATGGCATCAAGAGAAAAGTTTAAATTATTTTATACTATAATGCTACGAACGGAGCTGTGAACACACTAGACAATATTGTAGTGAATTATGCAACAAAGAGGAAGACAAACAGATGGCGTATTGTCAAATATCATTGACATATCTGTGCATAACGCTTACGTGTTATACAACGGAACTTACCTTCAATGGAAACAAACATCCTACAGCGAAGAAGACTATTCCTATAAATGCTTGGCGAGCAGCTAATGGATGGGGATGTGAAGAGATTAAGACTTTTTCCAAGATGAAATGATGCAAGAGAAGCTTTCGATATAAGAACATCGTTTGAATCTGCATCCTCCACATCGGTAGAAAAGGTTGCTAGGAGTAAGCAAAGAGGCGGATGTCAGTTATGTGGGAAATATTACAGTAAAAACTTAGTTAAATGTGTTATGTGTAAAAATTCACTTGCAGGAAACTTTTTACATACACATGTAAAAACTGTAAAGGCACAGGGTAGTAAAATCAACACATGCATAATTATAATTTTCGATTACTGTATTGTTGTACTATGCTATTATGTAGTTTGAATGATTAATACATTAAAGTATCTAAATTATGAATTTACTCCTTATTTCAATGTATAAATGTGTAAAAGTATACCTACAAGAGACACTCTATTTCGGTCCGAACATCTTAAGGTTTCTTGTAGCTGTGGACATCGTTGTTTAACTGATATTACGTACATTTACGTGAGGAGGAGATAGGAAGCCATAAGTCGAGATAATATACTACTATCTATTTATTTTACGAAAATACAGGCAATGTTCATAATCAATAGTAAAACTTGTGCAAGTTATACGTACCATAGGCTCACTAATAACACGTAGCTGCAAGATGACATGACTTCGATGATATCCATGGGGCGACAGAAGTAAAAAAATCGTTGTCAGGTTCTATAGCCACAAGGAAGCTCAAAAGCACAAAAATAGTATTTTGAACAACTGGAAGTTTTCTTCTCCCATTGGATTAGTTGAATGAGAGCCTAACAGAAATCTGTGATAACAGCTATGCAGAAAAGCTAGGGAGAAATAACTCTAAACAGCGACCCGTCCAAACCAGCCTGCTACTGAACATGATAACGAGACGGGGGCATTCAGTTCATTGCGTTATCAACTTGTTACTGCTGGAGTTCAACGGGTTTGGACGGCGAACAAGAGCGAAACACCGGAAACGATAGGGCTCCGAGAAGGATCGCGGAACACTACATTACAGTTGACTAATGCGTGAACTTTATGTGTCGGAAGTACGATCATCAGTGATGTATGTGTTCACTATTTTTAGATGTGTTTTAGTGTTAACGTGGGTCTCTGCAGAGTTGTAGGTAAGCTAAGTCGCACTAAGAACGATACTGAGCGAGTGCGAAACTGTGACACAAGGAGGTCTGACCCCTAAATGTTTTAACGACCTTGATCCTCTTTTTGTTACATACAAAACCAATTTTTCTATCTTCAAAATAGGGCCTTGTTCTCAAAACGTATCATATACTCATGTTGTACAGTCTGAAGAGCGAAATAAACTGGTACACCTGAACAATACCGTATAAGGTCCCAGCCCGCACGCAGAAGTGAAGCAACGCCACGTGGAATGGACTCGACTAATGTCTGAAGTAGTGCTGGAGGGAATGACATATACATCTATGAGATTACTCTTCTATTTACAATAAAGTGCCTGGCAGAGGGTTCAGTGAACCACCTTCATGCTGTCTCTCTACCATTCCACCCTCGAACGGCACGAGGGAAAAACGAGCACTTTAATTGTTCTGTGTGAGCCCTGATTTCTCTTATTTTTTTCGTGATGATCATTTCTCCCTATGCAGATGGATGCCAAAAGAATGTTTTCGCAATCAGAGTAGAAAACTGGCGATTGAAATTTCACGAGAAGCGCCTTTGCTTTAATAAAATGGTTCAAATGGCTCTAAGCACTATGGGACTTAACGTCTGAGGTCATCAGTCTCCTAGACTGAGAACTACTTAAACCTAACTAACCTAAGGACATCTCACACATCCATACCCGAGGCAGGATTCGAACCTGCGACCGTAGCAGCAGCGCGGTTCCGGACTGAAGTGCCTAGACCGCTCGGCTACAGTGGCCACTCCAATTCACGGATTAGTCTGTGACACTATTTCGCGATAATACAAAACGAGTTGCCCTTCTTTGTACCTTTTTGATGTCATCCGTTAGTCCCATCTGATGCGGATCCCACACTGCACAGCAATACTCCAGAACAGGGTGGACAAGAGTAGTGTAAGCAGTCTCTTTGGCAGACCTGTCGCACCCTCTAAGTGCGCTGCCAGTGAATCGCAGTCTTTGGTTTGCTCTATTAACAACATTATCTATGTAATCGTTCCAATTCAAGGTATTTGTAATTGTAATCCCTAAGTATTTAGTTGAATTTACAGTCTTCACATTTGTGTGACCTATCGCGTAATCGAAATTCAGTGGGTTTCTTTAAGTACTCGTGTGAATAACTTCACGCTTTTCTTTATTCGGGGTCAACTGCCACTTTTCGCACCAAACAGATATCTAAATCATTTTGCAATGATGACTTTACAAGACGGTAAATGACAGCATTATCTGCAAACAATCTAAGAAGACTACTGACATTGTCTCCTATATCTTTAATATACACTCCTGGAAATGGAAAAAAGAACACATTGACACCGGTGTGTCAGACCCACCATACTTGCTCCGGACACTGCGAGAGGGCTGTACAAGCAATGATCACACGCACGGCACTGCGGACACACCAGGAACCGCGGTGTTGGCCGTCGAATGGCGCTAGCTGCTCAGCATTTGTGCACCGCCGCCGTCACTGTCAGCCAGTTTGCCGTGGCATACGGAGCTCCATCGCAGTCTTTAACACTGGTAGCATGCCGCGACAGCGTGGACGTGAACCGTATGTGCAGTTGACGGACTTTGAGCGTGGGCGTATATTGGGCATGCGGGAGGCCGGGTGGACGTACCGCCGAATTGCTCAACACGTGGGGCGTGAGGTCTCCACAGTACATCGATGTTGTCGCCAGTGGTCGGCGGAAGGTGCACGTGCTCGTCGACCTGGGACCGGACCGCAGCGACGCACGGATGCACGCCAAGACCGTAGGATCCTACGCAGTGCCGTAGGGGACCGCACCGCCACTTCCCAGCAAATTGGGGACACTGTTGCTGCTGGGGTGTCGGCGAGGACCATTCGCAACCGTCTCCATGAAGCTGGGCTACGGTCCCGCACACCGTTAGGCCGTCTTCCGCTCACGCCCCAACATCGTGCAGCCCGCCTCCGGTGGTGTCGCTACAGGCGTGAATGGAGGGACGAATGGAGACGTGTCGTCTTCAGCGATGAGAGTCGCTTCTGCCTTGGTGCCAATGATGGTCGTATGCGTGTTTGGCGCCGTGCAGGTGAGCGCCACAATCAGGACTGCATACGGCCGAGGCACACAGGGCCAACACCCGGCATCATGGTGTGGGGAGCGATCTCCTACATTGGCCGTACACTTCTGGTGATCGTCGAGGGGACACTGAATAGTGCACGGTTCATCCAAACCGTCATCGAACCCGTCGTTCTACCATTCCTAGACCGGCAAGGGAACTTGCTGTTCGAACAGGACAATGCACGTCCGCATGTATCCCGTGCCACCCAACGTGCTCTAGAAGGTGTAAGTCAACTACCCTGGCCAGCAAGATATCCGGATCTGTCCCCCATTGAGCATGTTTGTGACTGGATGAAGCGTCGTCTCACGCGGTCTGCACGTCCAGCACGAACGCTGGTCCAACTGAGGCGCCAGGTGGAAATGGCATGGCAAACCGTTCCACAGGACTACATCCAGCATCTCTATGATCGTCTCCATGGGAGAATAGCAGCCTGCATTGCTGCGAAAGGTGAATATACACTGTACTTGTGCCGACATTGTGCAAGCTCTGTTGCCTGTGTCTATGTGCCTGTGGTTCTGTGAGTGTGATCATGTGATGTATGACCCAAGGAATGTGTCAATAAAGTTTCCCCTTCCTGGGACAAGGAATTCACGGTGTTCTTATTTCAATTTCCAGGAGTGTAGATCAGGAACAACGGATGGCCTCTAACACTTCCCTGTGGAACGCCGGATATTACTCCTGTTTTACTCGATGACTTTCGGTCTGTTACTACGAACTGTGACCTTTCTGACAGGAAATCACAAATCCAATCGCGCAACTAAGGCTCCGTAGGGATGTAGTTTGGTTAGAAGACGCTTTTGAGGAACAGTGCCGAAAGCCTTCTGGAGATCTAAACATATGGAATCAATTTGACATCCCCTGTCGATAGCACATATTACTTCATGAGTATAAAGAACTAGTTGTGTTTCACAAGAACGATATTTTCCGAATCCGTGCTGACTATGTGTCAATAAATCGTTTTCTTACAGGTAGTTCATAATATTCGAATACAGTATATGTACCAAAACCCTACTGCAAATCAACGTTAGTGATACAGGCCTGTAATTCAGCGGATTACTCCTACTTCCCTGTGTGGGTATTGCTTTGACGAGCAATTTTCCAGTCTTTAGGTACGGATCTTCCTGTGAGTGAGTGGTTATATATAATTGCTGAATATGGAGCTGACTGGTATACAATATGGACCACGAATACTGCAGGGCTGTCCATGTATCGGTAAAAGTACGAGGGAGTGGAGATCTTTTCTGAACTGAACGTTGCAAGTCTTTCCAGATATGCTCAATAATTTTCACTTCTGGGGAGTGTTTAAAATCAGATGAGGCTTCCTGGAGACACTCTGTAGCAATTCTGGATGTGTGGGGTTTTGTCTTGTCCTGCTGGAATTGCCCAAGTCCGTCGGAATGCACAATTAACACGAATTCATGCAAGTGAATAGAAAGGATGCTTACGTACATGTCACCTATCGGAGTCATATCTATATGTATCAGGTGTCCTATATCACTCAAACTGCACGCGCCCCTCTCCATTACAGAGCCTCCACCAGCTTAAACGGTGACCTGCTGACATGCAGGATCCATTGATTCATGAGGTTGTGTCCACAACCGTATACGGTCATCCCCACGACACAATTTGAAACGACACTCGTCCGACCAGGCAAAATGTTTCCAGTCATCGCCACTAAAATTTCGGTGTTGACGGGTCCAGACCCTTGTATCGTTTAATTATCAGGGGTACACCAGTGGGTCTTCGGCTACGAAACCGATTTTCGACAATGTTTCGTTGAATGGTTGACACTTGTTGATGGCCCAGCGTTGAAATCTACATCAATCTGCGGAAGGGTTACACTTGTGTCACGTTGAACGAGTCTTTTAAGTCGTCGTAGTTCCCGTTCTGGCAAGATATCTTCCTTGCAGCAGCGATATCGGGGATTTGATTTTGAACCGGATTCCTGATACACTCGTGAAATGGTCATACTGGAGAATCCCCACTTCATCGCTACCTCGGAGGTACTGTGGTCCACCGTTCGTTCGCCGACTACAACATAACGTTCAAACTCACTTCAATCTTGATAATCTGCCACTGTAGCAGCACTAGCCGATCTAACAACTGCGCCAGGCACCTGATGTCTTATGGAGTCGTTTCCGACCGTAGTGCTGTATTCTGCCTGTTTACAAAACGGTTCTAATGGCTCTGAGCAGTATGGGACTTAACAGCTGAGGTCATCAGTCCCCTAGAACTTAGAACTACTTAAACCTAAGTAACCTAAGGACATCACACACATCCATGCCCGAGGCAGGATTCGAACCTGCGACCGTGGCGGTCGCGCGGTTCCAGACTGAAGCGCCTAGAACCGCTCGGCCACACCGGCCGGCCCTTTTTACATATCTCTGAATACGTATACTTTTACCAGTCTTTTTTTTTTTCTTTTGCCCTTCAGTGTACAGTGGGTGTGGTGTGTCAGGTAAGGTGATCACCTCAGTTACATTGAAACGTCAAACTATCAAGATTTAAGTGAGCATGAAGTGGTATTATAGTCAGTGCACGAGGGATAGGAGACAGCATCTCCGAGGTACAACCATTCGACGAGTGTACCAAGAATATCAGGAGTCCGGTAAAACATCAAATCTCCGACATCGCTGCGACCGGAAAAATATTCTGCAAGAACGGGACCAACGACAACCTAAGACAATCTTTCAAACTGACAGAAGTGCAACCCTTCCTTAAATTGCTGCAGAGTTCAATGCCGAGCCATCAAAAAGTGTCAGCGTGCGATCCATTCAATGAAATATCATCGAAATGGGCCTACGGAGTCAAAGGTCCACTCGTGTACCATTGATGACATTGGGCTTTTGATGAGTGGAAACATGTTGCCTATTCGGACGAGTATGGTTTCAAATTGTATCGAGCGGATAGACGTTTACGTGTATGGAGACAACCTCATGAATCCATGGACCCTGCATCTCAGCAAGGGATTGTTCAAGCCGGTGGAGGCACTGTAATGGTGTGGGCCAAGTGCAGTTGGGGTGATATGGGACCCCTGATACATATAGATACGACAGTGTCAGGTGTCACCTACGCAAGCATCCTGTCTATCACCTGTATCCATTCGTGTCCATTGTGCATTCCGACGGACTTGGGATATTCCAGCAGCACAATACGAAACCCCACACGTCCAGAATTGCAACAGAGTGTCTCCAGGAAGACTCGTCTGAGTTTAAACAATTCCGCTGGCCACCAGACTCCTCAGACTTGAACATAATTGAGCATATCTGGGATGCTTTGCAACGTGCTGTTCTGAAGAAATCTCCACCCCGTCGTATTCTTCCGGATTTATAGACAGCCGTGCTGGATTCATGGTATCAGTTCCCTCCTGCGCTACTTTAGGCATTAGTTGAGTCCATGACACGTCATTTTGCGGCACATCTGCGTGGTCGCAGGGGCTCCACATTATATTAAGCAGGTGTAATAGTTTCTTTAGCTCTTCAGTGTATTTCATGAAACGTTTAATAGGAGCATATCATAATTTTGTTTTAACTAAATGATGTATAATCTCTTATGATAGCTACATTAGTTGTTGAGATGTAGGTATCAGCTTCATCTTTCTGAAATAGAATTACAGAAATTTGTTTGATAGCGTCGTAATTATAACAGAGACGAATTTAACGGCGTTTCACTCTTTAAAATCTGATCAGTAGTATCGGAGAAGTTACAGTATTTAAAATTTAGGATTTAAGTGTTTTGAACATGACACCGATTGTTGTATTACGAGCAAATGGGCACCGATGTACGGAAATTCGACGACTTATTGAGGGGGCGCTTCAGTTTGATGGAGCTAAGAGAATTTACTTATAAAAAGCTACAAGTGCAGCAACGTATATAAAACTAATAATAATCATATTAGGCCATTGAATCTGACTGCTACAGCAACTAGAAGGTAAATGAAACAACATTTTACGATGGCTCACCAGTGGTGCGAGCTAAAATTTTGGATCTGTAAAACAGGTGTAAATATACTAAAACGCAAAGCAATGAACGACGCACCGCGGAGAAACCATCCGAATCGGAAGGAACTCGGTGGATGTCATGAACGTGTTAGGATAAGCAAATGATTACAGTTTCAAGGAATGTGGGTAATTTATGCAAGAGAATGAGCTGCACAAATCACTGAGAACGTCAATACTGCATTGGTCTAACTCTGGCCATTATGCAAGTGGTTATTTGGCATGGAATTATGTGACAGAATTGTTGGATGTCCTCCTGAGGAATATCGTGACGTATTGTGTCCGATTAGCGCGTTACATCACCAAAACGGCGAGCTGTTTGAAGAGCCCTACCCATAATAAAGTCAGGGAGAAAGCAGTCTAGATCGCGACGGTATTTTATTAAAATGCACGGCTTTGGCCTAGGGTAGATCATCTTTGGACAGCAGCCTCAGCTGGACTATGTTGATGGCACTGTATGAAAGTGGCATGAGTGTAGGTCGAAACCGGTCATTTTAATAAAATACCGTCACAATATAGACTGCTTTCTCACTCCTTTTATATAAGTTACAACATCGTTGCTTCCCTCAAAAACTTTTCCGGCACATAATGCTCCAAACTTCCTCAAATAAGACCAGCCGGTGTTGCCAAGCGGTTCTAGGCGCTTTAGTCTCGAACCGCGCGACCGCTCCGGTCGCAGGTTCGAATCCTGCCTCGGGCATGGATGTGTGTGATGTCCTTAGGTTTGTTAGGTTTAAGTAGTTCTAAGTTCTAGGGGACTGATGACCTCAGATGTTAAGTCCAATAGTGCTCAGAGACATTTGAACCATTGTTTTACCTTAAATAAGGAGAGATAGAGCGACCATGATTGCCAAGGTATGGTTAGGCAACAACGAAGACAAGCAGTAAAAATTTCTACATTGTGTGCACGGACATTAGCTTGCTGAAATGTAAGCACAGGATTGCTTGCCATTAAGGGTAATGACACAGGGTCCAGTATATCTTCCAAGTACCACTGTGCTGTAAGAGTGCCACGGGTGACAACGAAGAGGTGGTGCCGTGAACAGAGATGGCACCCCAGACCGAGACACGTAGTTTCCAGGCCGTATGGGGGGCCACAATCATGTCAGCATCCCACTGCTGTCCAGGGCGTCTCCAGATGTGACTTCGGCTTGGAATCTTACTGGACTGAGTAGAAACGTGATGAGTTCCGTGTCTGATTGAGCCCCGATGACCAGTGAAGACGGGGCAACCAACCGCCGCAGCGTTTTGTCCGGCGCAAGCGGCGACCGGATGAAGACACCCCTCCTCCGTCGCTCGCAGGCAGCGCCCCTGTCGGCAAAATGGTACTGAAACAGAGGATGACAGACTGAAGGCCGAAATACTAAATGTCTTCTTCCAAAGCTGTTTCACAGTGGAAGACTGCACTGTGCTTCCTTCTCTAGATTGTCGCACAGTTGACAAAATGGTAGATATTGAAATAGACGACAGAGGGATAGAGAAACAATTAAAATCGATGAAAAGAGGAAAGGCCGCTGGTCCTGATGGGATACCAGTTCGATTTTACACAGAGTACGCGAAGGAACTTGCCACCCTTCTTGCAGCGGTGTACCGTAGGTCTCTAGAAGAGCGAAGCGTTCCAAAGGATTGTAAAAGAGCACAGGTCATCCCCGTTTTCAAGAAGGGACGTCGAACAGATGTGCAGAACTATAGACCTATATCTCTAATGTCGATCAGTTGTAGAATTTTGGAACACGTATTATGTTCGAGAATAACGTCTTTTCTGGAGACTAGAAATCTACTCTGTAGGAATCAGCATGGGTTTCGAAAAAGACGGTCGTGTGAAACCCAGCTCGCGCTATTCGTCCACGAGACTCAGAGGGCCTTAGACACGGGTTCACAGGTAGATGCCGTGTTTCTTGACTTCCGCAAGGCGTTTGACACAGTTCCCCACAGTCGTTTAATGAACAAAGTAAGAACATACGGACTATCAGATCAATTGTGATTGGATTGAGGAGTTCCTAGATAACAGAACGCAGCATGCCATTCTCAATGGAGAGAAGTCTTCCGAAGTAAGAGTGATTTCAGGTGTGCCGCAGGCGAGTGTCATAGGACCGTTGCTATTCACAATATACATAAATGACCTGGTGGATGACATCGGAAGTTCACTGAGGCTTTCTGCAGATGATGCTGTGGTGTATCGAGAGGTTGCAACAATGGAAAATTGTACTGAAATGCAGAAGCATCTGAAGCGAATTGACGCATGCTGCACGGAATGGCAATTGAATCTCAATGTAGACAAATGTAATGTGATTCGAATACATAGAAAGATAGGTCCCTTATCATTTAGCTACAAAATAGCAGGTCAGCAACTAGAAGTAGTTAATTCCATAAATTATATGGGAGTACGCATTAGGAGTGATTTAAAATGGAATGATCATATAAAGTTGATCGTCGGCAAAGCAGATGCCAGACTGAGATTCATTGGAAGAATCCTAAGGAAATGCAATCCAACAACAAAGGAAGTAGGTTACAGTACGCTTGTTCGCCCACTGCTGGAATACTGCTCAGCAGTGTGGGATCCGCACCAGATAGGGTTGACAGAAGAGATAGAGAAGATCCAACGGAGAGCAGCGCGCTTCGTTACAGGATCATTTAGTAATCGCGAAAGCGTTACGGAGATGATAGATAAACTCCAGTGGAAGACTTTGCAGGAGAGACGCTCAGTAGCTCGGTACGGGCTTTTGTTGAAGTTTCGAGAACATACCTTCACCGAAGAGTCAAGCAGTATATTGCTCCCTCCAACGTATATCTCGCGAAGAGACCATGAGGATAATATCTGAGAGATTAGAGGTCACACAGAAGTATACCGACAATCCTTCTTTCCACGTACAATACGTGACTGGAATAGAAGGGAGAACCGATAGAGGTACTCAGGGTACCCTCCGCCACACACCGTCAGGTGGCTTGCGGAGTATGGATGTAGATGTAGATGTAGAAATAAGAAGACGTCGGGCGCTGAGTGGCCTCGTCCGCTTCACCACCGTACGCCAATTGTACCGAGTCAGTCCAGCTCCGTGCAGACGCACGTAAGTGATAGAAATCTGTATTTGGACAGTGAATAATGGTGTTAATGTTTCTCTATACTTGTCATTATTCGGCGAGCACTTATCATTGGACAGAATTTTTGTATGTAAAAATTGAAGATACAGCAGTCTGTCCACGTCATTCCTGGCCTTTTTAATAGCATTTAAATCGGGGCTCTTGGGCGGCCACACCTTCTCTTTCAGTAACTTCTGCTTTTCTCTTTGATAGAATGTACTTCTTACTGTATGCCGATAGATATTTTGGGTCAGTATCCAATTCACTAGGACAGTGACTAAACCATTAGTGGTTCATGGATACGTGCTTTCGATGCTCAGTAGCCGCAAAGAAATACACCGAGTTCTCTACTAACTATCATACTACTGGCTACACCACGAAGATGACGTGCTACAGACGCGAAATTTAACTTATAGGGAGAAGATGCTGTGATATGCAAGTGACTATTTTTTCAGAGCATTCACACAAGTTTGGCGCCGGTGGCGACAACTAAAACGTGCTGACATGAGGAAAGTTTTCAACCGATTTTTCGTACACAAACAGCAGTTGACCGGCGTTGCCTGGTGAAACGTTGTTGTGATGCCTCGCGTAAGGAGGAGAAATGCGTACCATCACGTTTCCGACTTTGATATAGGTCGGATTGCAGCCTATCGCGATTGCGGTTAATCGTATCGCGACATTGCTGCTCGCGTTGGTCGAGATCCAATGACTGTTAGCAGAATATGGATTCGATGGGTTACGGAGGGTAATACGCACCAACAGTTCGACGACGTCTAGATCAGCATGGACTATCAGCTCGGAGACCATGGCTGCGGTTACCCTTGACGCTGCATCACAGACAGGAGCGCCTGCGATGGTGTTCTCAACGCTAACCTGGGTGCACGAATGGCAAAACGTCATTTTTTTGGGTCAATCCAGGTTCTGTTTACAGCATCATGATGGTCAAATCTGTGTTTGGCGACATCGCGGTGATCGCACATTGGAAGCGTGTATTCGTCATCGCCATACTGGCGTATCACCCGGCTTGATGGTATGGGGGGCCATTGGTTACACGTCTCGGTCGCCTCTTGTTCGCATTGACGATACTTTGAACAGTGGACGTTACATTTCAGATGTGTTATGATCCGTGGCTCTATCCTTCATTCGATCCCTGCGAAACCCTACATTTCAGCAGGATAATGCACGACCGCATGTTGCAGGTCCTGTATGGGACTTCCTGGATACAGAAAATGTTCGACTGCTGCCCTGGCCAGCACATTCTCCGGATAGCTCACCAATTGAAAACGTCTCGTCAACGGTTGCGGAGCAACTGGCTCGTCACAATACGCCAGTCACTACTCTTGATTAACTGTGGTAACGTGTTGACGCCGCATGGGCAGCTGTACTTGTACACGCCATTCAAGCTCTTTTTGACTCAACACCGTTGTTACGGCCAGAGGTGGTAGTTCTGGGTACTAATTTCTCAGGATCTATGCACCCAAATTGCGTGAAAATGTAATCACATGTCAGTTCTAGTATAATATACTTGTCCAGTGAATACCCGTTTATCATCTGCATTTCTTCTCGGTGTAGCAATTTTAATGGCCAGTAATGGAGAACCATTATCCTATTAAGTGCAATCTACGAAACCATTCGTGTGATACTGATGTATGTGGTGGTAGTGCTCTTGGTCCACAAACGGCTCTCTTTTCACCATGTCGCCAAGCGTGCCTCCCCCAGATCACCCCCAAACCATACGAGAACACATAACGTAATTAGCTGTAAATAGGATGTACTGCTGGACCATCTCTTGTGCTTCAGATCCCCGAGCAAATGTCCTACTTCAGGTACAAAAAATCTATAATTTTTATTCATCTGTGAAGATTACTTTCTTCCACTCTTCGCATGTCCACTTTCCTTCACTCTTCTTAGCACATAGGTCTCCACTCTTATTTTACAGTGTTACGAAGGGGTTTCCTTGGTGCCACATGTCCTTTTGAGACGGCATCAATCAATATACTATTTACTGTTGCACCTGGTATGCTTTTCATGTTCATTTTTACCAATTCTGCGCTTACTCAATTTCTAGCGACGATAAGGCTGCTACAACTGCAGAACGTTTCCATAGGGACATCTCTAAGAACTATAATAGTGATACGCACACTTCAAATTGTCACTAAGGAACTTTCAAGAACCCCGTACTCTTGTTCTAAACCTCCAGAAATGTTTCAGTTTATCCAGTTGGTCCGTAGAGTATGGTGTAAAAGGCGTACAGTACAACGGGCCACGTTTTTTCAACTGAGGTTTCCAGAGATTAAGAAAATCCGTCCTTGAATTATCTTGACAGTTGTCCTGTAGGATTCTTTCCACCTGTTTTGCCGAGAAGCTCTCGAAGCTTTTGTCACTCGCAGAAGCAATAACAGCGCCGTCGGGTTCTCTGTAGAGTGCAATTCTACTTCCTACGGTTAGCAGCGATGAGCGGGAAACTGCATTATTCACAATAACATTCCAAAGAAATAACGTTACGAAGTCTTTGTTTATTAAACACCAAAATATGATAATGTCGACACAATAATGATTAACTGAAAAGTAATAATTTTATCAGAATACCGTCTTAGGACAGAACTAGGTCGGGGGGCATACTATCAGCAACGCACACACCCTGTACCTCGTGATATTTCGTAGCTGTTCGTACATTTTCGTTTAACTTCAATATTATGGATTTATTTATTAAGATGATCGATTTCTAGCATTGCAATTTTGTTTCCCAGAGAATAGTTACGATCTGTAGGTTTCTCCTAATACCACCGACTTTTATTAATAAATATTTATTAAGCAAAGATTACTTGCTTCCTAACAGAGTACCTGTTCTGCTGAGGTACCGGGATTTCTCTTGTCTAGCCACAGCGCCTCACACCACTGTCTAGTGGCAACGTCGTATATGGTCCACCGGCCCTTGCGGCCAGCGTGTGAACTGTGAATTTACGAGGGCTGGAACTTTAATAGTGGCTACCATTTATTTACAGCTCGTACAAAATAAATACGTGTTTCAAAGTTTCACTGACCTTCAAAGCAGTCACCAGCATTGTGTATAGCCCGTTGCCAGCGATGTGGAAGTCGTAGGATATTCTTAACACTGCCAGTTGTGTTGACAGTTCGAGCGACGAGGTCTATTGCCCAACGAATTTGTAGCAGCTCTGAAGCGAATGCTGTGAAGTGTTTCCTTCAGTTTAGAAGTAGAGTTGATCTTACGAGGACTTAAGTCAGGGGAGTGCAGTATGTGGTATAGAACTTAGCAGCCCCATCAGTCAAACAAATTCGTAACAGCTTGCACTGTACGTGCTTGAGCATTGTCCTGCAAAATGATGGTCAGGTCTTGCAGGAAGTGTCATCACTTCTAAGCTGGTCATAGGTTGTGTTCCAAAAATGAACAGCACACAGACAAAAGTCATGACGCTTTCTGAAAGACCTGACCATCATTTTGAAGGACAATGCTCAAGCACGTACAATGCAAGCTGTTACTGACTTGTTTGACTGATGGGGCTGCTAAGTGATATACCACCAACTGCACTCCCTTCATTAGAGCCCTCGTAAGTTCAGCTCGATTTCTAAACTGAAGGAAACACTTCACGGCATTCGCTTTCGAACTGCTAAAAATTCGTCGGGCAATAGACCGCGCCGCTCGAACTGTCAACACAACTGGCACTGCTAAAAGTGTCCTTAGACTTTCATATTGCTGATAACGGGTTATAACCAATGCCGGTGACTACTTTGAAGGTCAGTAAAATTTTGAAACACGTATCTATTTTGTACCAGTTGCAAGTAAAGAGTTGCCACTATTAAAGTGCCAATGTTCGTACATCCGCCGATTGTGTGCATTCTGCATTGCCAAATACTCGCTGAATTCTACAAGACATCAGCACATGCGATACAAAATTGTAAAACTGGAAAACAAAAAATTAAAATGTGGCATGAACGGAAGGAGTACCTTACAAACTGAAGTGTAGTTATCCACACAGTATATTTTGCACCACTGCTTGACGTACTTTGCGGGACCAACAGGGCAGTATGAATTTGGTATTCATTCGTGACACTGGTACACAAATATACCACTTGAGCTAAATATCTTATATGTTCAGAACAGTTTTGAGGATAATATTTCATGTTAATCGAACACATAATTTTATCAAATTTATCAATGTATTGTACCTTTGCTTATTCAGCTGTAGTAATGGTATCATACTGTATCTACTGGGAATTGGATGCCAGTTATAAGGTCTATTGAAGTTAATTAGTGGTATTGTATATCCTTATGTTTCATCCGGTAGACGGAAAGTCGCACACAATTTTTATTTTAGTTTACTCATCCTTATTTTTGTGTTACAATTATTGTGTTATTTATAAATCTGTATATTCCTACTCTATAGAACCACTTACGTCCATGCGTTGTATTTGACAAACACTAGTTACACTAAACTTTACTGCATGGTCGCCAATTTGAAAAGCTTATTTCCCCGCGGAAATGGGGTCACTAGCCAAAACTCATTCATCATTATGTGACGAATAATGATGTTCGCTTACAGCTCTGTAAATTTCTCCCGTGAGCTTTCGATGCAGTTGACGATTCATATCTGAAGATGTCTCCCGTGGATGGAGACAAAAACGCTAAGCAGTAGTTTCGCGTATAGACTGTGGCTTCACAACCAAGAAGTTTTAACTGATCGCAGCATCACTATCTCGGTAAGGTTAATTGTTAGGTGAAGACAAAATAGTATTTGTCTATAGTCTTCCGACCTCCATCAATTTGCATCTGGGAATCTAAGCGCTAGAGAAAGCGTTGGCAAAATGATAACAATCCTTGAGTGTCATCTCCCTCCCCTAGCCTTTGTAACGTCATTCACAAACACATCTTTTATCTTCTGTATCATGTTTGCGTCTGAGTTTATTTGGTGAGATGAGCTCATTCGCCCTCCCCCACTAGCTATGTGTACTTGACAGTGTGTGTGTTTGTGCGTTAGTGTGTGTCTTTCTGTGTGTGTGTGAGAGAGAGAGAGAGAGAGAGAGAGAGAGAGAGAGAAAGCGTCTGTGTGTGTGTGTGTGTTTTAAATTAGGACGGTGTGGTGAATGTACAGGAAAATACGACAGAAAAACACTGGGGAGGGCTCTTACAAACATCACAAATGCCGAAATATCACTCTGGCAGCCGGCGCTGGCCGTGACGTTGAAAAGGCGCGTAATGGAATCGCTAACACGTTTCGAACGGTGCAGCGCGGCGCCCGCTGCAGAGAGTTGTCATTTTGGATACCCGCAGCGAGCGCGCCCATTCGGCCCGCTAGTTAAACGCAAATAAGCGCTAAGAAGCCTCTCGCGCGAATTAATCTTTAAGCCCTGCATTTCGACGCGGAGCCTCTATTTTTCATCGCGCCGTATCGCAGACACAATAGGGAACAACGCTAATTACGCTTGTCAAATATTATACAGCTGCGCGCTCTCCGGCGCAAATAGGGAGCCATCGGCCGGATAAATAATTCCCAATAGCAATCAATACAGATTAGCCATAAATTACGATATGAGAGGAGGCAAACAGCCATGCATCGCCGGAGCTGATGACCTGTTGGCTGCGTCGCGGACTTGCGATCGAGGTACACGGCGGACGTGGGCCGCAGTGCTTGCGTTCCGTACTGCCGAGGGTCGCTGCAAACAAACGCTTACCAGGAGAACGGTTAGCAGGAAGGTTGAGGTGTACGTCACGCAACACCGGCACCAACTGTCGGGGACGTCCAGGTGAGGAGACTATTTGAACCAAATACAGGGTGGCGCGCAAAATGTGTTACCGATTGTTTCTTCCACAATTTACGACACACATTAGATATCCCACTGGGATCTCTACAGCAGTACCAGCAGAGCTTGGAAAAACAAATGGGTTATGACGTGTAATTACCGATACTGCGCTAGGAGACTAGTAAGCTGCAATGGCTGACAATGGAAGACTGACGACAGCAACGATCGGCAATTGTATAACATTTTCATGAAACGAAAAGCCTTGTTGTGACTCAGAGGCGTTTTTGACAACAGTTTAACACACGATGGGTCCCTTGCAAGAAGACCATCCACAGGTTGTACGATAAATTTATACAGGAAGGAACAGTATTGGAAGCGAAGCGACCTCGGCCTAAGCCTGTTTTTTTCGCCGGAGAATATTGAAGCGGTACGACTTGCTGTACAGAGAAGTCCCGGGAAATGGTGTAGAAGGGCAGCAGTGCAACTGGGAATATCCAGATGCTCCGTTTAAAGCATTCTTAAAAGTGACCTCCATATATACCCATACAAGATGACCTGTGTACAGAAGCTCACTGAAGAACACAAGCAGCAGAGACTACTGTTTGCTCAGTGGGCGGAGGATAGGGAAAAAAATTTCAACAACGTTTGGTTTTCACGCGAGGCACAATTTTATTTAGACGGTCTGGTTAACATCAAAATGTGCGCTTTGGGCCACTGAAAACGCACAAGTGCTTCATGAAGGACAACATAATGCTCCGAGGATTACAGCGTGTGCAGCAATTTCCAGTCACAGACTTACTGGACCCTTTTTCTTTGAAAAAACTGTGAACATCGAGCGTTATTTGACAACGCTTCGCAGTAGCTTCATTCCACAGCCTCTTGCTACTGCCTTGCCCTTCAACATACAGTGGTTCTTGCAAGATGACTGGGTGTTGTGTGCTGTCCTTAGAGTTGTGGTTGGCAGGAGAGCTAACACCGTGTTACTTGAGAAGGCCGAAAGGTACTCGATTTACATCACGTAGGCTGGCGTGAGGTCTGGAACGAGGCAAGGAAATTAGAATTTAGAAACAACGGACGTAGCTGGTGGAATACTTAACCTTAATCCATTAATGACGAACGTCGCTCTTGACATTACATGATTCACAGTATCAGTAGTAACTGATAATGGCGCCTTGCTACGTCGTAGCAAATAACGCAGCTGAATGCTAAGCTAACTATCGTCTCGGCAAATGAGAGCGTAGAAGTCAGTGAACCATCGCTAGCAAAGTCGGTTGTACAACTGAGGCGAGTGCTACAAAGTCTCTCTAGACCTGCCGTGTGGCGGCGCTCGGTCTGAAATCACTGATAGTGGCGACACGCGGGTCCGACGTATACTACCGGACCGCGGCCGATTTAAAGGCTACCACCTAGCAAGTGTGGTGTCTGGCGGTGACACCACATTCCTCCCCCGCAAATCGGCGTACGGTTGTGGCATAAGGCTTCCGCCCGCCGTGGCGAGGACCCCATGTTGACGTATGCGACGAGTTGGAGAGCCTAACAATAGGCGAGGCTGTGCCACCCGCACCCTGCCATTCGGACCGCGGGGAGCTTGGAAACGCCTGAAAACCTGCTCCAGGGTGCACGCCAACATGCGGTGTATGCGCCCGTAGAGAGACAGACCGAAGGGTCGATCTCCATCGGGCCAGGGCACCCGACGGGCGAAGACGACATATGGTCCGGAACGGCAAAAGAGTTCCATGTCGGAGGACAACTGGTCACGGGAAGTGATCGGCGGCGCGTGACCCAGGGAGGCGCCCGGCGGTTGCAGCGGCGCGTCCACTGCGGGCGTCACCGGCGGGAGAACAGGCGGCGCCGGCGGTGGCGGCGGCACGTCGGCATGGGGCAAAATGGAAGGCAGCGTCGGGAACACCTGGGGCTGAGGCGAGACAGTAGATGGGTCCCCTGGGCGCTGACCGGACGGCACCGTCGCTGCCAGCAGACGGCGAGCGGCAGATCCCATGCGACGACAGAGGCGCAACTGATTGAGATGCCGACGCACCTCACCAAAGGCACCCAAAACCAGATACATAGCGCGTCCGAGCCAGCGAAGAATGCGCCCTTCGAGCCAACGTCGTGAACCTCGGTAGTGGCGACAGTAGACAACGTCGCCTGGAGCAAAAGCAGCTTTCTGCCGCTACACAGGAACCTGATGCGGCGGATGTAGCAAAGACATCAAGGTTCGATGATGACGACCGTGTAGCAACTCAGCCGGCGAGCGACCAACTCGGGGCTGAGAGCGATACGAGGACAAAAAGAGCAATAACGCGTCCTTCCCAGAATGCGACTCTTTTAACTTCAACATCTGTGACTTCAAAGTTCTGACCAATCGTTCAGCGGCACCGTTTGACTGTGGCGACAACGGCGCGGACGTCAGATGTTGAATACCATTGGCTTTGCAGAATGACTGAAATTCTGCAGACATGAATTGTCGGTACAATAGTCTGTGGAAGACCTTCAATGCAAAAGATAGCGAATAACGATTGGATGGTGGCAGATGACGTCGTGGAAGACATCCGGACAACAAAAGGAAAATTACTGAATGAATCTACCACAACCAACCATCGAGCATTCCAGAATGGACCAGCAAAATCGATATGTAAGCGGTTGCCAAGGGGAAGTGGCTTTTGGCCACGTAAAGAATTTCCGCGGTGGTGCTGATTGTTGTTAGGCACACACCATGCAAGATGAGCGCATATTCGTAATCGCGGCAACGATTCCGAACGAAGTACAGTGCTGACGAGCAAGTTGTTTCGTTCTCACTATACTCCAATGTCCTTGGTGGAGAAGCTGTAAGACAGAGGACTATAACGAACGTGGTACCACGACCATGGACTGATCATTATCAGAACGCAACAGCAAAACACCACGTCGTACAAAAAGTCTCTCCTTGTGAGCAAAAAAATCGGCGAACCAACGGGTCCCCGATCCGTGACTTTGACAAGGGCCATTGCGTAGCAACAAAACGCAGAACGGGAGCAAGGACAGGGTCGACAGCTGTGGCTGTAGCTACACGACGAAAATCAATCGGAAACGATTCGACCACGTCATCGGTTGGGGGACTGGGATGTATGTCTTGTGCATTGTGTACATGTCCCAGGTATGGCAAATCCCGAGCAAAAAACACACATTTGTCCTTCCGCAAGCGAAGACCATTTTGTCGCAAGACCTGAAATAATGTTCTGAGATTGGCCAAATGTTCTGCTTCCGTCTTTCCGGAGATCACAGTGTCGTCCAGATAATTTGCTGCAGTAGGGACCGACGCACAAACAGTTTGTAGATATTGCTGAAACAATGCAGGGGCGGATGCACACCCGAATGGCAGTCGTTTGAATCGATACAAACCAAGATGCGTGTTAACCACCAAAACGCGCTGGGATTCTTCGTCCACCGGTATTTGCAAGTACGCATCTGCGAGGTCCAACTTTGAAAAACATTTACCCGGGCAAAGATTGTCAAAAATATCTTGCGGACGCGATAAAGGAAAAGTTTGCAATCACTAGTTGTGGATTCGCTGTTGCCTTGAAGTCCACACAAAGTCTCAACTTTCCGGAAGGTTTTGGCAATATTAATAAGGCTGATGTCCAGAGAGAAGCCTGCACACGTTCAATTACACCTTGTGATTCCAAATCGTGTAATGTTTTTGCGACCTCATCACGCAATGCCTGTGGAACATTGCGCAAAATTTAAATGCAAGTGTGATGGTGACAGCTAATATAGCTCGATGAAACGTGGACCACACAGAGAAAGAACTGTTGTGCCCGGTCATTCAAAATGAAAGAATAGATTTCAGTTTTTTATTACAGACAATCTACGAAGATAAAAACAAATGGCTAATGTCACTGTATAGACGAAGGTTCAAAAGTATGACACTCAGCCCTGTTGTTGGTAGGTAATAACATGGCGATTGCACCACAAGAGAAATCATTTTGTGTGTTGGGATACGCGATAACACAATCCATTGTTCAAGTGCAGTGGGCATTCCACATTCGATTCAGCAAGAATCCGCCTCTTCACAAGCTGGTTTATGACTGGCAAACAAATTTCTTGGAAGTTGCTTGCATACGCAAAGGGAAGAGCACTGATCGGTCACGGAAGTGTGATCAGAATCCCAGATGCGTTCACATGTAGCCCTCGGAGAAAATACAGGTGGACTAGTAACTTTAACTTCCTCAAGCAGACGGTGTGGCATGATCTGGAACGACGTTTGTATATAAACCCTTACAAATTCTGTTACTGCAGCAGTTGCGTCACATTGCGTGTAACAGATGGCACAAATTTTATGTATCAATTCTACACAGGACACGTTTTCCGAATGAGTCATGTCCCGGACGAATCGACGATTCGTCTGTCGGGTAAAGTAAAACGCTATATGCAAGAATCTGGGGGTCAAAAAATCCTGATCATCGATGAAGGAGACTCACCGCAACACAATTTTCTTGTACCGTTTCTGTTTGTGGACCTTACTTTTTTGTAGAGTGAATTCTGATAGGAATGTCGTAGCTGGCCATGCTGCAGAACTAATTGTTCTCTCAACTTCACGAAGGTTCAGAAAGTTTAGTTTTTATGAAAGCGGGGTCCTCCCCCCCCCCTTCAGTCCCCCCCCCCCCTTCACTTTGAGGTGCGGCATTCTCGTAACAAGAACACCATCCCACTACGTTGGATTGGAAGAAGTGAACAACAAGTTCTTGTTCATTGCTTTTGACCCCCTGGGACACATACCTCACCCCTAAACATTTTTTATGAGGGTACATAAAAGGCCGAGTCTTCTTCCCACCAAGGCAGCTCCTCTTCAAGAACCCACAAATAGAATTGTTGAAGCCGTTAATTCAATAAAAAGTGGCCTGACTCGTGTGTGGAATGAAGTGGCCTACAGTTTCAATGCTTCTTGAAAAACGATCGAACGATGTGGCGCAGTTGTTTCTACATTTCTAGGTTAGCCATCCACACAGAAACTCATCTGATCTTTCTGTAACATGTATAACTAGCATTCCGGCAGATTAGGTGCAGCATAAAAATGGTTCAAATGGCTCTGAACACTATGGGACTTAACTTCTAAGGTCATCAGTCCCCTAGAACTTGAAAAACGATCGATCGATGTGGTGCAGTTGTTTCTACTTTTCTAGGTTAGCCATCCCCACAGGAACTCATCTGATCTTTCTGTAACATGTATAACTAGCATTCCGGCAGATTAGGTGCAGTATAAAAATGGTTCACATGGTTCTGAGCACTATGGAACTTAAGTTCTAAGATCATCAGTCCCCTAGAACTTGAAAGACGATCGAGCGATGTGGCGCAGTTGTTTCCACATTTCTAGGTTAGCCATCCCCACGGGAACACATCTGATCTTTCTGTAACATGTATAACTAGCATTCCGGTAGATTAGGTGTAGTATAAAAATGGTTCAAATGGCTCTGAGCACTATGGGACCTAACTTCTAAGGTCATCAGTCGCCTAGAACTTAGAACTACTTAAACCTAACTAAACGAAGGACACCACACACATCCATGCCCGAGGCAGGATTCGAACCTGCGACGGTAGAGGTCGCGCGGTTCCAGACTGGGTGCAGTATATTGTGGCTCAGAGTTTGAGGGTGCATTGCAGACGACCCTGCAACAAAGTCAATGTCGCACTAAAGTTGCTGGAATTGCTTCTAAGTTTCAGTTACTACAGATTCAGGGACGATATCTTCTTGCAAAACGAGCGAAGAGGCGCAGCGTTTAGCACACTGGACTCGCATTCCGCGAACATAAAACTTTGAACCTTTCCCCATCCAGCGGCATGCGAAATGAATTTCAATCTTTATGAGTTTCCATCTTTCATAGTTCGTGTGTAATAAACAATTGAACCTGGTCTTTCTTTTTGAGTCGCACTGTATAGTACAGAATGTAACACGAAAGGTACGCAATGAGACGAACACAGATAACACATTAATCCAAAGGATGTTAGTAGGATATGTGATTACCACGGGCGGCATTACATGCTCTGCAAAGTATTTCCATGCAGGCCACAAGGTTGGTACAGAATTGTTGTGGGGCGGCGTTCCAGTTCTCCAGCAGGGTGGTTGACATGTGCTCGGTGGTAGCCAATGTATGTCTACTTGCTGAAATACGTCTCCTCAACACAGCACTCACCATTCTGACTACATTACGTGTTTCGACCACTCGCCTTATGAGGGTATGTAATGCACACACGAACACTGCAAAAGACGATCGTTTTGGTGGTCGAGGTGTTGTGTGGATAGGCTCAGTATTGCCTTGGCCTATTGACCACAGCATCTTTGAATACTGTACCTCACCAAGCAAAGTTATTGTGACACTGTGTAACGTCCCCTTTGAACAATTTATACATGACTGTGCTTAAACTGACACACAATATTTTTTTAGCGCAACGCAATCTGACTTTTAATAATCCCTACAAAAAATGGCCCTGACTATCATTTACCTATACGTTTCACAAATCACTTACCTCAAAAAAATCTTGGTTACTCGAACTACTGCAATACAGCGAGCGCCACTACTGCCAGCTAAATAAAAGATTCAAACTACGGGAGGCACTAACTACTGATAGGTATAGTTAGCAAATGAAAGATTTTAATAGAGAACAAACAATGTATTTACCTTAATATAATCAACAGTCATAATATGTATATAGCAGTTCATGACATCCAGTCTTACAAATTTCAAAACTCCGCCATTTCTCTCCCCACATCCACCACTGCTGGCGGCTCACCTCCAACTGCGCTACGCTACGCCCTGTTAACATCCAGCTGCCCTTCACTACAATGGCAGACAACAATGCAAACTAGCCACAGACTGCCCACAGCACAGCCAGTGATTTTTCATACAGAGCGCTATGTGGCGTTACCAATAAGAACACCTAAACAGTCTACTTTCATAGCCCCCATGCTCCCCACAAAAAAAATTACAAATTGTTATGGGCACTGGCCAATACATGTTTGTTAAAAAAAATTTCACAATTACAATAACAAAGAAATCATATGATGCACACACTTATTGATACAATGTTGGTCAAAAGCTAAAATTTTCTCACAGTCCATAAAGACAGTCCTGACCATTCATCACAGTAAAATTGCAGTGTTTTTCTCAACGTCTGAGCAGTAAAAGAAAATGCACACGGAAGTAGTGGATTTCCATGCAGTCTTGAAGAAGTAGTGTTGTTCTTCCAACGGAAAGACAGTGCTGACTCTTGACATGCAGACAGGTAATGGGCCACAACAGAGCAGATCCACTGCAGAGTCAGTCGAAGTTGAGGACTATTGGTAGGTAGGGCATCACAGAGCAGACCCACTGTAGTCCTGGCAGAGATTATGGTATTGATGGGCAACCAGAGGTGCAGACCCACTGCAGTCCTTGTAGAAATAATGCTATTGGTGGGCCATCGAAGGTGCAGACCCACTGCAGTCCTTGTAGAGATGGCCAGCAGCCATCTGTAGCGACTGTGCAGGTGCACAATCACCATCGAAGAGTCTTGCGGAGAATATAGCAAGTCCATCAACCACCACTTGTGCACGCACAAAGTTTTTGGAATTGTCCTTAGAACCAGCAGTGCTGTTAACCAGTCCCTTGCTGAATTATCAACACACTTGCAAACACTAACAGTCCCTACATCCCACATATTGTCCATATACTATGACCAACAGAAACGTGTGCAGTGAAATGTAAATTACAAGTTACTTAATTTGATGAACTGGTGTCAATTACAATTTTATAATATAATAATACAATAACAAAGGTACAAAATACATCATTAAACATGATAATACAGATAAAATTTGTAGTAATACAGGCTTTACAAAACAATAGAAATTAACATATACAGCAGTCTTGGAGGAATTATGATATAAGTGGACACGAACACCTAAACAGCCTACTTTCAACTGTACTCTTTCGCCTGTGCGCCTTTTAGCGTTGCATTCTGAATTACACTACTGGCCATTAAAATTGCTACACCACGAAGATAACGTGCTGCAGACGCGAAATTTAACCGACAGGAAGAAGATGCTGTGATGTGCCAATGATTAGCTTTTCAGAGCATTCACACAAGGTTGGCGCCGGTGGTGACACCTACAACGTGCTGACATAACTAAAGTTTCCAACCGATTTCTCATACACAAACAGCAGTTGACCGGCGTTGTCTGGTGAAACGTTGTTGCCACGTGTAAGGAGGAGAAATGCGTACCATCACGTTTCCGACTTTGATAATGGTCGGATTGTAGCCTATCGCGATTGCGGTTTATCGTATCGCGACATTTCTGTTCGCGTTAGTCGAGATCCAATGACTGTTAGCAGCATATGGAACCGGTGGGTTCAGGAGGGTAATACGGATCCCAATGGCCTCGTATCGCTAGCATTCGAGATGACAGGCATCTTGTCCGCGTGGCTGTAACGGATGGTGCCGCCACGTCTCGACCCATGAGTCGACAGATGGCACGTTTGCAAGACAACAATCATCTGCACGAACATTTCGACGACGTTTGCAGCAGCATGGACTATCAGCTCGGAGACCATGGCTGCGGTTACCCTTGACGCTGCATCACAAACAGGAGCGCCTGCGATGGTGTACTCAACGACGAACATGGGTGCACGAATAGGAAAACGTCATTTTCGCTGATCAGTCCAGGTTCTGTTTACAGCATCATGGTGGTCGCATCCGTGTTTGGCGACATCGCGGTGATCGCACATTGGAAGCGTGTTTGCGTCATCGCCATACACATTCTCCAGATCTCTCACCAATTGAAAACGTCTGGTCAAT
Source organism: Schistocerca gregaria (assembly GCF_023897955.1). Taxonomy (NCBI): domain Eukaryota; kingdom Metazoa; phylum Arthropoda; class Insecta; order Orthoptera; family Acrididae; genus Schistocerca; species Schistocerca gregaria. The sequence goes on along the minus strand of NC_064927.1, from coordinate 189,023,950 downwards.
GGTGGCCGAGCAACTGGCTCGTTAAAATACGGCAGTCACTACCCTTGACGAACTGTGGTATCGTGTTGAAGCTGCATAGGCAGCTGTACCTGTACACGCCATCCAAGCTCTGTTTGACTCAATGCCCAGGCGTATCAAGGCCCTCATTACAGCTAGAGGCGGTTGTTCTAGATACTGATTTCTCAGGATCTATGCACCCAAACTGTGTGAAAATGTAATCACATGTCAGTTCCAATATAATATATTTGTCCAATGAATACCGGTTGATCACCTGCATTTCTTCTTGGTGTAGCAGTTTTTATAGCCAGTAGTGTACTTCATTCTGAATCACTTCATGGGGTATCCCATTCAACAATGGAGGTGGACGATTTCTGGGAACTAGAGGACATTCGGCGAGTGGACTGGCTAGTCAGTTGCCTCGGCTTAAATCTTATCGACCTCATATGAGATGCATTTGGGAGACGGATTCCTGCACGTCAACATGCGTCGACAACCATCCAGTGATCGTCAACCGCACTGGTGCAGTAATGGAACGTCCTACCGCTAGCCTCGTGCCTGACACGGAGACACGTTACAGAGCTTGTACGAGGTGCATTCAAGTTCTAAGGCCTCCGATTTTTTTTCTAATTAACTACTCACCCGAACTGGCGTTGCTTCTCGATGTAATCGCCCTGCAGACGTACACATTTTTCACAACGCTGACGCTATGATTCCATGGCGAAGGCTTCTTTAGGAGTGTGTTTTGACCACTGGAAAATCGCTGAGGCAATAGCAGCACGGCTGGTGAATGTGCTGCCACGGAGAGTGTCTTTCATTGTTGGAAAAAGCCAAATGTCACTAGGAGCCAGGTAAGGTGAGTAGGGAGCATGAGGAATCACTTCAAAGTTGTTATCACGAAGAAACTGTTGCGTAACGTTAGCTCGATCTGCGGGTGCGTTGTCTTGGTGAGACAGCGCACGTGCAACCCGGACGTTTTTGTTGCACTGCAGGAAGGAATTTGTTCTTCAAAACATTTTCGTAGGATGCATCTGTTACCGTAGTGCCCTTTGGAACGCAATGGGTAAGGATTACGCCCTCACTGTCCCAAAACATGGACACCATCATTTTTTCAGCACTGGCGGTTACCTGAAATTTTTTTGGTGGAAGTGAATCTGTGTGCTTCCATTGAGTAGACTGGCTCTTTGTTTCTGGATTCAAAAATGGCATCCACGTCTCATCCATTGTCACAACCGACGAAAAGAATGTCCCATTCATGCTGCCGTTGCGCGTCAACATTGCTTGGCAACATGCCACACGGGCAGCCATGTGGTCGTCCGTCAGTATTCGTGGCACCCATCTGGATGACACTTTTCGCATTTTCAGGTCGTCATGCAGGATTGTGTGCACAGAACCCACAGAAATGGCAACTCTGGAGGCATTCTGTTCAACAGTCATTCGGCGATCCCCCAAAACAATTCTCTCCACTTTCTCCATCATGTCGTCAGACCGGCTTGTGCGAGACCGAGGTTGTTTCGGTTTGTTGTCACACGATGTTCTGCCTTCATTAAACTGTCGCACCCACGAACGCACTTTCGACACATCCATAACTCCATCACCACATGTCTCCTTCAACTGTCGATGAATTTCAATTGGTTTCACACCACGAAAATTCAGAAAACGAATGATTGCACGCTGTTCAAGTAAGGAAAACGTCGCCATTTTAAGTATTTAAAACCTCATTCTCGCCACTGGCGGTAAAATTCCATCTGCCGTACGGTGCTGCCATCTCTGGGACGTATAGACAATGAACGCGGCCTCATTTTAAAACAATGCGCATGTTTCTGTCTCTTTCCAGTCCGGAGAAAAAAAATGGGAGGCCTTAGAACTTGAATGCACCTCGTACTGCCGTCTGTGGTGATTACACACCTTAACAGAGACTGTGTCCTGCCTTTTGTAATGTCCAGGGACCATCATGAATCGTCGTGACTTAGTTCAATTTTGTACTTGAATAAACGTGTCGTTTCTTTTCTGTTCATTGCGTATTTCTTCCAGGTACCTTCTGTAACACACTTTAGCAGTTATTGATACGCATAGTACAACTGCCATCGAGCTACTTTAGTTGGCAGTAACTCATCATGTGAAAGTTTCATTTCTTCTTATGTTCCCAACCGTAAACTAGTTAAATGGTTGAAATGGCTCTAAGCGTTATGGGACTTAACCTAACTAACCTAAATACATCACACACATCCATACCCGAGGCAGGTTTCGAACCTGCGACAGAAGCATCATCGCGGCTCCGGTCTGAAGCGCCTAGAACCGCTCGGCCACAGTGGCCGGCTAAACTAGTTATCAATAAGGGAAGGAAGCATTATGTAGGATTTTAAAGATTAATTTTAAGGAGACTAAATAAACATATTTCATCTTTTAAAACATTTAATAAACTCAGTAAAACAATAAGGAAGATATACGTTAAAAGAAAAGTGAAATGAAGTGTGAAACCATCGAAGGAAAGTGTAGACTCCGCATTAAAGAGTGTCCTAAGATCCAGAGAGGATACTTCATCTGCTGCACTTCAGAATCTTTTACAAAGAATGAAATATAAGACGATTTGGGAACTGAAATCAGTACTGCAAGGGAAGAGTAATCTAAAGAAAAAGATGAAAATGAGAAACATTTCAAAGTGATACATGAGGGGATATCAGCATTAGAAAGAACAATCAAAACGCAAATTTACATATGTATGAAATGCTTTAAATACACTCCTGGAAATAGAAAAAAGAACACATTGACACCGGTGTGTCAGACCCACCATACTTGCTCCGGACACTGCGAGAGGGCTGTACAAGCAATGATCACACGCACAGCACAGCGGACACACCAGGAACCGCGGTGTTGGCCCTCGAATTGCGCTAGCTGCGCAGCATTTATGCACCGCCGCCGTCAGTGTCAGCCACTTTGCCGTGCCATACGGAGCTCCATCGCACTCTTTAACACTGGTAGCATGCCGCGACAGCGTGGACGTGAACCGTATGTGCAGTTGACGGACTTTGAGCGAGGGCGTATAGTGGGCATGCGGGAGGCCGGGTGGACGTACCGCCGAATTGCTCAACACGTGGGGCGTGAGGTCTCCACAGTACATCGATGATGTCGCCAGTGGTCGGCGGAAGGTGCACGTGCCCGTCGACCTGGGACCGGACCGCAGCGACACACGGATGCACGCCAAGACCGTAGGATCCTACGCAGTGCCGTAGGGGACCGCACCGCCACTTCCCAGCAAATTAGGGACACTGTTTCTCCTGGGGTATCGGCGAGGACCATTCGCAACCGTCTCCATGAAGCTGGGCTACGGTCCCGCACACTGTTAGGCCGTCTTCCGCACACGCCCCAACATCGTGCAGCCCGCCTCCAGTGGTGTCGCGACAGGCGTGAATGGAGGGACCAATGGAGACGTGTCGTCTTCAGCGATGACAGTCACTTCTGCCTTGGCGCCAATGATGGTCGTATGCGTGTTTGGCGCCGTGCAGGTGAGCGCCACAATCAGGACTGCATACGGCCGAGGCACACAGGGCCAACACCTGGCATCATGGTGTGGGGAGCGATCTCCTACACTGGCCGTACACCTCTGGTGATCGTCGAGGGGACACTGAATAGTGCACGGTTCATCCAAACCGTCATCGAACCCATCGTTCTACCATTCCTAGACCGGCAAGGGAACTTGCTGTTCCAACAGGACAATGCACGTCCGCATGTATCCCGTGCCACCCAACGTGCTCTAGAAGGTGTAAGTCAACTACCCTGGCCAGGAAGATCTCCGGATCTGACCCCCATTGAGCATGTTTGGGACTGGATGACGCGTCGTCTCACGCGGTCCGCACGTCCAGCACGAACGGTGGTCCAACTGAGGCACCAGGTGGAAATGGCATGGCAAGCCGTTCCACAGGACTACATCCAGCATCTCTACGATCGTCTCCATGGGAGAATAGCAGCCTGCATTGCTGCGAAAGGTGGATATACACTGTACTAGTGCCGACATTGTGCATGCTCTGTTGCCTGTGTCTATGTGCCTGTGGTTCTGTCAGTGTGATCATGTGATGTATCTGAATTATAAACACGCGTCCCTCAGAGCAACGTTGTACACCTCTTCCAACAGATCGGACTGTCTCAGAGTTCACGGTCAGAATGCTCTGAGGGACGTGTGTTTATAATTCAGCTACGTTTGTAATCGGAGCACTGAACACATTAGCTTTCAGTTAACTCTACAGCCAGAAGTCACACTGTTTAAGAGTAGGTACCAAGTGTGTTTTATTTTGCATATTCTGCCGCTTACAGCTCCATCTAGTCATTAAATTTACTATTTTGTAAGGGGGTCAGTGAGGATTCATTACTATTCGCTAGCGAACTTGAGCAGATACAATTTCGAAGGATTTCGCACACGCTCTATGGTGTCTGGACTCTTTCAGGGAGGTTTAGTTTTCTGCCATTAAGACGTGCATGTAGATTTGAGAAACTTGAGTTATTAATGTGTTGTTTAGTTTCATGCAAGTCAGTGTCTATTGGCAATGTATAGTACTCTTTTCCTTGAATCTAATCCCAAATGATCTACTGGATTATGTAGAAAAAATGCAGTTGTAACATTCAGTTTTGTATACACCCATGTGGTGCACTGAGTTTCTTTTGTTGCAATTACCAGGTAATTTCTGTATAGTGTTGTTGTTAGTGGCGAAATATATTTTTATGTTTCTCCTTTTGAATACATTACCAGTCTTATATGAGATACTAGCTATAATTAAACGAATAGTTGATTTGTTGCACCTCAACTTTTACTTTATTATAAAATGTAAAAGATGGAATCTTATAACCGACATCTCACTTATAACCAAATAACTTACCTCTACTTCTATCATTCCTTTCATCACCCACCATTTGTGAATCCCTGCACACACACACACACACACACACAAACACACACACACACACACACACACACACACACAGGCAACTTAAAATAGTAATAATTAGTAAAACGTTAGTATCTATAAATTTTGCTAGTATTGGCGCTATGACTAACACACTTAATGTTTTGAGCATGTCACCTGATTTTGTAAACGTGGACCCATCTGACACACTAGCATCTGTGTACCAATTAACTATCTGTTTAGTTGCTTAACTAAACATATTGATGTTCACCATATCTTAACTCTTTCTCCAAAACAGTATATATTTTATCGGTATGTTCTCTGCACTTATAAATTTATAGACGAAATCTCTGTTCAACCAGTGTTTACAAAGTGTAGTGGTTAATATATGATGTATCACGACAGAAATTTGAGCCTGGCACCACTGGAGATATTATTTCTTCTGTTATTTTTCTTGCACATTTACGTTTAGGCTCAATCTTTAGGCATAGACCTTCAGGGAGCCATGATCTGAAATAGTGTGTTCTTTCTCTTTGGAGGTTACGCCAAGTAGAAACACAACTCATACGTGCCATATTAACCCTCATACATCCACCTGATGGCGGTTTAAAACTGAGACACACATGGTGAGAAGAAATAAACACTGACTCCTAACAGTAAACTTGTTAATAAAATTTTCTCGGGCTTCCAGCCGCGTCGGATTTTAACCACCTGACGCGGTTGGAAAACCCGAGAATTTTTTTAAAATTTATATCGCCGCGAAACCATGCATTCATACATGAGTAAACATTTTGTTTCATTCAAACTGTCACTGAACAAAATCTACTACTGGGTCACTGTTACAGTAACCTCCTTCTGGGTAAACCTGATTCTTTCGTTCTTCGGGGTCCTTTGTATTTCATCTAAGCTCCTTGGCTGAGCATAACTCTGCATCAAAAATTTTAAAACCGCTCATACTAACGTTGTTTCTTTGTTTTTGGGACGAACTTCCGCAGTCTCTGTTTCAAAAGTAATGTGGGAATTATTCCATGCTTTGTGAGAGTCTGAAGTGTCACTTAGGACAAATATATTTATTTTTAAGTATTTTCAGCCTTCAAATTTTTGGCTTCACTCTATTTCAACGGTATCTTCTGTACAAATGCTACGATTTTTAACACACTGTGCAGGACTGACTCAACATTGACTCATCGAGATCTGGGTCATGTATTCAACTAAATGATAGACTCTTGATTTTGTGAATTTTATGAATCATCAGCATTCTGTGAATTGAAATGTAAAGAAAGCAGCGAAACAGGAATTTTACAGGAGAGACAAAGAACTCGATACGACTGTGCACTTACTCACATTCCATCTGAGTATGACCTTTCTAATGGTTCTTTATTTACGTGACCATTACGGCACTCCAACCCCAGTTCTCGATACCAGTAATATCGAGCTACTTTTCTGCAAAGTAAAAGACATATTTTTGTGACAATATTCACATTTGGTTTTATTAATGTATAGCTACTCCGATGTATCGATATATTAGAATGATATGGTTCTTGTTTGTATTCATTTCTGTGAGACTGTCATAATCTTTGACTTACTTGCAACCGTCTTAGCGCGAATGCGCACAGAGCAGCCTTTGTTTCACTTTGCAGAAGTTAAGTTGTTATTTCGCTTTGTAAAAGAACAGTCAAGTCTTGTGTTTGGTTAAATTGGAAATTAAATATGTGAAGATTGATGCAAAACTGTTTTCTTGATGATGTGACAATTAAGAAGAAGTATATGTGAATTTACAAGAAGTTTAATAAAAATGTGGATCGTGAACACCAAGTCAAAAATCATTTCTACCATACCATTGTTCTGACTGGGATTGTTTGATCATTAAGAATTTCCTGAATAACGCATTTGGTAGGTATTCAAATGTTGCTAAAATACAGATCTGGACCTTCTAGTAGTCAAACGGGAATCGCCCTAGAATTAACAAGCTGAGCCATAACAACTTCGACGAAATCTACGTGGGAATCCATTCAAGATAAGTGCCATAATTAATGACTCTTTTATAGTGTCTTCATTATTTCCATTCTGACGATACCATCCTCGTTGCCCGATAAAGCGAACATATGCTGCCTGAGCAAAATTATTCATCTGATTTCTAATCTACTTTGCAAGTGGTGGTATTGTTAGGCCTTTCTACAGAAACTTTTGCGTAGTCAGTACCTCTGAAGCAATTGCCAATCTTAAGAGAATGTTTGGTAACATCAAGTTTATCTTCTGATATGTACAGCCGTCAGAATACCAGTGTTTTTGATAGTTCGTCTAAGACGCACAAGGCAAAACTTGATGCAATCAATTCACCTTACGCTTCAACCGCTCCTGGTGGCTGAATGGTCAGCGTGACAGAATGTCAATCTTAAAGGGCCAGGGTTCGATTCCTAACTGGGTCATAGATTTTCTCTGCTGATAGAATGAGTGTTATGTTGTCCCAATCATCATCATTTCACCTCCATCGACTAGCAGATCGTCACAATGGCGTCGAGAGAATTGCACCCAGCGGTCTACCCGACGGGAGGCGGTAGTCACACGACCTTGCGTTTCGTCGAACGAGTAACACACTGCATCTTGACTTTCTAAATTATTCTTTGTAAAGTTATGGACATCCAATTTGATTTTATAATTAGCTGCACTGTACTGTAAAAGTTATGTAGACTCTGCATCCTTATATAGACATTTCTGCAACCTATCGTGCTCTTTCTGTTGTACATGCTGCTTCCACATGTCTTCACTCAAGTTTCCGAGTCTGTAACTACAAGTCGCAGTGGTCTTTCTATGGGAAAATAAGCTAAGGTTACTCTCTTCAAAAATCAAGTTAAAGGTGGCCCCAGTTAATGCTGAAACCTGTTCCTTACTAGATTTTTAAATGAAGAGTCCATACAGCTGTTGCTTGTTTCGTACAATAGGCTCAAGACACAGCCTGGTGGAGGATTTTCTGGAATAATGTGACGGCTGTTTCGGGAGACAGTCCAGGTATTCTTGTGCGAAGTTTTCTCATCGTTCTTCTTCGTTTGTTTTATCCGGGAACGTGACGATTCTGAATCAGGGTTCGTCTCATGTTTGGAAGTATTCAGCCAATATCTCCCTATCTATTCTTTAATGCCAAGAGTATTGAGAAACAGTTTTTTGCATGCTTGGTATTTTCCCGTATTCTCAGATAATAAACCAGCATACCTTTCCTCCTGGATTCACCATTGATCTTCCATGGCTGGAATTATGATTACGTACATCTTCCTCTGATGCCATGACATCGTATCCCGGAAATACTTAAAAATTGCCTGCCTGTCACTAACAGAAATTTGATGCCGCTTCCTTTGAACGGATTTTTGGCACACGTTTGATGTCCACATCGATTCTGAGTTTCGTGCCTCTCTTGAACTATTATGAGTAAGTCTGCCACTTCGACTTGTTTTATATCCAGTACACGCTTGTCCGCACATTCTCACAGTTTTTTGGGTGCTTTTCTTCCCATCTTCAGGGCAGGCCTTAGATTTCCTTTTCCTGTCACTGTTTAAGTCACCACAAAATTCTTGACCTCTACTTTCAACATCTTTCCTAACGTCAACTTTCGATAAGTTATTTGAATTGCAGTAAAAGAATCAAGCCAACAGACTTTCCGCAGTGGTAACACCGGTTCCCATCATATCACAGAAGTTAAATGCTGTTGGGCTGGGTTAGCACTGGGATGGGTTCCCATCCGGTCTGCCGAACGCCGTTGGTAAGTGGGGTGCACTCAGCCCTTGCGAGGCAAAGTGAGGAGCTACATAAGTAGCGGCTCCTGTCTCGTAAACTGACGTACGGCTGGGAGAGCGGTGTGCTGACCACATGAACCTCCGTATAGGCCATCCAGTCACGCCTCTGTGCAGAGGATGGAACGGCAGTCGGTCTACATGGCCTGTTTTTCTTTCTGGCAAAGTTTTTTTATGGTAAAATATCAGCACCATCGTGTACCAATAAATGTGAAGAAGTAGTGTCGTCTCCAGCATAATAGTGATTGCTGTGCCATTTTCAGCATTATTGGATAGAGTCAACGAAGTTTCTAGACAATAAATGTTTGAAAAATTAGCTTAAGAAGACAAAAGTAGAATGTCAAATTCATTTCTTTACAACAACGACAATTATAATATCATTATAACACTAAGAGTCACAATAAAGGACTGAGAACCCCATGTACGAAATTAATTCTTCTGTGCATTTAATTTCAATGTTACTACCTTTCTCGTCTGTTGGTCGTTCTGGATTTACATGAGAACCAATAATGAAGTGGATATTCAAAACGTATCTACCAGAAAGCACTAAAGCCCACAATAAGTGAAGTGTGGCGTTACAATAAAGCAGCTATTGTACTACTAAATTTTAGAGTTTTAGCCGACTGCTGATAATACGAGGTAAATAACAAAACAATTTTCTTAGCACTGTCAACGACTCTCAAGATGGATTCTCCGCTTTCATACCCTCTAAGTTCGGCTGAGAGACAATTTCTTCCTCGGCAAAGAAATCATCTTGTAAAACGCTGTCCATTTGCACGAACTGACGGTACAACCAAGGAGTCACTTTCGAACACTGCAAGATTCATAATAGGCAATAACAATGTACTGCAGCTTCTGGCGTTAAGAACTTGCTTATTAATAATAGTGATGCTGTAACTGTTGGTTGGTACTATTTACTGACAAAATGCAATCTAACGGTAGACTGCGTACTTTCGGCTATCTGTGTGGCCGTTTGTTAGTACGACTTTAAAAGAGAGAGAGATTATTAATTGATCACCGATTCGTAGGTTCTCGATTGTGTTCAGGAGACGTACGGACTGATTACGCGAATAATTGACCTTTTGACGCGGATTGCCTTCACGCAATCAGAATCTTCGATGAAAATATTTAGGGGACATATTTGAATATAAAAATGGAATTGAAAACAAGTTAGTGGAATTTCGTAAGAGAAAGATTAACAGATCGGAAGTTGAACACATTAGTGGTCTCTCAAATACAATCGAGACACCGCGATAAAGAGCGAACCTCTAACAAAGCTCATATACAATTTGAACATCATTTTTGGTTAGTGAAAGAAAAGAATAAGAAGAAGAATACCGCATCGTAAAATATTAATATATTTTTGAACAAATTGGCATTAAACGTCGAAACATTGACAAATACGCTATAAATGCATGACTTACATGTGATATTTATTTTGTGGATGGCGCAATCCAATAATCGTTGCTTTGTCAGTCCGTTACTTCTTAAAATTAAATGTCCTTCCGTGTGCGTAAGTACATAGTATCCACACCCTAGTTACCAAAATGTTTGTTCGTCGTTTCACAAATTGTGCGGCACTCTTTCTAACGTATTACACAAGGTGGACAAATGTTCATTTCTCGGTAAGAGGCAATGAAATTGGGATAATGGTACACATTCATAGATATATTATACAAGGCATAATAAATATTAAAAATTACGAAGAAATAAATTATTTGACTTTGCCGGAAGTCTGGGTGCAACGTGAACTCTTGGACAAATATCCAGCGTTTTGTAAGACATTCAGATCTATGTCGACGCAGAGACATATGCTTTGATAATGAAAATTACTCTCTCTTCAGTTGTTTTTATTTATGTTTTAAATGTGTTGACGTTTGCACACAAATCAAAATCTTTTACAAGTAGTTGCATATATGCACTTAATCATCAGTACTATAGCAACCAGGAGCTACCTTCACCAGCTCTTAGACGCAGTTTGCTGTTTGCCTCAAGGATTTTACCTATTCTGCCGCGTGTTCCAGAGCGAACAATGTAATATGCCAATCCCCTTAATTATATCTATTGGGGGAAAGTAGCTCACTATACATTTTAGACGAAAATTCGTTTAAAGTTAGAGTGTACAACATCACATTCAAACCTTAACTGATGCAGTGAAGTGCATACTGTTCGTTTTTACGCAATTCTCATGAAAAACAGTAGACGTAGAAAACAGTAGAGAAAGGACTTCAAGTCCTGGTAGCATCGAAAATTGTAGAGAACCTGGTTCTTGTCCGTAAAGCAATGACAGAATTCTTCTGATGATGTTAAATCGATGAATGAATCAAAGTAGTAGATGGTATTACCGTTTGTTAACGTACACAACAGAACGAGCTCTTTGGATTTCCACATCATCTTTGGCAATGTATTCCCACAAACATATCGTGAAATCTTGGGATTTTGAGATTGATGACGACTTAAGGCAGATCTATGGTTGTAAGCAATATTTCCAATAGTATCGCTATGAGCTTTATTCCTGAACAGCAGAAGCCCTACATTTTGCATGTCGTCCTTGAACAATAGTGATGGCCTCCATTGTCATATGTCTTTTAGCTTATTTGTTGGTTCTCTGTGTTTTCTGCATTCCTTAGTACTTAAGTTACGGCAGCAGCTATACATGCCAATGAACCAAGGATTGATAGCCGTTAACATGCAGAAATTATAAACGGAACTATTCCGCCAGAGGTGTTAGATGTGGAATAACCTGTGGATTTTAACACGTCCCTTTCTTCCTCCATTCTACCACAGCTACATTCACAATTTGCCTGAAATAGAGATCTGCACACAATATAAGTTAGGGCACTTATTCCTTTATCGTCAGCAAATGCAGCAATGCATTGTCCTATACCAGTTTCCTTTTTTTCCATACCTGTTTGGCCTTAACAGCTAATATTCGGTCTACAGCGCAACGACGTTTATTTCCTATGTTAGTGATCTCATGCTGCTTCATGCTATCATTTACTATGTTAATTCTATTATCGCCATGCACTAGACGCTTTTTCAGCCTCCTTCCACGCCGACACATATTGTACCCAGGGATATGAAACATAACTACTAGGTTATCGAGAATACCGACCTCTCCTCTGGTGATGTATATCCTACCACTCGTGTCATGTTACTGCATGGTTTGCGGTTTGGTTTGGTTTACATACTGAATCGTGAGCGTTGAACCAGCTGTTGAGCTCTGAAGGGAAGTCGAGCCATTCCACTAATGCCTTGTTTCCTCACTATCTTATGACCAGCTCAAAAGGAACACGTCCGCTTCAGAGCTTTTCCGTAACTGTCTTTTGAATAAACTCGCTGTAGTTTCTTCACTGTTACTGTTCTTGAAGATGTAATTTCTTCTGCTGGTGTCCTGTGCTTTCGTCCGCAGCTCGTGGTAGTGCGGTAGCGTTCTCGCTTCCCACGCCCGGGTTCCCCGGTTCGATTCCAGGCGGGGTCAGGGATTTTCTCTGCCTCGTGATGACTGGATGCTGTGTGATGTCCTTAGGTTAGTTAGGTTGAAGTAGTTCTAAGTTCTATGGGACTGATGACCTTAGATGTTAAGTCCCATAGTGCTCAGAGCCATTTGAACCATTTGAACCATCCTGTACTTTCCAAACTGTTAATGTCTCTGTTCACCAGTCAGGAAGTATTCTCAAACGTTGTTCTGTATTTGTAAATATACACCTCATCACCTTCACTGAACTGCTTGCATGGATCTATTAACTTAATATGAACGTCTACTGTATTTAGAAGCGTACTATCATGGACATCAGTAGTTCTCCTTTTAATTATACATGGATAGTTGGTACAATGTCGAGCCATTTGAATGACCCTCAAGGGTTAAAAAATGTATCGTCCAGTTCAACACTAGCTTTGAAATGGGAGTGTTAAAAAGTACTTTATTCCACGTCATTCTGTGACGGCTTTGAAATGCCTACTGTAAACTTAGCATCCATGTCTGGTTGAAAAGTTGTCAATATGCCAGTTTGTTGCAGTCGGCTGCAACTGTTCAAATACCTGTACCACTTTCTTCTCTGTCATTACATTCACAGACAGAGCCCATGTGAATTTGGAATATGTACGTGTGACCATTATTATGTACCTGAAACCTTTATTTGATCACTAATACTCTCACAAATTTATGAGATTAGCTGGCCATTAATCATAAGGTCCTTGTATTGCGGTAAGGCTGTGTGGGAATGTGCTGGCCTGTGGAGCTCATGAACAACCATTGCCATAGTTACTCAATGATATGTCATTCTCAAAGTTCCCTAATTATGGATATGATTTTGTTCGTGTGATCTGTATTTCATTTGCTAGCTGATAATCGTTGTATTATTTCAGTTTTACATGTATATGAATGCTCTGCAAATAACATTTAAGTGCCTGACAGAGCATAGACTCATAGTTTTCTACTATTCCAATCTCGTGTAGCGCACGGAAAGAACGAACACCTATATTTTTCCGTACGAGCTCTGAACTCCCTTATTTTATTGTGGTGATCGTTTCTCTCTAAGTAGCTAGATGTCAACCAAATATTTTCGCATTCGGAGAAGAAAGTTAGTGATTGGAATTTCGTGAGAAGATTCCGTCGCAACGAAAAAAGCATTTTTTTAATGATGTCCAGCCCAAATCCTGTATCATTTCAGTGACAGTCTCTACCACATTTGGCGCTAACACAAAACGTGCTGTCATTCTTTGACTTTTTCGATGTACTGCTTCAGTCCTATCTGGTAAGGATCCCACACCACGCAGCAGTATTCTAAAAGAGGACGGACAAGCGAAGGTTAAGCTATTTCTTTAGTAGATCTGTTACGTTTTCTATTTGTCCTACCAATAAAAATAAGTCTTTGGATAACCATTCATACAACATTTTCTATGCCTTCCTTCCAATTTAAGTCGTTCGTAATTGTAATTCCTAGGTATTTAGTTAAATTTACGGCATTTAGTTTTGACTGATTTATCGTGTAACCGAAATTTAACGAATTCCATGTAACACTCACATGGATGACCCAACACGTTTCGTTATACAGGGTCAACTGTCAATTATCGCACCATTCAGATATCTTTTCTAAATCGTTTTGCAATTTGCTTTGATCTTCTGATGACATTATTGGTCGATAAAGGACAGCGTCATCTGCAAACAACCTAAGACGGCTGTTCAGATTTTCTCCCAAATCGTTTATATAGATAAGGAACAGCAAAGGGCCTATTACATTACCTCGAGGAACGTCAGAAATCACTTTTGTTTTACTCGATGACTTTCCGTCAGTTACTACGACCAGTTACCTCTCTGATAGGAAACCACATATCCAGTAGCATAACTGAGACAATATTCCACAAGCACGCAATTTCACTATAAGCCACTTGTGTGGTACAGTGTTAAAAGCCTTCCAGAAATCCAAAAATACGGAATCAGTCTGAAATCCCTTGTCAATAGCACCCAACACTTCATGTGAATAACGGGCTAGTTGTGTTTCACAAGAACGATGTTTTCTAAACCTGTGTTAACTGTGTGTAAATAAACTGTTTTATTGGAGGTAATTAATAATGTTCGAACACAATATATGTTCCAGATTACTGCTGCATATAGACGTTAATGATATGGGCCTATAATTAAGTGGATTACTCCTACAACTTTCCCTGAATATTGGTGTGACTTGTGCAACTTTCGTCGAGCGAACGGTTGTATATCATTGTTAAGTATGGAGGTAATGCATCAGCAGACTCTGAAAGAAACCTTGCTAGTATACAGTGTAGACCAGAAGACTTGTTTTTATTAAGTGATTTCAGTTGCTTCACTACTCCAAGAATATTTATTTCTACGTAACTCATATTGTCAGCTGTTTTTGATTGGAATTATGGAATATTTTCTTCTTGTTCTTTTGTGAAGGTAGTTCGGAAGGCCGTGTTTGGTAACTCTGCTTTGGCAGCACTGTCTTCGATAGTATCTCCATTGCTACAGCGCAAAGAAGTCATTGATTGGGTCATTGTAAGATCTGTATTCCAGAGATATATCTTCGAGTCTTTTATTATGAAATTCAATGCCTTTGCCTTCACCGTGTGTAGCAACTAACATAGGCTCAATTATACGAGTCTGTTTGCATTTCTTACTACCTGAGCTTTTCATTCGTCCTTTGTGGTGTTGCCTCTGCTATACGCGTTCGTCATTTGTAATATTACATCGTATTGTTTTATTTATTTTGGGACACCCTTTTTAATGTTCAAAATTTTTAGGCATATTATCTCTAATAAACCAGAGGTTCTTTCAGATTTGTTATTTCCCTTCGTACTGCATTCTTTATTGAACTTGTAATGTGAATACCTATGTTTTCTGCCTTCTGACTCACTACGTTTTGTGTAATTTACTGTCACTGTGATGACTAATGAAACTGGTAATAGCACATCCTCCACCACCTTCACCCTCTCCTCCTCCCCCTCCTCCTCCTCCTCCTCCTCCTCCTTTTCTTCCTTCTTCTTCTTTCTTGTCTCCCTCAATAATATTTGTGAACTTTTTCAGACGTTCTGTCACTGATTTAAACAGTTCTAAGGTAGACTGCTCACATCGCCACTGCCATAATTTTAACGATGGTGATCCCCATCAAAAAGCTTACCATACTTCAGAAACTGTACACTTTATCATCGACATGCTATTGCATACTAAGTCAGTTTTGTGATGGCATACAACTTATAAACATTCTGAGACTACATCGATGATGGGATGGAAGTTTGTATCTATCCCTCTAGCAAAACTAGTTGCATCCTTTAGTACTGCGCTGTCTTTTTCAGTTCTGTCATTCGATATCTCACGTTTTCTAGTTACTTCCTTGATAATACATTCCAATTCTACTACTTTTGCGTAGATTTCCTCCACCTTCCGCTCAATGTACAAATAGAAGTGCTTCACACCCTTGGGATGAGGGTGTGACATATATGCAACCTTATACATAGACTATGTTGTACTGATACACATGCATGTTCACTCACTACGTTTTATGTAGAAACTCCTGAAAGTTTTGTATAGATCGAATGTCATTCAACATCTTTGGTATATCTATAACAAGGAAGTTAGACTGTGAATGAGTTCAGCAATGCCCCCATACATTAACCAATGCACTGAACGTCATTTCAAGCCTATATGCACTTCATAAATACATTTCAGATTTAGTGGGACCTGTTTGTCATAGTAAGAGTCACATTATCCGTTACCAACTGCTTTTGAAGCCAGTACTGTGTCAGGCTCAAATGAAAGACATCAGATTTCATTTGATGGCTGGAACAAAAATATTTGTGTATCAGTCACTACGAAGTCCTCAAATATGAGAACACTGTTTGATTTTACTTTCTCAAGTGGTAGAACATCACTGCGTTTGCTAAACTGCTGATAATTTACTCTATCAGAGCCATGAAAAGTCGTGTAATGGTTAATGTTTCCAGTGGGATAGGATTATTGAAAACATATAAACATGCTTGATATCAATTTCTTCAGGATGTGTTAATAGTGGCAGTATAAGACTAATCTTCCCACAATCAGATATCCTAGCAATCAAAACACATACATTAACAGAATGCAACAAGCCAGTCCTCGTCTTCTCCTCGTTTTCACGGTTATTGCAGGACCAGCCACCTACTACATGAACATTGTGCTCATGGTACTTCATACACTCACTCATGATGGCCACTGCTCGTTGAAATTTGTATGTAGGATTTTCAAAAGAAAATAAATAACACACATGTGAGTGTGATACTTTCTACTTACTTTTAGTTGAGTATATAAACAAAATTCAATAAGATCGTTGTCCTGTACCCTGGTCTCACAAAGTTGAGCTATGCATTTCCACCTCCATCAATTCACAGAATGAACTGTAGAATTGAGTTATTGTTTCTCCTGTTGGGTGGAAAGTTCTGTTGGCTAACTCCACAAGATCTCAGAAAATAGTGGCCATAAGTCAATATCTTAGTTGATACCCTATCTTATGATACACATTGTTGAAGGCATACATAAGAGCTTCAATCATCTTATGTAGACTATGCATTCTCTGTTGTTAAACATTCAATTTAGCCCCCTGAACTCCCTTAGAGGGTTTGTAGAGGTTCCCTGCATCACTGATCGAGAGCGATCATTTGTATGACACAATCCTGAAATCTGTGTTCATGTCACATAGTCATCACTATTACTACATGGATAATATTACTCTGATGTCACTAATTCAAGGGTTTTCGAGTAGTAACTCTACTTTGATATTATATTATATTGGTTTTCAAAATTTGGGTTGGATTGAACAGCTATATTTCCACATCAGTTGGCTGTTAATCCAATAACTTCTCTTCAACTACAAGGAAAATAATTGATAGTTAAACACGTTTTTTTATCTGTATTCTTATTCAGTGGTATTACTGCTAATACTTATTGTGATTTGCATCAGGAAGCATTGATGTATGTCTTGAAATCTTACCCTTTGACAGTTACCTCACAAATAGGTGAACTCTTTATCAATCAATGTAAGTGTGTTCTATCCACCAATTTATCAAATATGAATACACTGACCTCTACTGCCAGTTCATCACAAAAATGAATGAGGTTATTATAATATTTAATACTAAATATGTAGCAGTGGTGCTCATTATGTAATTATGTGTATTACAAATGAAGACCAATGAACTGCCTTTGAATACAGCCATTAGTTTCTGACACAGTTATTCTAAAGCTAATTGCTCTAATTAGCCTTGTATACAACACAAAACATATATATATATATATATATATATATATATATATATATATATATATATATCAGTGATTGAAACATTGTTTAAGACAGGGAAATATTCAGGTAGCTCGTGTGTGCGTTGTGAAACAGCATACTGAAATTGCAGGTGCATGTGTTACCAAAAAGTGATGATATGGTCTGACAACTGAATATCATTCCATATGGGTGACAAGCATCCAACAATACTCCAGCACCACAGAATGAAAGGCAACTCATGCACACAGGGTCTAAATATATTGTTGTTATTATTACATCTTCACAAACATGGCTCTGTGCAAATAGTATTAGAAATATCTGTCACTGAACACACCCTATAGTAATGTGTAGTACTACTAGCATCACCAAGACCTTCCAGTACTCATAGACAGTTCATTTGTTCTTAATTCATAAACTTTCATTGTGTATTTTCTGTTTCTGATTGATTCGATTGAAAATTTAAATAAACTTAAAGGTTTTTGTGGGGCATTTATTTACATAGCGACAATTGTAGATCACTTCTTGCATAGAGAACATTATTCCTCATGATTGTGCTACACATTTGCTGGCTGTTGCTGCTGTGGACTTGTGTGGGTGGGTCACCTCCATGTCCTATTGCACTGCTTAATGTCATTCACATTTAATAATAATATTTGTACACAAATGTTTACTGACAGGTCTCTCCAGCAGCTGTAGCTAGTATCCACCCAAGCAGTGAATTACTATTATTAGTCGTTGCAGCTTCTTGCATTGTGGGAGATCACATAGACATTTTAGAAACATTATACAATTCTAACATATGCAACTTGCTGTGTTGATGGACCCCATTAGGTAATGCATTTTCTCGCCATTTTATTGTATTTCCATTATTTGCTGAACAAATCTGCAGTCATATGATCCTCCACTGCCATACCCTTCCGTTCTTGACGCAGAAAGCTGTGAGTGCTTTCTTCTGATACATGTCCAACAAATAGTCTCATTAAATACTACATTGCTCAATGCAAACCTTTCATCAGCTGAACACATGGGACCAAGACTTACATATAAACAGCGAAGAAATATCAGTGTTCACACAAACAAATTATAAAACATTTGAACTTCACACCAGCATTACACCTCACATATACCATAAACAGTGAGTTATTCTCATGAAATCACAATCATAGACCTCGCCATCTCACAGCTTCTCTACAGTGGAGATGGTGATAAAACTGCACAACCTGTAAACTAATTCCACACGCCCACTGTGTGCTAAGATGGGGGCATGGGGGCAAAGACTTGATATCTGTGCAGCAGAGAGGGTCATGTGGCATGCAGTTGGGCTGGCCTTAACAGGGCAACGACGCATCAAATTCTGCGAGTGATCATGTCATCTCCTTGGAGACATGATGATGTTTGAGTTCCTAGAGCGACGAAGTCATGGCTTTGACGCATGTGTCTGGATGTGGTAATGTAAGAATTCCAGGAACACTGACGCCTAAAACCCGCTGATATCAGTGATTTAAACGAAAACTGTCAGTTGTCCTCTACCCTCATACATCAACAGTAATAGTTCTGTTGCTAAATTACAACTTAAATCTACAGATCACTCAGCACCTAGGTTAATCTTGATATTCTCCGTGTGTATTTGATGTAAATGTCTACAAGGAAAATGTTTATGTAGCAAAAAATCCAAGAAACAATAAAGAACAAATAAAACAAAATAAATGTTAGTGCTTTTATGTAATTAAGATGTGGTGGACAACTACACAACAACAACTTTAATTCCAATTTGTTAACAAGAAGTCATCATTCTGTCTCACCCATGTTCTGCCTCAATATAGACTATTTTTCAAAGTAATAAACATAAAGAACCACTAGTGTACTCGTAGCAGTACAAGGTTTAAATAAAAGTCCATTAAATTGTCAGTCACTACGAAGAATTAACGCTGTGTGTAAAATAACATTGCACTCTCACGCTTTCCGAAAATAATTTCAGAACAGTTTCTCAAATGTTCCTTAAACTCTTTTTATTACTAAATTGAAATTTCAGAGCAAATGTGATGTATCTTTGATCATATGCTTCAATGGACCTTTACTGCGGTGAGTCATGACCAGTTCGTACCGCTACAAAATCCTATACTCATGTTTCCTGCCCCAGGCCAGGAATCTTAAGTTTGCTAAACTCTAACCAAGCTAAAGAGAGCTGTGCTCCCTGGATGTGTTCTCGGCCTTAGAAAGATTTCAAAATACGTGTTTCCAACTGTACTGTAAGCCAAAAATGTTGCTTTTTAGCTTTAGCCTCAACAGGAACATTGTTTACCGAATGTGGTGCCTCATTTCTCGTTTCTGTTGACGTTAGTAGAAACGCTTATTGATACGTGAGCATGGCTCACAATGATCATTTGGTCAAAGGTACTGCTCTTTGGCTGAGTTTTAAATTTCTAGTGATGACCAAGATTACAAGAATTAGACAGTTCACAATTAATAATGGGCCATAAAATTACCCAAACATAATTTAAATCCCAATTACAGTCTTTGAATGTCTCATGATTGTTATAGATGATATCGCTGATATGCAGCTGAGTCTGCTGCCTCACACCATCCAGCTGTGGGGAGATTATTTTATTTTACAGAGCATTCTCTCTAGAATGAATTTTAATAGTTGGTTGATAAAAGGTGATCAAAAAGCTCCTATCGGAGTGCCACACTGACCCGTGACCTACATCTTGCTGTTTATATGCCTGCGTAACATGTATGGTGCAGTAACGTCCTTAAACGGGAATTTTTCATCACCCGTTGCAGTAGGCCGATATGCTCTTTGTTGTTTAGGAAACAGGAGATTACTGCGAAAGTGTTTCCATCTAAATAGTCAAGTAACAGACACACTATATACATCTTTCTTTCATCAGATATTATATATTTTATAGTATGCCTACTAGGAGCACCTTTGGATGGCAATAGTCCTTGTCAGCGGTTCTATACAGTATATCCTACAATGATTTCGCATAGTTGACACAACATCTCTTCAACATGAGCCACAACATAACACGTGGCCCCCAGAACCGATGATTTCCGACAATGTTCCTGATGGATTACTCGCCATATAAAGGTGTGTCAAGCATTATCGAAACTCTTCGATCAGATGGTCCATGTGTTATGGTGTGGGAAGGCATAATATTGCAAGGGCGTACTGATCTCCAAATCATTGAAACCGCTACACCCACTGGCCAGCGATATTCTGACTCTACACTACTTCCCGACGTGCGACTTTTAAGGGGTGCATTCGACCATGACTTTATTTCTTTGTATCAAAATGTGCGACTACATTGAACGGCGCAGTTAGAAGAGCTCATGGAACAAGAAGTTATTCGTCGAATGGACTGGCGTCCACGTCTCTCGCATATAAATCCTATCTATCACGTGTGACATTCGTTGGCGAGATGCATTGCAGAATGTCCAGATGCGCCAAATACCATCCAGCATTTGTCGACCGCACTCGTGGAGGAATGGAATCACCCATGACAGAAACTCCTTACGAGCCCTGTGCCCAGTATAGTTGTAGGTTAAAGAGCATGCATTGCCGTACGTGGTTACCATACACCCCGCTAACATCTGTGTACCGGCATGTGTAATGCCCAGCGGACCATCATGGGTTGCGATTCCTACCAATGTAACTCTTGTCTTTGAATAAAAAATATCATATCTGTTCGCCTCAATGCGTATTTCTTTCAATTGCCTTCTCTACTGTACTGTACTAAAGCAGTTCTTCTTATGATAAATTTACTTTCGTCCTTAAGTTTGGAACACCAGTGTATTTCTTACAGGACTGCTTTGCTGCTTGTCAATGACGATACATTGAATAACTAAAAATTGCTTATTTTCTTTTCTCGGTAGCCTTTGCAATAAAACATCAGGAAACACTGCATCGGGAGAACTGGTTTACCAATTCGGTACTTGTTTCAATGTACGAGAACAATTTGCTTCATTTCGCTAATAGGGTAAGTGGACGAGCGTCATATTTGGCGCAAAACGAAACGCGTTAAACCTGTATAAAATGAGGCAACAATTTTGTATGCACGCTCGACACGTCTTTCCGCTCTGGTAGGTGGAGCACTTGGTGTTCATTTCGGTCAATGATACTAGTTTCAATTGCAAATGCGCAATGATTTGTTTAACTGTTTGCGCATGGATGCCGCTCGAGTTTATTTACTCGTGCTCCAGTTATGGTTGTTTCACATTAAGGGAGGTGGGACGTCAAACGGGCTGACTTGGAGCAGGAGAGGCACCACAGGACTTTTTAATTTCCATTGTCTATACTTTTACAAATAAATTCATAAAACGTTGTCAGCATGACCAGAAAGGATTCAGCATCCACACTCATAGCAGTGAAAGTTCAAAAATAAAACAACACACTGTTTTTACATGTGAAACTTCATCATTTTTTCACTAACTTTGGGGTGCATTTGTTGCTATCGGTTCACTATTCTTCATAAGTAAGAGAGATTCTTTGATGCAATTTGCACAGCAAACAAACCATACTTACAGGTGTATGAAACTCTAGAATTTATACAATTTGTGAAAAAATGAATGAACTGTTACATTTTAAACTTCATGTATAGAAAAAACTCAAATTTTATAGTCAATTATCTCAATTTTTAACACAGTTTTTAATAGATATGAAAAATTATAGTGTTTCATACACCTGTAAGTATGTTTTGTATGCTGTGCAAAATTCATCGAAGCACCTCTGTTACTTATGAAGAAAAGTGTACCTATAGCAACAAATGTAGCCGCTAGTAAGTGAAAAAATTATAAAATTTCACACGGAAAAAATTATTTTGTTTTGTTTTTGAGTCCTAAATCCTTCCCGGCTGTGCTCACAAAGTTGTATGAAATTATTTGTAAGAGTATAGACAGTGGAAATTAAAATGTCTAGGTGGTGCCTCTCCGGCTCCAAGTCGGCCTGTTTGACGTCCTACCCCCATTAAGATGAAGATTGCGGTAGGTACCTGTTGCTAGGCATAATGCAAGTACATGATGTTTTCATTTGGATGTCGTAAATAAAATATTTTAACTGCGACACGGCACACGCTCAATTGCTTGCAGTGGTCCCTCGCGATTGAGAAAACAGAGAAGCTATTCTCTGAATGTGTATGAACTGCCTCTTTGCGGTATGTGCCTGATTGACTGAGAGCCATTTTTAATTTATGTGTGTTCCGCTCATTTGGGAAAACGACAGATGCACTCACTGATCGTCGTACTCACCCCGCCCAATGTTCTGAAGACGAAGTAAGATTTATTGAGTGAGTAAACTCTATTGTCAATCAGCAGCTGGAGAGGCGTAAGCGTTGGCATGAATCATCGGGGCGGATTAAAACTCGACCATGTATTCTTTGCACTTTTCAGGAGAATGCAGTACTGACAGTTATCCACAGGCGGCTTGCATTCTGCTCCCACAGTTTAACTTCCGTCTGTTCCTCTTCTCCTACCTTCCAAATCAGACATTTCTCCAGCGTATCTTGCTGGACTGGAACTACGAGGGGGCACTGGTGGTGTGCGTGTTGTACCTGGACAGCGCAGTCCTGAAGCACTGTCACGCTTATAACAGACGGTGAGGTCACCTGGACAAATGGATTATTTTTAATCAATGTGGCCTCCATAGCGTATGCACTGTTTAGCATCCTGAAACACAAGGTGGTAATGGACACTGAACTGCCTGAAGAGAATACCTAAATACGTATTTACAGAAAACGAGTCCGAGCTGTCACAAATTTTTCCAACAGAAATTATTAATAAATAGCATTAGCAGTAAACTAGATGGTTTTGATTTGTAAATTCAGACCATTTCTGAATTTTATCACAGGCAAAATATGTAAATGAAATATGCGTACCCTTCAGCCCTACATATATTTCAGAGTACTCTCACGGAAACTTCATCGCCACATGCCAAAAAGTGCCTCTGCCATGAAACATTCAAACCAGAGTTAATCACATTGACTTGCTGCTGAGTCGTAGCAGCATTTTTTAATGCAAGAAGGCAGCTAGTCAAATGCATAAAACCTTGGATGTAGCGCAACGAGTAGTCGTAGTGCGTATTAATAATCTGCTTCAGCTGTATTTAGTCTTTTATTATTTTTACTATTGAATCACTACCGGTTTCGTGGCACTAAAAGTCATATATTCAAGTGATCATCTGTATTACAGGAAATGAAGATGGAATAACAATCCTAAGATATGTACTGCTATGTTAATTATTTTAAGATTTTAAATTTTTTTAACAAATATTAGAAACTTTTACTTGGGAACGTCAAAATGTTAGTATTCACATCAGTGAAACATCAGAGTAGAAAAACTCGGAACCTTTTTAGCCAACGTTCGTTGTCAGTCAGAACAAAACACAGCTAAAAGGCGGTACATCGTAGATAAAACAGCCGGATTCCAATGTAGTGGATGGGTCCTAAACAAATCATACCATAGTGATCCACTGGTAATGAAAAAAATAATGAAAGCTGTTAAGACCTAATTTCGCGTCAGAATGAAAAACCATGAAGTGGTTGCCACAAAATGGAGGAATGTTATACCTGGACCAAATGCGTTAATTAAGTAACTAGTGATGGAAAAGCAGAACCTGAAAATCGCACTTACCGCTTCACCGACCTATACAGAATCGTGAACAGGGGACACGAGCGCGTGGTATACTAACGGCAGGAAAATAAATAGCTTGTTTGTGGACGGCACTGATGGGGCGTGGGCTCGAGCAAATGATTAGTGGAATTATGGGAGATACGAAAATGATGAATAAGAACAACGAATATTGGGATGAAAAGTACAATATGATAGTGACAGTAGACATATTTTTCGTTAATAGCGCCCGTAATCTATGCTAAAGCAAGATTTCTAGACCTGCGTTGTCGTGTGGGGATTTGTAGGACTCCCTTGATTGGTGCACTGCATAAAGGAAGCAGCTACTCGGGTAGCAGAGTACTTGTAGTGTGCATATGAGGGTATTTTAGGCTAGGCGATAGTTCTAGGTGCTCCAATGAACTCTCATCGGTCGACTCACATTAAGGGACGTCAAATCGCGTTCAGAACAAATACGCTTCGACTACAACAATTTTATCAGTAAACTGTCGAAGTAGTCGTAATAACGTTTCTGAATTTACTGCCGTCCAGGAAAGTTCTCGCGCTCAAGTTACTCTGGACCGAGAACTGGCTGAAACTAGAAGTGAAAATCTCAGATATATTTAGCGAGTCTTGGAACGTATATCGCAAAGACAGATGCAGGCCATAGGTGGAGGAGTGTTCATTGCAATTGACAAAAATATTACCTCTACTGAAGTCGAAGTTGAGTGTGATAGGTGGCTTGTAACGGATGCAGGTGAAACTAAGTTAATTGTTAGATGTTCTTAACGGCCACCTGATTCTGCTGTGACAGTTGGCTTCATCACCTTCGTGAGCTTAAGCTGAAGTGCTGGCAGCAAATGCCCACCGCTGCCTCAGCAACACCAACTGGGGTGCAGATCTCTCTACGCTGCTGCAGCTCTTCAGAACCCTTGTTCAATCGCGCCTTGACTATGGGAGTCTGGTTAATGGTTCCGCGGCGCCCTGAGAGTTGCGTTTACTCGACCCAGTGCACCACTGTGGCGTTCGGTTAGCGACTGGAGCTTTTAGGACGAGGCCGGTTACCAGCGTCCTGGAGGAGGCTGGAGTCCCTCCATTGCAGGTCTGGGGTGCACAACTGCTCGCCAGTTACGTTGCACACGTTCGTAGCTCTCCTGTGCATCCGAACTACCGTCTCGTTTTCCCACTCACAGTGGGTTATCTCCCGCATCCGTGGCCCAGGTCAGGGCTTACAACTGCAGTTCGCATCTGTTTCTTTCTATCTGAACTAGAGTCCTTGAGTTTTCCACCTATACTCGAGGTTCATTCGCGTACACCTTCATGGTGTACACCTACGCCGCGGCTTCCCCTGGACCTTTCACATGGCTCAAACGAAACGACTCATTTCACTCCGCGACGCTCTGCTGTCACTTCCTCTCGATTCTTGACATGTATCGATGCCATGTGGTGGTTTACATCGATGGCTCGATGGGTGATGGTCTCGTCGGCTTCGCGTATATCCATGGAGGACATATTGAACAGCATTCCGTGCCCGATTGCTGCAGTGTTTTCACTGCAGAGCTGGTGGATATATCTAGTGCTCTTGAGCACATCCGTTCATGACCTGGGGAGTCGTTTCTTCTGTGTACTGACTCTTGAGCAGCCTACAAGCTACCGACCAGTGCTACCATCTCCATCCTTTGGTAGCGACCTTCGAGGAGTGCATATATGTCCTGGAACGGTCCGGTCGTTCAATAGTGTTTGTGTAGATCCAAGGACACGTCGGAATCCCAGGCAAATAACTTGCTAACAGGCTCACCAAACAACCTACACGGAAAGCGCTTATGGAGATCGGCATTCGAATAACTGATCTGTGTTCATTTGTACGCCGCCAGGTTTTTCGGCTTTGGGAGACGGAATGGCATAGTCTCAGTACGCACAACAAAATGCGTGCCATTAAGGAGACTACGAATGTGTGGCAGTCCTCCATGCGGGCCTCTCCCATTGACTCGGTAGTTCTCTGCCGACTCCGCATTGGCCACGCTTGGGCGACCCACGGCTACCTCTTGCTCCGTGAAGACCCGCCTCAGCGTCGATGCGGTGCCCGGTTGACAGTGGCCCACATTGTGGTGCACTGCCCCACTTTGACTGCTCTGCGACGAAATCTTCAGTTACCGGCCTCGTTGCCGCTAATGTTATCTGACAGTGCCTCATCAGCTGAATTAGTTTTGTAATTTATTCTTGAGGGTGGGTTTTATCATTTGATCTAATTTTTAGCGCATGTCCTTTGTCCCTCTGTGTCCTCCACCCTACTGCTTTTAGGGCGGAGTTTTTAATGTATTGCAAAGTGGCTGGCTTCTCTTTTTTATTCTCATTGGCAGCCAGCCATGGTAATCTGTTTCGTCGTTTTAATCACTTCTGCGTGCTTTTTGCGTTTGTGCGGTTTTCTTCTCCCCTTTTGTCCGTTTAAGTGTTTGTTGCCCTTCAGTCCTTCTTGAGGTTTCATCCTTTCTCTCCGTTTTGTGTTATCAGTCTCGCTTATTTTATCCTCACACTTGGGACATTGTTCTATTCGGAGCAAGGGACCGATGACCTAGGAGTTTGGTCCCTTCCTCCCTCTTATAATCTAACCAACCCTATATGCTTAATTGGTTATCGCTGACGTAATTCAGTATGCAATGGGCGTGGCAATGCATATTTAAGCTGCAGCTGCATTGCTCTCTTTAGTAGTTGATGTTCGTTCGATTACAACATCCACTCCACTAACCACCAACGTCTACCATTATGGGTATAATTTCTTGTTGTAATAATTGTTTTATATGATGCAATTTATGTAACTACTATTATCAGAAATTGCTCTGAATCCATTCTACGTTCATAATTTAGTGAGGGCCTGAGGCTGGTCAAAAACGGAGAGAAACAGGTTACGGTCGAAAGAAATGTTTTTGGGGTCGATATTGTTGTGTCCATGCCGGCCGCTGTGGCCGTGCGGTTCTGGGCGCTTCAGTCTTGAACCGCGTGACCGCTACGGTCGCAGGTTCCAATCCTGCCTCGGGCATGGATGTGTGTGATGTCCTTAGGTTAGTTAGGTTTAAGTAGTTCTAAGTTCTAGGGGACTGATGACCACAGATGTTAACTCCCATAGTGCTCAGAGCCATTTTTTTGTTGTGTACATGTTTAATGCACTTTTTACCAAATCGCTGTTCACCACGACAAATGTTCTCAAAAATTACTTACCAAGTTTCTGTTTCCACATTGCCTTCCGCACGCTTCAGAAGGCACAACATCATATCATCCCTGTAAGCACTGTACGACAGATAACTGCCTGGGGACCGTAAGCCAGCAAGCGTCACAGCCAACAAACATACATGAATTTTCTGTTAACTTACAGAGAGGAGACAATTCATTCTTGCACGCGGGACTATTGCAGCCCAATATGATAAACTGGCTATTCTAAGAAGTTTCATCCGATTTCACGAGACTTCTACGTGAATAGCGACAGAGAGTAGGAGTGAGTTTTAACTTGCACCTAGAAGCTAAAAGTTTACCTCAGTGTTAGCTGTAAGCTGCCTGTTCATGCAGTCGCCTACCAGGATATGCCTGGTGCAGTTATCTCGCTCGTTCGTCACGTAATGTGCGTTTAATCGAAAGGGCGATCACACAGCAACAAAAGGCATTTGAGTTCTGCAGTTCAACAGATGCACAAGGGTGTCAGAGATGTACTTATGAATGACATGTGGCTAGCAGGGATAGTGAAATTGTCTACGCTTGCGCTGACGCCGTCGGCACACAAACTGTGCGTTTGAACGCGAATGTTTAGCGCGTCGAGTTCCTGACGTCACAGCGGGGAAAAACACCCTGGGGAGTCTTTCCGAATGTGCAGAGCAATATTTAGCATGTCAGATATTCCGATTGTGGGGCTGAATGGAGATCAGTGGTGTGGAAGGGCGCCACATCTACGGCACATGTCGCCATCTGTCTGCAAGGCGGAATCGTGAGACGCCGTATTGGCTTTTAGTTGAAGCCCAGCTAAATGTGGACATCTCAAAATTCATTCCTTAATGTCACAATTTTCTGTAATAAAATGAAGAGAAACGTCGTATTAGCTGATAAAGAATTATTGTATCGTGCGTATTATGAAAGTATGAAGTTTGAAGGCATCCGCACATTGAGGATGCACTAATACACAATGCTCTTAGACAGTTTGTTATAATTAAATGTCAGTTACCGATATATGTAAGAGTATGACTTCCAAGAGATGGTAGTATGCGAAGCATGGTAATATGTCGTTCATGGTCTGTGTAGCATAATCGTTTCAGACGCAGAACTGTTATGGGTTATGTGTTGCTGGCTCGTGTCTGACTTGACCTGCAATTTTTTTTCAGTATTTTCCGTTTTTTCAAATGTGTCTTCATAGATAATTGTTAGCATATTCTACAATACTCCATTTTATGTAAATGTAAGTTCGCTCTTTCTGGTAAGTGGATTTGATCGAACGGTTTTATCTGCAAGAATCTTTCCGCTAGTTGCGGTAAGATACCTGCATTTTATTGCATCAGATGTGCTATTTCATGTGGTGTGAAAATTCTGCTACTAAATAGGAACAGTGAGCCACTAACAGTGACCTTAGGAGAAAATGAAAACGATGAAATAATTTTTATCTTATGTGGAGAACGCTTTAAATTTATTTTACTATTTGTAATGGAACTGTTATAAACCGATCCATTTACTGACTGACATTGTACTTTTTCTTCTTACCTTAGCACATATTCATGGATACTGAAGTTCTTATTTGTGTGTATTACAGACAGAACATGTAATGTAACTAGATTGTATGTGCAGTATTTTTCATAACATTTTCCTTACTTTGTGAGGGAATTTTCCCTTATCAACGATGCACTTGTATCGGGGGAAGCCATGACAGCTACAAAGTGATGTCGTACAACATGCTCAACTGCACGTATGCATTGCAACAATTGTTACCACTTTCAAGTTGATTGTGAACTGTCACTTTCTAAATGAAGTTGGCGGACGCTATCTCAGATTTAACAATTTTCTATGAACAGAATAAAGTAAATAAGTTTAGAAGGGGGGTCCACTTTGGGTTTTCCTCGCGGCGGACGAATGACCTTCGGAGGACGAACCATGCGAAAAGCGAGGGAAAAGACAGTTGCTGACACATGGGTCGTGGGCGTGCATGCATGTGGCGTTTCGTATTTTCTGTTATGTTGAGAATGGTATTAGCGCTGTCAGAGCTAATACTCGGAAGTGGCAGCAGCGAATAATATAGAAATGTCGTTTCTGTGACTTCAATTCCAAATAAAACAGATTCAGAATTAACATCAATGACAACATTGGGTGGCTGTACCAAGAGACCATGGTAGCCGCAGGTGCGATGACTTGTTTCAATAATATGCACCCATGTGAGAAGTGAATGCATAGCTCATCCGCCACACCGTCTGAACAACACCAACTCACCGGTTAGTCAAAGTACGGAAGATCGTACATTTAAATGATATCCTCAAAAACGCAATAAAGTTTACTGATTTAAATTGTTAATTATCTGAAGAAGTTCTTGTTTGCAAAATTACGGTACAGTCACATATCAATTTGAGTGTACAAATGTGCTTTATTAAATTTTGCAATCTCAATTCCTTGTTGTCATAAGTATTGTAAGAATACGATACAGAACACTGCCTCATAGTTGTTCTAAATTTAAATTTATTGAAAACTCATTTAAGTTAAAGTAATTTCTACAATAGATTATTGTTAAAGTGATTAATAACGTAAATTTTTTTATTCACATGAGACAACGAAATTTTGTATCATAACAAGCATGTGACAAGTAAAGTAAAGTCGGCTTATCCATCTTGTAAGGTACTATATTTGGTTTTTGATAAAATCACTATTGTATGATACAATCATAACCAGTTTAGACCAGAAAACGCAACGTTCAGATGCTATGGGTGGCATTCAATGAACAATCCTTCATGAGTTGACAACACATGATCACTAGTTGATCAAATGCCACCCAGAGCATCTGAAGATTGCCTTTGAATGCATAAACGGTTATGACCGTATCACAAAAAAGTGGTTGTGTCATAAAAAGCAATCCCAGACGATAAGACAGTCACTATTTCTGCAAACGGAATGTCGTTTTTTCCAACATACTTTTTGTGCTACATTTTGCAGGAAGTTAACGTGAAATTACATAAGCGGTTCAGTAAAAGACTCGTTATTTCCCTAAAGCAAAGAACTAAAATAAATTAAAATTTAATGAGGTATGCTGTCCTCTTCGGCGAGGGTTGATCAGAGACAAGGATATGCCCAGGAGTACCCCAGGGAAGTGTGAGAGCACCACTGATGTTCTTCATATACAGTATATAAATGATTTGGAGGACAGGGTGGACAGCAATCTGCGGTTGTTTACTGATAATGCCGTGGTGTACGGTAAGGTGTAGAATTTGAGTCACTGTAGGAAGGTACAAGACAACGGCCCTGAGCACTATGGGACTTAACATCTATGGTTATCAGTCCCCTAGAACTTAGAACTACTTAAACCTAACTAACCTAAGGACATCACACAACACCCAGTCATCACGAGGCAGAGAAAATCCCTGACCCTGCTATGAATCGAACCCGGGAACCCAGGCGCGGGAAGCGAGAACGCTACCGCACAGCCACGAGCTGCGGACTGTACAAGAAGACTCAGACCAAATTTCCAGTGGGTTCATGAATGGCAGCTAGCCCTAAATGTGGAAAAATGTAAGTTAAAACGGATGATCAAACCTGTAATTTTCGGATGCAGCATTACTAGTGTCCTGCTTCACTCAATCAAGTCGTTTAAATACCTAGGCGTAACTCTGCAAAACGATATGAGGTGGAACAAGCGTATGAGGACTGTGGTAGGGAAGCCGAATTGTTGACTTCGGTTTATCGGGAGAATTTTAGTAAAGAGTGATTCACCTGTAAAGGAGATCGCATATAGAACGCTGGTGCGACCTCATCTTGAGCACGGCTTGAGTGTTTGGGTTCCGCACCAGGTCGGTTGGAAGGAAGTCATCGAAATAATTCGGAGGTGGGCCACTAGATTAGTTACCGATTGGTTCAAACAACAGGTAAGTATTACGGAGAGGTTTTGGGAACTCAAATGGGAATCTCTGGAGGGAAGGCTTCATTCTTTTCGAGAAACAATATTGTGAAAATTTGGGGAACCGGCATTTGAGGCTCACTGACGAACCATTCTACTGACGCGAACCCACTTTGCGCGTAGCGAACAGGAAGATTATATACGAGAGATTAGGGCTCTTACGGATACATACAGACAGTCGTTTCCCGCTCAGTCCTTTTGGAAGTGGAACAGGAAAGGGAGTGACAAGTACTGATACAGGGTACCCTCCGCCACACACCGTTCGGTGGCTGGCGGAGTACGTATGTGGATGTAGATATAGCCGAAATTTAAAATTTAGTCACTTTCACGTTTCCCTCAGAAACGATTTACACCAAGTGTCTTTCAGAAACGCTGAATAACTTTTGCTCCATCAGAGCAGGTGACCAATCTTTGTAGTATTAGTTCGAGTGGATTTCTCACGGTAAGTGACTATCGCTCTCGCGGCGAGTCTCCCTGAGATCATCTGCTGCAGTGGTGGCTGTTTGGAACCACAACACAGTGAAGTAGTGCGTAAGGCAGGCAGTGTGGTATTTCGTGTGTCGATTAAAACAGTGCTAAATCGCGGTTTGAACCATCCAGACAACTACGTGTTTTGGTAATAAAGTTCGTTTATACAAAATGCCTTATAAAATTAGGAAAATCTTTCAAATATTCAACAACTATTTTGTAGCTGCAATGGCGAATAACGGAGGTAGTTACACGACAGTGACACATTCCAGGCTGCCCACGTTGCTAAGACTTTTGTGTGAGTCGCGCGCTGGGCATTAGAGGCAAGAAAAATATTGCCCGCGACGACCGAAGAGCCAACGATGTCCGTAAATCTTCCTCCATGAATAAAATTCTTCAAGTGTAGTTCAGTCAGTAAATCTGTTATAGAACACATGGAATGTGCAAGGTCTGTTGAATTCAGGATTTCGTTATGAAAAGTTAGGAGTTAAACATACAGAATGTGCCCGCGCCTAGGGGCTGGACAAAAGCGGGAAGAGGTTTTTCCGCTTATAATTCGGAAACTTTGTACTGTACAAAAAGCTGTTCCAAATAAAATGAAAGCTAATTACATTTATTATAAAATTGTCTATATAGATATTTGTAGAATGCCCAATGGTTTTCAAGATACATGTTTTGTAAATCGGTGATTTTCGAAAAAAATCATTTTTCCTCTCTCTTTTTGTCAAACATTACTTTCTAGGGCCTCCCACGATCGTTACTAAGAAAAATTGTCAGAAACAAAGTTTTAGAACATAAAGGCGTTAAGTAGTAAACTTTTGCTAACCAATGTAAAATATCAACTTCTTTGTACTAATTGTAAAGAGGAAATGTATGGAACTTTATGTTCTAAAAATTATGCTGCAGTATGTTCCTCGAATAATTTAATAGCGTGTAATACTAAATTATGTCAGCACTTAGTTGTTCAAAAAGTGACTCTGAGCACTATGGGACTTAACATCTATGGTCGTCAGCCCCGTAGAACTTAGAACTACTTAAACCTAACTAACCTAAGGGCATCACGCACTTAGTTGTCTAAAGTAATTAGAGCACAGAAGGAGTTGATTAAAATGAGATAAGGATGTCGTACACCGTAATTCTAACTACAGTAGAGAGTGAGAGACTATGACCAAGAATGAAAAAAATTGAAAAGCATAGTCTGCAATACTGAAGACGCCGTTTGCAAGACATGGGATCGTTGAAGATATCATCGTAAGCAGAATTTTTAACCCTCCTTGTGCTGTAGTTATTTTGTCTCACTGCGTACCATAGGCGTCACATAGACCCCAAGTAACTTACACTGGATGTCCTGGCACTATTTTAAAGCTCCTAATACGACTGGGGTTCATGTGACATCATAAGCACACTGGAAGCCAATATCTCCCATGCTTTCAAAACTATTATTTTCGAAATGTATGACTTTCTTCCATTCAATCAACTGTATTCGATGATGTTTAGTTCATTTTTATGTTTTCGCCACAGTGAAATTTATTCTTGATTTTGCACTGAGTTCCTGTGGGGTCAACAAGATCGCAACTAAAATTGCTTTTTTGTTTCTTGAATGTATCGTTTATGAAAATATAATAACATTTCTTATGTTGAGCGGTTGTTATACGAAACACCTGCAACAATGAAAATATAATTTCCCTATAATATTTGTACCAATTGATAGGAGTTTGTTGCATCCGCTATTTATAGAAGATAAATAAACTCCAGCCTCTTTTCACTACAGATTGTGTGAAATCTACATTATACGAGACAAATGTTACCAAACGTTAGAATCTTATTCAGAAAAATACTCTTATTTCTTCACAAATTCATGAAAGTATTTTCTCTTTTTTGGAGACGGACCCATGCAGTCTGTTAGTGCTAACGTTGGCAACAGTGAAAATGATACAATTCGAAGCAACAGATGAAATTAACTTTAAAAATCTGTTTTGGTTGTGGTATTAACACTAAAAACCGAGCGCAAAATAATTCTATCCTTACCTGTGGAGTAGGGGTCGTATCTTACTGCCACTGATGCGTGAGCAATAATCATATCAACATCGTCATCTGCAGCGATTTATCATCCACCACTACTACTGAATGAAGGGATCTTCCAACCACATAAAACACATTACAATCTTAGGCTCCCCCGTTCCGCCTTTGTTTTGTTTATTTCTTGATGCCCTCAATCCACATTCTACTACTCTTCTTATAACACGACATTCAGGGCAGAGTATTTTTATTTCATCTACTATCATTTCGTTTAGTGAAGATACAGCCCGTATCCTACACAGTTTCGTAACAGTAACTGAATTTCTCTTATGAATTTGTTTAATTTGTGCCCTTTCTCTAAACGATCAACATGCATATTTCCATTACTTGCTCTACACCTTTAATTATTCAATAGTTGCCAGTTTGGTGTTAATATTTCACCTCCATAAAGAACTACTGACAGTATAAACTGTTGAGGAACGTAGAATCCATTATCCAATTTCCTTTATAAACTTCTCGCCGTTTTACCCTTAGTAAATTCATTTGTTCTCAGTTATCGTAAGTATAAAATATTCTCACTTCTTACTATAACTACATCACTAATGTATACTATATTTCTGCTAGCATACAAATTGCTACATTACCTCCTTAGTGTAATTGGACTCCATCTCTACCGTTATACTTTCCCTGTACCGATTCTGAAGTTGCTGAGCCGCCCGGTGTGACCGAGCGGTTCTAGGTACTTCAGTCTGGAACCGCGCTACCGCTACGGTTGCAGGTTCGCATCCTGCTTCGGGCATGGATGTGTGTGATGTCCTTAAGTTAGTTAGGTTTAAGTAGTTCTAAGTTCTAGGGGACTGATGACCTCAGATGTTAAGTCCCATATTGCTCAGAGGCATTTGAGCCATTTGAAGTTGCTGAAGTTGTTTTGGATCTATGTAAACAAAATATAGTTGTCCGCAAATCGAAGGCCCTTCATATAAGATCAGCTTATGCATATTCTTGCCTCATCTCTGTTTAATGACATGAAGATGTCTCCCAGGGATGCTGAATTTAATTTCAGTAAAATGAAGTAGTCTTGCATAACTACTTTTTTAGATCTCACTTCTTCACTTTCATGATGTAATCGAATGGAATCCATTGCTGTGGTGGGTGCACTCGCCATAAACGTTAAAGCATGCAGATTTCGCTTCTTGGCTCTCAAATGCTGCCGGCACATATTTTACAGTGACAAGAGTTAAACGCTTTGCTCCAGTCATACGTAAGGTACAGTAAAATCGTTGCCGCAAACGAGAAATTTAGTCATTGCAACTTCTTTGTCTGCCTGCAGACGTAGAAAAGTGACACAGTGGAGTGCACTCGCAATTATTCGGCTGACACGCCGGATCGCACGAGACAAAAAACATTGCCCATTGTCACGCTCGGCCCCCGGCTTAGCAGTTTCGCTCGCCACTGCGAGAGAACGTTCGTATAATAGCCGTGCAGCTGAGCAACTTTTTTAATTCCCTCTGAGTGTGCCGCTACATTTGTCGCAGCCTCCAGGCACTTAAAAATTTGAGCTCATTTATTGTTCGCCCACATAGCTAATTGTCTTTGAGTATAGCCGCGTGTAATGCAAGTTATTATCCTCGAAAATCTATTGCTATAGCTTTTTGAAACTCTTTTTGATTCATACTGGGCCAATAATATTACGTTACGAACTCGCTGATGAAATGCAGTACCGCAATAAGCGTTCCTAATTCTTCGAGTCAAAGTGAAAAATTTTCGGGGCAATTACACTCATTTAGAAACAGAGCTAGTTTTAAGGCGGCGATTTCTATATCACCTTTAGACTAGCGTATTCTCTAGTAATTCAAAATCACAAATTAACAGCAGTATTCTACATATCAAAATCCTGTCATCGGTGACATTCATACGAATCTGTTCTCTATTACCTCATATCACCATCAGTTATCTTGTATATTAGCAGGTCCTCTGCCTCTCCATTTTCTGCGATCCATTGCTCCCTTCTTAACGCTGCTGTATGTTGTACCGTCCATCATGTCATCCAATATCTGGAATCTCTCTTCCTTTCTCACTTCCTTTTCCCTTCTACATAACCTTCTAAAACTGTTTTTATCAGTACGTCACTCTTTCCTAATATATGCCCAATCCAATTTCTTTTTCTTCTCTTTATTACATATAGTAACTGTCTTTTCTCTCCCACTCTTCTCAGTACCTCTTCATTTTTTACTCTGTCCGTCCAACTTATTCTTTCCATTTTCCGCCATGTCCAGATCTTAAAAGCTTCCAGCCTTTCTCTGTTTTCCTCATAGTCCATGTTTGAGCGCCATATAGAAGAACACTCCATACAAGACATTTTATGAGTCTCTTTCTGAGTTCTCTGTCCACACCGCTGCAGAAGATTCTCCTTTTGTTATAAAACGCCTCTTTTGCCATTGCTATCCTTGTTTTAATTTCTGTGGTGCACTTCCAGTCGGGGTCTATCCTGCTTCCAAGATACTTAAAATTTTGCACCTCTTCTAGTGTTTCTCCATTAAGGATAATTTTTATTTCCTTATTTCCTCCTAGTGCCAATAATTTTGTTTTATTTGTGTTAATTTTCATTACATATTCTTTTCCGTTAGTTGCAATGGTGTCCATCAAATCCTGTAATTCTTTTTCCCCTGTGGCTACAAGAACCTACTAGACTTTTACTCAAAAACTCATTTATGTAAATGCGTTTCATGCTGCTGTTGGCACGAACAGCATAGCAAAATCTATAATATATAACATTATAATGTGTCTGTAAAGCTAATAAAAGAATGTAACAAAAATTTTATAAAACATGTATATTTTGTAATTTGTTGCCTAGCGTTGAAAAATGTAATATAACGTTTGACAGACTCGATGCAAAAACGATGCGGAGAAAAATCAGAACATAAAAGTTCAACAAGGGAACAAACTTTTAAATGGCCTAATTTAAAAACTTCATACTGACTGGAGCATCTATTCACCAATTACAGAATGTACTTATCAGTGTGAATGCAGCTGTAAGGCTTTCTTTACCAGCAATGCATGCTAGTGAAATCGGTGAAACTTCAGCTGAATTTAGGCCCCTCCGTCCTTAAAACAAAAGGGTCGAAGTGTCAATGTCTCCAGTTTTCATTATATATGTATGTTTCAGTAAAACTTTACAAAAATTTGGAACGTAACATGGCACCTACACTGAATTCAAGAAGTCTAGATGACATTATTGCCGATATTATATAGTTACACTACCAGTCAAAGACCATACCACACAAGTAGCAATAACACACAGAATTCGTCCCCCTATCACTAAATACAGCAGTTCATCCAGCTACCAGAACTACAAAGGAACTACTAGAAAGTAATGTAATTCTTCAGGCCTTCCCAGCGAGGTGTTGTAATGCTGAACATTCTGGTTTCTGTCAGTTATTCCAGTCTTTCCCTCAACTGCTTGACTCGTAGTCTTCTTCAGGTGCTGCGTGGTACTGTATGAGAGAGCGTCTAAAGACGACTGCGAGTCACGCAGTTGAATTACCGCGCAGGAAAGACGCGTATAACCGGCAGAAGCCCGGTTGTTCAACGTTACAAGAAAGTATCTTACTTATACGAAGTGCGCACAAAATCAAGTCAACTTGGTCCCTACCACCGACTAACAAACGTTTGAGTTTTGGTGGTAGGTGATAGACAACAGAAAATTCCATTAAGTTTTCATAAAATTTTACATAAAGTATATGACAAGTACTTATTATTAAATAGTTTAAAATGGTTGGTTCAAATGGCTCTGAGCACTATGGGACTTAACAGCTGTGGTCATCAGTCCCCTAGAACTTAGAACTACTTAAACCTAACTAACCTAAGGACATCACACACATCCATGCCCGAGGCAGAATTCGAATCTGCGACCGTAGCGGTAGCGTGGTTCCAGACTGTAGCGCCTAGAACGGCTCGGCCACTACTGCCGTTTTCTGGCGAAAATCAGTTTCTAGATACATAATTGGCCAGCCTGTATAGAGTCCCGAACAGGAGGACCTTCTGCAATTGCTTGTCATTTTATTTCCTGTTGCACTCACAAATGAAGTGAGGAAGAAAGTTCTATCTATGTACTTATGTACAACCATTAATTTCTTGGTTCATGGTCATTACGCAAGATGTATATTGGTGGCAATAGGTTTATTCTGC
Source organism: Schistocerca gregaria (assembly GCF_023897955.1). Classification (NCBI taxonomy): domain Eukaryota; kingdom Metazoa; phylum Arthropoda; class Insecta; order Orthoptera; family Acrididae; genus Schistocerca; species Schistocerca gregaria. Next base: position 188,986,092 of record NC_064927.1, on the reverse strand, counting down.
TGTGTGTTGTATATTACAGTTTCTTGAGATTCTTTCATGAAAAGAGCAAATTATTTCCTCAATGAATTCCCATTTCTTTTCATGGAGAATTTCTGTGACACTTTAATGTTGCCAGCACAGCCAAAACAAATTTAAAACCCCCCTCTGAAATTTTTTGATGTTACCGTTTAATCCAACCTGGCGGAGATCCCAAGCACTTGAAAAGTACTCGAAAATCGGCCATAAAACTGATCTGTACATGGTCTCCTTTATGAATGATCTGGTCGTTCATAGAATTTTCCAAACAACCTGAAGTACACCATTTTTCTACCTTAGAACTAACCGGTTTTTCTTATTCCGTTTCATGTCGCTTTGCAACATTGAGCTTAGATATTTAATCGATGTGACTGTGCCATTAATACTCTGTTCGAACTAGAGAGTTATTTGTCCTACTCATCTTCAAAAACTTACATTTTTTGACTTTGAGAGCAAGCTGCCGATCACCACATTTAACAGAACTTCTACCCTAGAGTGATCCTGTAGCCTCCTACAGTTATTCAAGACGACACTTTCCTGCAACCTACAGCGCAACCAGCAAACAATGGCAGATTGGTTATCATCCTATCCATCATACTATTTATGTACACAGAAAACAAGAATGGTCTTATCCAGAGTGAACGAAATCTTTAAAAAACGGAAAGATAATGATGTTTTAGGATACTTTAGTCTTCATCGTAGTGGCATTCGTAATGATCAGAAAAGTATGGCAGAGAATAAGCTACTGTGAACAGTTCGGTTTTGCAGATTCGACAGCAAACCACTGCCTACAACAAGTCTTCAGGTATATGGGCCAACTTAGCAAGCAGAAGATAAAGATGGTACATGAGGAGGCTGATGGCGTAATTCGGTATGTAAATGGAGATGAAATATAATAATCATGGGGAAGGAACAAAAGAAAGGGTTACAGGAGAATATGAGCATGTCTGTAGAAATGAGCAAGGAGAAAAAATTGTAGAAATCTGCAATAAATTTCAGAACGATAATAGCGAATAAATGCTTCGAGAATCACAAGAAGAGATAGTTTATTTGAAAATGGCGGGAACATTCGAGGTGGATTACATAAGGAGTAGTCAGAGCTTACGAAATCAGATATTGGGTTGTAAGATGTGCGCAGGTGCAGATTTGCACTGAGACCGTAATTTAGTAAATTTAATTTAATCGTTGAAAAGTATCAGCGTAGACGGAAGTGGGATACTGATGTAAGTTCAGATATCGGACAGACAGACAAGGGTGCAAGGAAGTAACCACGAAGAGATCTTAGGCAATAGAGGAAATATTTCAACTTACTGACGATAGAAGAGTGTACAAAACTGTTCAAGGGAAGACAAAGCAATATAAATCCAAAATGAATTATATAAATAGGAAGCTAAGCCAAAGCAGTGATGGTAAAATTAAGAGTGCAATGGAAGGTCCACTATTTAACATAGAGGAGAAAGATTACAGGGCGGAAGACGCATTGCAGTCCACCATGAGGAGGGGGACTTGTTTACTGACGGGATTGAAGAAGTAACTGGAGTCGATGTGGAAGAGATATGGGGTGGGAGAGGGGGGGTCCAGTAGTAATTTAAAAGTGCCATGAATGACTTAAGATCAAATCAGGCAGAAGGGATAGAAAACATTCCAACGGGATTTGAGGATGTTCCAGCCAAACGCTTATTCATGTTGGCATGTAGAAACTACGACACTGACGATGTAACATCACAGTTTTGTAGAAAATCATCCATGCAGTTCCGAATATAGCAACGACCGGTAAGAGCGAGGCTGCTGCACTATCAGCTTAACAGCTCATTCGTCCAAGAAGCTGGTAAGACTAATGCATAGAAGAAAGGAAAAGAAAATTGAGGACCTGTTAGAAACCGATCACTTTGACTTCAGGAGGGGTAAAGGCACCACAGAGACAGCTCTGATGTTGTGAGTGATAATGGAAGAGAGTCTGAAGAAAATCAAGACACGTTCATAGTATGTGTCGATCTGGGAAAACGTCTCGCATTGTAAAGTGGTGCGGGACATTAAAAATTCTGAGAGTAACAGGAGTAAACGATAGGGAGAGACGGATAATACACAGTATGTACAAGAAACAAAGATGGAACAATAACACTGGAAGACAAAGAACGAAGTTCTCGGATTAAATAGAATGTACGACAGACGTGCAGTTCGTGCACCTACTGTGCAACCTATCAATTACGAGAACGAAAGAAAAGCTCATGAGTGGGTTTAAAATGCAGTGTGACGGGATATCAATGGTAAATTTGCTAATGACAGTGCTACCCTCAGTGAAATTGAAAACGAATTACAGGATCTGTTGAACGAAATCAACTATCTAATAAATACAGAATACTGATTGAGGATAATCCGGAAAAAGACAAGGGTAATGAGAACTAGTAGGAATGAGAATAGAGAGAAACTTAACAATAAAACTGGTCACGACGAAGCAGACAAAGTTAAGAAATTCTGCTATCTTGGAAGAAAAATAACCCGTGAAGGACGAAGCAAGGATAAAACATGAAAAATATTAACATGGCCAAGAGAAGTCATGTAGTATGAGACAAATCTCCTGAAATGTGTGTCGTGCAGTGTTGTGATCTTGCAGGTATGTTTAGTAGTATATGTGGATTCCGGCTGCATGATTTGCTGCCATAAGAGTTAGTAGTGAAGAAGTAATAAATAGAAACGTCATTCCTGAGAGACTCGACCACAAGTGAACATTGCATCTTCTGGTCACGCAACTTGCATCTCGAACAATGTGACTCAAATGTTAGGAAGCACCATCATGATACCTTTTACCAGCAAGGGCACATATAAGGAACGTTTTGAATAAACTCACCGTAGACAGAAAAATGCTGTAATTGCGATTCGCACGTTAAATCAAACAATTTCCACTCCCTAGCTTTAGGTCTGCCATATGAATTTTCATCCACCCTCAAATGCTGTAGCAGCGAATGCGGGTGTTGAATCAAACAGAGCAGATTCGAACATCTGCTACGAGTTTATAATGTGGGGACTTCGTAAACTGCTCTATCATTAACGAGAAAAAAAGACCAAGAATTTGAGAACTTAAGTCTACATGGGTCTTCTCAACGCACTGAACTATGAAGCACCCACGTTGTGTTTTGTGTGATTTACCGAAGCCGCTAAACAATTAGTTACTATGATTATATGTCCGTGTGCTTAATGGATGGAAGGGTATCGGTCTTTCTGCTGTGGTTTCAGGGGGTATTTCAACCGAGTACGGTTGTTGTGAGAATAGTTAATGATTGAAAGTTTGTCTATTATTAAACACCATAAAGGTTGCGATGTACAAACTGATACGTATATTCTACTAGCATACTAATACTGAGGCAGTTGCCACCTTCACTTCACGCGTTTAATTTCAGTTATATCTCTTTATTGGCTGCTTATTTTAAGTACTTCGTCACACGTAATGATGATGGTTAACATTCACAACAATCCTCACTGCGATCCACAGTTGTTGCTGGCCGACGCGGTTGACGCGAAACACGTAATACGGCACTCGTCACTTTTGGTTTCATATCGCTCGCCAATCGGTATCGACGAGGGTCCACTCAACGACGATCAGGGGGACGAGCTCATTTGCCATACTCCGGTGAGTTTACCGTTTACAACTCACTCGACCACCATTCTTGCCCGTCTCTCCAGTAATGCAGCTCATTCGACACTAGTCTCACTGCCTCCTGCAGCGCTCGACAATCCACTACTGTCTGCTATCGACCAGGGTGTCGGATACTAATATCTACGTTCGTGGGATCATGGACCCCCTTACAACTGCGGATGGCGGTTATCTATGAAACAATCGGTTTTCGGTTATATCAATGCCTTCACACCAGTTTGGTTAAACGGGGAGAGTCGAAATTTTACAATTTTTCTTCGATTTCTACGTTTATTAGATTAAAAAATGGGAATAAGAAACCGTGAATTGTTTATTTCAGAAACCGACTATTTTGAGGGCTCTTAATAGTCTGGCTAAGGAGCGCTCAAAATAATCGGTTTCTGAAATAAACAATTTACGGTTTTTTATTCCCATTTTTTAATCTAATAAACGTAGAAATCGAAGAAAAACTGAAAAATTTCGACTCTCCCCGTTTCAGGATACGTATAATTAAAAGGCAAATAAAACTGAACTTTTTCCATTCACGGTTCGCTGCATTTCACGAAAGTGATAAATAGTTGAATACTACGGGAAATAACCAGTATTCTGCTACTGCTTCCAATTTTTCGAACGTCTGCTCGGAAATTGTGTTGTAATCGGTGGTCATACCACTATTCAGGCATTACGAATAGGCAGTGCTGGAAACTGACGTCGGAGAACTCTATCTACCTGTAGCCTTCGAAAGAGAACAAATTAACATGAAAATGAAAGACATATTATTTAGAAACAGGCAGCATATCAGCTATTTTATACTTTTATTATAGGGATGGCTAGAGGACAAATGTAAGGATGTAGAGGATTATCTCACGAGGGGTAAGATAGATACTGCCTACAGAAAAATTAAAGAGATCTTTGGAGAAAAGAGAACCACTTGCGTGAATATCAAGAGCTCTGGTGGAAACGTAGTTCTAAACAAAGAAGGGAAAGCAGAAAGGTGGAAGCAGTATATAGAGGGTCTATACAAGGGCGATGTTCTTGAGGACAATATTATGGAAATGGAAGAGGATGTAGATAAAGATGAAATGGGAGATATGATACTGCTAGGGAGAGCCATTCCTGACAAAACTACCATCTGGTCAGCAAGAAGTATGAGGCAGGCAAAATTCCCTCAGACTTCAAGAAGAATATAATAATTCCAATCCCAAAGAAAGCAGGTGTTGACAGATGTGAAAATTACTGAACTAACAGTTTAATAAGTCGCAGCTGCGAAATACTAACGCGAATTCTTTACAGACGAATGGAAAAACTGGTAGAAGCCGACCTCGGGGAAGATTAATTTGGATTCCGTAGAAATGTTGGAACACGTGAGGCAATACTGACCCTACAACTTATCTTAGAAAATAGGTTAAGGAAAGGCAAACCTACGTTTCTAGCATTTGTAGAGTTAGAGAAAGCTTTTGACTGGAATGCTCTCTTTCAAATTCTGAAGGTGGCAGGGGTAAAATACAGGGAAAGAACGGCTATTTACAATTTGTACAGAAAGCAGATGGCAGTTATGAGAGTCGAGGGACATGAAAGGGAAGCAGTGGTTGGAAGGGAGTGAGACAGGGTTGTAGTCTCTCCCCGATGCTATTCAATCTGTATAATGAGGGAGCAGTAAAGGAAATAAAAGAAAAGGTATTAAAATCCATGGAGAAGAAATAAAAACTTTGAGGTTCGCCGATGACATTGCAATCTGTCAGAGACAGTAAAGGACTTGAAAGAGCAGTTAGCAGTTGTACGGAATGGATGCTGTCTTGAAGGGAGGATATAAGTTGAACATAAAAAAAAAGCAAAACGAGGATAATGGAATGTAGCCGAATTAAGTCGGGTGATGCTGCGGGTATTAAATTACGAAATGAGACACTTAAAGTAGTAAAGCAGTTTCTGAAGAAGTGAAAGTCGTTTCTGAAAGTATTTATATGGAATGTAGCCATGTATGGAAGTGAACAGAATAGAAGCATTCGAAATGTGGTGCTACAGAAGAATGCTGAAGATTAGTTGGGTATATCACATAACTAATGAGGAGATATTGAATAGAATTGGGGAGAAGAGGAGTTTGTGGCAAAACTTGACTAGGATAAGGGATCGGTTGGTAGGACATTTTTTGAGGCATCAAGGGATCACCAATTTAGTTCTGGAGGGCAGTGTGGAGGCCAAGAGATGTATACACTAAGCAGATTCAGAAGGATGTAGGCTGCAGTAGGTACTGAGAGATATAGAAGCTTGCACAGGATAGAGTAGCATGGAGAGTTGCATCAGATCAGTCTCAGGACTGAAGACCACAACAACAATTATAGACTAATAGAAAATAGCTGCAAATTTTTAATTTGTTACTGTTACCATAATTTACTTCCTTTTTTATTGTTTCGTAGAAACTGACAAGTCTTCAGTCTTTTAAATCAAATCAAGCATTGTACCTTATTCCTACTTCACTTTGTAAATGTATTTTCAGACTAGGATTGGTGCCGTTCTGCAATCCCATACAAACGATGTCTGTCGATGATCGCTACATAGTATCGTGTAGTCCAGGTGGGGAAACGTCTTGCACACTTCACGTTCATGTGTAAGCCACGACACACAGCAGCAGGCCTACTATTGTCTCAGCAGCGCTGTACCAGCTGTTAGGCCATGTGTTTGTTGCTCATTTCTATTACTGTTATTGAAATGGCACTGACTGCCTTTCCCATTTTCTATAGCGAAGCAATATTCCTAACCAATGCAAATTTTATCAAAAACTTACTCTTATTTTTTAAAAAGCTGAATATTTTAGCACTGCTGCCGTGAATAATTGATATTTGGGTCTTGTATTCAGTTAACAGTAAAAAATAAATACGCCCGTTACAACAGAGACGCAAAACGTTTTGAGAAATACCGGTCATTCAGAACTATAATATTGGTATCGGTTTTAACTGAACGGTTTTTCCTATCCCTAGCAGCGATGGGAGGGATACGTCCAAAATTTTGGCAAAATATTTGCTATACATAGTGCACAGTTGGATGGTCAGAAGATTTCCATTGATGTAAATCGGTCATAAAGAATAATATTTTCCAATCAAGACACTGAAACAGAAGTATTTACAATAGAAAATTAAAATTGATCGCCATAATATTGTCGCTGCACTTACAACTGCGGATGGAAAAAGTATCTTATATTTCTATCGATCCCGGAACAATAACTTAAAGCGGCGCAGCACTCCCGAAATGCAGCGATTTGTGCAACATGGCAGGACTGCTGGAGTAGGCGTGTGCAACGTGGCAACGCCGCTCGAGGCTTTTGATAAATGTGGCGTAATTCTGTAAGCGTCCCGTGTGAGTGGCAGCTTAAAAAGAAAGCGGCACTCCGACGCAGCCGCCGAATTGCCTCATAGATTATAAAAGAGCCCGCTGTAACAGGAGCAGCAGCTACGGCGCCTTTTGTGTTACATTCTGAATGTGTGTCAGTGTTCGTTCACTACTATGCATATCTTCGTAAGCTAATCAGATACCCTTTAGTACTCGAATTTCCCTTCCGGAAAACTAAAGTTAACTGAAAGAGTACAACACTCATCACTCATTCACTTTGAAACCATGTTAACACATGTGCCAGTCATTTGAAAACTTCCAGCATGCCTGCTCGCTGAGCGAACAATTTCAATACCGAACCAAAGTTGGGACTGTGTTTCATATAACCAGTTCGAAGAATAATAAAGCTACCTCCGTTCTAATTATAATATAGAAGTTCGTACAGGAATGCCTTAAAAATTAGTCAAAGAAGTAGGGAAACATCCTTGTAAAAAATTAAGAGATTTTAAATTTGAAATCAATCGTATGGGCCATAGGAAGAGGAGAGAAAACTACGTGATAATACACGTTATTTCAAAAAGAAAAGACTCCCAGAAAATATAACTTCTTTTGTTGATGTACGACAAGAATTTGGAGGAGACAGAATGACAATAAAACAGAGAAAACACCGAAGACCCACGTCAGAAATAACTTTCAAGTGAAGCCTCACCTCATAATTGTAGAGGATGAAACCTTCCCGTCTAATATTGGATGAACGTTTGCTTGCTGACTGAACGCTGCGTCTCTTAAAATCTATTAACTGCTGCTCTGTCAAGACTACCTGCTGATTATTACGACGAAACATAAAATGTGTTGTCGCCGTGGCCCTCTGTCGTTACCTGAAATTATTAAGACTGATTCTTACCTTTAATTATTTATACTGGATCGCCATCTGACTGCTACAGCAAACTGTGGAATGAATATACTTACTTCTCTTTAACATAATTATAAGCTGCTGGTGGAGTTTCACAATACTTTGTGACTGGAATTCTTTAAGTTGAAGTTAATTTAGATTTGATAAAAGCTGAAGCTCAGTTTAGACTTTTCTTTTAAGATAACAATAAATTCCGTAAAGCATTTACGTGAATGATTTTGGGATAGAAAATTCTTAATGCATTTAATCTGGTAGAAGTTAACTATATTCTGAGAACGATCTTTCTTTACAAAAATTCTTAAAAAGTAGCGTTGCGCTACATACCTAATTTTCCATCAAAATTACATAACTATATTCTGAGAACGATTTTGACAAACAATTACAAGGGGCATAGTTCTTTACAAAAATTCTTAAAAACTAGCATTGCGCTACATATAGCGAGTGGCTGGCGAGCACACCGCTTCTTTCAAAGTGTTAATTCATATCTCGCTTACAGCGACCTCCTCTCATGTCTCGCTAGCTACGACTGCCTCGTCTCACATCTTACTCGCAACTGCTCGCTTCCAACGCTCAATGCTACAAAAGTGCGGTCTCGCCGCCAACAATGGTTTTTGGTGCAGACAATCCCTGCTACCATTACAGATGTATTACTGCGCGCTGTTTCCCGCTCTTTCTCAAAATGTATCTATGCGCGGTTTCCCGCTCTTTCTCAATAATACACAATGCAATTTAATTAACAAAACAATTTAAATAAGAAACAGTTCAGATAATTACATGCTAAAACAGTTTAAATACGCCTATTACATAATTACATAATGTAGCGCAATGCTAGTTTTTAAGAATTTTTGTAAAGAACTATGCCCCTTGTAATTGTTTGTCAAAATCGTTCTCAGAATATAGTTATGTAATTTTGATGGAAAATTAGGTATGTAGCGCAACGTTACTTTTTAAGAATTTTTGTAAAGAACTATGCCCCTTGTAATTGTTTGTCAAGATCGTTCTCAGAATATAGTTAACTTCTACCAGATTAAATGCATTAAGAATTTTCTATCCCAAAATCATTCACGTAAATGCTTTACGGAATTTATTGTTATCTTAAAAGAAAAGTCTAAACTGAGCTTCAGCTTTTATCAAATCTAAATTAACTTCAACTTAAAGAATTCCAGTCACAAAGTATTATGAAACTCCACCAGCAGCTTATAATTATGTTAAAGAGAAGTAAGTATATTCATTCCACAGTTTGCTGTAGCAGTCAGATGGCGATCCAGTATAAATAATTAAAGGTAAGAATCAGTCTTAATAATTTCAGGTAACGACAGAGGGCCACGGCGACAACACATTTTATGTTTCGTCGTAATAATCAGCAGGTAGTCTTGACAGAGCAGCAGTTAATAGATTTTAAGAGACGCAGCGTTCAGTCAGCAAGCAAACGTTCATCCAATATTAGACGGGAAGGTTTCACTTGGCGATATCCATTCAGTACGACATTTTAGTGAATCTACTGTGGATATGAATATACTGACTTTGATAATAGTGTGAATAAGTTACTGTTAAGTGGCGCAACGCATATACTAAAGTGTATAATTTTTATTCACAGGTCATCGGCAATTCTGTTTGCTTTATTGATTAGGCGTGGAAAAGTGTTTGTTCAGTGTTGAATCCGCTTTGAACAGTGATATATTTTGTTGTGTGTGATGATTATAGACAATGTCCCGCAGAATAATTACTCGTTCTCAAACTGATAAAACTTTTTGTTGCGTGTGATGATTATAGACAATGTCCCGCAGAATAATTACTCGTTCTCAAACTGATAAAACTGTACAAAATACTGCCGAGAGATTCTTTTCTGGAATAGGCAGTAATAATACGTGTGAAAACCCTGATTCTGAAACGTTAGGTGAATAGACATTTAATAACTGTAACAATATGGAAGCGTTTAACGAACAAGTAACTTCAGAAATGCCCACAGACAATGAAACGGTAGTGCAAAATAATTTGGCATTAAATGCAACAGACGGTACACAGTCACAAATTCCGCATAGTAGACATAACAGTTTCAGTAACGAAACCACTACAATGCAGTCAGACAGAGAGACTCCATTAAGCACTGATTTAGATTCAAACGGTACACAGCTACACAACCTGCGTAGCAGATCCAACAGTTCTCATGACCAAAATTCCGAAATTACGGAAAACGTGACGCAGTCACAATCATCTGAGGATGTTCAAATGAACACAGATCTACAGCCTTTAACAACGAATACAAATACACACAGAAGTCAATCCGAAACGGATCCAATAATGGCATTTTTGCTACAAATGAGACAAGACATGAATCAAAACTTTAACAGAGGGTCACAAGAATTAGAAAAAAGGTCACAAGATCTAAAAAACGAAATTAAGGCAGAACACGCACACACAGATCAGAAATTAGACAACATGTACCAAAATCTAAAACACGAAATCAAAGTAGAAATTAAAACAGTCGCTGAAAAATGTTCACAATCAACACAAGAATTACGCGACAAAATTCAAGAAATATCCGATAACCAAGCAACATTTGCAGTTAGTATACGGGAAACAATGACAGAAAACTTTGCTAAACAAAACGCTCAGATTGATGAACGTTTTAACAATCACACAGAAAACTGTTTGATACGTCACCGTAAACTGGTGCGATCGCAGGATAAAGAACGAAAAGAATTACTACAAACAATCACTAAACAGCGTCAGGACGACAAAAAGAAAGTGTTTGCCCAGGGCAAAACATATGTAGACAATCACATACAGTCGATCTCGGAAGAAATCGAAACGGTCAAAGAAACAAATAATCAAATACAAGACAGCCTTACAGAAATCCAAACACAGACAATCGATGTGAAAACTTCTACAGACACTGAAATCCAGAATGTTAAAGATAAATTAACAGAGGACGTTCAGACACTAACTGACAAAATAGAACACATAGAAATTAACCATGACACAGAAAATTTAAAGGCAGATTTTAAGAAAGTCACCAAAAGCAACAGTAAATTACGAAACGAACTGACAGAAAAGATCAATGAACTCACTACAAGAATAGATCTTTTAGATACTAACAATGACGAGAGATCAGACGACACTGCACCAGTCCCAGTGCAACAGAACTCTAATAGTAATAACACGCCATTGACAAATATACAACAAACTATCACAGATCTAAAATTGCGTAATGATTCATTGCATCAGCAAATAAATTCTCTACAGCAAGAGATAGCGGACGCACAAGAAACCGCCGCACATAATCATTTTCAACAGAACACACACCGTTACGAAATGCCTCAGATCCATAATACATATAATGTTGGTAGACTTCAGAGAGTAAGAGATTTTACCCAGGAAGAAAGACACCCGAATCCGTATTCAAGTCAATACGACAACACTTACACACACAGACATGACAGTTTTGATCACAAACATTTTCTTTCAGTTAGAAAGTTTAAAACATTTAAAAACGACAGGGCGCAAATACATCCGTTGGATTTTATCCAACAGTTCAGGGGAGCACTTCCACCATCATGGCCAGTACAACATAAGTTAGAATTTATTGTCAGTTTTCTTGAAGGAGAACCAGCACGACGAATGCGACCAATTGCTAGACAATGTTTTTCCGTAGAAGCATTTGAGGAAGCATTTTTATCAGCATATTGGTCTGACACTACACAAAACAGCATCAAAGATCGGCTACTTAGTTTGCCAAACTTTGAAAATTCTACCTTTCCAACAATCACACAATTTTTCGAGTACATGGTGGAACAGAACCAGTACCTCAACGAGCCATACAGTCAATCGGCATTAATACAGCTTTGCATTTCAAAACTGCCCAGAGCTTTGAAAGTGTCATTACTGACAGGGCAACAAAAGGACAATGTATCCGCTTTTAGAGACATCTTACAACTATTAGAAGCACACCAGGCAGACTACGCATTTGTTAACAAAAATTTTTCACGACAGAACGGAAAACAAACAAACTCAGCTACTTTTGAACAAACACGATTTGGTAATAACAATCCGAGTAAACGCTTTCGCAGCGAAAATGACAACGAAAACAGGAGTAATGAAAAACATTATACTGACACGGTAAATTTATATTCAGGACAGCAACAGAATCCGAGACTTAACACGCAACCGAATAGGTCAAATTTCTATATGAATCATCGCTCAGATAATGCGACCGGGGAAGGCCATTACGCGGGTCGACCGCAAAATGAACAAAAACAAACGTTTCTACGGAGTGCAGGTGGGCTGCCGTACAGTCACAGTTATAACGACAGGAGAAAAGAAAACGAACACAGACCGCCGAGGACGTTCCACAATGACAATTTTAACGGAAACTACAACAGGGGCCAACAGCTGCGTTACCGTATGAATGTACCAGACACCAGATTTCATCCACCAGACACTGCTAATAATCAAAACGGCAGAACTGTACAGTTGATAGAACACATACCAAACTCCCAAGCTGAAAATCACATATCGGAAGAATTATGACTAGAGAAAACCTGCAATGAATCTCTTAATGTCGATACTATGAAATCACACAGAGAAAACATAACGACCGAAAATGCCATTACATTTGACGACGTGAGAGACACATTGTAACAGGAAAAACCAATCCTACAGAAAACAATATATCACCCAATAATAGAGATAAATTTACAGTCGCACAATATTTTAGCGATAATTGATTCAGGTTCACCTATGTGCGTAATTAACGAAGACACATTTAACAGATGCAATAGCAATAATGATTACCCAGTACTTCCTTTAAACAGAACGAAGGTCAAGGGAGCTTTTGCAGGAAAAGGCATTGAAGTTAAAAGACAGACACAATTAACATTTGTTTTTGCAGGGGAAACGTTCCACAGTGATTGTTGGATAGTTCCGAATTTAACAACAGACATGATATTAGGAATAAATTTTCTTGTTCAGTACGATGCGAAGATTGACTTCAAATCGTCATACCTCACACTACAAAAGGAAAACAGGGAAGTGATCGTAAGATTTCAAAACACAGTATCCTCCGAAGAACAAAATATGCACAGGATCAAGATTATTACTGATTCTCAAGATAACGATTGTTATATCGCACTATACACGAACACACTTAATAATGACTTGGTAGAGGAACAGGAGTACAATATGTTCGAGACAATTACACGCAAGGTAGACAATAGTGTAGCAAAATGCGACGCAGAACGCACAGAACTTGAAAATATTCTGGTACAACACAAAGCAGTTTTTGCCAATGTTCCAGGAACAATGACAGGATTTATGTACGAATTTCAAGTGAAACCTTCCCGTCTAATATTGGATGAACGTTTGCTTGCTGACTGAACGCTGCGTCTCTTAAAATCTATTAACTGCTGCTCTGTCAAGACTACCTGCTGATTATTACGACGAAACATAAAATGTGTTGTCGCCGTGGCCCTCTGTCGTTACCTGAAATTATTAAGACTGATTCTTACCTTTAATTATTTATACTGGATCGCCATCTGACTGCTACAGCAAACTGTGGAATGAATATACTTACTTCTCTTTAACATAATTATAAGCTGCTGGTGGAGTTTCATAATACTTTGTGACTGGAATTCTTTAAGTTGAAGTTAATTTAGATTTGATAAAAGCTGAAGCTCAGTTTAGACTTTTCTTTTAAGATAACAATAAATTCCGTAAAGCATTTATGTGAATGATTTTGGGATAGAAAATTCTTAATGCATTTAATCTGGTAGAAGTTAACTATATTCTGAGAACGATCTTTCTTTACAAAAATTCTTAAAAAGTAGCGTTGCGCTACATACCTAATTTTCCATCAAAATTACATAACTATATTCTGAGAACGATTTTGACAAACAATTACAAGGGGCATAGTTCTTTACAAAAATTCTTAAAAACTAGCATTGCGCTACATATAGCGAGTGGCTGGCGAGCACACCGCTTCTTTCAAAGTGTTAATTCATATCTCGCTTACAGCGACCTCCTCTCATGTCTCGCTAGCTACGACTGCCTCGTCTCACATCTTACTCGCAACTGCTCGCTTCCAACGCTCAATGCTACAAAAGTGCGGTCTCGCCGCCAACAATGGTTTTTGGTGCAGACAATCCCTGCTACCATTACAGATGTATTACTGCGCGCTGTTTCCCGCTCTTTCTCAAAATGTATCTATGCGCGGTTTCCCGCTCTTTCTCAATAATACACAATGCAATTTAATTAACAAAACAATTTAAATAAGAAACAGTTCAGATAATTACATGCTAAAACAGTTTAAATACGCCTATTACATAATTACATAATGTAGCGCAATGCTAGTTTTTAAGAATTTTTGTAAAGAACTATGCCCCTTGTAATTGTTTGTCAAAATCGTTCTCAGAATATAGTTATGTAATTTTGATGGAAAATTAGGTATGTAGCGCAACGTTACTTTTTAAGAATTTTTGTAAAGAACTATGCCCCTTGTAATTGTTTGTCAAGATCGTTCTCAGAATATAGTTAACTTCTACCAGATTAAATGCATTAAGAATTTTCTATCCCAAAATCATTCACGTAAATGCTTTACGGAATTTATTGTTATCTTAAAAGAAAAGTCTAAACTGAGCTTCAGCTTTTATCAAATCTAAATTAACTTCAACTTAAAGAATTCCAGTCACAAAGTATTATGAAACTCCACCAGCAGCTTATAATTATGTTAAAGAGAAGTAAGTATATTCATTCCACAGTTTGCTGTAGCAGTCAGATGGCGATCCAGTATAAATAATTAAAGGTAAGAATCAGTCTTAATAATTTCAGGTAACGACAGAGGGCCACGGCGACAACACATTTTATGTTTCGTCGTAATAATCAGCAGGTAGTCTTGACAGAGCAGCAGTTAATAGATTTTAAGAGACGCAGCGTTCAGTCAGCAAGCAAACGTTCATCCAATATTAGACGGGAAGGTTTCACTTGGCGATATCCATTCAGTACGACATTTTAGTGAATCTACTGTGGATATGAATATACTGACTTTGATAATAGTGTGAATAAGTTACTGTTAAGTGGCGCAACGCATATACTAAAGTGTATAATTTTTATTCACAGGTCATCGGCAATTCTGTTTGCTTTATTGATTAGGCGTGGAAAAGTGTTTGTTCAGTGTTGAATCCGCTTTGAACAGTGATATATTTTGTTGTGTGTGATGATTATAGACAATGTCCCGCAGAATAATTACTCGTTCTCAAACTGATAAAACTTTTTGTTGCGTGTGATGATTATAGACAATGTCCCGCAGAATAATTACTCGTTCTCAAACTGATAAAACTGTACAAAATACTGCCGAGAGATTCTTTTCTGGAATAGGCAGTAATAATACGTGTGAAAACCCTGATTCTGAAACGTTAGGTGAATAGACATTTAATAACTGTAACAATATGGAAGCGTTTAACGAACAAGTAACTTCAGAAATGCCCACAGACAATGAAACGGTAGTGCAAAATAATTTGGCATTAAATGCAACAGACGGTACACAGTCACAAATTCCGCATAGTAGACATAACAGTTTCAGTAACGAAACCACTACAATGCAGTCAGACAGAGAGACTCCATTAAGCACTGATTTAGATTCAAACGGTACACAGCTACACAACCTGCGTAGCAGATCCAACAGTTCTCATGACCAAAATTCCGAAATTACGGAAAACGTGACGCAGTCACAATCATCTGAGGATGTTCAAATGAACACAGATCTACAGCCTTTAACAACGAATACAAATACACACAGAAGTCAATCCGAAACGGATCCAATAATGGCATTTTTGCTACAAATGAGACAAGACATGAATCAAAACTTTAACAGAGGGTCACAAGAATTAGAAAAAAGGTCACAAGATCTAAAAAACGAAATTAAGGCAGAACACGCACACACAGATCAGAAATTAGACAACATGTACCAAAATCTAAAACACGAAATCAAAGTAGAAATTAAAACAGTCGCTGAAAAATGTTCACAATCAACACAAGAATTACGCGACAAAATTCAAGAAATATCCGATAACCAAGCAACATTTGCAGTTAGTATACGGGAAACAATGACAGAAAACTTTGCTAAACAAAACGCTCAGATTGATGAACGTTTTAACAATCACACAGAAAACTGTTTGATACGTCACCGTAAACTGGTGCGATCGCAGGATAAAGAACGAAAAGAATTACTACAAACAATCACTAAACAGCGTCAGGACGACAAAAAGAAAGTGTTTGCCCAGGGCAAAACATATGTAGACAATCACATACAGTCGATCTCGGAAGAAATCGAAACGGTCAAAGAAACAAATAATCAAATACAAGACAGCCTTACAGAAATCCAAACACAGACAATCGATGTGAAAACTTCTACAGACACTGAAATCCAGAATGTTAAAGATAAATTAACAGAGGACGTTCAGACACTAACTGACAAAATAGAACACATAGAAATTAACCATGACACAGAAAATTTAAAGGCAGATTTTAAGAAAGTCACCAAAAGCAACAGTAAATTACGAAACGAACTGACAGAAAAGATCAATGAACTCACTACAAGAATAGATCTTTTAGATACTAACAATGACGAGAGATCAGACGACACTGCACCAGTCCCAGTGCAACAGAACTCTAATAGTAATAACACGCCATTGACAAATATACAACAAACTATCACAGATCTAAAATTGCGTAATGATTCATTGCATCAGCAAATAAATTCTCTACAGCAAGAGATAGCGGACGCACAAGAAACCGCCGCACATAATCATTTTCAACAGAACACACACCGTTACGAAATGCCTCAGATCCATAATACATATAATGTTGGTAGACTTCAGAGAGTAAGAGATTTTACCCAGGAAGAAAGACACCCGAATCCGTATTCAAGACAATACGACAACACTTACACACACAGACATGACAGTTTTGATCACAAACATTTTCTTTCAGTTAGAAAGTTTAAAACATTTAAAAACGACAGGGCGCAAATACATCCGTTGGATTTTATCCAACAGTTCAGGGGAGCACTTCCACCATCATGGCCAGTACAACATAAGTTAGAATTTATTGTCAGTTTTCTTGAAGGAGAACCAGCACGACGAATGCGACCAATTGCTAGACAATGTTTTTCCGTAGAAGCATTTGAGGAAGCATTTTTATCAGCATATTGGTCTGACACTACACAAAACAGCATCAAAGATCGGCTACTTAGTTTGCCAAACTTTGAAAATTCTACCTTTCCAACAATCACACAATTTTTCGAGTACATGGTGGAACAGAACCAGTACCTCAACGAGCCATACAGTCAATCGGCATTAATACAGCTTTGCATTTCAAAACTGCCCAGAGCTTTGAAAGTGTCATTACTGACAGGGCAACAAAAGGACAATGTATCCGCTTTTAGAGACATCTTACAACTATTAGAAGCACACCAGGCAGACTACGCATTTGTTAACAAAAATTTTTCACGACAGAACGGAAAACAAACAAACTCAGCTACTTTTGAACAAACACGATTTGGTAATAACAATCCGAGTAAACGCTTTCGCAGCGAAAATGACAACGAAAACAGGAGTAATGAAAAACATTATACTGACACGGTAAATTTATATTCAGGACAGCAACAGAATCCGAGACTTAACACGCAACCGAATAGGTCAAATTTCTATATGAATCATCGCTCAGATAATGCGACCGGGGAAGGCCATTACGCGGGTCGACCGCAAAATGAACAAAAACAAACGTTTCTACGGAGTGCAGGTGGGCTGCCGTACAGTCACAGTTATAACGACAGGAGAAAAGAAAACGAACACAGACCGCCGAGGACGTTCCACAATGACAATTTTAACGGAAACTACAACAGGGGCCAACAGCTGCGTTACCGTATGAATGTACCAGACACCAGATTTCATCCACCAGACACTGCTAATAATCAAAACGGCAGAACTGTACAGTTGATAGAACACATACCAAACTCCCAAGCTGAAAATCACATATCGGAAGAATTATGACTAGAGAAAACCTGCAATGAATCTCTTAATGTCGATACTATGAAATCACACAGAGAAAACATAACGACCGAAAATGCCATTACATTTGACGACGTGAGAGACACATTGTAACAGGAAAAACCAATCCTACAGAAAACAATATATCACCCAATAATAGAGATAAATTTACAGTCGCACAATATTTTAGCGATAATTGATTCAGGTTCACCTATGTGCGTAATTAACGAAGACACATTTAACAGATGCAATAGCAATAATGATTACCCAGTACTTCCTTTAAACAGAACGAAGGTCAAGGGAGCTTTTGCAGGAAAAGGCATTGAAGTTAAAAGACAGACACAATTAACATTTGTTTTTGCAGGGGAAACGTTCCACAGTGATTGTTGGATAGTTCCGAATTTAACAACAGACATGATATTAGGAATAAATTTTCTTGTTCAGTACGATGCGAAGATTGACTTCAAATCGTCATACCTCACACTACAAAAGGAAAACAGGGAAGTGATCGTAAGATTTCAAAACACAGTATCCTCCGAAGAACAAAATATGCACAGGATCAAGATTATTACTGATTCTCAAGATAACGATTGTTATATCGCACTATACACGAACACACTTAATAATGACTTGGTAGAGGAACAGGAGTACAATATGTTCGAGACAATTACACGCAAGGTAGACAATAGTGTAGCAAAATGCGACGCAGAACGCACAGAACTTGAAAATATTCTGGTACAACACAAAGCAGTTTTTGCCAATGTTCCAGGAACAATGACAGGATTTATGTACGAATTTCAAGTGAAACCTTCCCGTCTAATATTGGATGAACGTTTGCTTGCTGACTGAACGCTGCGTCTCTTAAAATCTATTAACTGCTGCTCTGTCAAGACTACCTGCTGATTATTACGACGAAACATAAAATGTGTTGTCGCCGTGGCCCTCTGTCGTTACCTGAAATTATTAAGACTGATTCTTACCTTTAATTATTTATACTGGATCGCCATCTGACTGCTACAGCAAACTGTGGAATGAATATACTTACTTCTCTTTAACATAATTATAAGCTGCTGGTGGAGTTTCATAATACTTTGTGACTGGAATTCTTTAAGTTGAAGTTAATTTAGATTTGATAAAAGCTGAAGCTCAGTTTAGACTTTTCTTTTAAGATAACAATAAATTCCGTAAAGCATTTACGTGAATGATTTTGGGATAGAAAATTCTTAATGCATTTAATCTGGTAGAAGTTAACTATATTCTGAGAACGATCTTGACAAACAATTACAAGGGGCATAGTTCTTTACAAAAATTCTTAAAAAGTAGCGTTGCGCTACATACCTAATTTTCCATCAAAATTACATAACTATATTCTGAGAACGATTTTGACAAACAATTACAAGGGGCATAGTTCTTTACAAAAATTCTTAAAAACTAGCATTGCGCTACATATAGCGAGTGGCTGGCGAGCACACCGCTTCTTTCAAAGTGTTAATTCATACCGCGCTTACGGCGACCTCCTCTCATGTCTCGCTAGCTACGACTGCCTCGTCTCACATCTTACTCGCAACTGCTCGCTTCCAACGCTCAATGCTACAAAAGTGCGGTCTCGCCGCCAACAATGGTTTTTGGTGCAGACAATCCCTGCTACCATTACAGATGTATTACTGCGCGCTGTTTCCCGCTCTTTCTCAAAATGTATCTATGCGCGGTTTCCCGCTCTTTCTCAATAATACACAATGCAATTTAATTAACAAAACAATTTAAATAAGAAACAGTTCAGATAATTACATGCTAAAACAGTTTAAATACGCCTATTACATAATTACAAGGAAATGATGTTATTAATATCGCTCAACAAGCAAATGCCCAATTCTTTGAAGAACTGAGCTTCTGTCTCTAAAAAAACCTCTATAAATCAGCTTCAAACGTCTGATTAATTTGGCTTCAAAAATGTAAGCGTGAGAAATTGTAAGAAGAGTTTAAAGTTATGCTTGGATCTTGTTCAAGAAGTTAGGTGCTGATAATGTGCAGTCCATTTTAGCAGAAGCACGTATTTCACGCATCTCTATGTTTATGGCGTCATAGCTCCTGAACTATGTGTCGTGCAGTGATATAAATTTGCGGTTACTCGTACGTTCAGCGATATATTAAGTGGATATTGTGTGCAAAGTGTGCTGCAAATAGAGCCGTTAGTGACGGGGTAAACAATTAAAATCACTTGCATGGTACTGAATTTCGATGTCATGAAAAGCGAGTATGTAGTGAGAGATAAACATTCTCCTTTGACCCGAGATAAATTTTCGTGAAGCTTTGACATTACGTCTAAATTTTGTTGGAGGTCGCTGAGCGTTCCCATTCACAAATACTGTATGTGAATAGTCCGGACATCTACATCCACAAGAACACTCTGCAAATCACACTTAGGCGCCTCGCGGAGGGTTCATCGAACCACTTCCACAATAATTTTCTACACTCCTGGAAATGGAAAAAAGAACACATTGACACCGGTGTGTCAGACCCACCATACTTGCTCCGGACACTGCGAGAGGGCTCTACAAGCAATAATCAACGGACACACTAGGAACCGCGGTGTTGGCCGTCGAATGGCACTAGCTGCGCAGCATTTGTGCACCGCCGCCGTCAGTGTCGGCCAGTTTGCCGTGGCATACGGAGCTCCATCGCAGTCTTTAACACTGGTAGCATGCCGCGACAACGTGGACGTGAACCGTATGTGCAGTTGACGGACTTTGAGCGAGGCCGTATAGTGGACATGCGGGAGGCCGGGTGGACGTACCGCCGAATTGCTCAACACGTGGGGCGTGAGGTCTCCACAGTACATCGATGTTGTCGCCAGTGGTCGGCGGAAGGTGCACGTGCCCGTCGACCTGGGACCGGACCGCAGCGACGCACGGATGCACGCCAAGACCGTAGGATCCTACGCAGTGCCGTAGGGGACCGCACCGCCACTTCCCAGCAAATTAGGGACACTGTTGCTCCTGGGGTATCGGCGAGGACCATTCGCAACCGTCTCCATGAAGCTGGGCTACGGTCCCGCACACCGTTAGGCCGTCTTCCTCTCACGCCCCAACATCGTGCAGCCCGCCTCCAGTGGTGTCGCGACAGGCGTGAATGGATGGACGAACGGAGAAGTGTCGTCTTCAGCGATGAGAGTCGCTTCTGCCTTGGTGCTAATGATGGTCGTATGCGTGTTTGGCGCCGTGCAGGTGAGCGCCACAATCAGGACTGCATACGACTGAGGCACACAGGGCCAACACCCGGCATCATGGTGTGGGGAGCGATCTCCTACACTGGCCGTACACCTCTGGTGATCGTCGAGGGGAAACTGAATAGTGCACGGTACATCCAAACCGTCATCGAACCCATCGTTCTACCATTCCTAGACCGGCAAGGGAACTTGCTGTTCCAACAGGACAATGCTCGTCCACATGTATCCCATGCCACCCAACGTGCTCTAGAAGGTGTAAGTCAACTACCCTGGCCAGCAAGATCTCCGGATCTGTCCCCGATTGAGCATGTTTGGGACTGGATGAAGCGTCGTCTCACGCGGTCTGCACGTCCAGCACGAACGCTGGTCCAACTGAGGCGCCAGGTGGAAATGGCATGGCAAGCCGTTCCACAGGACTACATCCAGCATCTCTACGATCGTCTCCATGGGAGACTAGCACCCTGCATTGCTGCGAAAGGTGGATATACACTGTACTAGTGCCGACATTGTGCATGCTCTGTTGCCTTTGTCTATGTGCCTGTGGTTCTGTCAGTGTGATCATGTGATGCATCTGACCCCAGGAATGTGTCAATAAAGTTTCCCCTTCCTGGGACAATGAATTCACGGTGTTCTTATTTCAATTTCCAGGAGTGTATTATTCCACTCTCGAACTGCGCGGGGAAAAATCTTTCTGTGAGAACTCTGATTCCCCTAATTTTATTATGATGACATTTTCGCCGAAAGGAAAAACGCCTTTTTTATGATGTCCATGCCAAAGCCTGTATCGCGTCCGTGACACTATCTCCACTATTTTGCAATCAAACAAAACGTGCCACTCTTCTTCGAACTTTCTCGATGTACTCCGTTAATCCCATCTGGTAAGGATGTCAGACCACGCAGCAGTACTCCAGAAAGCGCAGTGTCGACAGACTTTTTAGTACATCTGCTACATTTTCTAAGTGTTATACAAATAAAACGCAGTCTTTGGTTTGCCTTCCCCACAACATTTTCTATGTGTTCTGTCCAGTTTCAATTGTTAATACTTGTAATTCCTGGGTATTGACTTGAATTAATGGCCTTTAGATTTGAC
Source organism: Schistocerca gregaria (assembly GCF_023897955.1). NCBI lineage: Eukaryota > Metazoa > Arthropoda > Insecta > Orthoptera > Acrididae > Schistocerca > Schistocerca gregaria. Next base: position 188,963,850 of record NC_064927.1, on the reverse strand, counting down.
TGATTTATCGTGTAGCCGAAATTTTTTGGATTCCTTTTAGTAACCGTGTGAATGACTTCGAAATTTTCATTATTTAGGGACAACTGCCAGTTTTTGCACCATTCAGATGTATTTTTCGTTTTGCAAGTTTGTTTCGATCTTCTGATGAGTTTACTGGACGGAAAACAACAGCATCATGTGCAAACAACCTAAGACGCCTGCTCAGATTGTCTCCTAATTCTCTTACTTTGATAAGGAACAGCAGAGGGCCTATAAAACTATGTTGGGAGCGCCAAAATCTCTTCTGTCTTACTCGACGACTTTCCGTCATTTACTACGAACTGTGACCTCTCTGAAAGGAAATCACAAATCCAGTTACGTAACTGAGATTGTATTCCATAATCGCGCAATTTCACTACAAACCGCTTGTATAGTACAGTGCCAAAAGCCTTTTGTAAATCTAGAAATACGGAATCAATTTGAAATCCCTTGTGTTAGCATTCAACATTTCGTGTGTGTAAAGAGCTATTTATGTTTCACAGAACGATGCTTCCTAAATCTGTGTTGACTCTGTGGCAATAGACAGTTCTCTTTGTCGTAATCGTAATGTCTACATCTACATCTACGTGGCTACTCTGCTATTCGCAATAAAGTGCCTGGCAGAGGGTTAAATGAACCACCTTCAAGCTGTCTCTCAATCGTTCCACTCTCTAACGGCACGCGGGAAAAACGAGCAATTAAATTTTTCTGTGATAGCCCTGCTCTTATTTTACCGTGATGATCTTTTCTCCCTGTGAAGGTGTATGCCAAAAGAATGTGTACGCAATCGGAGGAGAAAACTGGCGATTGAAATTTCATGAGAAGATCGCGTCGCAACGAAAAACGCTTTTGTTTTAATGATTGCCACTCCAATTCACGTATCGTGTCTGTGACTCTATCTCCCTATTTCGTGATAGTACAAAACGATCTGCCCTTCTTTGTACTTTTTCGATGTCATCCGTCAGTCCCACCTGATGTGGATCCCACAGCGCACAGCAATACTCCAGGATAGAGCGGAAAATGGTGGTGTATGTAGTCTCTTTAGTAGACCTGTTGCACCTTCTCAGTGTTCTGCCAATGAATCACATCCTTTGGTTTGCTCTACCCACAATATTATGTATGTGATCGTTCCAATGTAGGTTATTTACAGTTTTAATCTCTAAGTATTTAGTTGAATTTACAGTCTTCAGATTTGCGTCACTTCCCGCGTAATCGAAATTTAACTTAATTCCTTTAGTACTCATGTGAATAACTTCACACTTTTCCTTATTCAGGGTCAATTGCCACATTTCGCACCATACATATATTTTATCTAAATCATTTTCTAAGACGTTTTGATCATCTGATGACAGTATAAGACAGTAAATGACAGCATCATCTGCAAACAATCTATGACGGCTACTCAGTTTGTCTCCTGTGTGGTTAATATAGATCAGGAACAATAGAGGGCCTATAACGCTTCCTTGTGGAACACCGGATATTACAAGTCTTTTACTCGACGACTTTCCGTCTGTTACTACGAACTGCGACCTTTTTGACGGGAAATCATGAATCCACTCGCATAACTCAGGCGATACTCCGTAGGCATGCAGTTTGGTTAGGAACTGTGTCGAAAGCCTTCTGGAAATCTAAAAATATGGAATCAATTTGACATCCCCTCTCGATAGCACTTATTACTGCATGAGTATAAAGAGCTAGTTTTGTTTCACAAGAACGATATTTTCTGAAACCGTCCTGACTATGTGTCAATAAATCGTTTTCTTCGGGGTACTTCATAATACAGTGTATGTACAGAACCCTACTGCAAATCGACCGTAGTGATATAGGCTTGTAATTCAGCGGATTACTCCTACTTCCCTTTTTGGATGACCTGAGCAATTTTCCAGTCTTTAGGTACGGATCTTTCTGTGAGCGAGTGGCTGTATATAAATGCTAAATATGGAACTATTTTATGAGCATACTCTCTGAGAGGAACCTGACTGGAATGAGATTTTCACTCTGCAGCGGAGTGTGCCGCTGATATGAAACTTCCTAGCAGATTAATACTGTTTGCCGGACAGAGACTCGAACTCGGGACCTTTGCCCTTCGCGGCAAATGCGCTACATTCTGAGCTACCCAAGCACGACTCACGCCCCGCCTCACAGCTTTTCATCTGACAGGAAGTTTCATATCAGCGCACACTCCGCTGCAGAGTGAAAATCCCATTCAGGAAACTTCCCCCAGGCTGTGGTTAAGTCATGTGTCCGCAATATACTTCCTTCAAGAGAGCTAGTCGTGCAAGGTTCGCAGGAGAGCTTCTGTAAAGTTTGGAAGGTAGGAGGCGAGGTACTGGCAGAAGTAAGTCTATGAGGACGAGGCGTGCGTCGTGCTTAGGTAGCTCAGTGGTAGAGCACTTGCCCGCGAAAGGCAAAGGTCCCAAGTTAGAGTCTCGATCCGGCACACAGTTTTAATCTGCCAGGAAGTTTCAGGAACCTGACCGGTATGCAATCTGGACCAGAGGCCTTGCTTTTATTAAGTCATTTAAGCTGATTCGTTACACCGAGGATATCTACTTCTATGTTTCTCATCTTAGCAGTTGTTCGTGATTGGAATATTTACTTCGTCTTCTTTGGTGAAGGAGTTTCGGAAAACCGTGTTTATTAACTCTGCTTTAGTGGCACTGTCACCAGTGACTTGACCGTTGTTATCGCGCAGGGAAGGTATTGATTACGTCTTGCAACTGGTGTGATTTATGTATGACCAGAATCTCTTTGGGTTTTCTGCCAGTTTTAGAGGCAGAATTTCGTTGTGGAAATTATTAGAAGCATCTCGCATTGAAGTACGCGCCATATTTCGAACTTCTGTAAAAGTTTGCCAATCTTGGGGATTATGTGTTCCTTTAAGTTCAGCATGCTTTTTTCGTTGCTTCTGCAACAACGATCTGACCCGTTTCGTGTACCATGGGGGATCAGTACCACCATTTATAAATTTAATTGGTACTTATCTCTCAATTGCTGTCGATACTATCTCTTTGAAAACATTCCACAACTTTTCTACACTTGCACGATCAGATTGAAAGGAGTGAAGACTGTCTCTTAAAAACGTGTTAAAAGCATTTTATCATTTTTTTCAAAAAAAGTTGATATACTTTGCGTTTCTTTTTGATGGTTGTAGTTGATACTGTATTCAGCCTAGGAGCAACTGCCTTGTGGTCGAACGCAGTATATGTTCCAAAATACTTCTGGATATCAACGTTAATTATATGGGCCTGTAATTTAGTGGATTACACCTACTACATTTTTTGAATATTGATGTGACCTGCGCAATTTTCCAGTCTTAAAGTATGTATTTTTCGTCGAGCGAGGGGTTGTATATGATTGTTAAGTATGGAGCTATTGCATCAGCATTCTATTAAAGTAACCTAATTGGTATACGGTTTGGGCCAGAAGACTTAATTTTATTAAGTGATTTAAGCTGCTTCACCACTCCGAGGGTACCTGCTTCTAAATTACTCATGTTAGCAGTTGTACTTCGTTTTCGCCGGTGAAAGGCTGTGTTACGTTACTCTGCTTTCGCAGAACCGTCGTTGATAGTATTTCCATAGCTATCGAACAGAGAAGACATTGACTGTGTTTTGCCGCTAACACGCTTTACGTATGATCAGAATCTCCTTGGATTTTCTGCCAGGTTTCGAGACAAATTTTCCTTGTAGAAACTACTGTATCTCGCATTAATGTTGGCGTTAAATTTCAAGTTTCTGCAAAGGATCACAGGTCTTGGAGATTTGGCGTCCGTTTAAATTTGGCGTGCTTTTTCGTTGTTTCTGCTACAGTGTTCTGACCCGTTTTGGTACCAAGGAATATCAGCTCCCTCGTTTGTTAATTTATTTGGTATGAATCTCGCAATTGCAGACGATATTATTTCTTTGAATTCAAGCCACATCTGACCTTCACTTACATTGTTAAAATGGAAGGAGTGGAGATTGTCTCTCAGGAAGGCTTCGAGTGAATATTTACCTGCTTTTTTGGAATACGTATATTTTCGTTTATTTTTGGAGGACTTGTGGGTTAAAATATTCAGTCTCGCTACGACAACCCTGAGTTCGCTAATGCCTGTATCCGTACTGATGCTCACTATCACCTTAGAATTATTTGTTGCTAAGAGGTCAAGTGTGTTTTCACCACCGTTTACCATTCGCATCGGCTCATGAACTAACTCCTCGAAATAATTTTCAGATTATGCATTTAGCACAATTTCGGATGATTTTTTGTGCATACCTCAGGGTGTAATCATGTACTTTCGCCAAAATATCGGGCTAAAATTAAAGTGACCACCAACTATAATTGTGTGAGTTTGGTATGTGTTTGAAATCAGACTCAAGTTTTCTCTGAACCTTTCAGCAATCGCATCATCTGAGTTTGGTGGTCTGTAAAAGGATCTTATTTTATTCCGGTTGCCAAGAATGACCTCTGCGCATACTAACTAATACAAACTATCTGCCTCAATTTCGCTACAAGATAAACTACTTCTAACAGCAAGAAACAGGCCATCGCCCGGAGTGTTTAGCCTATCCTTTCGAAACACCGTTAGGATCTTCGCAAAAATTTCGGTTGAAATTATCCCCGACTTTAGCCAACTTTCGGTGTCTATAACGATTAGAGCATCGGTGCTTTCTACTAGCACTTGGAGCTCTCGTACTTTCCCAGCAGCGATACAACAATTTACAGCAGTTATATGGATGGTTCCTATATTTACGATCATCCTATGTCCGACCGGCACCCTTTGAGACTGAAGCCCTTTTTCCGTTTCCTCGATACCCCCTATCCCAAAAACTCACCGTCCATGCCACACAACCCCTGCTGTCCGCGTGGCCGCCTCCTGCTTCAGTATAATCCTCACCTGTTGAGTCGAACCCGTAACCCAACCACCCTACGTCGCAATTCGAGAAATCTGCAGCCTGCATGGTCGCAGACCCACTAAGCCTCTGATTCAGACCCTCCTCTCGGCTCTGTACCAAAGCTCCGCAATCGATCCTGTCGAGTATACTGCAAATAGTGAATTCTGCTTTCGTCTCACAAGCAAGACTGCGTAATGGTACTTGAATTACGCAACCATTACGGCGCCTCACCTGAACCTCTCGATACCAGTAATATTCTAGTGTGTTTCTACAAAGTAGTTCACATATTTCTGAGACAACATTCAGATTGGATTTCATTTGTGATACATCGATATGTTTATATTGCAATGATATTATTCTTATGTGTATTCTTTCTTTTGTCACTATGATCTTTGACGTACTTGTAACTCTGATTTTTGGGTGCGTAAGCGGTTTCATTAGTGAGTTGTTAACTTGTTAGAGAGTCGGACCTTGAGAAAGTCAAGTCTTGTACGTCATGTTGGAAAGATGCATATTGTAGTTGGCTTATAAAATGTGAGGAAGATGTTTTCAAGTATGTTTTGTATTGTGAAGTGATGTTTAGTGTGTCACGTGATACTTCAATAAAAGCAATTAAAAGGAAGAGTAACTTAAATTCGGAGTGCTGATTATTCTTTACATCGCCATTGTCCCGCTAAAGTGTAATCTTCAAGAATGGTTTGTGAAGCGCATCTACAAAACTTTTGAATATAGCAAAATAGAACCTACGCCTCTTTGCATCCGAGCTAGGAATCATAACCATATAGATTTTCAACGACTGAGCCATGATTTTACGACGAGACCAGCGTGGGAAACACAAAAAGATGAGTGCCCAGTTTTTTTCATTATTGTATGAAATGACTATTAACTGTGCTCTAATGACACCTGCCACATAATCTGACTGTTGTTGCCCGAAAATGCAGTATTTAGCAGCGTGAGCAACACCACAATCGTTATTAAAATGCTGACCTTTGTTGTGGTAGGGTTGTTAGAACTGGCAGTCTTTACCACTTCTGTGAGGCTCTTGAAACAAGAGAAAATCTCTTTTGATCCAATATGACACACATCAATAGGACAGACGTGAGCTACCACCGGCAATTGCCTACGGCCTATGCTTGTAATGTCTGGAATGACTCCACCAGGTACTAACAGGGAGCCCCAGTATGCACACAGAGTGCACATTTGCTTTCTTCCTCTCTTTGGCAGCCGTGTCCCTAAGGGGCCCTAAAACGAGCTTAGCATCGGAGCTCCCAAATACTAATCATCCAACCTTATGTGACTGCCAGGATCTTTCAGGCTGAGAGGTTTCCTCCGAAATGGGAGAAGCGACTGCATGTAGATGAGTGACTGTTTAAGCCACAGACAGCACCTGGAACCTGTTTGTCAGACTAACTGGGCAGGCCTTACGTCCGGCCCCGTAGGAAGTTTTTCGCAGCCTGTCACGCCCCGAGGTGACCTAGACTACAGGTGACAGGACAGCCTTAGTTTGAGAAGTAAATGGGCAGGTCACTGGCCCCCTCAGACGTGCTGGACGCCAGTTAGATCCGCACGGCTGTTTCACAGCAGTGATGCCCATCCACTGCAGCTTCAAGCTGTGTAACCGAAGACATCAAAGCCGGAACTGAGAGCGAAGCGTCACCATCTCGGCTCGCATCCGCAAACAGCCATCATAGACCCCATCCATACTGAAGACTGTGGAAAACTACATTAGTGTAGACAAACAAGGAAAATCGACACGCGCTACGGAACCCTACTGCGGACACGGATGAAAACGCAAGAACTGTGTCCAACAAATGGGATTACCAAGCACAGATTCAAAAACTGAACTAACAAAGCACACAAGTGAGACAAAATAATTCGCTCCTGATTATAAACTTGTAATGTGTCATAAAAACAGTTTACTTTCAGACACAAACGGGAACGCGAGAACTGTGGCTATTACATATTAAATCTACGCACCGTCAGCTACGCTGCCTCAAGAAAAACACTGTTTCTAACTATAACACTTGTCTTGTGTTGGTAAACTTCTAGGATAAGATTACACAGCTAATTTAGTAGATTATGACAGCATTTCACATTCTTAAATTCGTTCAATAATTACGCGAATTACTGGAAATAAGGTTGTTGCAGGTTGAACAACTAAATCTCCTAAATAATAGAGGAAAGATTGGATGCCATATGTTTCTTGAGACAGAAAAAGTCATAATCGATACACACTGGTTTGATGCAGCTCTACATGCTACTCTATCCTGTGCAAGCTTCTTCATCTCCCAGTACTTACTGCAACCTACATCCTTCTGAATCTGCTTAGTGTATTCATCTCTTGGTCTCCCTCTGCGATTTTTACCCTCCACGCTGCACTTCAGTACTAAATTGGTGATCCCTTGATGCCTCAGAACAATTCCTACCAACCGATCCTTTCCTCTTGTCAAGCTGTGCCACAAACTCCTCTTCACCCCAATTATATTCAATACCTCCTCATTAGTTACGTGATCTACCCATCAAATCTTCAGCATTCTTCTGTGGCACCACATTTCGAAAGCTTCTATTCTCTTCTTGTCCAAACTATTTATCGTCCATGTTTCACTTCCATACATGGCTACACTCCATACAAATACTTTCAAAAACGACTTCCTGACACTTAAATATATACTCGATGTTAACAAGTTTCTCTTCTTCAGAAACGCTTTCTTTGCCATTGACAGTCTACATTTGATGTCCTCTCCACTTCGACCATCATCAGTTTTTTTGCTCCCCAAATAGCTAAACTCGTTTGTCTCATTTCCTAATCTAATTCCCTCAGCATCACCCGTCTTAATTCGACTACATTCCATTATCCTCGTTTTGCTTTTGTTGATGTTCATCTTATACCCTCCTTTCAACACAGTGTCCATTCCGTTCAACTGCTCTTCCAAGTTCTTTGCTGTCTCTGACAGAATTACAATGTCATCGGCGAACCTCAAACTTTTTATTTCTTCTCCATGGATTTTAACAGCTACTCCGAATTTTTATTTTGTTTCCTTTACTGCTTGCTGAATATTCAGATTGAATAACATTGGGGAGAGGCTACAACCCTGTCTCACTCCCTTCCCAATAGCTGCTTCCCTTTCATGTCCCTCGACTCTTATAACTGCATTCTGGTTTCTGTACAAGTTGTGAATAACCTTTAGCTCCCTGTATTTTACCCCTGCCATCTTTAGAATTTCAAAGAGAGAATTTCAGTCAACATTGTCAAAAGCTTTCTCTAACGCTAGAAACGTAGGTTTGCCTTTCCTTAATCTTTTTCTAAGATAAGTCGTAAGGTCAGTATTGCCTCACGTGTTCCAAAGTTTCTACGGAATCCAAACTGATCTTCCCCAAGGTCGGCTTCTACTAATTCTTCCATTCGTCTGTAATGAGTTCGCGTTAGTATTTTGCAGCTGTTGCTTATTAAATTGATTGTTCGGTAATTTTCACATCTGTCAACACCTACATTCTTTGGGATTGGAATTCGTATATTCTTCTTGAAGTCTGAGGGTATTTCGCCTGTCTCATACATCTTGCTCACCAGATGGTAGTGTTTTGTCAGGACTGGCTCTCCCAAGACCGTCAGTAGTTCTAATCGAATGTTGTCTACTCACGGCGCTTTGTTTCGACTCAGGTCTTCCAGTGCTCTGTCAAACTCTTCGCGCAGTATCGTATCTCCTATTTCATCGTCATCTACATTCTCTTCCATTTCTAGAATTTTTTCCTCAAGTACGTCGCCCTTGTATAGACCCTTTATATACTCCTTCGACCTTTCTGCTTTCCCTGCTTTGCTTAGAATTGGGTTTCCATCTGAGCTCTTCATATTCATACAAGTGGTTCTCTTTTCTCCAAAGGCCTCTTTAATTTTCCTCATGGCAGTATCTATCTTACCCCTAGTGAGATAAGCCTCTACATTCTTACATTTGTCCTCTAGCCATCCCTGCTTAGCCATTTTGCACTTCCTGTCGATCTCATTTTTAAGACGTTCGTATTCCTTTTTGCCTGCTTTATTTAGTGCATTTTTATATTTCGTCCTTTCATGAATTAAATTCAATATTTCTTCTGTTACCCAAGGATTTCTACTAGCCCTCGTCCTATTACCTACTTGTTCCTCTGCTGTCTTCTTCATTCCTCAGAGCTACCCATTCCTCTTCTACTGTATTTCCTTCCCCAATTCCTGTCAATTGTTCCCTTGTGCTCTCCTTGAAACTCTGTACAACCTCAGGTTCTTTCAGTTTATCCAGGTTCCATCTCCTTAAAGTGACACTTTATTGCAGTTTCTTCAGTTTTAATCTACAGGTCATAACCAATAGATTGTGGTCAGAGTCCACATCTGCCCCTGGATATGTCTTACAATTTAAAACCTGAAACTTCCTGGCGGATTAAATCTTTCCCTACTGTCGAATTCCAGTCACCCATGACTATTAAATTTTGGTCTCCCTTCACTACCTGAATAATTTCTTTTATCTCATCATACATTTCATCAATTTCTTCATCATCTGCAGAGCTAGTTGGCATATAAACTTGTACTACTGTAGTAGGCGTGGGCTTGGTGTCTATCTTGGCCACAATAATGCGTTCACTGTGATGTTTGTAGTAGCTCACCCGCACTCCTATTTTGCTATTCATTATTAAACCTACTCCTGCATCATCCCTATTTGATTTTATATTTATAACACTGTATTCACCTGACCAGAAGTCTTGTTCCTCCTGCCCCCTAACTTCACTAATTCCCACTATATCTAATTTAACCTATCCATTTCCCTTTTTAAGTTGTCTAACCCACCTGTCCGATTAAGGGATCTGACACTCCACGCTCCGATCCGCAGAACGCCTGATAACGACGTCGTCTTGAGTAGTCCCCGCCTGGAGATCCGAATAGGGGACTATTTTACCTCCGGAATATTTTACCCAAGAGGACACCATCATCATTTAACCATACAATAAAGCTGCATGCCCTCGGAAAAATGAAGGCTGCAGTTTTCCCTTGCTTTCAGCCGTTCACAGTACCAGCACAGCAAGGCCATTTTGGTTAGTGTTACAAGGCCAGATCAGTCAGTCCATCCAGACTGTTGCCCCTGCAACTACTGAAAAGGCTGCTGCCCCTCTTCAGGAATCACACGTTTGTCTGGCCTCTCAACAGATACCCCTCCATTGTGGTTGCACTTTTAGCGCACCTTTAGAAATGTCACACACTTTCATTAACGCATAATCACGTTTATCAATGGTGACATGTATCAAAAAATTCCCACTGCAAATTTTATGTAATGCCCAATATATATATATATATATCACGTTTATCGATGGTGACATGTATCAAAAAATTCCCACTGCAAATTTTATGTAATGCCTAATATATATATATATATATATATATATATATATATATATATAGAGAGAGAGAGAGAGAGAGAGAGAGAGAGAGAGAGAGAGAGAGAAAGAGAGAGAGAGAGAGAGAGAAGGGGTGGGGGAAGGGGAGGGAGGGAGGGAGAGAGAGAGAGGGTGTCCCATTTATCTTGTCCTTCCTAAGTAACTGTTTTCCAGATGCAAATTACAAAATGTTTCAAGCAACTATTCTTTAGCAGTCTGGGGGACATCATACAGCATGACTGGCTTCATTGTAGCTTTGATTTTTACAAAGATATGAACAGCGGTATGACTTTATTTAATGGCACCCTGTATTTTTTATTCGGTTATTGATTCACGCTCCGTAACACCTATCAACCATGCACTGAAACACAACGTTATTAAATGCATTACACAACATTGATTTTGAGACCGGGATGACAACTCCACCACTTACTGGAGTTGGAAAATTCGAAATATGTGATAACGTCTTATGGGAACAAACCGCTGAGGTCATCGGTGCCTAAACCTACAAACTACTTAATCTAACTTAAACTAAGTTACTCTACGGACAACACACATTCATACCCGAGCGAGGACTCGAATCTCCGGCGGGTGGAGACGCATGGACCGTGGCAAGTGGCCAAGACGGCGCGTCTACCCCTCCCGGCTGCTGGATTTGTCAGAAAACAAATGAAAACCAAGTAATAACATAACACAAAAATGACTTTAACTCTGCTGTACCATTGTCCAGGAGTAGAACATTCAAAGGTGCGCAAAGTGGCGACCCTGGACACCGATACGCTGGTGCACTCGTTGAATGAAAGAGTTATTTACCGCTTCCAGTGCTGCCTGCTGAAGAGAATTAAAAGCAAGCACAATACGTTCCTGCATGTCCTCTGGAGTTGTTGGAATATCTCGATAGACAACGTCTTAATGCATCCCCAAAGAAAAATTCCAGAGAATTTGAATGAGGAGACCTAGCACGCTGTTCCTCCTCGAGCAATCCATCTGGAAGGAAACTTTCGGTTCAGAACACGACGTGCATGCAAGGAATTATATGTTGGACATCCATCGTATTGATACCACATAAGCATTTTGGTTTTTAGCGGCACTTCATCCAGAAGAGGAGGAAGAATTAGACTGAGGAAGTTGGCATACGCCGTTCCGCTTAGACTACCATTGATGAAATAAGGGTCAATAATTGTAGTACAAAGCATCCCACAACAGTCGTTAACTCTCCATTGACGCTGATGTTCCATCTGTCTAAGCCATCGTGGGTTGTCCCTGGATCAATAATGCATGTTACTTGTATTTATCTCACCTTTTTTTTTATAGAAGGAACACTCACCTGTACATAGAACATTGAAGAAGAAGTTTGTAATGTCGAGGATTTGCTGCTGTGCCCACTGACCAGTATAAGATTCTGGAAATCATTCCCATGCAGTTCTTGATATAGGTATACATGTTAAGGGCGGGACCTGTGACGTGTAAGAATACGATGTACACTGGTTTTAGGAATGCCAATCTTGTGTTCACGCTGTCGTATGCTCACATGTGGATTCATAGCGACGGAAGCGAGAACAGTAACTTCGGCAGCTTCGTCTGTGCGAGTACTGGGACGATTGCGTTGTCGTGAGTGGAAACTTCCCGTTTCCTGAAGCGTCAAAACAAGACGAGAAAACATCCGTCGGGAAGGTGGGTTCTTGTCAGGATATCGCTCTCTGTACAGTTCCGCTGACTGTAGCATTTCGCCTACTTTCAACAACAACAACAATAAAAGAAACGTTATGTCGATGCTGTTTGCATGACGAACAGCCTTTACTGTATGCCTATTCTACAGAACACTATTTAAAAATACTACTAAATGTAACCGTACATAAGAAAACAGTATTGCAATTCCTGTTCTACTAACTTAAATTCCCCAAAGATGAGTAACATTTCTACCTTTTCTTCGTTGGTGTACACTCTACTCCTTTAACTCTTCAACTGACGATGGTTGACGGAAAGACGGGTGTGTATTCTACTTAGGTTTCATTTTTCCTCTGTCAACGTCAGCACGTGGATGTATCCATTACCCCATGTACATGCACTAAGCTCTGGGTCCGTCAACGTCAGTGTAGTTTTATGTTATTAATAACGTTGTGTTTCAGCGAATGGTACACTGTGATACATTTTTCAATAGGTCTTTAGGAGAGTAAATGAATTACCTAATAAAACATATAGGGTGCCATTTTAAAAAGTCATACTACAGTTCATATCTTTGTAAAAAACAAGCTGCAACGAAGGCAATCATGGTGATTGATGTCCCCCTGACTGCTAAAGAACATTTGCATGAAACATTTTGCAATTTGCACCTGGACAGACAGTTATTTAGGGTGGTCAAGATAAATGGGGAACCCTATATATATTGCAGGAAATTATCATTAGGAATTTTTTGATACATATCACCACTGATGACATTACACTTACTAGTATTACGCCAAGTGCCTAGGATGAGACAGGAGTGTATGGCTTCTAGGGAGACAATCACGGCTTGAGGTAACAACGTACTGACACGAAATGAAATATAAGTTCGCACTCTGGAATAGCTGTAGAAGAGTAGTGAAGTGAGTCCCCTTCATAACTTTCTTCTAGCGTGATCCTTCTCCCTCTTGCTGTCCGTTGCTCCCTTCTGCCTTCCTTATCCAGCCCTTGTTCTTCTTCGGAAGCGTTCCCCGCTCGGTCAGCCGTAACTCAGCTTCGTGAACAGCTTGCATAAATCTCCGCGCAGATGGCAGCACCAAGAGTGAAACTTTTATTGCGGCCCTGGCGGCAGGATCGCCTCAGACTTACACGTAAATCTCTGCTCCTCTCGTACACGCGCATCTGTTGTTTTGGAGTTCGCCGCCGAGATAAACATAGGTCTGGTAGAAGTTGTAAGCGAAATAAATCGGCTGTTATCTTCTTGTCACTGTATTGTTTCATTGGAAGTCGTATCAGTGTGTTGCTTCACTCCTACCACATTTCACACAGACTGAACATAACTCCACCGACAAACGTTTGATGGCTGTCCAAGGATATTTCTTAGGTATTTTGGCATGAGGGACCCCTTGTCTCCTGTGTCTCGTTACAGAGTGAGAATATAACTGTGATGCACTCTGTTTCTTACTGCAATTACGTTCGTTTCAGTGAATATACCTCCGTAACAATATAGTAATACACTGCCTGACGACTAATGCGAAGCTCACCAAAGGAAAGGAGGAAACAAAATGAAACTTTACTTAATGAAAGAGTGTGGGGTGTTACTGTAGCAATTACTAAATGTGCAAAGAAGTTGGCAGCATGAGCCCATTTATCAGTTCTAGTTTGCACCATTCTGGTGAGGATGTGCTCAGTAATACCGCTAGGACACATGTCATAAGGCTGTTGTATCTTATCGGAGCAGGATTAAAATACAGGGATCGAAAGGCTATTTACAATTTTTACAGAAACCAGATGGCAGTTATAAGAGTCGGGGGACATGAAAGGGAAGCAGTGGTTGGGAAGGGACTGAGAAAGGCTTGTAGTGTAGCCTCTCCCCGATGTTATTCAATCTGTATATTGAGCAAGCAGTAACAGAAACAAAAGAAAAATTCGGAGTAGGTATTAAAATCCATGGAGAAGAAATAAAATCTTTAAGGTTCACCGATGACATTGTAATTCTGTCAGAGACAGCAAAGGTCTTGGAAGAGCAGTTGAACGGAATGGACAGTGTCTTGAAAGCAGGATATAAGATGAACATCAACAAAAGCAAAACGAGGATAATGGAATGTAGTCGAGTTATGCTGAGGGAATTAGGAAATGAGACACTTAAAGTAGTAAAGGAGTTTTGCTATTTGGGAGCAAAATAACTGATGATGGTCGAAGTAGAGAGGATATAAAATGTAGACTGGCAATGGCTAGGAAAGCGTTTCTGAAGAAGAGGAATTTGTTAACATCGAGTATAGATTTAAGTGTCAGAAAGTCGTTTCTGAAAGTATTTGTATGCAGTGTAGGCATGTATGGAGGTGAAACATGGACGATAAATAGTTTGGACTAGAAGAGAATAGAAGCTTTTGAAATGTGGTGCTACAGAAGAATGCTGAAGATTAGATGGGTAGATCACATAACTAATGAGGGGTATTGAATAGAATAGGGGAGAAGAGGAGTTTATGTCACAACTTGACAAGAAGAAGAGGAGTTTATGGCACAATTTGATAAGAGGAAGAGACCGGTTGGAAGGACATGTTCTGAGGCACCAGGGGATCACAAATATAGCATTGGAGGGCAGCGTGGAGGGTAAAAATCGTAGAGGGAGGCCAAGAGATGAATACACTAAGCAGATTCAGAAGGATGTAGGTTGCAGTAAGTACTGAGAGATGAAGAAGCTTGCACAGGATAGAGTAGCATGTAGAGCTTCATCAAACCAGTGTCAGGACTGAAGACCACAACAACAACAATATCTTCTCGTGTGGCAAGCTAGTCAGCAAATGCTACAATTCATTTTTGATATAATTTTAAACATGTTGAGCACCACAGCTGACAGAAATGTTGATGATTAATGAATAGCACCACACTTATATCATTAGGTGCTTATTGTGTTGCGATCGATTTCGTTAGTAGAACAGCTTGCCTACGCTTAAATGGAAAATACGCTGAAACTACAGCATTTTAACGATGTCAATAGTATTACACTGGTAACAATCATTTACTAAATTGTCACCTAGTTGTCATGACACACATGATCTGGTTGCCGTAAATCACTTTATACACAAAATCAAAAAATACCGATAGTAAAGATGTTTTCGACCACACAGAGGAAGTAAAGAGTGAGGACACGGCATGCTGCGTACAGTGAAATGTCGAGAAAGGCTGCTCCGTGACAAAAGGTAGACCTGTAAACATAGTATTTGTCTGCTGTCGAGTGCGATAAATTCTGGCAGTTTATGTTCCACACAAGTTCTGTCGACAACAGATGTGGGGATCCTGCTGGCCACAGCAATGCTACATCACAGCAAAACTTCAGTATTTGGAAAATATCTCCTCCCAGAGAGTTCATAGACACATGCGTGATGCGTGGACGAACATTGTCCTGCTGAAATATATCACCAAGACGTGGTCGTATGAGAGGTAAAACTGGAGGACTAGAGGTGGGTTGTTTGTGAACGATGGGGTCAAAAGGAACAGTTCACTAAAGTGAACAAAAAGACCAAGTGACAACCTCTAAGGCACTGTCAGTCACCGTAGACGTCGGTCTCGTTTCCAAGAAAGTCGTTCACGGTTCACTTCAGCCAGCCACGTTCCCCTACCGGTCTCGCTAGATGGTCTGTTTTGACAGTTCCTCGTTACTGTCTCTGTCTCGCTCGGAGGGTTTCCTTTCTTTTTGTGTGGCCACTCGTTCCACTCAAATTTTTTATAGTTACATAACTTAAATAAAAATTAAGTACTACATGATACATTTCATTTTTAGATCCAAACGATCACTGTGTGAGCTATTTATTTCTCACAGCTTCTCCTTGAACTGCGGCAACGTCCAATCATCAGTATAATAATCTCTTATATTACCAGCCCTAAGGGCTTAACTGAAGCGCACGAACAGTATTTCTTCAATTTTGCTCTTGAACTAATTGCCCTTACATTTTCTGCTATACAGTGTGTCTCAGAAGTGTTGCGATACACTTCGAGTTGCTATGAAGGTTATCTTGAGGAAAAAATCAAAGATAGGAATCCATGTCCGGAAACATCAAACGACGCTACAGAACTTCGAATTATCAAGTGCTGGCGCCTGTCACTCGGCCATCATTTCGGCAGTAAACGTGACTTTTTATGCTGACGGACCATAGGCAGAAAGTCTCGGAATGTTCGTTATTCAGTGGTCGTGACATCACCATGGTCGCTATTGGAGAAGATGTAGCCAGTTGCTACGTAGGCAGGCTGTGTCTCCTACGAATGTGATGCACTGTTGCCTTGATCAATGTCAGTTTTGGCCATGCGTTTCCACCTGCAGTTCATTTTTCTCCTGTAACTATCACCCCATTTTTTTCGTTATACGGAAGAAAAATAAACTGCAGGTGGAAACCTGTATGAAAAACCGTCACCCATCAAGGCAGCAGAGCATCATATTCATAGGAGACAAGGTCTGTCTGTGCCGCTCGTAGCTCCATTTTCTCCATGCTGATCTTGGCAATCAGCTGCACAATCACTGAATAATAAGCACCACTGCGAGATGTTCCACCTATGGTCCATCAGCGTAAAGGTACGTTCGATACTGAAGGGGTGATCTAGTGGCAGCAACGGCATCTATAATTTCGCAGCCTTGTAGCATTGTTCGACTATGTTACTGTACACGGGTTTGTATCCTCGATATGTGCCTCAAGACACACTCTACAGTACCTCGACAATTGTTGAAAATTTCAGGGACACCCTGTATTTAAGAAATGCTCGTTAAATACATTTGCCACCTATGACTCATTATTTATAGCCGTTTCATTCAGCTGAACAGTGACGTTATCCACTTCTAAGGCCGATTTTTCTATTTCACTATATTCCAGACCGCCTTAAGACTGTTTTCGTAATTACTGATTTCGGACATTATGTACAAGTTTTTCTAGTAACTTTTCCTAACAGTTTTGAGAAGTTTTTGCAGGGCGCAACTAATACAGGATGTCTACTTGTTCTTGCCAACAGTTACAATTTACATTTCCTTTCACAAGATACTACAATCCTCATAGTGTCCCATGGTTTCGTACATAGTTGGCTGTTTGGACGATTTGAGGGAAGGGGCCAAACAGTGAGGTCATCGGTCCCACCGGATGATGGGAAGGGAAATCGGACGTGCCCTCTCAAGGGAACCATCTCGGCATTTGCCTGAAGCGATTTAGGGACATCACGGAAAACTTGAATCACGATGGCCGGACGCGGTTTGAACCATCGTCCTCCCGAATGCGAGTCCAGTGTGCTAGCCACAACGCCACCTTGCTCGGTGTTTCTTACATGTCTGTTTATTGCCCTTTCCCTTTCTGATAAGTTCATGCTGGAAGCTGTTTTCAAATAATGTGATGAATTTTTCTTGGACCTGACTAAATTTCATGTTAGGATTTGATTCAATATAAATTTCAAATCATTATTTACTATACCTTGTTGTTGTTTTGGTCTTTAGTCCTGAGACTGGTTTGATGCAGCTCACCATGCTACTCCATCCTGTGCAAGCTTCTTCATCTCCCAGTACTTACTGCAGCCTGCTTAGTGTATTCATCTCTTGGTCTCCCTCTAGATTTTTACCCTCCACGCTGCCCTCCTGTACTAGATTGGTGATCGCTTGATGCCTCAGAACAAGTCCTACCAACCGATCCTTCCCTCTTGTCAAGTTGTGCCACAAAGTCCTCTTCACCCCAATTCTATTCAGTATCACCTCATTAGTTATGTGATCCACCCATCTAATCTTCATCATTCTTCTGTAGCACCGCATTTCGAAAGCTTCTACTCTGTTCTTGTCTAAACTATTTATCATCCACGTTTCACTTCCTTACAAATACTTTCAGAAATAACTTCCTGACATTTCAATCTATACTCGATGTTAACAAACTTCTCTTCTTCACAAACGCTTTCCTTGCCATTGCCAGTATACATTTTATATCCTCTCTACTTCGACCATCATCAGTTATTTTGCTGCCAAAATAGCAAAACTCCTTGGTCTCATTTTCTAATCTAATTCCCTCAGCATCACCCGTCTTAATTCGACTACATCCCATTGTCCCCATTTTGCTTTCGATGATGTTCACTTTATACCCTCCTTTCAAGACACTGTCCATTCCGTTCAACTGCTCTTCCAAGTCCTTTGCTGTCTCTGACAGAATTGCAATGTCTTCGTCGAACCTCAAACTTTTTATTTCTTCTCCATGGATTTTAACAGCTACTCCGAATTTTTCTTTTGTTTCCTTTACTGCTTGCTGAATATACAGATTGAATAACATTGGGGAGAGGCTACAACTCTGTCTCACTACCTTCCCATGCACTGCTTCCCTTTGATGGCCCTCGACTCTTGTACTTCCCATCTGCTTTCTGTAAAAATGGTAAATAGCTTTCGCTCCCTGTATGTTACCCATGCCACTTTCAAAATTTGAAAGAGAGTATTCCAGTCAACATTGTCAAAAGCTTTCTCTAAGTCTACAAATGCTAGAAACGTAGATTTGCTTTTTTTTAATCGTTCTTCTGAGATAAGTCGTAGGCTCAGTATTGTCTCACGTGTTCCAACATTTCTACGGAATCCAAACTGATCTTCCCCAGGATCGGCTTCTATCAGTTTTTCCATTCATCTGTAAGGAATTCGCGTTAGTATTTTGCAGCTGTGACTTATTAAACTGGTAGTTCGGTAATTTAAACATCTGCCAACACCTGCTTCTTTGGGGTTGGAATTATTATGTTCTTCTTGAAGTCTGACTGAATTTTGCCTGTCTCATACATCTTGCTCATTAGGTGGTAGAGTTTTGTCAGGACTGGCTCTTTCAAGGCCTTCAGTAGTTCTAATGGAATGCTATCTACTCCCCGGGCTTTGTTTCGACTTAGGTCTTTCAGTGCTCTGTCAAACTCTTCACGCAGTATCATATCTCGCATTTCATCTTCATCTACCTCGTCTTCGATTTTCATAACATTGTCCTCAAGAACATCGCACCTGTATAGACCCCCTATATACTCATTCCACCTTTCTGCTTTCCCTTCTTTACTTAGAACTGGGTTTCCATCTGAGCTCTTGATACTCATGCAGTGGCTGAATTATCATAATAGGCCATACATACAGCAAATTATTAGTATCAGAATAAGTACGAAAATAAAAAGGAATCTTCTCTAACAAGGATTACACGTATAGAAGCTCGTAACGTTGTTAGGATCTGATTCGAGTCGCTAGTGGACGAAACGCAATCTGTTGTGCCGGGAATTATTTCAGTAACAATGTTACAAGATTTATTCTCAGATTTGCATGCCTGCTACAAAGTCATCCCTTCTCTGAGTAACGTTCTGATGGAGGTTACAGATAAAGATCCTCGAGGGCGATGGCACGGTGCAAAGCAGCTTGCTTTATGGAGAGCAGGTGGGGGGGGGGGGGGGGTGTACTGTAGGAGCGTATAGCCAGAGAATAAACGCGCGAAGCGGGGAGGTGAAGGAATGCCCAAACACAGCGCTGGGGAACCGAGACGGACGGAATACGTGCTGACTTCTCAGCTCGCCCGCTTGCTGCCGGCGGCCTCTTCCCACGCACCATATCGTGCGCCGATTGCGGTCAGAAGCGGCCACCAGAGCGTGCTGGCGTCGCGAACGTGGCACCGCGTGGTGTGGTCGGGTAATTGCGTCCGACTGTGGTCCCGACCCGCACGCACAAAGGCGGGGCACGCACGGCTCGTCCAGAGATAAGTACCGTTACTATCTGCGGCCAGAGACTCTAAATAAAGTAGCCAACCGCACACGGCGTTCTGCGCCACTCGGTAGGTAGGGGAATGCCCGCGGCAGAAAGGGAAAAAGAGGGGGGGAAAGTGCCAGTTGCGTGTGTGCGGGTGTGCGCGTCGGCAGGGATGGGTCGCCTGCCGCTATCAGTGCTAGCAGCGCACAAAGGGAAAAAGCGCAGCCACTGAAGGGTGGTGCGCGGGGGGGAAAGAGCTGAGGGGCAGACGCGATGAGAGCGTCATGGGGCAAAGGGCGGCGGCCCGCGCATCGGCGCACCCTTCGCTTTGTGTTTTTTTAGTTCAGCGGCGTCTGCCTTCTTTGCTCACAAGCGACATTGCTCCGGGAGAAAGAGGGAGGGGGGGGGGGGGGGAGGTGGATGGCAGCCAACCCCAAAAGAAATAACGAGCCACCCGAGTTACCCTCCTCGGCGAAGCCGCCAATTCTCCCTGCTCCAAACCCGCTCCCTGTGGATTCTCTGGCTAATAAGATGTGCTGCGAATCTCGTGCCGCAAGACAGCAGGCAGTGCCGCCACTCAGTGCAAAAACAAACTCTACTTACACCGTGAGTACTGCAGCGTAGCGCCAGTCTACATAAGTTCCCAGATGCCGTGGGAATGCGCTGACGCAAAATGAAGAACGTTACTACATTACCACCTTCACCTACTGTCAGCAAACTGATACTCTCTGATACTCTCCTGTCTACTATACTTTTTCACTTCTACATAATTTCTTCCAAGGGAGCTTGGAAGCAAAACTCTAATTTTTTTGTATTTATAAAACCAAGTCCCGTATTGTTTTTCACATATTTCTGCTCAAAATCATTCACAATTTATATGTGTATGACTCTTGAAAATACTTTATTTTTAATTTTATCGCATTACTTTCTTTACAAGTAGTAAAGGAGTTTTGCTATTTGGACAGCAAAATAACTGATGATGGCCGAAGTAGAGAGGGTATAAAATGTAGACTGGCAGTGGCAAGGAAAGCGTTTCTGAAGAAGAGAAATTTGTTAACATCGAGTATTGATTTAAGTGTTAGAGAAGTCGTTTCTGAAGGTATTTGTACTGAGTGTAGCCATGTATGGAAGTGAAACGTAGACGATAAATAGCTTAGACAAGAAGAGAATAGAAGCTTTCGAAATGTGGTGCTAGAGAAAAATGCTGAAGATTAGATGGTTGGATCACATAACTAATGAGGAGGTATTGAACAGAATTGAGGAGGAGTTTGTGGTGCAACTTGACTAGAAGATGGGATCGGTTGGTAGGACATTTTGTGAGGCATTAAGGGATCACCAATTTAGTATTGGAGGGCAGCGTGGAGGGTGAAAATCGGAGAGAGAGAACAAGAGATGAATACACTAAACAGTTTCAGAAGGATGTAGAATACAGTAGGTACTGGAAGATAAGAAAAGCTTGCACAGGATAGAGCAGCATGGAGAGCTGCACCCAACCAGTCTCAGAACTGAAGACCACAACAACAACAACAAGAACAACGCCTAATCTTAAACATTAAGAAAAAAATAAGATTGCTTTTTTTCCACTGGCAGAGCGTTACTCTCTGGTCCAGTAGAATAAAAAGATGCTGTGTTCAGAGAAGTGAATACCTTCATTACAAAGCATCAATAATTTGTTAGACTCGTTTTCGCGTTGGTCCTATCGGAAGATATACTGAAGCGCTTTGGCGCAGGTTTACCTTAGAGAAGTTGAAAAACCGTAGGCCTAAGCTTGTTGTGAATCTCTTCTATACGTTAGACAGCAGCCCTCTCAGTCCACTGTCTGCTCTAAGATGAGTAAGCAGATTCAGAAGGATGTAGGTTGCAGTAGGTACTGGGAGATGAAGAAGCTGGGCCAGGATAGAGCAGCACATAGAGCTGCATCAAACCAGTTTCGGGACTAAAGACCACAACAACAACTTTCATATCGCTGAAACTACCCATTTTTGGACACATATGTCTCTATAAAATTGAGATGAACATGAATGTCTTTCCTGTAAAGTATTTTGGGACTTAATTGTTTTTTAAACTCATTGCATAAGGTTAAGTTTAATTTGTTTCGGATAATATTAGTTCAAACCTCCGAAAGTACTCGACATGCGGCGATTTTCACCAATTGAGCGTACTAGACTAGCATTTGGGAGGACAACGGTTCAAATTCGCGTCCGGCCATCCTAATTTAGGTCTTCTGTGAGTTCCCTAAATCGCTTCAGGCAAATTCCAGGACGGTTCCTTTGGAAGGGACAGCCGACTTCCTTCTCTATCGTTCCCTATTCTGGTGGGACCGATGACCTCACGCTGTTTGGTCTTCACCTCCCCTCTCCCCCCTCCCCGAATCAATCGATCGATAGAAGATATGCAGTGTTGACTCCCCTGCTGTTTACGGTATGTCAGCCGCTTGGCTTTGTTACGTATGAAAACATAAGCAAACTCTGCGCATCCCTAATTGTCAGATGGCAAGCCACAGAGGAGTCGATTGCCTTATAAAACTGTAAACGAACGTCAGTTGCATTGTGGAAGGGCTGTTAGGAATAAGAGATATAAGAGACACGTTTCAGAAGGTATGAAGAAAGCACATACTTCCACTATCGCTAAAATGACAGGAAACCAATTTATTTCCTTTTCCCCCCTGACATGAATCATCACGTAAATTCCGAAATGTTGAAGTTTCAAGAGCATATTTCTGACACTATAATTCTATTACCTAAGTTAGTATGGAAGTGATGAAGTTAATTTGTAGGGACCTAGCTCAATCAGGCCTCCTCTGAAAGTGTCTACATAGACGCAGTCGGAATCCCAACGAGTCATTAAATAATATGAATTAGACATGAGTGCCCAGAAACACCTTTGCGACATTAAATACCCTGATATCTGGAGTCAGTGATGCTGTGTTATAATTTACTGATGGGAACATGAGAAGAATGAAAATGATAATGCATCTCAGCACGCATTCAGGCTGGAAAGGAACTAGAACGTTTGAATAAAAAAAAGTGGAAGCTTTTAGGCTGACTGTGTTTCTGGGTGATTTTGTACCTTCGTTTAAAAATATGAGGGCTTTCTTTTTTATTTTCAGCTCTAAATTCAGTTCTCTCAGTAAATGGTCCTGTATCCGAAAAACTACTAGTGGTAGCTACATGAAACTTCGTGAAGTGCGTTATTGTAGCTTATTACACCCACTGAACCTCATTCATGACACTAGATTGTGTATGTATTATGTCGAAAATTGAATGTACAAATATTTAATGTATAAAACTGCATGTTTTTAATGAAGAAGTATCTTTCGTTCTTTTGGATTTGATTAGGTAATTTTGCTTTAGCGAACGTGAATAAAATGGATATGTTACCCGAGAGAGCTAGAATGCTATTTTCATTAGTTCCAAAGATATAGATACATAAACTTGGCTCATTTAATACTGGTAAAACTCCCCCTGTAGTTCTTCAGCCCAGTATCGGACTACGTCAAGGGCTTCGTTCTTGCCAAGTTACAGGTCATCGAGAGGAAGTCCCATGAGGCAGATAGGATACAAGAGACGATTCTCTATGTCCTTGACTAAACCGCAGTCGTTTTTGCAGTCTGTTTCGTCTCTGGGGCCATATTTAACTAGATTTTTTATGACTGCCGCTACAAGCGTTCTCATACGATCCAGTAATCTCCAAATCGATGTACTGTCGCGCATCTCTAGTGAGGCAGGGTAGTCCTTCGTGGGCTCATTTGGCGCTTATCCAAAATATGTTTCCATTATTCTGGATGCTGATGTGCAGTTCTTCGGGATTCAGGGTCTAAGAATCTGGCCGGTTTGTACAGTATAGCTTCCCAAATGGTGTGAGGTTATGCACTCTTTTGCTGGTATCATTTAAACTTCTATTGACTTCTTTGACATGTGCGTACCTGTATGTTGCTGCGTATGCATACCCCGAGGTGGAAAGCAAAGTGGTTGTGCACTAATTCTTAAAAAAGTTATTCGGGCTCCAGATTTACTATTCTTTAGTTTCCTCAAGATGTTGTTACTGGCATCAGCCTTTTAGTGGGTTTCCTCGTAGTGATATCTGTGTGGAAACGATATGCTTAGCACAACACCCAGGCGTGTTGGGGCGTTCGTCTGTTACAGGTTTCTACCATTGCCGATGACGTTCAGCATTCTGTTTGTCTGTGACATGTGATTATAAATATTACTCTTTTACATGTGCTTATTTTCGGCACAAAGTTGTACATGATGTATTTGGGGTAAAAGAGCAAAGGCTTATAGCACTGTTGAGTGCGAGGCCCAGAAGGACATGTTCAGCTGACGAGTTGGAAAGGCTTTTCTGCCATTCGAGCACCGTAGCGCCTTTTTTTTCAACGTCTTATACTTCCTTTTCTCTTTGCCTAATACTGTCTTCGAGTTCCTTTCCTTTATGTAGTTCGTATACTGCTTCCAACCTTCCGTATTTCCTTTTTTGCTTAGTACTTGCTTGACATTTAGTCACTACATATTTATAAAGCTTCTAGTGTTAAAGATTTTGGTATTCAAACAAATTTAATCAAATATAATAATAGTAATGATGGTAATGTCTGGCAATGTTTGCTGACAAAATAAAGAATGCAGTCTATGACACTAGATTGCGTACTCACGGCAGTTTTGCTTTGCCGTTTATGGTACGACTTGGAAAGAGAGAATAATTAATGTATGATCGCCGATGCGTCGGTTCTCGATTGTGTTCAGGAGAAGTAACGTTTGATTACGCGAAGCTGGTTTCGTGATTGACCTTTAACCCGGATTGCCTTCACGCAGTCAGAATCTTCGATGAGAATACCTAAGGGAATTGTTTGAACAATAAAAAATTGGAAATGAATCCAAAACAGTGAAATTTTCTAAAAAGTTATCAGATTGGAAATTGAACACATTAATATCCTCCTGAATACAATCGACCTAACGCGATGAAAAGCGAACCTGTAACAAAGCTTACATAAATTAAAAAATCGTGGTGAGTTTAAAAAAAGAATAAGCGGATATTTTCTGTAACGTGAGGCATCAATATATTCTCAAAGAACAAAGGCGTTAAACTAATAGACATTAACAAATATACAATGAATACAAAACTTACTTTTTATGTTTCTCTCATACATGGAGCAGTTCAACAATCGCTGCTTTTGTCAGTCCGAGATTTCTTAAAAATGAAACGTTCTGGCGTGCGCATAAGTACATTTTAGCGCCACACGGTTTACCGAAGCGTTTTTCTTGGTGATTTACATGGTTTTTGACACTAAATAAAATACAACTTGTGGCGGTGCTACACAACACGCCTTAACAAGTCGGCGACCAAATGTAAAAAGGTAATGAAGTCTCTAGAACATTTCTTAACAAATGATGTATTGCCCTTTCAAGTATTTCGCAGCCTATTGCTATCGAGTGCTGTGGCAATGATTTAAATACCTGCGCCCAGTGGGTCGTAGTGTTTATTTGAAATATTTTAACGCTGGACGCACTTCTTGGTGTAGGCGCACATTAAAAAGTATTTCGTCTCTTTACACATGCACTGTGATGATCAATATATTTACGAACTACAGCCCGATGGCTGTTCCTTTCTTTTATGACACATATCTAATTTGCAAAGTATCTGTAATCCTATAACATTACAAGCTGTTTCTGTTCTATTCAGATTTTCAATGTACTTTTGGCGACATGTGTAAAAAGGTTCAGGGGTTGGGAGGTGCTGCATCCCACTGCTGATGACAATGCACAGGTTGGTCGAGCAGTCAGGACCTATTCGGCGGGTGTTCAGCTCTGATTTTAAATGAGATAACATGACATTATGTAAGATAACGAGAATATATTTCAATGTACTTGATACACGTGGCGCGCCTAGGGTAGGAAGTTACTAGGACGTCAAACAATTAAGATCTGTTGGTGGCAGGTCTCACGGGGCGCTGGGCCAGAGGCTCTACCACACAAGAAAGATGTGTGTTCCAGCCGTGGTCTGGATCACAAGAGAGAGAACCATCCAGCGTCCATAATTGGCATATGGCTTAGTGAGTCTCTTATTAGCCGCTTTAACTGGGCAGAGCTGCCTCAGTTCTGAAAGGCAGGTAACTTGTGTCAAGCAGGTACAGTCGAAGTTTCTCTTGGAGACAAATTAAGCTTTGATTGTAGTCTTTGAAACAACATTTTTAAAGCAATTCCTTAAATAATACATTCACTGGTTGACACGCTGTACAGATGTATGTGGCCCTAGTAATCCCTCTTTCAAATTCTTTCCATATAAACTGTAGCTATCTCTGCTTCGCTGTTTTGCATTTTCATTCAGTCGCACTTTCCTAGACGCCTGTATTACATTTCGACTACACCATTTATATATATATATATATATATATATATATATATATATATATATATATATATATATATATATATATATATATTATCCAAGTGTTTCTGGAGGTCTTCATTTTTCTGCTTGCAGATTCTCCAATGTCTCCTTTCATTGTATTCCTTTATCCTGTTGCAGGCAATTTTTGGAAAACGCTTGTTTCGAAACACTGGATAACCATGGTTCTTCAGTTTCCAACTCCTTAATTTCCTTTTTTGGATTGATTTCTTTTATTCGATAGTACATAGGCAACCGATTACTGTAAAAGTTGACATTTTGATTTTGATTTTGCAGTCAAAAATTTCTAAATCGCTATCTTACCTTTACATAATCTAGCTGAGATCTTTTGTTGTTTCTCCTAGTAGTTCTATTCCACAAATACAGCCATTTATAATCGTTTAAGCCTAGTTTTTCCAATGATTAAATTGTGCTCTGTGTGAAGTTGTACTGAAAAGCATCCTCTTTCACGTTCTCGCTTCCCGAGCACGGGGCCCCGGTTACAATCCCGATGGAGTCAGAGATTTTCACGTGCCTCGAGATTAGTGAGTGTTTGTGTTGTCCTCATCATTTCATCATCATACATGAAAGTGGCAAGATTGGAGTGAGCAAAGGTTGGGAATTTGTACGGACGATGATGACCGCGCATTTCAGCGCCTCACATCATCATCATCATCCTCTTTCACTCATTCCCCCTAGGTGACGTTATACTATTTTTCTTCCTGTTGACTTTGGTACTATTGTATTCCAGTGCCCCAGCACAATTAAATTTTCTTTTCCCTTAACGATCCGAATAAATTATTTTACCTCACCATACATTCTTTCGATCTTTTCATCACTGGAGGAGCTACCACGTACATAAACGTTCTGTACCATGCTAGGAGTTGGCTTTGTGTCTGCCTTGGCTATAAATACGTATTCACTCCCCAGTGTTTCGTTGCTCACCGTATTCCTATTTTCTTATTTATTTCAGCATTTAATTCTGTGTTGATAATCCTGTAGTCATGGGAACAGGTCCTATTATTCGTGATGCCGCTGTGATTCCCACTATATCTAACGTTATCCTATTTACTCCTCTGTTCGAATTCTCTATCCCACATACACGCCTACGGCTTTAAACTTTCCTCGTTCCTACTCACAGAACGCAAGTTTTGTTCTTTGTGAAGTCAGTATCCTCCTACGTAATCCTCAGACAGAGGCCCGAATGGGAGACTACATTAACCCCAGAATATTTGACCCTGGAAGATGTCATCAAGCCATAAAACTGAACCCCCAGGGGGTCCACAACTCTTTTGTGGATACGTGCATGGCGAGCACGGGGCTCCGAGCCATTGCAGCCTTCTTTCTCTTCAGGGCAGCATTTCCTTTCCCTCCCCTCCTTTCCCCTCTTTGCTCCTTTCCCCTCGCTCTCTCCCCTCCCTCTCTTGGTGTCCTTGCTTATGTTGGCCTGCGGTATCCTCCTGGTTCTGTTGGTTTTACAATTCGGCTTTGTTGCATAATCATCTCCTCCTTTTGGCATTCCTTGGTCCCCCTCTGGGGTTTGGCCTCCATTACAAAATTTCTCCTCCGTAGTGTGAGCCATTTGGGGAAGAGCACCTTACCTACTGTCTCTGACATGTCCCCTCCTAGTACATTCCACCTTCTCTTTCACGTCGTTGTCTGATACTGGGGTGCATACCCAGCACGGTAGCCAGCCCATGTGGTGGGGTCGCTATGTACCGTTTTGGTTGAGCCCCCTGAACACACAGGGATCACACTTCTCATACCTGAGCTGTGGCCTCCTCATGCATGCCTTGGAGTGGTTGCTCGTCATCCTGGAGCATTGGATCTCCCGGCAATGGGCCTCGTGCCAGACGGCCCTTGCTGTGGCTGGGTGGCGCCCGTGAGGTGAGCCCCTGATAGGAGTGGGTGGTATCAGGGTGGACGCTGTGCAAATGAAACGCACACAGGTCCAGAGCTCTGGCTGTTCTTCTGCGGCCGCCTCTCTGCGTGGAACTGATTCCTCAAGTGCTGCTTCTCTTGCCCCTTCGGCCTTCCCTTCCATGGCTACTCCCTGGGAAGAGGGTCAGGCCCGTCGGCTAGGGGCGAAACCTTTCCCCCGTTATCTAGTTTTCACTAGGACTGATGGAGATACTTTCACCAATACCAAACCTTTATTCGTTGTACAGCACATTGAAGACAAGTTTGGTGAAGTGGACTCCCTGAGCAAGATGCTGTCGGGTTCGTTGCTGATAAAAACTGCTTCAGCTGCCCAATCTGCGGCCCTTCGTGTCTGTACCCATCTTGGCATAATTCCTGTGTCTACTACCCCCCATCAGTCTCTATATATGGTGCAAGGTGTGATTTTTCAAAGGGACCTCATTCTTCAAACTGATGAGGAACTGTGGGACAATTCGGATGGCGAGGTGTTCACTTTGTTCAGCGTGTTCAGAAGGGTCCTAAAGACAATCATATTGATACTGGTGCCTTTATCCTGGCCTTTGAAGGGGATACCCTCCCTGAGAAAGTTAAGATTATGGTCTATCGATGTGATGTGAAGCCGTACATCTCACCTCCTATGAGGTGTTTTAAGTGCTTGCGTTTTGGACACATGTCTTCCCGCTGTTCACAGGCACCTCTCTGTGGTGACTATGGACGTCCACTCCATGAGGGGAGTCCCTGTATTCCCCCTCTTGTGTGAGTAAATTGCCATGGTAGTCATTCTCCACGTTCGCCAGATTGCCCAGTATATAAGAAGGAAAAGAAGATACAGGAATATAAGTCCCTCAATCGTTTTACCTACACAGAGGCCCGTAAGAAATATACACGACTTCACCCTGTGTCCATGACATCTAGTTCGCCTTGGTTACATCTTCACCCCTTCCTCACCCTTCCTTACCACCATCCCAGACCCCTCTACTCCCCCCTTCCCTTGCGGCTCCCATACCTTCTCCTCTGGGCATTGCTCCCCCTCCCAAGCCGGAGAAGTGTCCCACTCCTTCGGCGTCTGACAGTCAAGGGCGCCTCTCCCAGGATGCCCCTTCCTGGCACTTTCCAGGCCAAAGGTCTGCTGCCGCGCGACGACGGCGAGAGCCACGGTCTGTCGGCCCCAGGTCGCCCGGTCACTTTCTGTTCCTGATCTTGCTGCAGATGGCTCCTTTATGCCACACACCCCTCCTCGATCTCAGCCTGAAAAGAAGAAGAAACATAAGTCCCGGGACAAAGAGCCTCTGGTGTCACCGGAGGTCCCTTCTCCCACTTCACAACCGGATTCTGACCCATCGTTCATGGATGTCGCCCCCGCCTTGTCGGTGACGGGTGAGGACCCGGCGGTATGACTGGATTTAGCGTGTTCAGCCCCCTTTAAACCATCGTTCTGTGGTTCTCCAATGAAATTGTAATGGATACTATCGTCACCTTCAGGAATTGAAATCCCTTCTTTCGTCCTACTCTGCAGCTTGTGTGGTTCTACAGGAATCTCATTTTACTGATGCTCACTCACCGACTTCCCGTGGGTTCCGTGTTTTCTGTCGAAATCGGGTCGGACCCCTGCGGGCTTCTGGTGGCGTTTGTACGTTGGTCCGTACAGACATTGCTACCACGTCGATTCCTCTTCAAACTACACTGGAAGCAGTTGCTGTCAGGGTCCACTTAGACTCTGCGGTCACAGTTTGCTATCTTTATCTCCCTCCTGACAGGACTCTAACACCTGCTCCCTTAACTGCCCTTCTTCAGCAACTTCCTCCTCCCTTCCTCCTCCTTGGGGATTTTAATGCTCATCATCCTTGTGGGGCAGTGCCTTTCCATCTAGACGATGTCTTATTATAGATCAATTTATTGCAGACCATGACCTGTGCCTTCTTAATGATGTCTCCCCTACTAATTTTTGTGCCGGTCATGGTACCTTTTCTGCCATTGATCTTTCTCTTTCTTCTCCCTCTCCTCCCTTCATTACACTGGTCGCCACACGACGACCTTTGTGATAGTGACCATTTCCTGTTGATTGTCTCTCTCCCTTTCCGCTCCTCGATGGACAGGTTACCACGTTGGTCTTTCCAACATGCCGATTGGCCTCTATACACAGCACAGGTCGTGTTTTCTCCCTCTTTGTAGGGTTGTATTGATGACGTCCTACGTGACGTGTCTGACGCGATTGTTCGTGCTGCTAGCCTTGCTGTCCCGCGCTCACCTGGGCCATTTCATCGCCGGCAAGTCCCATGGTGGAGTACGGCCATTGCCATTGCCATCCGTGATCGCCGTCGAGCTTTGCAACACCCATCTGTAGCCAGCCTTACTACTTTTAAACGCCTCCGCGCTAAAGCCCGTTATTTAATCAAACAGAGCAAGCGGATATGTTGGGAACGATTCGTTTCTTCCCTTGGTTCTATTGTCCCTCTGTCATGGGTATGGGCAACACTTCGCTCTCTCCAAGGTTGCCATCAGCAGTCCACCCTCCCAGGCCTTCACCTCCCAGATGGCCTTTGTACGGACCCATTAGTTCTTGCAGAACATCTTACGACCCATTTTGCAGTGGCATCAGCATCAGCCTCCTATCCAGTTGCTTTCCCTCACCAAAAACAGCGGGCTGAAGCTTCCACCTTATGTTTCACCCCTTGTGAGTCAGAATCTTACAATGAACATTTTACTGAATGGGAATTTCTTTCTGGTCTATCTTCTTCTCATGATACGGCCCCTGGCCCAGATTCCATTCATAACCAACTGCTTCAACATCTCAGTGCTCCACAATGGCAACATCTTCTTCGGGTGTTTAACCGTATCCGGCTCCAGGGTGACTTCCCATCTCAGTGGAGGGATAGCATCTTCCTTAAGCCTGGTAAGCACCCCCTATCTGTTGACAGCTGTCGGCCAATTAGTTTGACCAACGTTGTTTGTAAGTTACTTGAATGGATGGTAGCCCGTCGGCTCAATTGGGTCCTATAATCTCGGGATCTATTGTCCCCTTACCAGTGTGGCTTTCGAGAGGGACAGTCTCCAATCGATCATTTACTTCGCTTCGAATCCGCAGTTCGGCAGGCTTTTTTCCAGCGCCGCCATTTAGTTGCAGTGTTTTTTGACCTTCGCAAGGCCTATGACACACCCTGGTTCCATCACATCTTACTTACTCTTCATCAGTGGGGTCTTCGGGGCCCAGTCCCGATTTTTCCTGTTCCATCGGTCATTCAGAGTCCGAGTTGGTACTGTTTTTAGTTCTCCACGCACCCAGCAGACGGGCACCCTACAGGGTTCTGTCTTGAGTGTACTTCTTTTCCTCATTGCTATCGATGGACTTGTGGCCTCTGTCGGTGCCTTTGTCGCCCCTGCCCTGAATGTGGATGATTTCTGCATTTTGGTTAGTTCCTCCTCTATGGCATCTGCAGAACGGCAGCTCCAGGGAGCTATATGGCGTGCCTGCATGGACCCTCTCACACGGGTTTCAATTCTCTCCTTCAAAATCGTGGGTGGTCCACTTCTGTCGCCGTACTGCGATCCACGCTGATCCAGAGCTCTATCTCCATCTCCCTGCACAACGATTGCCTGTGGTCCCACAGTATCGTTTCTTGGGTCTTCTTTTCGACAACAAGCTCACTTGGCTGCCACATATCAGACTCCTGAAGGTAGGATGTTTCCATAAACTCAATGTCCTTCGCTTCTTTGACCACTCGTCTTGGGGTGTGGACCATTCCCTCCTTCTCCGTCTTTATCGTGCTCTAGTTCTGTCTCTCTTGGACTATGGTTGTCAGGTTTATGGTTCAGCTGCTCCTTCCACACTGCACGTGCTGGATCCAGTCCACCATCTTGGTATCCGTTTGGCCGCCGGTACCTTCCCTACTAGCCCTGTTGATAGTCTCCTGGTTGAAGCTGGGATCCTCCCCCTTTCTGTTCGGCGGTCCCAGCTTCTGGTGTCTTATGCACTCGCTATCCGTTCCTCTCCTACTCATCCTTCCTATTCTATCCTGTTCCTAGACAATGGACGTCGCCCACCCGTCTCCCACCCATGGGTGGGTTTACCGGTTGGACTCCGCCTTGCGTCTCTTTGGTGTGATTTTCAGCTTCCTTCTTTGTTCTGTCTTCCTCGCTCCCTCCCCTCACCTCCCCTTGGTTAGTTCCACGGCCTCAAATTCGGATGGATCTCCGCCGAGGTCCGAAAGACTCCATCCCCCCAGTGGTGTTCCGTTCCTTTTTCCGCCGAATTTTATGGGAGTTTCGGGATGCTGTTGCTTTTTACACTGATGGCTCTAAAACTGCCGATCATTTTGGGTATGCCTTCACGTCCTCTGTTGGAACGGAAAATCATCTGCTGCTACCTACATGTGGGGTGTTTACTGCGGAATTGATGGCAATTTCCCAGGCCCTTACCTTTATTAAAGAAACCCAATACAACAGCGATTTGTTATGTACGGACCTGATGAGTGGCAATTCTTGCTATTGACCGTTGTTTTCCGCGCCATCCCTTGGTCTCTGCCATCCATGATCATCTCGCTGATATTCACCGGGCTGCTTGTTCCATTGACTTCCTTTGGGTCCCTAGCCATGTGGATATCCCGGGTAATGAGCTCGCTGATCGTTTGGCTGCGGGAACAGTCACTTACCCCCCGTTTTCTGTAATCCCTCCTGCAGCGGATATACGGCTTCACATCAAATCGCACTTCGCACAATCATGGGCCAATTCTTGGGAGGCTACTCCTCTGTCGAATAAACTTCGTGCGATTAAGGTGACGCCATGCCCGTATCGTTCTTCCTTTCGCCTCTCCCGAAAGGACTCGACCACACTGAGTCGTCTCCGCATTGGCCATACCAGGCTGACCCATGGTTTTCTTTTGCGTGATGAGCCACCCCCACTCTGTGGTTGTGTAGCCTTCCAGTCAGTAGCCCACGTTTTGGTTTAATGCCTCCTTCTTTTGGCTCTGCGTGCTAAGCGAAGATTCCCCCACACATTACCTTTGATGTTGGCTGACGATTCCCGACTGGTCTCTCTGGTTCACGGTTTCCTCCGGGAAAGTGGTTTTTATTCTCAGTTTTAAGGTTTTTTAATCTCTCTGGTGATGGGGCAGGGCGGTGAGTGTTTGGGTGTCTCCCACTGTAAGCCGTGTTTGGAGATTCCCGATTCACCTCCCTGACCGAGATCCAAAAAAAAATTGTTCAAATGGTTCTGAGCACTATGGGACTTAACATCTGTGGTCATCAGCCCCCTAGAACTTAGAACTACTTAAACCTAACTAACCTAAGGATATCACACACATCCATGCCCGAGGCAGGATTCGAACCTGCGACCGTAGCAGTCTGATCGAGATCCTCTTTTCTTCCCCTTTTACTCTGTTTTTCCCTTTTTTTAAGGATTGATTAGTCTCCTTTTCCCATACATATTTCTACACTCTAGCGGTTTCACCTTTTACGTCACAGGTGGTGTTGCCTATGCTGCTTCAGCATAGCGTTGGGTTCGTTCTCTTGCCGACTTCCCTCATTTTATTTTTACCATTGACAACTTGACTGCCCTTTTACATTTTCACCTTCTTCCCTTTTATTGTTTTGACTTTCATGAGATGTCCCATTAGTGGAATGAACCCTACTTGAAACAAGGGACTGATGACCTTGCTGTTTGGTCCCTTAAACCTCAAACAACCAAACAACCAACGATAAAACTGAGTTGAATCTTCTCTAGAAGTACGTACCTTCCCCTTTGCTTCAGACAATCACAGTACCTACCACCCAGAATGTTTCCTCTGGATAACAAATGAAAATTAAACTGCCCTCTTCAGGAACCATATGTTAGTTTGGTCTCTCCACACATACCTCTTCGTTATGGTTGCAGCTATGATACCGCAAACTATATCGTTGAATCATGAAACTCGCCGTATAAAAGTCGGTGCGTCGTGGAGGCGAGGGGCGGGGGAGAAGGAACGGTACTTGTCCACACAAAACAAACATATCATACCTATATAGTCTGTGAATAGAACATGTTAATTTCAGAAAGTAACTATGAGTTGAATAACTCATTTACTAATATTTCAGTTTATGGAAATAGGAAGTAGAAGAGTACTCATTTTGGGTACAAAATAGATATATTATTTTCTGAACGGAAAATGGGATCCAGCACAAATTGCACCTCATTCTGATCTTGGAAAGATCTCTCATGAAGTAAACAACGTTTTTCTCCCTTCACCTACCTGAGATTTTGTTCATCGACTAAACGAGAGAGGGGCAAGTGGGCTTCATCACTTATGTATGTGTCGTTCACTTGTGCGTCATTTTCTTCAACAATCATCAGCAAATTCTTACAGATAGGTGTCACTGGTACTAGTCCTCTGAATTAAGATATTTCACAATATGACCACTGTAAGGGATCAAACGGAACGTCCCATGGAGCAGCCCTGTTACCGACGTGTCGCTTATGCTAGGCCTGATGGTATGTTCTCTGGATGATCGGCGTGGACATCTGACGATCAAGAAACTGGTGCGACGTTCTCAGTCGTTTGAACAGTCCTTACACTCATGACTCCTTGTTTGTATGTCGATTTAGTCCGTTTTAGGTTGCATAGTATATTTCTGAATAGCGTTCTATGATGGAACATGCCAGTTGCGAGGCTGGATGAAATGACTTCGGAAGTCACGTCGCAATTTCACCAAACTATCAACATTTACATCATGCGCTTTCATGTGTATCTACGTTGTACACCAATCGAACGAGCCATTAGATTTAAGTGGTAGGCCGTGCAGACTGGATGTGTCAAACCCTTATTCCTACCATAGCCCTAACGTGTCTCTTCATCACTTAAAATCTTCCTGTTTTGTAGTATCACGCTCCTCCCTGTACAAGGAAATAAAAGAAACATATAATACACAGAAGATTGAATAAATACCTTAACTACTCTTTTCTGTCGATAAGAAAAGCTGCAATACGTAACATGGAACAACCACTGATTACAGGGTATGGAAAAATATATTGCTCCAATAATACCATTTTTATAATATTGTAGTACGTAACCAGATTATCCATCTCTCCTCTGCATGTAACAGTGGAATCCCCGTTGCACTCTTAATGTTATCACCGTTGCTTTTAATGTCACCAAAGGTTGTTTTGACTTTCCTGTAGCCGGCCGCAGTGGTCTCGCGGTTCTAGGCGCGCAGTCCGGAACAGTGCGACTGCTACGGTCGCAGGTTCGAATCCTGCCTCGGGCATGGATGTGTGTGATGTCCTTAGGTTAGTTAGGTTTAAGTAGTTCTAAGTTCTAGGGACTAATGACCACAGCAGTTGAGTCCCATAGTGCTCAGAGCCATTTGAACCATTTGAACTTTCCTGTATGCTGAGTTTGTCCTTCCGACAATCATATCTTCTTCGATGTCATCACACTTTTCGTGCAGCCATTTCGTCTTAGCTTCCCTGCACTTCCTATTTATTTCATTCCTCAGCGACTTCTATTTCTGTATTCCTGATTTTCCCGGAACATGTTTGTACTTCCTCCTTTCATCAATCAACTGAAGTATTTCTTCTGTTACCCATGTTTCTTCGCAACTACTTTTTTGTACCTATGTTTTCCTTCCCAACTTCTGTGATGGCCCTATTTAGAGATGTCCATTCCTCTTCAACTGTAATGCCCACTGCGCTATTCCTTATTGCTGTATCTATAGCGTTAGAGAACTTGAAACGTATCTCGTCATTCCTTAGTACTTCCGTATTCCACTTCTTTGCGTATTGATTCTTCCTGACTAATGTCTTGAACTTCAGCCTGCTCTTCATCACTGCTATATAGTGATCTGAGTCTATATCTGCTCCTGGTTCAAATGGTTCAAATGGCTCTGAGCACTATGGGACTCAACTGCTGTGGTCATTAGTCCCCTAGAACTTAGAACTACTTAAACCTAACTAACCTAAGGACATCACACACATCCATGCCCGAGGCAGGATTCGAACCTGCGACCGTAGCAGTCGCACGGCTCCGGACTGCGCGCCTAGAACCGCGAGACAACCGCGGCCGGCATCTGCTCCTGGGTACGCCTTACAATCCAGTATCTGATTTCGGAATCTCTGTCTGACCATGATGTAATCTAATTGAAATCTTCCCGTATCTCCCGTTCTTTTCCAAGTATACCTCTTCCTCTTGTGATTCTTGAACAGGGTATTCGCTATTACTAGCTGAAACTTGTTACAGAACTGAATTAGTCTTTCTCCTCTTTCATTCCTTGTCCCAAGCCCGTATTCTCCTGTAACCTTTTCTTCTGCTCCTTCCCCTACAACTGCATTCCAGTCGCCCATGACTATAAGATTTTCGTCCCCATTTACATACTGCATTACCCTTTCAATATCCTCATACACTTTCTCTATCTGTTCATCTTCAGCTTGCGACGTCGGCATGTATACCTGAACTTTCGTTGTCGATGTTGGTCTGCTGTCGATTCTGATTAGAACAACCCGGTCGCTGAACTGTTCACAGTAACACACCCTCTGCCCTACCTTCCTATTCGTAACGAATCCTACACCTGTTATACCATTTTCTGCTGCTGTTGGTATTACCCGATACTCATCTGACCAGAAATCCTTGTCTTCCTTCCACTTCACTTCACTGACCCCTACTATATTTAGATTGAGCCTTTGCATTTCCCTTTTCAGATTTTCTAGTTTCCCTACCACGTTCAAGCTTCTGACATTCCACGCCCCGACTCGTAGAACGTTATCCTTTCGTTGATTATTCAAACTTTTTCTCATGGTAACCTCCCCCTTGGCAGTCTCCTCCCAGAGATCCGAATGGGGGACTATTGCGGAATCTTTTGACAGTGGAGAGATCATCATGACACTTCTTCAATTACAGGCCACATGTCCTGTGGATACGTTACTTGTCTTTAATGCAGTGGTTTCCATTGCCTTCTGCATTCCTCATGTCGTTGATCATTGCTGATTCTTCCGCCTTTGGGGGCAATTTCCCACCCCTAGGTCAACAGAGTGCCCTGAACCTCTATCCGCTCCTCCGCCTTCTTTGACAAGGCCGTTGGCAGCATGAGGCTGACTTCTTATGCCGGAAGTCTTCGGCCGCCAATGCTGGCTATTTATCAAAATTTAGGCAGTGGCGGGTATCATACCGAAGATGTTTTGATTATGAATCAAAGACGCTACCCTTAGACTACGGGTATGAGATCCATACGCCATGTGAATGGGTTACTGGTGTAAAAATCTGCGCCTACATTTATTTGCCTCTGCCTTGCTCTTTACCACGTCCCCATCATCCTTGAAACGCACTGTAGATCGTGTTTTCTTGAGTAGTTTCCAGAATATTTGTCTCGCACGCAGTGTCACACTCAATCAGAACCACCAACACCCGTCCACGTTCCACAAATGTAAATACAACTGTACCTATGTGTCACTGGTCTGCAACTAAATCAATATCCTTACAGTTATTCCCCCGTTAAAACACTAGAACTCTTTTTATATTTTTTATAATCTTTCTCACCTTTCAATATTTTCAATCAACACAAAAATAATAGAAACTTTCCACACTCTCTTGCCGTCGGGCACTGCTCTTCAATAAATCCCACACAGAAGAATATTGTTTACGGAAAAGCCCGTACAGACTAGATGCTCGTATTTCGACGTGCAAGTAGTATAACAGCGTTTTCGAAATGTTTATGTCCTTGGTATTTCCAATCAGTTATTCACGCAGTCAGTAACAAAAGTTCCATCATTCCGTAACAGATCGAGAGACAACTTGCTGTCATGTTTCTCCATGTTTGACTTTATGCTTCACGTAAGTCGTCAATCTCCGTCTGAGAACATCCTATTTCTCGTCATCAGCTCTATTTTAATTTGAGTACTCTGGTAGTAGTGATATGCCATGTTTTCACATCGTACTAGCGCCTCGTAAGTGTGTGGCAGCTGACTTCCTCCCCGTGTAACGGCCAAAATATTGCGAAGACTGAATGGTGCGATTTTGCAAACTAACACATAGTGCATATGTGCTAAAAAATGTGATCTTGTGAGGTCATATTATTCTCGGTCAGGCATGCTGCTACCACTTCTTGATTGCAAGAGGTTGTCGTTCATACACTAATAAGAGTGCTGTAAACAGTGTCATGTTTCTTTCAATTGCGCACAGTAGTATCACATCAGTCTCTAGCAGCTATGTAACATTGTAATTAGCAGAGACTCCTTAACTTGCAATGCTTACTATCCTTTGCAAATACGCCGCCACGCACCTTGCTCGTCCAAGTCTACCCTCTGGATAACTAACACTCTATCATTTTCTCATTGCTGGCTTCCGTTTCAATTTTTACTCGAATGATCTCACAACAAGTGTCGTCTATCATTCCACGCGTAACTTTGTTCTCTTGCTCAAGTCGATGGTATGTTTCTCCTTGTATTTCTTTCAACTGTCAATCTAAACCGTTTGACGCCTCTGAAATTAGAGAACCGGTATCTTGCTATTTTATAGTTACCGTTGAGATTAGTAACAATACCACATCAGTTACTAACAACGCGCTAGGAGATCTAGAGTCCCCATGTGTCGTAGGGCAGTTATAATTAAATCTTTGGTACTTGAACCAGAAGCCGGCCGTGGTGGACGAGCGGTTCTAGGCGCTACAGTCTGGAACCGCGCGATCGCTACGGTCGCAGGTTCGAATCCCGCCTCGGCCATGAATGTGTGTGATGTCCTTAGGTTAGTTAGGTTTAAGTAGTTCTAGGTCTAGGGGACTGATGACCTCAGAGGTTAAGTCTCATAGTGCTCAGAGCCATCTGAACCATTTTGGACCAGTGCAGACGGAACCTCTTTAGTGTATGGGTACCCAACATTGTAGGAATGATGTTCAGATCGTGCGTTGCCGGATTTGCGTTGTTAATAGTGTTCATGTCATGATTTTCCGGTAGGTGCCAGTAAGGGTGCCAGTACGGTGGTTTGTAGGCGGAGACAAAACTGAGTGGCGTTGAGTACATTTATTTTTGTATTTTGGAAGACGAATGACGGCTTGTAAACATCCATAAAAATGTTTTAGAACCTGCGCAATACCGACATTTAAATCATTTTATTGAAAGCAAAACTCCTGACTACACTATGTTTTTTTTTTCCTTTTGCTGAGGACTGTGGGCAGGGATGGAGGGGGGCAGGGAGGGGCGGGAAGGCCGTTACTGGTATGGCAATGTATGGTTGAAACAGAACCATGAATGTGCACTAGTTGCAGATAGTCAACATATGTCTCGACAAGGTGAGGAGGGTTTTACTCGTACAGCATTTTTATCCAAACTACAGCAATAGTGCTAGTGCTCTTCGTGAGTATCGTCGCATCAAAGGATTACGGTGAAGTCCGCTCTCCACAGCGGGGATGAAAAACATGATTCGGGAGTTCTAATAACTGGCGGTTTCGAAACTGCTCCGGGGAGAGGCCGACGAGCAATTGCGCCAAAAATTGTTTAAGAATTTATCATTGCCATGGCTGAGAATACGATACGCAATGTGAGATCTTCGAGCAATACACGATCAGTGTCACGAAAGCTGATACATTCCATGGTCCACCGTTCAAAAAGTGATGGGAACAACTGTGAGCCAGCCGGAGTGGCCGAGCGGTTCTAGGCGCTACAGTCTGGAACCGCGCGACCGCTACGGTCGCAGGTTCGAATCCTGCCTCGGGCATGGATGTGTGTGGTGTCATCAGGTTAGTTAGGTTTAATTAGTTCTAAGTTCTAGGGGACTGATGACCTCAGCAGTTAAGTACCATAGTGCTCAGAGCTATTTGAGCCAACAACTGTGAAATGTTTCTCTAATGCGTTTCCAAGCTGTGGTGGTTGCAGATGGTCGTCACATTGAGCAACGTTTGTAACATAGAACATAAACATGGGAAACAATTAACAAATGTTACCCTCTCTTTTGGAAATTAAAATGTGTTTCCTTCAACGAGTTATTCGTTATTTCTCTTCCGCATGTCCTTACAAACATTTCTAAAAAGTTTCATTGTCCTACGATTACTCGTTTTTGGAAATTATAATGTGTTTCTTTCAACGAGTTATTCGTTATTCCTCTTCTGCATATCCTTCCGAACATTTCTACAAAATTTTATTGTCCTACGACTACTTGTTTCTCATGGAAGCCCTCTCAAGTAGCGAAAGTTTAATTATAACCTGTCTGTATATCTGTTTTCTCTGTTCTCACTCAAACTCAGTGTGAGCATTCCTATCTCCAAATCTTCCCACAGTCAAACTAGTACCAACGGTAGCCTCACCTGAACACATTTCCGTTCATGAATCATCTTCAGTTCTTATCTATAGTATACTTTTTGAACAGTGCAACACAAAAAACGAAATCTAATAATCTTCGAAGCAAGACAATATTAACACCAACACAACGTGGGTAAGAGGGTGTGGGGCGCTGAGACCTAGACTATAACACAGAACGACAAAAAATAGAAATACCACAACGACATGTATTTATTTCCATATTTGATGAATAACTGAATGAAACATTATTGTAATAGTTACCTTATTTTATGCTTTTTACGATTGAAGAGTATCTTACACAGGATGCTGTGCATCTAGTGCATAGAGTGGAGAAGGTAAAGTACACTTGCTTGCATGTATATAATGTCCTGACTTCTGATTTTATGTTTACTTGAAAACACACGACCACTTGTTCATCTAATGCCGCTCATATGTCTGATGCATACGTATGTTAATGTCACATTACTAAGCTGAAAGTAGAGCTAGTGATAATAATTGTACTTGCTTGAGGTCATAATTTAAGCTCTTCTCTTGTCTACTGTAGTGCTTGAAGACGGGGTTTTAATGTCGAAACCGATTATCATTGTACCACAAAAAAGTGTTAAAAAATAAAAAATGATATAAGTTTCACTTCGCAGTAACTTTCAGTATGATACCAACCTAGCTGACCTTAAGGGACTTTGTACGCAGTCTAGCCGGTCCAGCTGACGTCTCAGTTGTCTCTTGTGACAGTAATGGCTTTCTGACCGTGAAACCAAGATGAAACAGTATTCCATTCAGCTCTACTAAACGCCATTGTAATTTTGATATGATGTGCAACCGGATATCTCCGCATGACTCCGTAGCCACTACCGACTGCAGGAAGAGGTACATTAACTCGAAAGTTAACAATTCACTTGACCTGAGTGAATATACATGACCCCCGGCTAGGCCACTTAATGCCTATCGTGGTGAATTTAACTCTACTCTCTTAAGTACACCCGATTTTAGGCACTGCAGTCATGGACTGTGTGCCTGGTCCCGGAGAAGGCTCGAATCCTCCCTCGGGCATGGGTGTGTATGTTTGTCCTTAGGATAATTTAGGTTAAGTAGTGTGTAAGCTTAGGGACTGATGACCATAGCAGTTAAGTCCCATAAGATTTCACACACATTTGAACATTTTTAACATTTAGTAAGTACACCCTTTCTTGCCACGTGCACCTGATACCCAGCTTTAATAAGATTGAACTTCTCTTCCGCGTAACCCTTCAGATAAACGTCTCCCGCTGATTTTACACACAGGTCATCTGTGGTAATCCTTAGTAAAGTGGATAAAATGCTCCCTGCACTATTGACGTAAGAGGTCTGGAGTCTCCACTGCGACCAATTTCCCCTGCTTCTGCGAATTTTTAACTTAACTGTTCCTCAAAACGCCTACAAACTCAACACTAGTGTTCTCTGCAGTTTCTCTCCACATGACCAGCATACACCAGGAACATATAATATCCATATTAAATGCCACCTTCTTCTGTGGATTAGTGATCATATCTGTCTCAATTAATGCTGCCTCTGTT
Source organism: Schistocerca gregaria (assembly GCF_023897955.1). NCBI lineage: Eukaryota > Metazoa > Arthropoda > Insecta > Orthoptera > Acrididae > Schistocerca > Schistocerca gregaria. The sequence continues at coordinate 188,922,084 of NC_064927.1, read as the reverse complement.
TCCACTTCTTCATTAAGTGTCTACAGAAGTTCCATACAAAGAACGTAAAATGTCTGAGGGTAATTCCTGCAAAAATTTGTCAAGCGCTCCCTGTTTGGCTTCCTAGAAATTGGCTTTGTTAGCTGTATCATCCTTCGTGAGCACATGAGCTGATTTTCATATGAGCCCATTGCGAATGGTCCACAGAACTCCCTTCTGGTACCTGTATATTTGATGTACATTTTCTCCTTGTACTCTTTACCAACCCAATCATGTAATCACCAAACGATTGTGCTTCTCTTATTTATTTCGCGCCATATTACAAACGTAAATTGAAGGTGGGGAGGGGAAGAAAGTAAAGTGACTGTATCACTGCTCTCAGCTGCGTTGGATATTACGCGGAATCAATGACGACGAGTGAAAATTCGAACTGGGGATCTCTTGCCTACGCATTCATATCAATATCAAAAACAACCTAACATCTCCCTCTAACTTTAGTTTATCTACATTTAGTAACTGCTCATTACTCCAATGTCCCAATCTTGCGAATACCGCGCGGAGTGGCAGCGCGGTTTAAGGCGCCATGTCATGGATTACGTGGTCTCTCCCTCCAGAGGTTCGGGTCCTCCCTCGGGCATGGGTGTGTATGTTATTCTTAACACAAGTTAGTTTAAGTAGTGTGTAAGTCTAGGGACCCCTGACCTCATCGCCCGCATCTTGTGGTCGTGCGGTAGCGTTCTCGCTTCCCGCGCCCGGGTTAGCGGCTTCGATTCTCGGCGGGGTCAGGGATTTTCTCTGCCTCGTGATGGCTGGGTGTTGTGTGTTGTCCTTAGGTTAGTTAGGTTTAAGTAGTTCTAAGTTCTAGGGGACTGCAGACCATAGATGTTAAATCCCATAGTGCTCATAGACATTTGAACCATTTTGAACCTGACCTCATCAGTTTAGTCCCTTAGGAATTAACACACATTTGAACTTGTGAATGATCGAAATTATCTAAAAACACAAATACGTCTTCCCAGATTTCTGGAAAATGGTTCGGCGAACAGTTTGGTGTTAGTATGAAGGATAGCGTGACGTGTGGAGTAATGTGCATGCGTTATGTTGTACGAGTTCAGCAATTACAATAAAATCAGTTACTTCTTACTAATTTAAAATTAGGTTTTATTTAATCACTGCTTTGTCAAGGTAATGAACGTTATTTTGTTAAAGAAATCTCCAAGCGTGATTGTTGTTCGAGGTGGCAACGCTTTTATTTAAGTAAAATGAACAGTTACTCCACACGATACCATACGTATACGATACTACTGTATTTTCCTGTCAATGTACATCGTATATCACACTTAACCCCAGTGTTACTCGAGGTGGTAACTGTTGTGGTTGGCAGGAGGGCCAACACCGTGTTCGTAGAGGAGGCCGAAAGGCACGTGTTTTAGCCCACGCAGGATGGCGTGAGGTCTGGAACAGGAGCAGGAAATTAGAATTTAGAAACAACGGACGTAGCTGGTGGAATGCTTAACTTTAATACATTAATGGTGAACGTCGCTCTTGGCATTACATGATTCACAATATCAATAATAACTGATAATGGCGCCTTGCTAGGTCGTAGCAAATAACGTAGTTGAAGGCTACGCTAATCATCGTCTCGGCAAATGGAAACGTATTTTGTCAGTGAACCGTCGCTAGCAAAGTCGGCTGTACAACTGGGGCGAGTGCTAGGAAGTCTCTCTAGACCTGCCGTGTGGCGGCGCTCGGTCTGCAGTCACTGTGAAACGTTCCCTTAGAACAATTATACACGACTGTGCTTAAACTGACACACAATATTTATAGCGCAAAGCAATCTGACTTCCAAAAATCCCTACGAATGAATGGCCCTGACTAACATTAACCTATACGTTTCACAAATCACTTACCTCACAAAAATCTTCTTTACTCAAACTACTGCAATACAGCGAGCGCCACTACTGCCAGCTAAATAAAACATTCAAACTACGGAAGGCACTAACTACTGATAGGTATAGTTAGCAAATGAAAGATTTTAATAGAGAACAAACAATGTATTTACCTTAGTAGTCATAATATATATACCACTTCATGACAGAAATTCTTACAAATTTCAAAACTCCGCCATCTCTCTACGGGACCGCGGCCGATTTAAAGGCTACCAGCTAGCAAGTGTGGTGTCTGGCGGTGACACCACAGTAACACTTTTCTTTAAGAAAAATGAACAGTTGTGTCATACAATACCACACTTACACCATGCTGCTGTATTTTCCTGTCAGGCTTCATAGATCAGCAGATACGAATTTGTATGCAAGATGCTGTTGGCATTCATAGAAGTTCAATGTATTCACAGTCTGACTCGAATTTACTAGCACAAAGTGGGCCCTTGGCCACCAATAAATTATTATTGCAATTACGACCAACAATATTTATGTCTGTACAGAAAATCCGTTTATATCTGACACTGAAATATTTCACTAAGATGACAACTAACATATGACAATCACTTACCGATTCTGCTCTAAGCTGTATTTTACTCGTAATAAATAATATATATAATATCTTTAATCATCATCACTAGATGCATTAACATTTGAAAATATTTCTCAGTGTTACATGACACATTTATATTCACCATTTACCAGTAATCTGCGTTGCATATCAATAGCGCTAATGGTTGCGCTCTTTGGTAGCTGAGTGGAAAACTTAACTTTTATATAGCACAAGAGTTACAATGAAATAAAACTTCACACAATGAAGACTCATCTCAATAACAAATAAACTACATTTTCAAAAACTGGTTAACAACATAATATAGTTTTCTTACAGACCTCTGTTTTATGAGACGTCAATCACATCCTATGAGTACAACAGTTCGAACAAGAAGAATGATTTTTCTACAAAATCATAGATAATAAGAGATTGAGATTTTATTTATCTTTTTACATGGGTATTGTCTGCGATATAATTTTTTACAAAACATTAAATTATGTCGTTGACAATAATTGCTTATTATTATATTAACGATGAAGAACTTTTTATTCGTATTACGAGAATAGAATCAAAGTTCAGTTACATTTCACATACTATGCTGTCCTGAATACTATTTTGAATAAAATATAGGCATGGATGTTACAATAGGTGCACTACAATCTGACCGATCCATCTAAAGTGTCTGCAACCCTTGCCATCCGAGTAAAAGATTGTAAAGCGGGCCCCAACGGAGTAAGGGTTAGCTTTGTCGAACTCCCAGTGTAGTAAACTGTCATCGGCGGCCATTGGCCAGCCTTACCTGCGCCACCAAAGCTCACGGTATCTACGGTCCTTCCTTCCTCAGCACACCACTTGACGGGACATGCAATGGAGCCGGCGTACTAACAGGCCAACGATCAGGCACGGGAGGTCTTCATATCGAGTGAACCGCTCCTGGTAGCACCCAAGGAGCCGTTTACAGTCCGCCGATCGCCGACACGGAGACCCCTGGATGTCTTCACATCATCGGTCATTCCAGAAGGCTACGTGATCGCCGACGGCGCTCATCCAGATTTACTCGAGTATTGGATTAACATTTACTACAAGATAGAACTTCCGTCTAGCGTAGTGATTACGAAGTTGTGTTTGAACTGGAACAATTATCTGATTAAATTTCTTTATTGTGGGTCTCAGAAACAGCCAATATAACGAGTACTTGCAAGGTCGGAAGAATCTTTTTTGTTGGCAGTTAGACTAGTAAGGAAATCCATATAATTGACTTGGAACTTTCTTTTTCTGTCCATAGCCCTTGGACAGAACACCCTCGTTTTATCCACTTAGTCATCCTGATTCTGTGTGCAATTGACATACTTTGATCTATCATATGCCTAATCACATCATGAACCGTAACCTTTCTACACATATTACATACTACCTACCGACATAAGTATACAGAAAACACTAAATGAAATGAAAAGAAAGAAGAAAGATACGGAAACGATCATACAGGCCAAGAATACTTTAAACTTGTGCATTGTTGCCCGCGGGCACCGTGAGCCGCGAAGGAAACGCTGAGCAACTGTGAGGGCACGTAGTGCGGGTAGCAGAGCTGTGCGATGTGACTGGCCGCTTAGGCTGTGTCCTACGTGAGCGACAGTAGCGAGCGCTAGCTTCAGGCGACAAAACACAACCGCAGGTGTAGTTATGAAAGTATCCTACGTGAGCGACATCTGTGTCGCTGCCTGTCTCCCTCTGCAACTGGTGACGTTTGAATTCAAACGTGTTTGAATCTTGTCTTGGCACAGCAGTGGAGCAGACACGACGGCAGCTATGGATTACTTAACATCCGGTTTTAAGAAAACTATTCGGTGAAAAAATTTGATACTTCCGCAACCTATAGCTTGATATATTTCGATGATAAAGGTCAAAATTTAATTTCGTTATTCGTCATAGTTACTGCGCTGTACGAATTTTTTAAGAATTTGCAGAGGCAAAATCACATTGTGTAGACTTTCCGTATAGTTCATTTAAGGCCATACATTATTGCGTATGAAATGTAACTGTTGTTGTTGTTGTGATCTTCAGTCCTGAGACTGGTTTGATGCAGCTCTCCATGCTACTCTATCCTGTGCAAGCTTCTTCATCTCCCAGTACCTACTGCAACCTACATCCTTCTGAATCTGCTTAGTGTATTCATCTCTTGGTCTCCCTCTACGGTCTTTACCCTCCACGCTGCCCTCCAAAGCTAAACTGGTGATCCCTTGATGCCTCAGAACATGTCCTACCAACCGATCCCTTCTTCTAGTCAAGTTGTGCCACAAACTTCTCATCTCCCCATGCCTATTCAATACTTCCTCATTAGTTATGTGATTTACCCATCCACAGCATTCTTCTGTAGCACAACCTTTCGAAAGCTTCTGTTCTCTTCTTGTCCAAACTATTTATCGTCCATGTTTCACTTCCATACATGGCTACACTCCATACAATAGTTTCAGAAACGACCTCCTGACACTTAAACCTATACTCGTTATTAACAAATTTCTCTTCTTCAGAAATGCTTTCCTCGCCATTACCAGTCCACATTTTATATCCATCCTACTTCGACCATCATCAGTTATTTTGCTCCCCAAATAGCAGAACTCCTTTACTACTTTAAGTGTCTCATTTCTTAATCTAATTCCCTCAGCATCACCCGACTTAATTCGACTACATTCCATTATCCTTGTTTTGCTTTTGTTGATGTTCATCTTATATCCTCCTTTCAAGACACTATCCATTTTGTTCAACTGCTCTTCCAAGTCCTTTGCTGTCTCTGACACAATTACAATGTCATCGGCGAACCTTAAAGTTTTTATTTCTTCTCCATGGATTTTAATACCTACTCAGAATTTTTCCTTTGTTTCCTTTACTGCTTGTTCAGTATACAGATTGAACAACATCGGGGAGAGGCTACAACCCTGTCTCACTCCCTTCCCAACCACTGCTTCCCTTTCGTGTCCCTCGACTCTAATGACTGCCATCTGGTTTCTGTACAAATTGTAAATAGCCTTTCGCTCCATGTATTTTACCCCTGCCACCTTCAAAATTTGAAAGAGAGTATTCCAGTCAATATTGTCAAAAGCTTTCTCTATGTCTACAAATGCTAGGAACGTAGGTTTGCCTTTCCTTAATCTATCTTCTAAGATAAGTCGTAGGGCCAGTATTGCCTCACGTGTTCCAATATTTCTACGGAATCCAAACTGATCTTCCCCAAGGTCGGCTTCTATGAGTTTTTCCATTCTTCTGTAAAAAATTCGTGTTAGTATTTTGCAGCCATGACTTATTAAACTTATAGTTCGGTAATTTCCACATCTGTCAACACCTGCTCTCTTTGGGATTGGAATTATTATATTCTTCTTCAAGTCTGAGGGTATTTCGCCTGTCTCATATATCTTGCTCACCTGATGGTAGAGTTTTGTCAGGACTGGCTCTCCCAAGGCTGCAACTAATACATCCAAATTGTATTTCAATTGAGACCGGAATGTTGCTATATCCGCGGACGGGTCGCTCGTGGCGCTTTCGAAACTTTTCTGCACTTCGGATATCAAGTGGTTGTAAAAATAGTCGTATCTCATAAAAGGTTCAAGGTATCGAAACGACGAACTTTGGAAATGACAACACGCAGAAAGGACTATTTTATCATATGATTAACACTCGATACGTTTTTATAAACGCGTGGGCAGAGTGAAAACAAGACTTTCTATAACTTACACCATGAGGTTTTGTCCAAACTTTCATAGCCAAACAGAGGGAGAGAAACAGGTAAACGGGGTATCAAAGTGACCAGTAGGAGGTCTAGTCTGGCATGAAAATATTTAACTGCTTGAAATTATTCAGGGTAATTAACAAAAACTTAATTAACTGGGGGAAAATTGAAATATTTCACGAAAAGCCGCTGCCAAGCTATGTAAATGAAGTGTCAAAAATTTCATCTGTTTATTTTGCACATAAAAAGATACATTGGTGTGGTATTTAAGTGGCAAAAAGGCTTCTTTCGAATCAAGAACCTTAGGAGGACAAACGAACAGACAGTAAGATCATGTTCTCTGAATAAAATCTGAAACTCAAAAATTGAACAAATCAGTCATATATGTTACGAGATGATTCGTGTAAAAGAAATAAGTAGATCAGAGAAACATTCTACGTGCCTTTGAATGATGCTCGAAATCATGAACAGAAAATGAGGTGCACCAAACGTCCCAAATATTTTTTAATTCATGCTTTTAGACAAATCATTACACAAAACGTTTGATTTTCTTTAAAAGAATTTTCGAAAATTTACTTTTACAGACTATTTAGAGTAATTGAAACGCTTGTCCTTAACACTGCCTGCTGATGAATTACGTTCGCAACATCAAGTATCTATAAAATTTTATGGTTCATTGTAATTTATTATGGATTAAATGTGTGCGATACACTCTGGAAACACCTTAAAAGTATACTTAGAGATGCAGTGTAAACAGTATACGTAAAACTTAATATACAGAATCGTAACTTAATCAGTAAAAATATAAGAACAGCTGGTATTCGAATGCAGCAAGTTTTACTCACATGCAGTTATGAACTACATACGCTACCACAACACCACACCTAGCTATTGTTCATATTTTCAATTTATGTACTTACGTTATATTTAGCGTAGTTAGTCCTGTAATAGTCGTTCCTCTGCATTTGTTGGCTGTTAAAAGTTCTTGATCACGTAAAAAAACATTTGTATTTAATTTATTGATGAGATAGCCGAATGCTCCTCTGATCATTGACGTGTATTTGAAGAATTTGTCTGATGATCTTCGTAGTTGACGGTACTCATGAAATTCAGTATGGAGATTCCTCCCTTTGTAAATTTCATGCACAGCATTCCTTTTCGCTTTATTTTCTTAAGTAAATTTAATTCTGTAGCCTTACTCTCCAGCTACAGCATTCTACAAATTAAGGACGCCGTTTTATAGAAACAGTTGGTTTTCTCGCAGACATCTTGTATCGCGACGTTTTCGCTCGCACGCAGGACGCCCAACGTTGTCGCCCTATGCTGCTGCTTGTCGCTTGAGTGTCGTGTATCCAGACGTCGTTTGCTTCTGACATTCACGTGGGACACGGCCTTAGGTATAGTCACTGCACAGGGACAAACCGTGCCGCTGTGACAGCGCTTCGCAGCCACAGCTGAGTATGGACAAGGTAATGTTAGTGGTGCAGATGGAATGCACATACATCCTAAGTCGTTTCACGCGTGTGCGGCGTCCGTGAACACGGCACCAGGAAATGGGTATTGGGAGGCCAATCATATGTGGTGTGATGTAGGTTTAAAACATGCTTACCCAAAGTTTGTGTATCCTGTGCCATGCAACGCTTGGCTTTGCACGAATGAAACACAGTTTCGAACCACTGTAACATGTTCGACGTTCATGACCACAAATAGGACACAGAAGTTAAGGATTAAGAAACGAACACATTTGTATTGTAAATGTTACGTTATATTTACACAGCAGTGTGTGCCTCAGAGGAGGAGTACTATGTACAATAGGAGATAGGCATTAATTTACATCATCCTGGATGTTTTCACAATGATTTTGAAATAGCATCTCGATATTTGGTGTGAAATTACTGGTCATTAGGTGCACTGCACCAGTCAGATTAACATCCATAAGACTACTGAAAAGGGGACTGATGACCTCTGATCCCCCATAGTACTCAGAGCCATTTGAACCATTTGAACTACTCCTAAGCTTCGATTTTGTCAGTTTTATTATGGAGAAAACACTTTCGTACAAGTATGTTGTTCCAAAAAAACTATACTCACGAGCACCTATTTTAAATAAAAATGGAAACTGTTCACGTGGGAAGTATTTGTATAAGCTTTCCAAGGTTTCTGGAGTGCGAAACCTCTCCTTCTGCACAAGATTGGACTGAAAGTCAGTGAGTTCCAATTGAATTTCAGAAGGCACATTTTCAACATTAACTGCAAAAGGGGTTGCAAAAAGATTGATATGGCATTCCAGTTGATTTAAGCCCTCGAATTTACTATCAAAAATGCCTTACAGAGACTGTAGCACCGTTACAAGCCCATCAAAATGTTCTTTGAGCCTCTCCTGTTCCAATTTGTTTTCACTAACAACTAGTGCAACGCGCGGAAAGTGTACACACGACATTTCTCACAGTTGCCTTACCCACAATAGCAGATTCCTGTTGAATGCTGAAATAGTGTCAAACACTTCGCTAACTACCTTATTTCTGCCTTTCAAAGCTACAGTAAAGTTATTCAGATGCTTGGTTCCGTCAGTTAAATACGCAAGGTCTAAAATCCACTGTGAGTCGTCCAATTTTTTGACCGGTTTTCCTTTCGCACCTATGAATAATGCTATGTCGGTATGTAAACTTAAAAAAAAATGTTCTAAGACAACGCCTCTACTCAAACAGCGCACTTCACAAAAATATGGAACATCGTCGTATTAATACTCGAGCACTGCCAGGAACGATTTGAATTGTCTGTGTCCCAAACAGTTTTTATAACCACTTCCATGACCCCAACTAAACTCGTGCTCTAAAATTAAGGGTACATGGTGAAAGAACGTTCTGGTGCGCGGTTTGCGGGTTTAAACCACCTCGGGGTGTGACCATGCGGTGAATTTGACTTGCCGTCGTCGCACGGTGGTGCTGGCAGCAGTCCACATACGCACAAATGTGTTGGTGCATGTCAGAGTACGGTGCAACGAATAAATTTGCAGACGTTTTCAGAGGTGCTAATGGTGACTGTGTATTGAAAGTGGCTCAAAGAACACATACTGATGACTTTGTGAGGGGTAGAATACTAGGCTGATCAAACACAGCAGGTCGAAGCACGAGCCCTCCGTGTGCCACAAAGTATGATCTCAAGATTATGGCAACGATTCTAGCAAACAGAAAACGTGTCCAGGCGCTACAGTACGGGATGTCCACAGTGTACGACACCACACGAAGACCGATATCTCATCAGTGCCCGCAGACGGCCACGGAGTACTGCAGGTAACCTTGCTCGGGGCCTTACCGAAGCCAATGGGTCTCCAGACACACAGTCTACAGACGACAGAAGAGGCATGGTTTATTCGCCCAGAGATCTGGAAGGTGCTTTCCACTAGCCCCTGGTCACATGAGAGCCCGTAAAGCATCGTGTCAAGAGCACGATACATGGTCTTATATGATCATTGGAACAATGGTCCCAGGTTATGTTCACAGACGAGTCAAGGTGTAGTCTGAACAGTGATTCCCACCGGGTTTTCATCTGGCGTGTACCAGGAACCAGATACCAACCCATTAATAGCCTTGAAAATGACCTGTATGGAGGTCGTGGTTTGACGGTGTGGGGTGGGATTATGACTGGTGCACGTACACCCCTGCATATCTTTGACAGAGGAAGTGTAACAGATCAGGTGTATCGGGACATCATTTTGCACCGGTATGTCCGCCTTTCCAGGGGTGCAGTAGGATGATAACGCACGGTCCCACCGAGCTGCCATCGTGGAGGGCTACCTTTAAATAGAATATATCAGGCCAATGGAGTGGCTGCCTGTTCTCCAGGCCTAAACCCCATTGAGCAAGTCTGAGATGCTCTCGGTCGACGTATCGCTTCACGTCTTCAAACCCCTACGACACTTCAGGAACTCCGACAGGCACTGGTGCAAGTATGGGAGGCAATTGATGTCGGGGTACATACGCAGGAAACAGCGGCGTTTTGTAGCACATGTGATTCGGGACGGTATTCTCAACTTATCACCAATACCGTGGACTTAAAGATTTGTGTCGTGTGTGTTCCCTATGTGCCTATGCTATTAACGCCAGTCTTGTGTAGTAGGAGCAACAAAACAGTCATTCACAAATTCTCCATCGGCAAAGGGCCGAGCTGTTTTAGCTATTATAAGAGCTAATGTGTAAGACGTGTATATTACTATTGTCCATCGTCAAACCACAATTTATAAGAGATGTTTATATTTTATTAATAGGATTAAGTAGGAGTAATTAATATTTGTTATTTTGGAAATAATTATTAATAACAGTAGTAATATGAATAAATGTCATTATTATCTACAAGTATACGTATGTCTTTCTCCTTTTCTGCTTCAGTTCGACAAGTTTGGCTTTTCTTTCTTCATTATTCAAACCGACTACATCCTTCTCGTGTAGCAGTTGATAATGTCCCTTCACATTGTACATCTTCCGTGAAGACAATGTTGCATTGCAAATCAGACACTGACATCCGCTTTGTGTTCCAACAAACAATAGTCTACTTAACGAGTGTGGGTTCAAAGAACTTTTCGTTTCAACTTCTCCACAGCCGTTTTCCATCCACTAGTTCTGTTTTATCACAAACACCGAACGGGATGTCTACACACACAGTAGAAACGACGGGAAGTAAACGGACCGAGTGGCTCCGCGTATTGCAGTGACGTGCGTGGCTAGGTGGGTAGGTGGTGGGGGTACTGCTGGCTGGAAGGGTGGGGGAGAGCCGTGGGCAGGCCTTGCGGACATCTGCGAGCGCCCGCGCTCGCGAAACGCTATTTGCCCAGCTCTGTACTACTCCGTGGGATTACGCTGCTGCACAACCACGAACCCAAGCACTGCTTTGCTGTAGTCCCTTCATCTTCATGTTCAACAGTTATTCTGACTCCAGTAATAATGGGAAGGTGAGATGGCAGGGCCGTGGTTCTCTCTCAATGAAAGAGGCAGAAACAGGAGGAGAAGACAGTTCTTAGACCCGAGATCTCCAATATACCTGTCTGATTAGAATCATTGATTGAAAGCCGCATCGGCGATGGTGTGCCAAGTAAATGCTCCATCACAGTATTCCACAGTACATCGGCCGCATGCTGATGGCTCTGTAGCCCAGTGCCACTGTCTGCATGCCGAGAAGCTCATACTCCCCATGAAAGTGTCGAAGTCTTCGTTGGCATTTGACAAAGGCAAGAATACCTGGGGCATCGCGTTATGTTCCCAAAATAGCAGAAAATCGTTGAGTTCCCAAAACGTCCAGGTGCTCCGTTGATTGGCGCTGTATCGGTGGCCTGGATGTGGCAGATACTACTGTGTTCTCGGCGCAGTGCTGTCTGCCGTAGACTGGGTATGACATAATCGCCTCAGCTGTTTGATGATAACGAGATAGTTTGCTTGGGTTTTGCTGCTGCTGCTGCTTGATGACTTCACAGTTTTAGCTGTGTCAGTATGTTACACCGAATGGTCCGGAACAAAGGCAATTGTCGGCTGTTGTAATCGTCAGCGGGTCGGACTGTAGTACCTCCTAGAGACTGGCCTGGCGTCGGCGTTCAGAGGTCTGCTAACAAGGGGGTGGTTGCTTCCGCTGATCAAGCAGCTCAATGACCAGGGCTGGCTGGCTGTGGCTGTGACCTGATTACTGTTCTGGTTTCTGTATTCTGCTTAAAGCCTCATTTCCTTACAACTGATACAGCGCCGTGACGTTGTTGCCTTGGTGTTGATGTGCCTTACATATGACCAGAATCCCTTCGGATTTCCTGACAAGTTTTGAGACAAAGATTCCATGTGGAATGCTATTAAAAGCATGTGTCACTAAAGTCCATGTTATGCTTCTAGCTTCTGTAAAGTACCCCCCCCCCCCCCCTCCATCTTGGAGATTTTACATTCTTTCAACGTTAGCATGCTTTTTACATTGCTTCTGCAGCAGTGTTCCGACTTGTTTTGTGTACCATGGGCGTACAGTTCCGTCTCTTACTTACTTATCTGGTATAAATTTTGAGTTTCCGTCGATGAATTTTTTTTATATTTTTTTTTTAGCAACATGTACTCTACAACCATACAGATTGTTTGCGAAAATGGTTCAAATGGCTATAAGCACTATAGGACTTAACAGCTGAGGTTACCAGTCCTCTAAACATATAACCACTTGAACCTAACTAAGCTAAGGACATCACACACATCCATGCCCGAGGCAATTTTCGAACCTGCAACCGTAGCAGCCGCGTGGTTCCGGACTGAAGCGCCTAGAAACGCTCGGCCACCGCGGCCGACGATTGTTTGCGAGAAGTGATGAGTGTCTCCTAGAAAGGAGGGAACCAATCTTCTATCTCCTTTGTTTAAGCAGATAAAGTTCAGATTTACTTTTGGTGATTTGAATGTTACAGTATTAAGCCTCGTTACAACGCCTTGTGATCAATAATCCCTACATCCGTCAAGATGCTCCCTACTTGATCAGAATTATTTGTTGCCACGTGTTCAAGTGTACTTTCGCAAGCCATTCACATTTCAAGTGGGTTCCTAAACTATTGAAACTAATGTTCGGAGCCGGCCGAAGTAGCCGAGCGATTCTAGGCGCTTCAGTCTGGAACCGCGCGACCGCTACGATCTCAGGTTCGAATCCTGCCTCGGGCTTGGATGTGTGTGATGTCCTTATGTTAGTTAGGTTTAAGTAGTTCCAAGTTCTAGGGGACTGATGATCTCAGATGTCAAGTTCCATAGTGCTCAGAGTGATTTTAACCACTTTTTTTAATGCTCGGAGAAAACATTTAATAAAAATTTCGGACAAATTTTATACTTAGCACCGAGAGCGGTAGGGTATTCCCTTCCCGTGTGGTACCAGTACGAGTACAGACAGATAAGTGTCTTCCTAGCCCTCTGCACGGGCAACGAACAAAATTTGAAAAGATACAGTTTTTTGCTAACGACCAACACTGGACTGAGATTTTTAATAACTGCCGTAGAGTCTTCGTAATAAAAGTGATTACAATTTCATCAGTGTCTGATAGTCCTGCACTTCCTATACTCCAATGCACCTAATTAATTTAGAGGGAGAAAACAGCGTATTGAGTTGATGCACTTGTTTAATATACATGCAATCGACCTGTGATTGCCGTCATTCGATTCCTGACATGACCGTCCATTGTATGGGTGTATAGAATGGTGAAATGTAACTCGCCTGACTCAGTCTGAATAGCTCTGGAAAAAACTTTCACACTGCAGTCACCTGTTACAATCTGCATGGAGTTTTTTTCATGTCAGACCAACAATGTGGAGCATGTAGTCTTGTTTGTATTTTTCCCTTATAAAGAGATGCTAGAAACTTTCTCGTACATATTTGTTTTGTGCGTAATAATCATAAATTTAAGTATAGTTGTCAATATGAACATTTTTATGAAAGAAATTTTAAACAAACATTATTGACTACTAATATTTTGTTTGTTAAGTTTGCTGTACGACGGTATCGCTACATTTTAGACGAAAACATGAAATAAAAAGTGTTTCGAACCTGGCTTTAGTTTTTAAGCGATGGACTGTTAAACAAGGTGATGCTGTCATGATTACAAACTTTCGGGGGCGATGAATGTATCAACTGAGTATAGGAACGAGTCCAAAGTAATAAGCGAAAATCTTTCCGAGACCCCTGAAAGTCTCTTCCACCGTAAGTTCTTATTTATAACCCTGATGTGATAGTTTAGAGATCGGGGCCCCTTACCTCCAATTAATACATTTTTCCTTCCACTTCATACCTGCAAATTCGTAACATGATCATAGCATTCTCCCAGTGTAAGACGCTTCTGTATTGGGAAACAGTCTGGTATTTGTTTCGAAAAAAGACACGTAAGGGCTGGGAAGTATGTAAAAGTAGTTGTCATTATTTTGTAGTGTGGATTCATAAGAAAAGAATGAAGGCACCTCCGAATTAATATTCCATTCGTGAGTAGGAAATTGAGAACAGATTCCATCTTGGCTGGCTCATCAACTTTTCTCCTAAGTCATTCATGTCCACATGTAGACTCACGCACTAAGATCCTATGAACTGATGCTTTAGTGAAGCAGCAATATTGTAGTGTTCTATGTTCATGTACAAACAATACAGCTTAAAGAGCGTTGACAACCGTGCGACCATCTCTTCTACATATTGGAATGCGTCACGGCCACAGTGCAGATGGATTGTCTTATGAGAGATTATTCGTACGGGTTGTCCGAAATATGCCCCCTGTCTGATATCACCGAAGAGACCCGTTCGTTTCGGATTCGGCCCAACAGGAAGTAGATTAGCGGTGGGCCGAGGGTGCTTACTTGCGAAATCCAACGGAAACCACGCTGTACACAGTGCGGTGCTGGCTGCCCTGGAGGCTTGAGGGCGGACTAAGTGCTCCAGTGCTGCCAACATTTGCATAAGCCGCGCCCGTGGCGCCAGCTTGCCACCGCCGCCTGTGTCGCTGTACGCCCCGGACTGCGGGGGTTCCCCGAAGCCATCCCCCACCGCCCCACCACCATCAGCCACTGCACGAGCTCCACCCTGCGTCAGCTGGTGTGCCTGCCTTCGGGTGCTGTTTGGCGTGGCGCGGCATACGGGGATAAAGTTAAAACAGCACTCCTCTGTCCCTTCCAGAATCTTCACTCTGTCGTAAAAGGCCTGCGGCAGAGGTCTACGTCAAGAGGTCTTTCAATACTCCTCTCTCTCTCTCTCTCTCTCTCTCTCTCTCTCTTTCTCTTTCCTTGTGTGTGTGTCTAGCGAATGACAGTATTGGAAAGTTCCTTTGTTTCTTTATTCAATTTGAGAGCTCAATTTGATCTCCACATATATTACCTGATCGCAATAACTTCTTTGTACACAAAAAAGAGAAAAAACATCTTTAAAATGTGTACAGCAGTTTTTCGTTGTGAAAAATCACAAAAGTTGCTAAATCGTTTTAATTTTGTTATTCTTCACCTTTTTCAATATTCAGGTAAACATCTGTCAGAACGTGGACGCAATGAATGACTAGTTTTATAATTCATGATTATATAAATTTTAGCATCTTGTCCTTAATAATGACTCTAACAGTCACTATATTATTGTTTGAGTATTTATATGTTAAAACCTTCGATACACTTGTTTTAAAGCATTGACTACATTTAGACTACCATGCTTTTAAGCTTAATATTTACAACATAATTCACTAAATTCTGGTATACTTGTACATTGTAATGATTGTGCAGTTTCTGACTATATTTTGCGCCACAAGTATTTGACCTTATTTGCGAGTCAACAATTTTCTTAGTGCTTGTTACATATAGTTTTTACAAAATAATGAATCTATATGATGTAAACATTTCTTGAAAATACTGTAACAATCAACTTTCTATACTGAGAGATAGTGATGTAGAATCTTGATATAACCAGGAATGAATTTATCGGGTGCACAGATTGTAATGCTGTATGCCCGACACACTGACAGGTCGAGATAACCTGTTTGCCATATAACTGAATTTGGAACCATAGTTTAGTTGCCTTCCCAATTTGACGTTGTTGTGCCATATGGCATGTTCATTTTGACTGAACGTGAATTTTAGTTGTAGACGATGTGTAATATCAAGGTTCATTTGCGTATCTTACTTGACTTTATCAGGACATCAAGTGGTATTCAACACGAAATAATTTGAATGTAAATTCTTAGTTATTTAACTTACGGTAATGCGTTATGCCTCTTTCTTAATGATATTGTGTGTTCTTGTTATGTATTGTGTCTTGGTTCTGCTAGATGGTGATCTGAAGGTTGTAATGTTTTCTTACAACAAAATGGTGTCCTTGTACTTCGTGCAGTGTTCGAAATATTTTAGTGACATTTCTGTGTCGATATTTTCAATTTATTTTACATTTTTCTTCATTGTAGACATCTAAGATGTATCAGGAAAATAGTAACATTTTTTTCAGATGGTTCGAAGATAGTCCATTATCGAAACGTTTTAATATTTATAAACGCAAAGCTAACAGTTAGAAATTAGAATAGAAGAAACTTTGGTGCATTTTTATAGGTGTAGTTCACATTTCCAATAGTCTTCTTTGCTTTCGCAAATTCTAGAACTTCTTTGACGTTCTGACTTTCTTAAATAACTCAACGAAACTGCCTTCCTACACACTGTAGAGCTTCATTTAACTACTTTTATCATTTCTTTTACTTGGCATATTAGGGGCTTGATGCCTTTGTATTTTGCACATGTCTCATAATCGTAAGTGTAAGACCGACTACTCTGCCATAAGGCACCGCTCTCGATGGCAGAAATGCGAACTTGGACGTCTGGTGGGTTTTCGCTTACAATGATCTTCAGTATTTGCAGTCATCTTCGCTCATACTATGCAACGAAAATAATATCATTCCACGTATTACCCAAAAGATAGCAGCTACGCCATTTAACATAGTCTTCTGCCAAGCATATTGTCACTAATTCTTTGACAATGGACTCCCAAAAATAATTAGCGGTAGGTAGCATTGTAGATTTGGCGTATTTCGCTGTGACCTGTTGAACATACTGCCCTCTGTAATGGCCGAGTTTCTATCCTGGAAATGGCAAGTAAGCTGTTAATGTTGCAAAGTTCTTGCACGATGGATATGATCATTCGGGACTGCCGTTGATTCCAGGTCTCACTCCTCAAATTCCCCTACAGACGACCTACAATCAGTAGCCCTTAAACCATATCATTATTGTAGGTACAATGACAACATATTCTTAATGCCGACCTAAGGAAAGCACAAATTACTCGAGTTTTTCACATCACCTCAGCTCCATTCATAAGAATATCCAGAGAAACGACGTTGTTTCCCAGACTACATGTCTGTTTAGACGAAGTATGGTACCTTTGTGGGCCATACACTCACTCAAATAGTTTGAATTTACAGTCAATGAATTGTAAACACTTGCACAAACGGCACATCCAGTCTCGGTTCTGAGAGTTTGCCTAAGAAGTTCACTCTCCTAACAGAAGTCATCATGGAGAATGGATACTCCACCCAGTATATCAACATAGCAGTATGAACTGAGAAATAGAGTGCAGTTGGAAGAGGAAGACAGCACACTGCTTGTTGGTAACATACCACGTAGCTGGGAATAGTGTAGCACGGCAGGTATGAAGACATGTCCATATCTACATCTACATCCATACTCCGAAAGCCACCTGACGGTGTGTGACACATCATTCCCGGTGAGATGATAACACCGTAACTGATAACACTAGTTATCAGTGGACATTATGGGTGTATAGGACGTCGTTGATGATACGACTTCCAGAGTAAGATTATACAGTTGTGGTAACATCATATATTCACAGTCGCTCTCCACTCCCCTCTTCATGAGGTGCCACTGCCCACTTATGTGGTACATTCGAAGGAATCTAGGCCGGCCGCGGTGGTCTCGCGGTTCTAGGCGCGCAGTCCGGAACCGTGCGACTGCTACGGTCGCAGGTTCGAATCCTGCCTCGGGCATGGATGTGTGTGATGTCGTTAGGTTTAAGTAGTTCTAAGGTCTAGGGGACTAATGACCACAGAAGTTAAGTCCCATAGTGCTCAGAGCCATTTGAACCTTTTTGAAGGAATCTAGGGAAACCTCTCCCCGCTGCGCCTTAGGCACATGGGCTACTTATATTGAATATAATTACATAACTCGATACTGGGCATGTGATATAAAATTCTAGGGAAATCCCTAGGCATATGGGAAAACATAAAATGGCGGGAAAGACTCTACCAATAACATTCGTACTCAAAATCTTCATATTTATCATCGTTCATAGCTATCTCAACTGACTAGGCCTCATCATTTGAGGTCTGTGCATTATTGGGGAGAGGTCCAGGTCTTTTGAAACCAAACTATCATTAAGGATAGTCCTATATTGGCAGGATCTGGAAATAGCAGCAAAGACATAACAAATTAACTAACAATTTACCATGGACAATTTCCTTTTTGTAGAATTTATTTACAAACCTTTGTTGTTGATTAAAATTTATTTTTCTTTCTACACTGCTTTTTGTTATACTCATTGTATATGTTAGTATTAACATTTTTTAAATTTAAAAATCAGTTTATTGTGAAATACATGATCTATCTTTTACAAGGCTGTTTTTCTTATATAGCAGATAATTTCAGTTCCTTTGTTTTATTTAGAAATTTGTAGACATAGAAGAGTCGAAGACACTGGTACACCTGCTTAATATTATGCAGGGCCTCTGAGAGCAAGCATTAATTTCACAGCATGACGTGGCATGGACTCGATTAATGTCTGAAGTAGTGCTGGACGAATTAATACCATGAATCCTGCATGGCTGTTCATAAATAAGAAAGGGTACGAAGTGGTAGATATGTCTTCTGAACAGCACGCTGCAAAACATCCCAGAAATGCTGAATAATTTTCATGTCTGGGGAGTTTGGTGGCCAGCGGAAGTGTTCTTTGAGGCACTATGTAGCAATTCTGGACGTGTGGGGTGTTTCATTGTTATTCTTAAACTGCCCAAGTCTCTCGGAAAGCACAACGGACATCAATGGATTCAGATGACCAGACAGGATGCTGAAGACGTGTCACCTGTCAGAGTCGTATCCTAGACGTTCCGTGGTCCCATATCACTCCAATTGCACACGCCCCACACCTTCACAGAGCCTCCACCAGCTCCATCAGTCCCCGCTGACATGCAGCGTCCATGGATTCATGTGGTTGTCTCCATACCTGTACACATCCATCTCTGGATGTAATTTGAAACGAGACTCGTCCTACCAGGCAACATGTTTCTCTCTTCAGCAGTCCAATGTTGGTGTTCACGGGCCCAGGTAAGGCGAAAGGCTAAATGTCGTGAAGTCATCAAAGATGCATGTGGGCATTCGGCTTCGAAAGCCCTTATGGATGATGTTTTGGTGAATGATTCGCACGCTGCCACTTGCTGAGGGCCCAGCACTGAAATCTGTAGCAATTTGCGGAAGGGTTGCACTACTGCCGCGTTGTATGATTCTCTTCAGTCGTCGTTGGTCCTGTTCTTGCAGGAACCTTTTCTGGTGGCAGCGGTGTCGGAGATTTGATGTTTGACCATATTCCTGACATTCACGGTACTTTCGTAAAACGGTCATACGGGAGAATACCCACTCCGTCGCTACCTCGGAGATGCTGTGTCCCATCAATCATGCGCCGACTGTAACACCACGTTCAAGCTCACTAAATCTTGACAACCTGTTATTATAGTAGCAGCAACCCATGTAACAACTGCACCTGACACATGTTCTCTTACATAGGCGCTGACGACCACAGCGCCGTATTCTGCCTGTCTGCACATGTCTGCATTTGAATACACATGCCTATACTAGTTTGTTTGACGCTTCAGTGTGTATATAATGTTTTTGTCTCCATTTAATTTCGTTTTAGTTATGAAGACGTTTGACTCTCTGGTACAAGAAGAGTTTAAATACTACACTCCACGTCATCTGTCACTATACAGTACACATTTTGATCGTTTTCTTTTGCATTCGTTTCACCATTATTTTATACACAGTATTTCCATATCAATAATTCCTTCCAATACATTCAGTATTTACGTTGAATAAATGCTTATCATTTATTTCTCCATATGGAACTTATGCATGGCAAACGGAGACAAGCAGCACCAGGTGAGGAGAAACTACACACACAGAAATACATAAAATATTTATATGCACGCAAAGTATGTAGCTTTGTACATGGCGCCCAATATATAAATATAAGGTATATGTGAACATAGTGAGTAATTAGTCGTGCATACTCCCACATGCGCAACTATGGTAAGCAGTTCACCCAACTGCTCCATATGCACACATTCATCCATACACATCAGTCATTAACGAATAAATACACATTCACATATTCACTCTAATGAATAATGTGAGAACTGGTGGCTGTTGATCCCATCACCACAGAAATACTTCTTATAGTCATGATGTGACAGTCCTACATTCATCTGCAGTACACTACAAACCTCACAGCCTTGTAACATAAACATCACCTTGGGCTTCATACACGGAGCTGTGCCCACACACTCGAGCAGAAACCCATTGTAATATTCAATCGCGTGAGGCTTTCATGCAGCACAATACCCACAATTAGCTTGTCTCTGGGTGGCACCTTGATCTAGATGGTATGCATATATTTTCTATCTGAACCCCACAAACTCGCCCATCTGCAACCCATTCTCCTCGTTTTCCATAAAGGTGATAATCTTCTTCTTTCTATCTGTTATTCAAAAAGAATTATAGGCTGCATAGCTAGAAGTGTTGACTATTTGAGGTTTGTATCTAAATGGATTGCAGCCTATCACCCAGTTGACGAAACTGTCTGTATTCACATAAAGTAACTTGGGATCAGAGAAGTTCGGCTTAGCTAACTTATAATGAAAGTGGAACATGGGGAGTTCGGAGAGGATCAGAACATACATATCGATAAATTTTCTATCATTTTCCATGGTTCATCTGAACACTGACTTATGCAATAACTTGTAGAAAATCTTTCTGAAAGTTACAGATCATGGGTGTTCTCTGTTCGGTATGTAAATCAAGATGTTCCTTCAACCAACAATGCTGCTTTCAGGAATTTCTGTAGTTGATTATAACAATTTCCACCCTCCATCCTAAGGTATTGCTGGATGTTTCTGTAGTGCACAATATATCGTTACTTATTCGCCAGCGCTTCCAGTGGCTTTGGGATGGAACCATTTCGCGGGAAAAGACGTTCTGGGCACAGTGGCTCGTAATTCAAGTGGGGATATGCCATTTCCCCCTCCAGAACGTACCCCTCACCAGGACATGCTGCTACATCACGGATCTTTTCATTCGGCCTGGCGATTTCTCCTCTGGACACCCATCAATACCATTCAACTGACAGTTTGTTGCATACCATACCCATAGAACTTGTTGGCCCCAAGTAAAGGATGAAAGTAAAGTCGTCAGAAGGCCTGCACTCCTCCTCTCACATTTCCTGGCTATTCGCCTTTGTCCACTGAGCAAATGCTGGAGAAGTCCTTCACAATCCCATGTTTGAAGAAGAGCAGCATGTCAGCATAGGCCAACATTTCGCTGTTGAGATATGTTCTTCTTAATATGTCGTCCCAGAAAAGCCTTGGCACTGTGAAATACAAGGAAGGGTCCAGAGAGCATGTGCCTAGGTATACATTCCAGAACATGATGAGGACGTCTGTGAACATCAGCATATCATAGTTTATGTATAACTTTGCATATTCTCCTAAATCAGTGACGCTAAAGTCATGCCAAAGTTTCAGGACATGCTTCTACTCTGCATCCATTATGGCTGTACCTGTTTGTTTGCTGGATAATGCAGTTCATGTTGAGCATTGTCCTTTCCTGGTGTCTCTCCATGAAATCCAGGAATCCGTGTGGAAAAGCCACTTTCTTTGGCACAACCTGAATTTTTGCATCATTGGATGGGTGGCTCTGATGAAATCTGTAATCTCCTGACACACAGTATCAGCAAGTTTCTAAAGAGAATCATGAAGCCATGCGAACTCTGAAAGCGGAGCGTTATTTATAGCCTAATTATCTTGGAAAATAAAATACGCCACCACCTTTCTCAATATATATTTCACATACCTCGACTCTCAGACAGTAATGTAGTATTTTATTTTTATCCTGAAACGACAGGCAAGACAGGTTTAATTGAAGTGATTTTTTTCCTTCATCATTATGTTACTACAATTCTCGATCGACAGGTAAGAAATTTGGAAATCATCTGTGACTGGTATGTGGGTCGAAGGAGAAACTACGCCCTTTACAGGTTAGTACACCATTTTACCAATCATGTTATGCGTTTAAAATCTGTTGATTTGACGTTCCCAGCTAGAGGTCATCCAATCTGGAAAACGACAAAGACATAAGCCTCATCAAATGTAAAACAAAATTTGACTTTCCAAGGGACTAGATGGACGTAATTAAAGATGCATGTGCAAAACCCACTCATTTTAACATTACTGAAATTAATGAGTCAATGAAAAGTGAAAGAATTGATTACCTGCAACCAAAATACTGACTAAGATCCATTTCCCTCTCGAATTAGAAGATGTCCTTTGACGCAGAGGCTCAAGATTACTTTGCAAACATCTCCCAGCAGTGAATTAATCGTTTTATCAATCACATTTTGTATTATATAATTTTTACAAGCAAAACCCAAACATGGAGGCTGTGACCTGTAGTAACTCATTTATTCTCAATTACTAAACTTATGATCCATTAACTAAATGTTCATTGTATGTGTTGTAAGCATAGACTGAAAGGTTATTGGAAGTAACTGACAAGATGATTGATTAAGGATATAAATTTTGAGACACTAAAGTGTCACATTGACTTATTAATCATTGTAATTTATTCAAGTTCCTTCAAAAGAAAGACAGTAAACTGGTAAACAATATTATTCACAAAACCTAATTAGTCATGAGCAACCTGTATGACAGATGATTAGACTTCCACACACGAAGAGAATTCTGTTGTGGTAGCTACACAGAGGCTAAAAAGTGGAGTTTGATCCAGATATCGCGTTATATTCTATATTTCATGATCTAATTTCATGGCTATAAAAGAAACTGAAAAACAGACATTTAGACAAACAATAACATAGAGCCCATTTTTTAAATATCTTTTAATGATTTTAAGGAAAGCTGAGGAATGGTCATTCAGTGCAATGTACAAATTACAAAGCGCATTTCAATTAACACTGAAACCCTAATGTTTCAAACTTTAAAATTTCTCCCCAATATTTCTATTCAATTAACTTAACACCTCTTCCCAAGGAGTCTTCAAAATTAAATTCAAAGTTACCTTCTGATGTAATAAAAACGTCATCCCACATTCTAAAGCCACACCAAGAAAACCCTCATGTTTGTACTGCCCTCTATCACTCTTCAAAATTAAATAATAACTACAACAATTATGGAACAGGTCAGTCCACTCTGCCATGCAAACAGTTTTACAATCACAGCAAATCAAAGGATTGTTGTGTTAAATTTTTTATGAAGCTAGCAGCACCTCCACTGCATGTAATTAAGCATGTTAACCTGTTGAGGTGTAATGATGATAGAGACATTAGAGATGAATTACTAACTACTGCTATAAATGTCATATCAGAATAAGGAAACATTTCAGGATACTGTAAATTATATTGTGGGGAAAGTGTCAACCACAGAAGCCCTTGCGACAGATGTACTAGAAATGTAATTTCATTGACTTTATTTATGACGATTAGGGAGGGTATAAAGGTACCTACTTCCCCTATACAGAAGTATAAGGTAATTAGAGGAGTAAGTGTCGGCTCATGAATTGTCAAAGTGCAAACATTGGTTGAAGTAGTTATACGAAATAAAGCCCTAATCTGCCTTTTCCAAACGGAAAATTTCTTAATTGTAGAATGCGCTTTTGGCACGGAATTTCTGAGAGAGAGGGATATTAAGACGGACATCTGCTTAGGCAAATGCACTGATGTTCAGTAAGGGCTAACAAAGTTCACACTTGTGACAAGATGATACATCTTCAAGAATTAACGCCCAACAACAGGCCAAGTCAAAAGACTGACTTCTATAGTATATTCATGTTTTTCATTAAAATACAGGGTATTATTTGTACTTACTCAGTGTCATATAGAAAAAGGCACGGAAAATTTACTACCAAAACTGAAACTCTCTCCCACTGACAAATTGGGAAGCAGCCGCAAAAGAAATGAAGCACATGTTAGGCTGGAAAATTATCGAACTATCATTCTCATCATTTTGCTCCCGTTTTTAGCAATTGCAAAATCTATTCGTAGTGTCTGCCTTGTGCTAGATTCTTCGACTCTAAATCAAATTATTATTCCAGTTCACCTATACCAGAAAATCTAGAAAAGCAGGCACAAACGTTTCTTGCGATTCAGATCCTTACAAGCATTGACCTGAGGACTTTGTATTGCTAAGTGAGCCTCTCAGCAGAACTTAGAAAATATACAGTCTCCATACTTGCTGCAGGAGGCTCTCAGTATTGTGTGTTACCGTTTGAACAGACTGCAAGTTAAGGCGTTTTTATTAGTGCGTTAGACATTGTATTAGGGTCTGACTTGTTGGACAAAGTAATTTTCAATATAGATGGACTGTTAATAACTGCCCATGTTTGGGAAGAGTATATTAATTTGTTTGAGTATACAATACAGAAATTTTATGTTGTAGAAGTCAAGGTAAATTTCGAGAAACTGATGTTCGAGAGACAAGATTATGTTTATAAGCTGAGTCCTTATCGTATAGCACTGAATCCAGTTTTTATTTGTGGAATAATGAATTTTTCAATTCAAATAACTAAAAAAAGAGCTTAGTACATTCTTAGGATAATTGTTCATTTTTAAATGGTTTTTCCTGAGCAACTTCTGAATAGTACAGCACTACTATTAAAGAGAAATGCTCTGTGAAGTTGGTCAGAGAAATGTCAGGAGGATCTCGATGCTATCAAGCACGCTTTCGGGAACTCTAATGCTGTACATCATCCTGACACGTCAGAGAATTTGTGTGTTGTTATCGATATCTCTTTCTTGGGGTTAGGTGCCACGTCTATCACAATTCCATGAAGAATCAAAATGTCATATTCATATAATAAGTTTTACTCAACATACAGAATGTGAACCTGTTCAGCTACAGAATTGGAAACCCTAGCGTTAATTTGATCTTGACTACTATATTTCAGACAAACATATTATAGTATTCTGTGGTCACCTGGCTGTAGATTCCTGTGGCGTGTAAACTGCTTCGCACACAGATGGCCTGTTTGAAATTATTCTTACAGGAATACGATTTTGGAATGGTATAAAGAATAATGTAATACCACGCACTCTGTCTTGGTACCGCAAGTATTACCAGAATTCTCAGAAGACACAGAACAAACATCAGGGTACTGTCTATTGTTAACTAAAGATAGCCGTTACAGACATTTCTTTGACATGTGTAAGAATATGGCAGATTTACAGGATGCTGACCATCGCTGAAAGAAAGTTACTAATTTCACAGATTTCTACAGAAAACACAACAGTAAGGAATCCATTATAATGCAGTACTTTATAGGTGAAATGTGCAGTCTGACATATGGTGTGTCTGTATTTCCAAGGCATGCCAAGATCAACATCTACATACATACTCCTCAACCGACATACAGTACATGGTGGAGGGTACCTAGTAACGCTACTAGCCATTACCTTTCCTGGTCCACTTACAGAGTGAGGGAAGAATGACTGTTGACTTCCTTTCACATGAGCCCAAATTTCTCTCGACTTATATTCGTTGTTCTTATGCAGAATGGACGTTGACTGCAGTTTAATCATTCTGCAGCTAGCATCAAACGACATTCCTCTAAATCTTCTCAGCAGTTACAGTCGAAAGAAGGTAGCTTTTCCTCCAGTGATTCCCATTTTGAATTTCCAAAGTATCTTGTAAGTAGACTGTTTAGGTTTTTTGTATTGGTAATGCCACGTAGCGCCCTGTATGAAAATCACTGGCTGTGCTGTGTGCAGTCAGTGGCTGGTTGGCATTTTTGTAATACTCGCCATTGCAGTGTCAGACAGCTGGATGTTAACAGCGCGTAGCGTTGCGTAGTTGGAGGTGAGCCGCCAGTGGTGGTGGATGTTGGGAGAAAAATGGCGGAGTTCTGAAATTTGTAAGACTGGGTGTCATGAAGTGCTACATATATTATGACTTTTGAACCCTAGTAAGGTAAATACATTGTTTGTTCTCTATCAAAATCTTTCATTTGCTAATTATGCCTATCTGTAGTTAGTGCCTTTCGTAGTTTGAATCTTTTATTTAGCTGGCAGTAGTGTCGCTCGGTGTATTGCAGTAGTACGAGTAACGAAGATTTTTGTGAGGTAAGTGATTTGTGGAAGGTACAGGTTAATGTTAGTCAAGGCCATTCTCTTGTAGGGATTATTGAAAGTGAGACAGCGTTACGCTAAAAAATATTGTGTGTCAGTTTAAGCACAGTCATGTATAATTTTTTTAAGGGGACGTTTCAATCTCTATAATAGTCGCATTTTGTTTGAATCTATCGGCAACATATGTAGCAGCCCACTACGCATTGCTTCAATGCTTTACTTTAGTCCTACCTGGTAGCAATCCCAAACAATCGAGCAATATTCAAGAATCGGTTGCACTAGTTTTCTGTATACGGTTACCTTAGATATGAACGAGACTTCCCTAAAATTCTCCTGGTAAACTGAAGTCATTTGTCTTTCATAGTAACATCCTCATATGTCCATTTCATTTCATTTCGCTTACCAACATGACTGTATCAAGCTGCACGTTACTAATGTTGTTTTCGAATAGTGTGAGCTTGTGTTTACTACTCATCTCCATTAACTTACTTTTTTCTGCAGTTAGAGCAATCTGCAATTCATCACACCAAATAAAAATTTTCTCTATGCCACTTTGTATCTCCCGATAGCCACTCAATGATGACACTTTCCCATATACCATAGCATCATCAGCAAACAGCTGTCGATTGCTGCTTATCCCACTGCATCAGATATATTATGTATATAGAGTATAAGAGCTGTCATATCACACTTCCCTAAGGCACTTCTGATGATATCCTTGTCTCCAATCAGCACTCGTCATCAAAAATAACATAATATGTCCTATTACATAAGAAGTCTTTTAGCCACTAATATATCTAGGAAGCTACTTCTTTATGGTTGTACCTTAATTAACAGTCTGCAATGAAAACCATGTCAAATATTTCCCGGAAATCTATGAGTATGTAACTACCTACTGCAGTATTCTATGAGAAATGGGGAGGCTGAGTTATACACAGGGAATGCTGTCTAGGTCCCTGCTGATCTGTGGACAGAAGCTTTCCTGTCTCAGGGAACTTCATTACATTTGTACTAAGAATGTGTCCTGCAGCTAACTTGTACTAAGCATATTGATCTGTAATTCTGCAGGTCCATTCTTTTCCCTTCCTGTATGCAGCAGTCATCTGTGCTTTTTTTCAATCGCCACTTGGCACCTGTAAGAGATTCATGAAAATGCTATCTAAGTAAGGGGCCTGTTTCATATATTACACTCTTTAAAACTGTATAATGAGTCCATCTGGACCTGCTCACTTATTTATTTCCAAGTGTTTCATTTGGTTTTATATGAGAGAGAATCCTGTTACTATATCCTTCATAAAGCAGTCTGTGCAATGTTCAAATGATACTGTATGATCTTCCAACATGGATGATTTAAGACTTCAAATTTCCTTTTGCTACCTTCTATTGCCATACTAGATTGGTCAATAAGTAACTGGATAGAATTCTTTGGTTGGCTTAGAAATATGATCTAGGGCAAGATTTTTCTCAGGGTCTCAGCAGGTTCTTTCACTAAGAAATGATAGTGGAATATGTTCTGTGCTTCAGGCATCAGTCTTTTTACAGATATACGAATTTCTACTAGGTGTTGCCTATCGTTGTTTGCATGTTACTTTTTCAACCAAGACTGTGACAGTCTCTGGTTCTTTGGCTATTCCTGAGTTTTATTACTAAAACACAATGTGTCTTTTCTGTACTTAATTCATTTAATCATTACACACTTCTCCAGAGCGCGATTTACTATCCATTTAAACTTGATCTCTCACAAAAGTGCAGTATTTAAG
Organism: Schistocerca gregaria; assembly: GCF_023897955.1. Lineage (NCBI taxonomy): Eukaryota > Metazoa > Arthropoda > Insecta > Orthoptera > Acrididae > Schistocerca > Schistocerca gregaria. The sequence goes on along the minus strand of NC_064927.1, from coordinate 188,894,217 downwards.
TAACGTTTCATATACATCTCGTTCTGAAAGTATTTATATTTAAAATGTAATTATTTAACATATCTATAGCAAATATTTCTGTTGATTTTCGATGCTGGAAAACACGTAATTTTGTGTCAATTTATTCTAATAAGAAGCTTTGATTTGGTGATCACATCATACATGGCAAATTATGATGCAGCAAAATGTTCGATAAGAATAATCTTTACTTGTATTTTTCCAACATGGGGAGTTGTATCCACTACGTACAATAAACATGTTTAATATGTCAGGAAACACAACCCTGAAACGAATGTTGTTCCACAGAACTGCTTCGTATGCTACCAACTGAACCATTGAAAATCATATCTATTAGTGTAGCCAGGACTCAGGCTTCAGATATGCACAGAGCCAAATACACAGCAACACTCTATGATATCCCTCAGTAGTGTGTCAAATCATACATCCCAAAATTTACCAATGTAGTTCTGATTATGAACAGAATACTAAATGAGTACATATTAACGCTTGAGAAGCCTGTTGCCTTACTTTCAGACAGTGCATGAAATTTCACTAGCAGAAAAGAGAAATCATTTTTACAAGAATATAAAATCAAAAATATTTTAATAACGACAGTTCATTCATAAATTAACGTTGGGTATAGAATTTCTTGCAATTTTAACACATTCATGTACTCCTATGCACCTAACCGACAGTTGAACTGTTCAATGAAATACTAAACAATCTACTACTCTACACCACATCATATACACGAACTGAGCAACGACATTGTGTAAAATACTGAAATTAATGGGTAGATCCTTTCCCTGAGAGAAGTGATCTTGGAAAGGTAAGGTAAGGCAAACTTTGGCTATGTTTAAGAAAGAATCACATTTAAAACCTATTACAGTACCTGGAAGTGTCGTGTTGTCATGAAGTAAATGTAAGGAGAATCACTGCCTGGTGAAAATGAATTGTGAACTAAGGAACGCTTTTATTTCTGACCACTAAAGTGAGCACATGAACATGGTGATTAATAGTCAAAGGCTGTTAACGTGGTACACATCAACAATGAGTACAATATTTCTACCTTTCGACTTGTCCTGCCTTCTGTGCCAAACTTCTGACACTTTCAATCTTTGAATTATAACCGTGCCTTACGGAGATGAATGAGAAGTGCTTGTGGTAAACAATGATCCAAATAGAATCACACCAACAAACTGGCTTGTAAGCTAACAAGAATGACTGAATATGTAAAATTGAGCAGCAGGTATTGGAGTGAGCAGGTTTATCAACTACAAGCCACTAAAAAAAAATTCCTTCTACATGGATAACATAAATATTACTTAAACCACAAAATCATTTTGTTTGTGTAAGTGTATTAGGGAGAGCATTGTCTTAAGACATTTTACAAAAGGTTTCTTATTATTGAACACTGATAATACCCAATAACTGTTTCATGTTTATAGCTGATGAGCTGCAAAACTACTTGCAGAGATCATTTAGCACCACATACCTATCATTAGCAGCTGCCAAAAAGGCCATTTCAATTATGTCTACGTTGTATACAAACAGATTATAAGAAATTTTGTGTAAGCCTTCATATGAAAAGACTTAAAAATAATAAGTAAACTACGATATTACTATACAACAAACAAAATACACATGAAAATCATAAACATTAGTAAGAAGTTACATGACAGTGATCCACAAAACATATAATTTTTAACATGAACCCCAGAATGTACACATGTTGTTAATTCTATTATTACTTGCAATCTTTTAATATAGAAAACTCTTCCAATTTCGAAATAAAAATAAAAGGAAGGGATTTGAAGGCCTCGTCCCCGTGGTTTCGCATGGTTCATGCATAAAGGGTGAGGTAAAACATACATATATGAATCATTAAGCTAACTGATTTCAAGTTCCATCAAGTGCAAAGATATTAAGAACTTAACTGTAAAAAGAGTTATACATAGCATAATAGGGCAAAATGAATAAACCCTCTGTGCTACTGAATGCTCGAAGTATGTGCAGTTTTAGAACATAAATTCGAGAATTATTTTGAATTCGAGAAACGAATTTCTACTTGATGTACCTAAACTGTGTAAGGCTATTACTTAAGCAAAGGTCTCCTACACATTCTGAGAAGCTGCTTATACGATTTTTCGTTTACTTTATAACAAGAAAATTCTATAAGATATGGACTGTTTTATAGACATTTTTTGTCTTTCTTTGTTCTCTCTTTAGATTGGGTGGACACATGATGTAGATCATTTGTGATGTAAATGCTTTCCTTAAGAATGTTTGCCATAATTTCTGAAACAGTGTTATTTAGTGGAAATATTTGAAAATATCCTGTTACCATGTTTTTAATGAGTCAAAACTATAAAATGATTTTTCCACTGGGTGACGTCTTTAATAGGAATGCCGCCACAGTGTTCAACGATAGAACTGTTTGAGGTTAATGTAAACTCTTCTGTTGATCATTGTCGCATTATAGAAAGAACCCATCTTCAGGACTGAAGTCCGGTAGTTGTAATTTTACATTTTTATGGTGTGACAATTCCACTGACATTTCATGGTCAAAAGTCACTGAACGGTGACTGAAACTAATCACAATGAGTTCGCTTGTACATTATGACATATATAAATACGTAAAGAGTGATGGGAAACTAACTATATAAATTTTTAATACCTAAATAATTCAAGTTTCTTAGAGAAGCTGCTTAGAAAAACTGTAAGTATGGGAATCCATCCTGTCACTGTTGGACTGTGCTACGTAGGTAAAGCTAAATATGTATACATATCTCTAAAAATATCCGCATCTCCAAATGTCACTTAACTGAAGGTAGCTTGCTTTCTGTAATTTTCTATAACAAGAAGGCACATTTTAGCTTCACTGTGAAGACTCAGTAGACTTACAAATTGCACATGATCTAAGTTGCCCATCGGAAATAAGTAGTACACACTACCGGAACACATTTGTGAATGACGGTGCATGTTACAGTAAATCAGACTTAACATGCCTACCTCCATTCAAAACAGTGAAGGGAAATCCATTATCCATCTGTCTTCATAAAGAGAAATTACTGCTCCATACATAACTTACTTGACTTAAAAATTGACTTATGTGATAAAATGGGATTTCATAGGGGTTAAGGTACACAATCCTAAGCCAGCATACATTTGTTATCCTAACATCACTTATACATCCGTTACTGTGTGTATACTCCGTGGTGCTTCCTGACTCTTCAATCACGTAACTGCACATCAACGAGTCCTTAAGTTTCACATAACCAACAGTGCAGAATTGCGGAAGGTGAAGACCAATATCACCATCTAAGAGAAGTGTAAGCCTCTCAACAACAGCATTATGAAACTCAAATGCACTAGGCTTCTCGTAGCGCCGATCAAAACCAGTCGTCAAAGTATCTCAGTTTGAAATCAATGGCATGGATGGACAGTATAGGTTGACAAAAACTACTCTGCACTAGCCCAATAGTCAACCAACAGAGAAAGCATGTTTTGCTTTCTGCAGTGCAAAGCTTCGCTTGTGATGAAACTTGAAGTGATACTGAAATTTTAGTCCCAACAAGTATTCAGTAGACCTGCATAAATTCTCAGTGAATAGCATGGTCATGCATAAACTAAAGCTGTTGTTGACAGAACAAAAGGTCGTGCCATTGTCCAAAAGGCATCAGTACTGAGTACGACATGATGCCGAATGCTTCAAGAAGAAGACGATCCACAGTGCAATGTACCCAGCCCTTACACTCCAAAGAACTCATTGACGTATTCATAATTATTTTCACCTTCATAAGAAGCTGTTGTTGTTGTTGTTGTGGTCTTCAGTCCTCAGATTGGTTTGATGCAGCTCTCCATGCTACTCTATCCAGTGGAAGCTTCTTCATCTCTCAGTACCTACTGCAACCTACATCCTTCTCAATCTGTTTAGTGTATTCATCTCTTGGTCTCCCTCTACGGTTTTTACCCTCCACACTGCCCTCCAATACTAAACTGGTGCTCCCTTGATGCCTCAGAACATTTCCTACCAACCGATCCCTTCTTCTGGTCAAGTTGTGCTACAAACGTCTCTTTTCCCCAATCCTATTCAATACTTCCTCATTAGTTATATGATCTACCCATCTAATCTTCAGCATTCTTCTGTAGCACCACATTTTGAAACCTTCTATTCTCTTCTTGTCCAAACTGTTTATCGTCCATGTTTCACTTCGATACATGGCTACACTCCATACAAATACTTTCAGAAACGACTTCCTGGCACTTAAATCTATACTCGATGTTAACAAATTTCTCTTCTTCAGAAACGCTTTCCTTGCCATTGCCAGTTTACATTTTATATTATCTCTATTATCTCTATTATCAGCTATTTTGCTCCCCAAATAGCAAAACTCCCTTACTAATTTAAGTGTCCCATTTCCTAGTCTAATTCCCTCAGCATCACCCGACTTAATTCGACTACATTCCATTATCCTCTTTTTGTTTTTGTTGATGTTCATCTTATATCCCCCTCTCAAGACACTATCCATTCTGTTCTACTACTCTTCCAAGTCCTTTGCTGTCTCTGACGGAATTACAATGTCATCGGCGAACCTCAAAGTTTTTATTTCTTCTCCATGGATATTAATACCTACTCCAAATTTCTCCTTTGTTTCCTTTATTGCTTGCTCAATATACAGATTGAATAACATCGGGGAGAGGCTACAACCCTGTCTCACTCCCTTCTCAACCACTGCTTCTATCCCATGTCCCTCAACTCTTATAACTGCCATCTGGTTTCTCTACAAACTGCAAATAGCCTTTCGCTTCCTGTATTTTACCCCTGCCACCTTCAGAATTTGAAAGAGAGTATTCCAGTCGACATTGTCAAAAGCTTTCTCTAAGTCTACAAATGTTAGAAACGTAGGTTTTCCCTTCCTTAATCTAGGTTCTAAGATGTCGTAGGGTCAGTATTGCTTCACGTATTCCAACATTTCTATGGAATCCATACTGACCTTCCTCGAGGTCGGCTTCTACTAGTTTTTCCATTCTTGTGTAAAGAATTGGCGTTAGTATTTTGCAGTTGTGACTTACTAAACTGATAGATCGGTAATTTTCACATCTGTCAACACCTGATTTTTCTTCGGTTTGGAATTATCATATTCTATTATTATTCTATTATTATAAGAAGCTATATAGTCTCAATAAAATACAGTCCACCATGTTTTGGAATACCTTACGTGTCAAGGAACATACATCCACTCGTTTCTGAAAAGACGAATTTATATTTTTTTCTGATTCTTGAATAGCAATTTGTAAATAACAATAATTTAACGATATAACTATATCGATGGCCAGATAAAAATTATAGGATCTAAAAAAATGTAAAGTTATGTTTTCTCCGTTTTTTATCATTTTTCCAGATGGGTGGTACGATGCACATTCTTTTGAGGAATAATAGTGAACATGGAAAGTAGTTTAACACTCTAAAATAAAATTCAACAGGGTTACAAAAGTAGCAGCGACTGAGCTGGCGTTTAATGAAAGATGAAATTTATAAGGGCTTATGAGCAGGAGAAATGAAAATAATTAATGTACTCTTTAGCAGTCATGATTACGGAAAAGGACAAAATCATTGAGTGCTGGTGAGGCATGTTATTATCAATTAAAAAAATGGTTTGGCATCGAACGTTAGCTTGGAACTTTGGATGAAGTACCTGAATCTGTACATCTAGATCAAAGCATTGTACAGCCTTGGAGATAATGGCTAAATTATTATGTATGGTATAGAAATTCAGTGGGCAGGTACATGTGCAACTAAGATGTAGTTGGATGTAATGGGGTCGAAACTTCGTTTTAAAACCAATATCTGGCAATGTGTTACATTAGTGAACCATCTGTTTATGCACTATGTAACACAGTAAGCAACAGAGGGGGCAAAATGCAATGCCAGCTGCAAATCAGAAAAGTCAAAATACATCACTGTGACTATCAAATACAAGTATATAAGTAGATGTCATAAGTCTGCCAGATGGCATGACATCTTAAGGCTGTTTGCTTTAAATTTTAGCTTTATTGCATTGTGTTGTGTAGTTCGTTAAAAACTTGCACTCTGCTTTGTAGACAATAAAGTGCCTAATGTAAAGGAGACTTGGTCATATATCATTACTGTATCTGGCACAGCTTTAGTGTCCACACCAACAGCAGGTACCGGTAGAGACTCAAGATGCAGCACCCCAATTCTATGGGCTAATTGATGAAGAGTAAAAACGATGAATTAGGGGAAAAATTATGGTCACAAAATTTTTAACACTGTTAGGAGGGAGTGTCCTAGGCAGCATACTACAAATCCTGACCAGTTGTGTATGAGCATTGCTTTGGGGGTGGGTGGGGGTCGTTTAGTGGCAACTTTTTGTGTAGTTTTTTCAAATAACTCGAAAACTCCTGCTACAAAATTAAACTACACAAAATTTTCTCCAAAAATTGTCATTTAATTCTCTGGAACTAATAGTTTTGGCGTTATGGGTGATGTAAATTTCGTAAATTAATAAAAATATTGCTTTTAAAAGTTGTAGCGTTAGTATTTATCTCTGAATGAAGTGAGTTAAAAAGAAATATTAAATATATGCATCAGTCTTAAGGGCAGTAGAGACTTATCAAATGAGAAATTGTATTCAAGGAGTGAAACAGGTTGAACTGTGGGAGGGGAGGCGGGAACGGGTGCAGAAAAACGAGGGAGGCAGATCACTAGATTAATTTCATCCATTTCCTTCGTGCACAGATTTTCAATCTGAAGATCGACCAGATAATTGTCTTGTCTGAACACCCCCCACTACGCCACATGAAGGAACCATACCATTTCACACAAAGTTATGATGATTGTATAAGCTTGCCTTATGAATAACTGACGAAGTAGTGTACAGACGTGTCTGGGGTATGTTATTTTCCACTAAATGCTTTAACACAGATGGATTCTTATGAGCACATAATTCTCGATGTCCAGGGAAAGAAATGGGGGCGTTGAGTGCGACATATTGTGGAATGTAAAAACAGTAACTCTAAGGAAAAATCTTATACTCTCAATCTGAAACAAAATTTCGACCTCATACCGACACTTCCTGTAGTGCGAGTACAAACTAAAATATATCATTTGCCAAGTTTATGCAGTGTGTTCTTACCTTCGAAAACTGTTTAAATTTTGGTATAATACTTTACTTCGATGCAGCGCAGTAGATATGATGAGTAAATGAAATATAGACGTTTATCGATCACAGATATGAAACTGTAAGACATGTAAAACTCGAATTTTTTCAGCAGTTAAACACATTTTTTTAATTGCATGATACATCTTTCATAGAGTTCAGAACGACGACTCTCAGCACAGTTTACAGCATTTGAGAGTACAGCCACAACATAGTCACGCCCAGCACATAATGGCAAAGGCATGTCTGTAACAGGGAAAGGATTAATGCTGTAACCGTGTCTTTTAATTATTTTTTTTGTTTTTGTTGTTAGTCTACTGACTGGTTTGATGCTGCCCGCCACGAATTCCTTTCCTGTGCTAACCTCTTCATCTCAGAGTAGGACTTGCAACCTACGTCCTCAATTATTTGCTTGACGTATTCCAACCTCTGTCTTCCTCTACAGTTTTTGCCCTCTATAGTTCCCTCTAGTACCATGGAAGTCATTCCCTCATCTCTTAACAGATGTCCTATCATCCTGTCTCTTCTCCTTATCAGTGTTTTCCACATATTCCTTTCCTCTCCGATTCTGCGTAGAACCTCCTCATTCCTTACCTTATCAGTCCACCTAATTCTCAACATTCGTCTATAGCACCACCTCTCAAATGCTTCGATTCTCTTCGGTTCCGGTTTTTCCACAGTCCATGTTTCACTACCATACAATGCTGTACTCCAGACGTACATCCTCAGAAATTTCTTCCTCAAATTAAGGCCGGTATTTGATATTAGTAGATTTCTCTTGGCCAGAAATGCCTTTTTTGCCATAGCAAGTCTGTTTTTGATGTCTTCCTTGCTCCGTCCGTCATTGGTTATTTTACTGCCTAGGTAGCAGAATTCCTTAACTTAATTGCCTTCGTGACCATCAATCCTGATGTTAAGTTTCTCGCTGTTCTCATTTCTACTACTTCTCATTACCTTCGTCTTTCTCCGATTTACTCTCAAACCGTACTGTGCACTCATTAGACTCTTCATTCCGTTCAGCAGATCATTGATCTCTCCTTCACTTTCACTCAGGATAGCAATGTCATCAGCGCATCGTATCATTGATATCCTTTCACCTTGTATTTTAATTCCACTCCTGAGCCTTCCTTTTATTTCCATCATTGCTTCCTCGATGTACAGATTGAAGAGTAGGGGCGAAAGGCTACAGCCTTGTCTTACACCCTTCTTAATACGAGCACTTCGTTCTTGATCGTCCACTCTTATTATTCCCTCTTGGTTGTTGTACATATTGTATATGACCCGTCTCTCCCTATAGCTTACCCCTACTTTTTTCAGTATCTCCAACAGCTTGCACCATTTTATATTGTCGATCGCTTTTTTCAGGTCGACAAATCCTATGAGCGGGTCTTGATTTTTCTTTAGCCTTGCTTCCATTATTAGCCGTAACGTCAGAATTGCCTCTCTCGTGCCTTTACGTTTCCTAAAGCCAAACTGATCGTCACCTACCGGATTCTCAATTTTCTTTTTCATTCTTCTGTATATTATTCTTGTAAGCAGCTTCGATGCATGAGCTGTTAAGCTGATTGTGCAATAATTCTCGCACTTGTCAGCTCTTGCCATCTTCGGAATTGTATGGCTGATGCTTTTCCGAAAGTCAGATGGTATGTCGCCAGACTCATATATTCTACACACCAACGTGAATAGTCGTTTTGTTGCCACTTCCCCTAATTATTTTAGAAATTCTGATGGAATGTTTTCTATCCCTTCTGCCTCATTTGACCGTAAGTCCTCCAAAGCTCTTTTAAATTCCGATTCTAATACTGGATCCCCTATCTCTTCTAAATCTACTTCTGTTTCTTCTTCTATCACGTGTCTTACATAACTATATACAATTGCAATCAACATGGCTGCCAGAAATAAATTTTAGTAGAAACTGCCATTTGACTGCCATAGGGTACTTAATGTGGTTAAATGATCATTGTTATTGCCAATAGAATTGGTACAGTACCATCTTGTTCAGTCAAGATATGGTTCAAAATTTGAAATGTAGGGACTCATTATTCGTTGAATAGTGCCAGTAGTGCCAAAATTTTCCTTCTGAAGACCACTACTAATACATACACATCAGGTCTGGCAGCTAATTAGAGCATTAAATTCTTGGTTCTTTGCTTGTCATGGATAGAACGTTACTTCTTATCATCATGATGTTTTCTTCATCACTTAGAAGTATGTATAGATAACAGACGAGTGCAAACAAATGACTTATTCGAACAGCAGCTCGTAAATGCTACATAATCTCTTTACTAGTCAACTTACATAAATCTTCAAGGCAAAAATTAGTGTAACATCGCATCTCATAGACAATCTTAAACCCAAACTGTAAAATAATTTATAGGCGTACCATAGTCATGCTGAGACTGCACTTAACCACGGAGACTAGAATTATGACTGCTCTCCCTACACAAATAATTAAAGGTCATAAAAAATGTCTAATAATTTGAAAACATATAATGGCACAACAATAAAATAATTAAATACATCAAAAGAGCGCGGCCAAATAGTTGCTTATTTTCGCATGCATATGAGCACGTTATACAGGGTTAATTAAAAATTGTTTTGCTCCTGCAAGGCAGTTAAATGACACTTTTCAAAAATTTACCTGAAGTGGAAATTTAGTAATAATACAACGATGAACACTAGTAACAGTCAGTCTCCAAGGCAATCTACTATCGTGTCTGAATGAATCCAAACACTAACTCATCTAAAAGATAAAACCTCAGATCTTACGATTTCCAGGCCAGGGTAATGAATAACGAAATTATTCCGTCAGTGTGAGGATGAGTTATCCACCTACAATGGGATTAAGGTATATTAATTTTCCCTTTCAGGTTTCAATTACTATTCCAGAATTTTTAAAAAATTACAGCCAAATATCACAAGATGGGCCACAGCGTCACTAGTAAGGCACCCCAATCACTCGTGGAGTGACGGCTCCACATGTAACAGACTACTCGAGGCATAAATTAAAGAAGCCACATCTATAACAAAGCTAGATTGGCCGTAAGCACGTGGCAATAGACTATATATATATGAGAACAGATTTATAAGGCTTTCGATAGCTACGAAAACGCAGGACAGGAGTAGACAAGCGTCAGCGACTATAAGTAATGTTAAACTTCCAAAACGTTGTAGAAATAACACCACTGGTCAGAATAACGTCAAATTGCAACGGAATATTATCGAAGAAGGGGGGAAAACAAATGGAAGAAGAAAAAAATTGTGTGACAATTCATGAATAGATGTGTCAGAATAAGTAAATGAAAACACCAGTCATGTGCACGACCCATTGAAGTTGGTATAGACTAGCCGGGTACACAGCTTTTCCTCCTTTCGCGTCTGCGACGTTCGCCATGGCTGTCTCAATGCAGGATCCCAGCTTGTAAAGCTGTGTTATAAGTAGAAGAATGATTACTGTGCACACGTGGCTCTACAGAAGTTCCGAACACTGAAGGGTTTGAAAAAAGGCGTTGGTCAGATGACTGCCACGGGTCTTAAGAAAATGATTGGGAAATTCGTAAAGACGGGTTCTTTTGGTGTGCTACCTAGTAGAGAGAGGAAACGAATTGATTCGATGTCAGTGAAAACATTGGCCACAGAAATGCAGGAGGAGACGAGTGGTGGTGTGCAAACATGTGGTGCACGGAGAATTGCCTGAACATTGGACACACCTGCGAGCATGGTACGTAAAATCCTACGAAACATCCTCTTTTGCTAGCCATTCAAAATCACCCATGTCCACGAGTTGTTTCCTGTTGACCTTCCAGCAAGAGAGACTTTTACTTTAGAATGTCTTGCTCGCATGGAAGTGGACAATGCTTGTTCGTGGAAGATTTTGTGGACAGACAAAGCCCACTTCCATCCGACAGGATATCTCAATACAGAGAACTGTCGAATACGGGCAACGGAAAATCCACACGCAAATCAACCAGTACCACTTAATCCTGAAGAGGTCACTGTCTGGTACGGGTTTACGGTATCATTTCTCATAGAGCCACGTTTTTTCGAAGAGACAGGTGCTTCCAGTTCTGTTACCTGTACCGTCACTGGTAAGCGTCATGAGTGTCTTTTGCACAACCACGTCTTTGCAGCTCTCCAAAGCCGTGGACGTGTGGATGGGATCATTGTTATGGAAGATACCGCACCTCCGCACATTGCATATCCATTTAAGCAGCTGCTGAAGCGCCATATTGGAAATGCTACAATTATCAGCGGCCATTTGCCTACAGCTTGGCCGTCTTAATCACATGATCATAATTCATGGGATTTCTGGCTATCTGAAAGATGTTGTGTTCAGTATTCCGATTGCAAACATAGCTGCACTGAAGACACGGATTGCGCAACACATTCTGAGCGTGACCCCGGAAACACTTTGATCAGGTGTGGAACTTGACGTTTTTTTATCTAAACTTCTTGCAGAAAACCGTGGATAGCATATTGAACGTGTTTTACGCCAGTCATAGGGAAATTAATAATCCGATTTGATTTTGGCTGATGATTTTTGTGCAGTTTTTGTCCTCAGGACAATTAAAAACTGATTTTTCCCATCCGATGTGATATGACCTTGCTGTGGTGTATAGGCTTACGTTAGGTTAACAACATCACACCCGTACACCCATGCACACTGAGTAGTACAGTTTGTTTAGCGTCAAACGTACACCTTAGGTATTGTTGTAAGATTCATATGTCATTTATAGTGGACCAGTATGAAATTATGATGCTTCCAGCGCCATCTATTGCTACATTTTGTAACAATTTATTTTTCTTCTGGCATACGTTTTCCCTCATCTCCGATAATATTTCGTTGCAATTTGACGACATTCTAACCAGTTGTATTATTTCTACAGGGGTTTGAAAATTTAATTATAATGACCCTGTACATGCACTGACAAACAATGATTACAGTTTCAGAAAACTTGGATGATCTATTCAAGAGAAAGAGTTTCATAAATTGAGCGATACTGTAACAAAAAAAATGGTTCTGAGCACTATGGGACTTAATATCTATGGTCATCAGTTCCCTAGAACTTAGAACTACTTAAACCTAACTAACCTAAGGACGTCACACAACACCCAGTCATCACGAGGCAGAGAAAATCCCTGACCCCGCCGTGAATCGAACCCGGGCGTGGGAAGCGAGAACACTACCGCACGACTACGAGATGTGGACGATTCTGTAACACGTTGGTCCACCTGCGGGCCTTATGCCAGCAGTTATTCGGCTTGGCATTGATTGACAAAATTTTTGGACGTCCTCTTCAGGGATATCGTGCCAAATTCTGTCCAATTGGTAAGTTAGATTGTCCAAATCCCGAGCTGGTTCGAGTTCCCCACCCATAATGGTCTACACGTTATCAAATGGGAAGAGAGCCAGCGGTCCTTTTAGCTAAGGTAGGGTTTGACAAGCAGTAGAAACTCTCGCCATGAGTGGGTGATCGTTATCTTGTTGAAACGCACTTTGGGGTGGGTTGTCATAAAGGGCAACAAAACGGAGCGTAGAATACCGTCTCCATAGCCCTAAGCTGCAAGAGTGCCAATAACATCGTGCTATGAAATGAAGTGACACTTCAGATCAATAATCTACATCTACATCTACATCCATACTCTGAAAGCCACATGACGGTGTTTTCCCTTCTATTCCAGTCTCGTATTGTTCGTGGAAAGGATTGTCGGTAAGCTTCTGTGTGGCCTCTAATCTCTCAGATATTATCCTCATGGTCTCTTCGCGAGATATACGTAGGAGGGAGCAATATACTGCTTGACTCATCGGTGAAGGTATGTTCTAGAAACTCTAACAAAAGCCCGTACCGAGCTACTGAGCGTCTCTCCTGCAGAGTCTTCCACTGGAATATATCTATCATCTCCGTAACGCTTTCGCGATTACTAAATGATCCTGTAACGAAGCGCGCTGCTCTCCATTGGATCTTCTCTATCTCTTCTATCAGCCCTATCTTGTACGGATCCCACACTGCTGAGCAGTATTCAAGCAGTGGGCGAACAAGCGTACTGTAACCTACTTCCATTGATTTCGGATTGCATTTCCTTAGGATTCTTCCAATAAACCTCAGTCTGGCATCTGCTTTACTGACGATCAACATTATATGATCATTCCATTTTAAATCACTCCTAATGTTTACTCCCAGATAATTTATGGAATTAACTGCTTCCAGTTGCTGACCTGCTATTTTGTAGCTAAATGATAAGGGATCTATCTTTCCATGTATTCGCAGCACATTACACTTGTCTACATTGAGATTCAATTGCCATTCCCTGCACAATGCGTCAATTCGCTGCAGATCCTCCAGTATTTCAGTACAATTTTCCATTGTTACAACTTCTCGATACACCACAGCATTATGTGCAAAAAGCCTCAGTGAACTTCCGATGTCATCCACAAGGTCATTTACGTATATTGTGAACAGCAACGGTCCTATGACACTCCCCTGGTTGTTTGGCCGTATGGCGGGCGACAGTCATGCTTGTAAGCTATGGGTGTCTGAGGCCTCTCGAGACATGTCTTCGGTGGTCATGAGGGCTCACCGGGTCACTTCGAAGCAGGACTCATCACTGATCACATAAGATCAGTCTCTTGAATAAATCATCTAGTTTTTTTCTGAATTTATAATAATCTGTTTGTCTGTGCATGTACACCACAGCAACCGATATCACATTCCGAGAATTTTTTGAGTGCATTTTGTTTCTTAGACAAATGGTGTCATACAAAATTTGCCCATTTTTTCCAGTTTCCCAGTGAACCCTGCACGGCTGGCGTTTATCCTGTTTATTGCTTGTCATTTATTACGGTACTGCCCGCTGACGGCTACTGTGCCGTGTTGGAATGCGTGGTGCGGCTTCCACTGCTACGAGGTTCGTGGCTCACCGACCCTGGACGTGAAAGTTGAGTTTTGACGTAATCTACCAGCAAGTCACGATTGCTCAGATTGTGTAGTTTGGAGTTCGTTGTTGGCTGTTGGGATATTCTCGCTAGCACCAACGTGTGTTTTCAAGTTGGCAAATTTTACCCACCCTGCGGTGTAGTTTAGCTGTATTTGGTTATTTGAATTGAAGTGCATCAGCGGAATCTTCTGCCTTGTTGCCATTAACGTTCCGGTTACCTCCCCTGGCCGTTGACGTAAATTCAGGCAGTGTATTTTCCTCATCATGTTGTCGCTGTCCTACACGGTGTGTAGTTTGACAGCTCAATGTATTATTGGTTGTGGGCGCCAATACCTTCTACGCTGTTCCATTGAACTCCCTGTTGTGTGCTGGTCGAGTGAAACGGAGGATAGCTTGTCGGTGGGTCTGGTGACTGTCTGTCTGTTGGGTTTTCGTCGGATCAACCATGGTTGGGCCGACTTCCTGTCTCACGTAAGGGAGCGTTAGTCTTTGAATTCCAGGCCGACCCTCGGTACTTCTGAGTACCCTTGGGTGTACTGCCTTTTCTTCTTTGTTCTTGTTGTTTGTACTTGTATGACTTCTAGCCTATTTTTATATTAACGTTGTTTTGTCGTTAAGGTGCCAGATGGTTTAGGCCTTCAGCCTAATTTAAGAACTGTATTACGTAAAGTCTTTGGCATTTTTAAAATTAATGTTATTGAGTTTTAAGTGTTGGCTCTAAGCCGATTTTGAATTAAAGTTGTTAAGCTCGTAAGCTGTCAGATAGATTAGGCCTTCAGCCTAATTTATGATCTGTTTTACGTAAAGCCTTTGGCACTTTTGAAATGAATGTTATTGAGTCTTGTGTGTTGGGCCCTCAGCCGATTTTGAAATTAAGTTGTTTTACTCTTTGATTCTTGGGGCCGTCAGCCTAATTAAGGAACTGTTTTAAGATAAGGCCTTGCCTTCTAAATTTATAATTTTGGTTCTGCTTTAAGTTATTGGCTTTCAGCCGTTTATAAATTAAAGTGGTCTCTCCCTTAAGACATTAGATTTACGTCACATTCAGCTATGTTTTTTTTTTTTTAAATTTTCTTGGCTCTTGTAATGTTTGATCACATAAAAGTTTGTATGTTCGAGCCCCTTTCCACAACTTAAACTACCTGTCCTGTCCTGCGGGTTTAGCAGGGCGTCTCACCCAAGATAGCTTATTTTCCAAGTTTTGTTAGGAAAGCATGAAGTGGAATCATTTTTTTAATTATTTATCTATATACTGTTATCGTTAAGAGTATACTTATCAAGATAAAGCAAATAAGTTCAGTTCATTCTGTAATTTGGTGCATGTTTTATTCTTTGCCATGAAAGAAACAAATCCAGAATTTCCAGTGCGCTGAGAAGTGGAATTCTAATAACTTCTTCAGGTGGTGCTGTTGTATGTTGCCATCGTTAAACAGCATTTCGTTCGGAGTCATAGAAAATCCTTCTGTTCCAAGGCGCTGCGCTCCAGCAGTTGAAGGGCTCTCAAATTTGTATTTTCTTCGTCATTATGAAGTCAGGAGCAGCCACAGAACAGTCGATTTTCGCCGATATCACCCAAAATAAAAAAGTTCAAAGAACAAAATCTGCTCAACAACTTATTGTCTTGACTAGTAACGAGTACCTGTCTACCAAGTGGACCACTGCCGAAGGCTTTTAACTTATAATTACTAACGGGTGCAGGACGAAAAGTAATCTTCTACAGGTTTGCAACAACACTGAGGCATTATCGTTCAGAGCTTTACAAAATAGCTTTTCTAGAATATTTTGTCTCAAAGTCTCCTGAGTTTACTGCTTGATCAGAAGGAAGCCATTGTGACAGTTAAATATCACACCAATGCTACTTTTTATGTATAAAATGGCATTTGAAGGATGAACTTTTTGACACTCTATTCTCGTAGGTAGCAGCAGCTGTTTGAGAAGTATTTCAGTTTTCCCGCAGACCACAACCATTTTATAAGTTACTTTGATTTCATCTTTTCTTCATTCACATTCTCCTTTTTTTTTTAAAAAAAAAAGACAAAGAAACTACATCTCACGCTGGTCAGTTCGATACACCGTTTGTCCATTTCTCAGTCTTCGTTTGACTATGAAAACTTCGATAAAAATTTTCCTGTAAAAAGTAATTAATTTTTTCTTAATTACCTGCTTTGCTTTCAACTAGTTCAACCCTTTGTTTTTCAAAACTCGATCTCATGCAGTTCAATTTCATAATCCCATTTATCACTTTTCATTTGGCTACGAAAGTTCGGAGAAGAATCCATAGTCCAAATAGCTCTCACAAAATTAATTAAGGTTTTTTAATTACACTGATTACTTTCAACGAAATTTAATGTTACTTTTCCAAACTTGATCTCACGCTGGTCAGTTTAACACCTGATTTCTATCCATATCCCACTCTCAGTTTCGCTCTGAAAACTCGGACACAATTTTCCCTGAAATAAATATTTCATTTCTACCTAATCACTCTGACTGTTTTCTAGCTTTTCAACTCTTGTTTGCAAAATTGTGGCCGAATTTGATATTCCATTTGATCGGACAATAATCCATTTTCTAATTTGCAGTTAGTGATGCTTTCGTCACACTCAAACATTTGACCAGTAAGACAGTGAATATAATTTTAGTGATGTAAGCGACGCTGAGGAGAAACAGAGAAACTCTCCGCCATATTTACCCATGATGGCGTCTACCCAAGGATAGTAGAATACCCGGTAGGAAACGCGAGGTACATACGCAATAGCTTCTGGCGTCAGAAACCCGGAGTTGCCATAACTAGCTTTGTTTTAGTTGTGTTTACAAGTAAAAAAAATGTTGTTTACGCCAGTGCAAATCTTTTTTGTAACTGACAATTGAGTGCAGAGGTACGCCGTAATTATCAGTGTATGTGGTATTGTTTGGAGTAAGTTATAAACTGAAAAATAATGTCTTTATTTTAAACTTCCGGACTGAGAGGCCGTGGTCGTTGTATAAAATTCCCACCTAACTGTAGATGCAAATGGAGACGAAACGTTAGGTGGAAGTTTTATACATCGACCACGGCCTCTCAGCACGTAAGTTTCAACTGAAGACAACACCGGCCGTGAAAGCCTACATTGTATGATGAAAAATAACGGTTTTCTGTGCTGTCGCCAATTGTATTAATCATTGGACAAATAAAAAAGTTAGTAATTACGTTGCACATATTCCAAAACAGAAATGAAAATGAATAAATTTTTGTAAATGCGGAGACTCGTTTTCAGTTGAAACTGCTTAAGTCGCCTGAATAGATTTTCTTGATTAGGATTATGAAAGGAATTTGACAAGTGAACTGTTTACTATTTCTTTGAAAGGTTAGTTGAAGACTGACGCTGTTCCAACTCTCTATCTACTATCCCCCGGTGCTGGTTCAGGGTGTATTAATGAGCCCTATAATAAGAGATGTATTGTGGCATATAAATGAAGCTATTCTAAAGAAGATACATTACAAGTAACAGTAGTACCAACTAATAAAAAAAGTTAATACTAGACGAAACATTAAGTAAAGAGTAAAAGCAGCCGAGAAGGCGAGAATGCATGTTTACTTCAACAATTAGAAATTATGGAAACAGAAATAAAAGATTTTAGGCAAAACAATGCAGATTTACAGGATTGAGTCTCTTGATGGAACGCCAATACAGCCAAAGAATTTGCAATGGTATTATAATGAGTTTCTCAGTACTAAGGGTCTATGCGGTCTAAGTATCAGAAAAAAAGCAGTGCTCTGTCATTTGGTGAATGATGTTGACGTCCTTCGGAGGCAATACATTACCATTTTAACGACCACAAGGAAAGGCTAATTATTGTAAGGCATAATAATTATAGTACACTAAAACATGGAAAATCTTGATTACATTCCTAGCTGCATATGAGTGCAGACGTGTGTGCTTTAATGCAGTGCAGTGTGGCGAGAGGGTTCACGGTAACGTCACAGCTCAGAGGCCTCGTGCGTGTAGCCACTAACGTGCATTTTAGTACCCGTGTAGATGCCATTTACATGAAAGCATGATGTGACTGCCAACCAATCAAAAGACATCCATGGGCTACATAAGCCCACTACTGCAGTACCAATGACAGTGGCTCCTAAGAGGTGGTGGTAATAATCGAAACCTCCACAATTGAGGTATCAGTTCGTTCGGAGATATATTATCCAAACTTACTTCCAGTCACACTGTGTAATGAAGCAGAAGAGGAATATTGGGAATTTTGTATACAGCGCGATGAAACTTTTGTTGAAGTAATGTCACAGTTCTTTTACCGCCCACCTTCCAAGTTTTGTCCAGTAGACAAACACAGACACAAACACACACCACACAAGCTCGCCCCACACATACAGCCCTTTGAGGTCCACGCACGTGCCGCCAGCTACAGCTACACCGTCCTCCACTCTTCCCCAGATAATCCACCGCCACTTCCCTCATCCGTGCCTTTACTGCCCGCGCGAGTGTGTGTGCGCGCACGTGAGTTACCTTGGACGCTCTCCGCCAGTGTTTCTCCTAGCGCCAAGAGCAGGGGAAGGTAGACAATGCCCGGGCGGAGTAAAACAGAGCCAGCTGCTTCCGTTCCCCAGCCACGAGGGAAGAGCAGCAGAAAAGGAAGTGGCGAGAGGACCGAAGGCCGGCGTGGGAGGAGGCGGGCAGAGGCATCGGCTGGAACAGTCGCAGCGCGCCAGTGGCCCGGAGTATGGGGACTGCAGCAGATGGCGCGACCGGCCGCACCCCTAACTGTC
The DNA here is from genome assembly GCF_023897955.1 of Schistocerca gregaria. Taxonomy (NCBI): domain Eukaryota; kingdom Metazoa; phylum Arthropoda; class Insecta; order Orthoptera; family Acrididae; genus Schistocerca; species Schistocerca gregaria. Next base: position 188,875,338 of record NC_064927.1, on the reverse strand, counting down.
GCTTTTATCTGTTATGAATGTCTCGCCGCAGCTGATGGTATCAGTGGCCAGGAGGCCGAAACGGCAAGTGCTATTCGCGAAGAAAACGCTGCGCCGCAATCCTCTAGCTATCGTTCATTCACTCTTAACAGCCATGTCAACTCGAAGTAGATGTTGAAGGAACGAATATGTTCTCGAAGGGTGGATGAAAACTGTCAAACCGAGAAATAAATGCAAAACGGCAGGAATCGAGATGGAATGTGAATTTTTACTAAAACGTTCCATCAAATAAATTTTATTTGCAAATTTTTCAGATGCAATGTGCAACAAGGACAGAGTCAAAAAATATACAATCAAAAAATATACACAACTTTCGATAATCCTCCTTCAATTAAAAACGTATGACGATAATCCTCCTTCAATTAAAAACGTAAGACCATTACATCTGAAATAAGCTCGATTAAGTAATACTAGCAATTAAATATATTTATTGTTAAATTACCCTGGATTACTCTAAGATCTGTACTCATAAGGGTGGTGACAGAGAAGTTTTAAAATCAAGTTATTTGTATTTATCGAAAGAGTCCGTGGTTGAAATGCTAAAAAATTTTACAAACGGCAGACAGCCTCAAAAATTTCTTAATAACGAAGACACTTTATATTTTCGATGCAGCAACTTTGGATATCTCAGACAAACAGTACTGAAGTTTACAGAATAAGATTTTCACTCTGCAGCGAAGTGTGCACTGCTATGAGACGTTCTGACAGATTAAAACTGTGTGTCGGACCGTGACTCGAACTCGGGACCTTTTCCTTTCACGGGCAAGTGCTCTACCGACTGAGCTACCCAAGCACGACTCACGACGCGTCCTCACAATTTCAATTCGGCCAGTATCTCGTCGCCTGCCTTCCAAAGGTCCCGAGTACGCGTCACGGTCCGGCACACAGTTTTAATCTGCTAGGACGTTTCAGTACTGAAGTATTCACCAAGATAGTAAGCGTAGTAAGAACATGCCAGAACAATCTTAAGAGCAGAGAATAGTACATGCAATAAAAAAATATTATTCTAGTAATTGTTATTAATACACAGTTAGAAATATTGATTGCAATGAAGCAACAATTTTGGTCTATCGGAAGACAGCGTCAGCCAAATTTAGCGTTCTAACAACTGTTTAAAAAAATCACTACCTTTCGCTTAATCATCTTTTGGACAGAATACTTTTTAATCACGGCCCACCGGCCAAGTAAGTACACAGTCACAAACGACATTAAATATAGCGAACTCAGAACTTAAGAAGACGCTGTCTTATATTCCATGGTAGCTTTACTGACATACACAACAATATGCCTGATCATTGGCCGAGGCTAGACTATAAGCAGTTCTGAAAATATATGGGAAATGTAACTTGCAATTTACGACCTGATCCGAAATTTTAATGCAGCGGACAGTACAAATCACTCAGTATTACAATTAGTGTCCCACAATCATTATTATTACGTTATTTTACAGTAATGAAAGTTTATTAAATTTGCTTAAATTTGACATGCGGCAGTACTGTCAAGCGGGGTCAGGGATTTTCTCTGCCTCGTGATGACTGGGCGTTGTGTATTGTCCTTAAGTTAGTTAGGTTTACGTAGTTCTAAGTTCTAGGGGACTGATGACCATAGATGTTAAGTCCCATAGTGCTCAGAGTAATTTAAACCATTTACGTATTATCAAGAACCACGAACAATTATATGACAATTCTACAATACTTTCTGTGTATTGACCAGTTACGTGGCAATACGAGGCTAATTTTGCAGTAATTCGCCGGCAAGGACTCCGCTGGTTCCATTAAAGCATTATACAACACAATTATACGCCACGTGGGTCTGAAACAAAGAATCATATTTTAACTTGCACAGCACACGAAAAAAAAAAAAAAAGAAATCTGCAAATAACACAGACAGGCAAACTGAAACAAAAATATGTTAATCTGTCATTAAAAGCTGCAACTGAATATCAGCGAGATTGGCTAATCGTATGGTCGCAGGTATTCCAGCAATAATAATAATAATAATAATAACAATAATAAATTATATTATACAGGTGCTTATTACCAGTACAGAACTTAGGCGTTGTGAGACAAAATGGGTGTGCAGCAGTAACCACTTAATGGACAACGTCTGCAAAACTTGAAGCCCACACAAGAATAATTCCGAAGTTGAAAAAAAGAAACTGCCCATCATTATTGTCCGTTATTCTTCAGCACTTCCTTTCAACACTGACTTCTTTATGAAGCTCTGCACAACACCATGTTACAGAATGGCTACCACACGTCAGGTCGGGCGACTGATAACACATACACCGCCCATTCTGTTATGGGCACAGGCCTACTGCTGATGTGAAGAAGCCACAGACAGCCGAGGTCTTAACTCCACACTCGTGATGCCTTGTCCAGGTGACACCACACTGCCAATACTGTTAATACCCATTCCTCGGAGAGCACTGTCTCCTAGGAATCAGACAGCTCATTCCGACAGGGGCGGCCAGACTGCACAAGCTCAGAAGGACCGATACTAGACGACAAGTCGCCAGGTTTGATGGCGCGCGGTAGAAAGTACTGGTCCATATGTTACGATACAGCTGACGGCAGCACTGCTATACAACTCTCTTCCTACTTTATTTTGTTTCCCACGGCAGCAGCAGCCCAGAAACATAAAAGAATGACTGAAAGCTTACATTTCATTCCAAACACTGACGTTCTGCTCTCAGCATGCATATCTTTCGCGTTAGTTTATCGCAGTTCGGGGAGGTCCACGGTACGGTTTAGAGATGGATTCGATCAAGTTCCGTCTATAATATCGTCTAGAGTTATATCTGCCAGCTGGATCTACAGATCCGTAGTATGGTCGGGAGGCCTTCCACAACAGATCAGCAGAACACATACACAAAATGTGCAATAAGTCTAGCTGTTTATAACTGGATTGCATCTACAACCAAAGGTAGAATGAGTGATCGGAAGTGATGCCATAATCACGTGGCCTTGAATATTTAGAGTTACATAAGGACCTCTGAAAGCAAGCCGCTCTCTATAATGGCAGATATCTCGGATGTTGAGGAGGTACATCTGGGAATGTAGATCTGTAATGAGGCAAATGTTATTTTTGAAAATGTTTTCCGTATGTTAGTAGCAACCAGCACTGAATGGAGAAATGTCTGAATTCGTTTCCTAAACAACTGTTGTGTAGTTCAACGAGTGATTTGCGAGATGCTGAAGTAGCTCACCCTATGTATGGAACATGTGAGGTGATGCAGGCATCCTTCAACGGCTCGTCATTAGCTGTTAAGCAGAGTGGGAAGAAATGTACAATCCAAGAGATAAACGTGCTGTGTGGTTTTCCAAGTGTTTCTACATCTACATCTACGTCTACATTTATACTCCGCAAGCCACCCAACGGTGTGTGGCTGAGCTCTTTCCTGTTCCAGTCTTGTATGGTTCGCGGGAAGAACGACTGTCTGAAAGCCTCCGTGCGCGCTCTAATCTCTCTAATTTTACATTCGTTATCTCCTTGGGAGGTATAAGTAGGGGGAAGCAATATATTCGATACATCAACCAGAAACGCACCCTCTCGAAACCTGGCGAGCAAGCTACACCGCGATGCAGATCGCCTCTCTAGCAGAGTTTGCCACTTAAGTTTGTTAAACATCTCCGTAACGCTATCACGGTTACCAAATAACCCTGTGACGAAACGCGTCGCTCTTCTTTGGATCTTCTCTATCTCTTCCGTCAACCCGATCTGGTACGAATCCCACACCGATGAGCAATACTCAAGTATAGGTCGAACGAGTGCTTTGTAAGCCACCTCCTTTGTTGATGCACTACATTTTCTAAGTACTCTCCCAATGAATCTCAACCTGGTACTCGCCTTACCAACAATTAATTTTATATGATAATTCCACTTCAAATCGTTCCGCACGCATACTCACAGATATTTTACAGAAGTAACTGCTACCAGTGTTTGTTCCGCTATCATATAATCATACAATAAAGGATCCTTCTAACGAAGTATAAAATTCTCGTGTATAGTATTTGTTAGAAAAAAGATGATTTAGTTGTGGCCGAGGATGTGTTATATCTTCTGATAGCGGACAGAGTTGCTATCCTGAAAGCAGCATCAGAACAGTGTGTGACTGAAGGCCATGGACGATGGCCACCTGTGTAAAATTTACTTCCACGTAGAAATGGGAGTGCTGTTCCATGCCAACATGCTGCTGGAGTTCAATGTGTACCTCGACTTTCCTCATGTGGGGTGATTGGCACCTGGTATTGGTTATGCAGAGTAGAATAAAACTGAAGAAGCTGCAAAAAGGAAGTGTACATTTACTTAAGCAGTCATTATGTGAGTCCACCAGAGGCTAAATTGTGACTACACGAACGTCGAAGTTCCCACTAGCCTCATATGAACAAGCCTCTGTCTGTCCACTTGCTGGAAGAACACAAGGACTACTTTCAGATAGATAGGAAGCTGCTGTTAACCTTTATAAGGATTCAAACCTCATGGTGTTGTTTGAGTTGTGCGATGATAATATTAACGTCTAAAGTGCCTTTACCAAGAAATTCCATAACATTTTATGTGATCGGTACGACAACGGATTATTCGCCAGAAAAGCTGCAAGTGCTTTGGACGTTAGTTCAAGCGACACCGTAATACATTCTCTCTGAGTACTACTTCTGCACATCAGATGACTATAGTTGTTTGACGACGTACGGACAGTTGATGGAGAACTGTGGAACTCATTTGTACAAGATGCAGTAAAATTACATTCAGTAATTAATTACTCCGAATGGGTAGAGTGCTTGCAGGAGGCTTCTGTACACCAGATGCCATGGAAACTGAGATGGCTCTTCGCCATCATCTGCGTAGTCTGTTATCCTGCCGACATATCAGAGCTGTGGACACCACTCCAGGACGCACTTTCAGCAGATTTTCAGAGAGAGCACACGACACCGGAAGCCTGCAGAATGAGGAATGCTTTCACTTATAATGGCAAATCTGAACAACAATTCAACCTGCTCACGCTTGTTGTGATCGTTGAATGACACACGACAGAAGCTTACAACGTAGAAGAAGAAAGTACAAATGACAAGAATGCTTACCAAAATCTAAACAAAGAACGTCAGGGAATAATTAAGGCGGTCTTACTTTCAGCAAGAACTCAGATTCCGAATAGTTACTTTCACAGTTGTTACTTTATGGATGGATGGGAGGCTTTCATAAAAATTTATCTACAAATTTTACGAGACGGAAACAAGATTGAGATGATGATCACATTCGATTTTTAAACTACCTGTACCCATCTTCAACACATACTCATCGATTTGCACTCAAACCAAGGATGTACAAATAGCTCATCCAATTGCACTCAAACCAAAGATGTATAAATACTCCGTGACTCTGATTTCATAATTCCGGCGAGATTTCAGTCCTCCTCAAAGACGCTCCAACCGTTGTCGATCGACTTTTAAGGGACGCCATGAATAATAATCTCCCTTAAAGGGGCCAGATAATTCAGTCCGGAGATGAATTCTGTGACATATTACCCGTCTTAGACATGCAAGTAGAACAGCTATTGCCGAAACTGCAGTTCAGCGATTCTTAAGTTGACTCAAAATATGGGGGAAAATTGTGATTCTGTTTCCACTGAATGGTTACTTAAGCTGAGTAAAGGCGATGTAGAAAATCAAATACATTTATTCACTCAAGCGATCAAGATTCGGGAACCTTGTTATTTTAGTTACTATAGATTTATTACCACCGTATTCTATGCCCCAGAAATCAATCAACAAACAATTCAACAGTTCCACTCAACGGCGATTCTATTTCTATGTTCAAAAAACCATGGTTGTAGAACAATTAATGAATACATCGTTTCCATTTCGTTACCTGGAGAGACAAATATTTACCTCAGTTCCGATTCTGCCCAACTTGAAGAAATAAACAACGTCCGGTTGTAGTCCATTGAATCCTTGAATTCTCTGAAGGCGTCCTGTTTACCACCTCATCAATTGCTTTTAAATAAAAATGCTATTATATAACTGGAAATCCTATTTCTAATCAGGTGACTACATTCCACTGCTAAATACATTGACTCCAATAAACCTGTGTTCACGACCCACATTAATATCACGCATTCTGATCCAACCACGTCTTTCCTAATGACAAGAAAACAGGTTCCCAATAAAAAATATCATTAACCATGAAACCTAACAATACCAAAGCCTATTCCGTAACACACGGGGTGGGGGGTGGGGGGGCTGTCCTCACAAAAAAGAGAAAATTAAGAAATTAGTTTATTGTTGTTGAATTATTTTAACAACGTATATTGTAAAGATGTACTGATGTGTAATTAGGCTCCAGACTCTGAAAATGCCTTTTAACATACTTTTAGCAACTTAAAAAGAGTAACATGTACTACCGATTTAAACACCACGACGAAAGAAAATTATAAAAAATGCAAATTTCGTTCGTTGTTGTTGACTGTAACTCTCAACGTACTTTCTAAACATATACTGATTTTAAGAAAGGCCGAGAAAATGGAAATATTGAAGACACTGGGGAAAGTGACATCTCCTGCTAAGACTTAAGTTTAACTGAAAAATTTAAGACGTTTATCTGCCAGAAGAAGTCACTAAAAACAATAAATATATTTTAGATTTTTAAAATATAGAGAAACTGTCTAGATTTGAATACTTTGAAAACGTGGTTACAACCCCTTCCCCCTTCCCCTGGTAGTGCGAGGGTTAATAAAGCACAAGTCCAGAAGCTTCAAAGACCATAACCTATTTTACATCAACAGTTATACGTGACTATTACGCGAGTTCTCAACCTAGATGATATTTAAGTTTTTGCTAAAGACACGTACAGAGTAAACGATAAACGCATTATAACTGCTAACATTGCTTTCAAAGATGTTTTGTAAAGTAAAGAAATTTAAAAAGATAAAATTAATCTGACAAAGACAATATCTGCAAGTTATGTGTTTTACAGTTAACCATACTGCATTTAATGACACCGACATTTACAGCGAGACTACTATTTGTGACTACTATTGAAATTTTATTGTCTTTCATTCATAAGTACCTGAAATTACCTATTCCTCCATTACTGTGTTACTTATCAGTGAATGATCAAGATAAAGTGCGAATAATTCACATGGGCCATTTTGTGGTTTTAATTATTTAAGGTGGAAATCTATTACACGAAATCATTCGGTTGGGGTACTCGTATAAAATAATGTATTCCAGGATGTTCTTACAGGAGATGCATAAGAGCATGTCCGCTCCCGGTAACTGAGCGGTCTGCCCCACAGAATGTCAATCCTAATGGCCCGGGTTCGATTCCCGGCTGGGTCGGAGATTTTCTCCGTTCAGGCACTGGATGTTGTGTTGTCCTAATCATCATTTCATTCCCATCGACGCGCAAGTCGCCGAAGCGGCGTCAAATCGACAGACTTGCACCGGGCGTACGGTCTACCCGATGGGAGGTCTTAGTCACACGACATTTTTATAGGAGTATGTTGGATATAAATCGTTTATGTCCTTTTGTAAGAAACCTAGCCAGTAATGACCTCATACAGCTCAACAATACAGACAATTTTAATAGTTGGATACATCTAAGTATTTGACAGTCTTGGGACTTCAACAGAATCTAGATACAGTTGTATAGGAAGAAGCACTTGTTACAACAATTTGGCTGATCTTATACATACCTGTACCCTATGCGTTTGGTGTTAATAGCGAATCACAACCACAATAAAAACGCTGCAGATGCAAGGAGCTTTGCTGCTGGCCCAGCTTTACTGCACAACGGTGTAAAGTACATTTCACATTAACCCACGAATGTCTAATGAAGAAAAGATGACGTATTTCCTGTGACGCACTGTTGAAAGAAAATGCATGCAGTGAGGATCACTATTCCATTGAATTCCACCATTGCATATCCACCATAGCGATCATGAGAAGCTTTGGGGAATATAGTTATCATTTGAAGAGCTTATTTCAATTGTGGTACAAGTCCATTATCTCCACTTTTCTGCCTATAATCCTTCTGAAATTAATGAAGCAAACATACAGAAAGAAAGGTTCATCTGTAGAAAGAAGCCATATGCTTGAATATTTCTGGTATCTCAACTGCCGAGTTTTCAGGGCTCATTTAACTTTAGGACTCTGTATCTCATAATGAACAAAAATGGACTTGTACCACTACTGAAATAAGTTCTTCGTTTCTTCATCGATCAATATGTTCTAGTGGAGTCGGATAGAAAATCGACAAAATCTCTGCAATGTACCCCCAGGCACGCACTGTACAGCGGCTTTTGAGGAATCTGTTCATATGTAGATGGAAGATGATCGCTGATGATGCTGTTAACTATAACAGGGCGGTAGCGAGATGAAGTAGACTTGTGTAGGATCGGTGATCAGTGTAAGGACTGATAGCTGGCTTGGACGTCTGTAAACGTAACTATTCCACATAAAGAGGTATAGAAATCCTCCACTTTACAATTACACTATCACTGGAAACATTAACTACCGTAAAATGCGAAGGGTACCCATCTGTGGTGACGACAAGAACGACGCATAAAGTAAAAGCATATATTAGGCTCAGATTTATTCGCAGTGATCTTACGGGAATGTAAATCATCATTCATAGAAGAAGTGGCATAGAAAACACCTGTTAGAAGAATTTACGAGTATTTACTCATTAGGCTGAAATCCTTGCGTGATTTGATTAATAGAACATAAAATAAAAGTTAAGTGTTCTTTCTTAGGATAATTTAACCAGAGCGAGACAATTATGCGGATGGTCAGGTGCACGTACCTGTGATGGATGCTACAAGGGATGTGTTGTACATGAAGAAGAGGTTTGCCGTTGGACTTTCGAGAATATATCTTCTGAGAATTCATCCCATATACTTCTCACGAGATGACAAAAAGGGAAATTATAGTTAATGCTGAGGTTTATCGATGACTTCCCATGCAAATGGAGCAAAATACTTTTCGACAGATAGAGATACCACATATTGACATCCGCTAGTAGACACTATTACAGATACTATTACAGGCACTATTGATCAGATGGTGGATCACGACGTTGATGTCATATGCAGATGTCCTAAAAACACTCAGGTCGATCTGTGTTGCTAAAATACCTTCCTTTTCTACCACAACGCACATACATGCTGTCAATTTGGTAAAAGATACACAAAACCCATGCCAAGATCCAATATCAACATTAGTCATATCAACTATTACGCTCTAGAATAAATCGAGGGAGACATGAACAACGCACATACTATAAAATAATTTTTCTTAACGATCTGGAAGACAGTCTCGATCTATTAAGCAGTGTCAAGTAGTGACTTTATGTAGCTAGGTAGCCGAGTTAACAATTATGCTGGTAAAATTCTGATTCGATATCCATAAGTGTTTGAAGTGCGGTATTACCTTTGAAACTTAAAAATCTGTCACGTATGAAACTCAGTTCTTTGTGTTTTTTCTTGAATAACTAGGAAAGAACGTCACCTTGCGAAAATGTTTTGCTGTAAAAAATTTAACTGCATTAAATTCCCTTTCTTCTCTCTAGGGCTGATATTTTCCGAGTTACAGGAGATATAATAATCGCCATTGTCAAAAATAGTGTTTGAAGGTATATAATTTGTGTTTATGGCTAGATGAAGAGGGTTAAGAACAAATATTAACTGTGTGTACCACATATAAGTGCAGTAAAATCATGTTAAGAGATAAATTGTGTTCTGGGGTGTAACAAGGCGGAGGGGAATGGGATGTGTAGGGTAGATGCCCTAGGAAAAGTAGTTATACCTCATTCTTAGGTCTGTAAAATGAAGAGTGAGCAAGCGAGTCCCCACTCCGTCTACTCCACTACGTCACAAGAGGCAACTGTAGGGTGTTTTCTCAGCTCGCTTCCTCAACAACCACTATCGCAGGGCGGACACACTTGTTGAGGATGTTTGTTCTTCAGAAAGTGCCGTAACACTTGTAAGGTGTCAGCAAAATCCAACACCTTCCATGAAAACCCTGACGTGATAAGCAAATCCAGTAGTATGTCACATAGCTCCGAATAAATCGTGACATTAAACTAACCAAAGTAACGAGTAACGAGTGAGCAAATGGAATACCACAGACTAACAAAAGAATGCCTAAATGCATGTCATACCTTCCCACTGTGAGACAGACACAGTTCCGAGGGAGAAACGAGAACAGTAGCCGAGAGCAGAACCGTGTTAAGCTAGAAGGCCCTACGATAAGGGACGGATTGGACACCCACGTTGTCAGCCTCCCTCTAAGACTACCACTCGCACGTTTTAGCGTGAGACGGTTTTGCGTGTCTGTTACATTAGGTCCACCCTCCAGCCCATGTTCTCACTGGATAGACAGATTTTTAGTGGGCGGAGCTTAAGGTTAACATTGAGACCCTGATGGGTCAGATGAAAACACAGCCAGATAGCTTTTTTTTAACCAACTTCGGTAAATTGTAGTAAGGAGAAGTTAGGAGAGAGTTGCTTCCGAGACGGCGAGGTGAGCGGAGCTGCGCCTGCCGCCGCCCCTAAAAAACACCGACAAGGTAATGAACGCACGCGATGCCGCATTTTTGAGCGCATAAGGCTTCACTCAGAACTGCAGAAGTCTAATCTGTTACACCCCCTTTCTGCGTAATGCTAGTGTCGATCGTAAATTAAAGTTCATGGTGTTCACATTTGCCACTTGAAGTAAAAATCTGAAACCCGATGATTTCTCTGTTATATAGTTATTGAGAAGCCACATCAGCCACTGTAATTTAAGACAGGTTAGATAAGTAATTAAAGATAATTGGGTCACTGTAGACCATTTTGATAGTTTTCTCTTTTGTGAAACTTAATTTAAACCTAGATTATAGATGTGATATGGCATAGGTCATCCTTCGATCCAGTGTAGAACATGGAAACCCACTCAAGGAATATTCGTTCACATTTATGTTGAACGCAGTTGGTTTTTACCAGCCTGTATTAAAACATTTCCTTTTAACAATAGTGCAATTTATAAACGATGTTTTGTGAGTAGAACAAAATTTCCAATGCTAAACTTAACTGCATTTTCGACGTTATTTTACCAGCTAACTAAAAATAGGAAATCTTTGAACCCCTTCCACTAAATTTAGTTAGTATTAAGATTCTTTTACGGGGAGTGCAGTGGAGCTGACGCTGAGATCATTAAGTATTTGGTTATATCATCGCTAGTCTCACTGAACTCCTCTGAATTCTACATGTCATGTGTGGTCTGGCGTCTCCTTACCAGCAACAGGTCCCAGGTTCAAACTAGTCAATTCCCTAAAAAACACGCTCAGAGCGTCGTTGCGCGAAAGTGGTAGAGAGACATGATATAGAACAAACAGACATCACCATGAATGTTTAGACACTATATTTAATAAGAGATATTAGGTATTAATAATACTAACACAAGAAACGCATATGGACAGATTCTATCCACATTTCTGCTCATTGCTAGTCACTCTGTACAACAGGTATAACGTTCTCCGCCACCATGAGCGCTGCTTTCTATCCAGTTTCGGAAAGGCTATATCTTCCCAGTATTTCCCGCCCAGTTATATTAGTAGACAAAACAAGTTCACCTATATCGTGTTTATCTAGTATATTTATTTTAAGTTTATTAAATGGGTATTTATTTGCAGTTGTTAAGTGAGCTTTTATGTAAAATGCGTTGGAGTAAACAGTGGTTGAAAAGTGTTTAATTTGTAGCTGTAATTTTCTCAGTCACCTATGCTGGGATGAAAAATTGCAGCAACTCGACGTGGCTATACAGTCGTTCTTCGTCCCGTGCAGAAATACTGAGCCATGATGCCTCTATAGTCGTCCATAATTGCGAAGGTGTTGACGGTGCACGATTTCTTATAAGAACTGACCTCTCAATTACGTCCCATTAATGTTCGATAGAAATCATGTCGGGCGATCTTGGAGGCCAAATAAATCGCCCGAATTGTCCAGAATGTCCTTCAGACCAATCGCGAACAGCTGCAACCTGGCGACATGGTGCACTGTCATAAAAGAATCTGTCGCTGGCTTTGAACATGAAGTACAGAAATGGCTGCAAGGTGTTTCCAGGTAGATGAACATAACTAGACGACCCTGTCCATTCCAGGTAAACACAGCTCACACGATTGTGGAGGCGCCATCAGCTTGCACTGTGCCTTGTTGACAACTTGCGTCCATGGCTTCGTGGGTCTACGTCCCACTTGAATTCTACCATCAGCTGTAACCACCTGAAATCGAGAGATTCAATAGACCACGCCACGGTTTTCCAATCGTCTAGTGTCACGATCCCAGAAGGTGCGCTGCAGGCGATGTCGTGCTGATAGCAAAGGCACTTGCATTGGTGGTCAGCTGCCATAGCCCGTTAACGCCAGATGTCGCCGCAGTACCCTAACGGATACGTTCGACGTACGTCCCACATTGATTTCTGCGGATGTTTCACACAGTGTTTCTTCTCTTTTAACAATGGCAACTCTATGCAAATGTCGCTGCTGTCAGACATTAAGTGAACGCCGTCCGCCACTGTGTTGTCCGTGGTGAGAGGTAATGCCTGAAATTTGGTATTCTTGGCGTTCTTAACACTGTATATACTTAGAATTTTGAATTCTGTAATAATTTACGAAATGGAATGTCCCATGCTTCTTGCTCCAATTACCATCAGGCGCTCAGAGACTTAATTCTATTAATTCCGGTCGTGAGGCGATAACCAGATAGGAAACCATTCCGCACGAAACACTTAAGTATAAGTGATAACTCCGCTAATGCACTGCCCCTTTGTACTTGGTGTACGCGATATTTCCGCCATTTGTATTTGTGCATATCGCTATCACATGACTTCTGTAACCTCAGTGTAGTAGTATTTCTAGGAAAGGGATTTTATTGGTAAATGTGGCACCTTGCTGCTGTTTATGGTTGACAGCATATTGTGGAGCTACGTAACTGTGTTGTAGCCACTTGGTGCTGAAATAGCCAGAAAGTTAGGCACTTCTCTCACCATTAACTGTATAAATCTTTTACTTATAAGGTGGGATGCACTATGTGGAGCCACTTACAACACAACCATAGCATAACTTCAAAGATGTTGTTGTTGTTGTGGTATTCAGTCCTGAGACTGGTTTGATGCAGCTCTCCATGCTACTCTATCCTGTGCAAGCTTCTTCATCTCCCAGAACCCACTGCAACCCACATACTTCTGACTCTGCTTAGTGTAGTCATCTCTTGGCCTCCCTCTACGAATTTTACCCTCTACGCTGCCCTCCAATACTAAATTGGTGATCCCTTAATGCCTCAGAACATGTCCTACAAACTGATCCCTTCATCTGGTCAAGTTGTGCCACAAACTTCTCTTCTCCCGAATCCGTTTCAACACTTCCTCAATAGTTATGCGATCTACCCATCTAATCTTCAGCATTCTTCTGTAGCACCACATTTCGAAAGCTTCTATTCTCTTCTTCTTCAAACTATTTATCGTCCATGTTTCACTTCCATACATGGCTACACTCCATACAAATACTTTCAGAAATGACTTCCTGATACTTAAATCTATACTTCTCTTGTTCAGAAACGCTTTCCTTGGCATTGCCAGACTACGTTTTATATCCTCTCTACTTCGACCATCATCAGCTATTTTGCTCCCCAAATAGCAAAATTCCTTTACTACTTTAAGTGTCTCATTTCCTAATCTAATTCCCTCAGCATCGCCAGCATTCGACTACATTCCATTATCCTCGTTTTGCTTTTGTTGATGTTCATCTTATATCCTCCTTTCAAGACACTATCCATTCCGTTCAACTGCTCTTCCAAATCCTTTGCTGTCTCTCACAGAATTACAATGTCATCTGTGAACCTCAAAGTTTTTATTTCTTCTCCATGGATTTTAATACCTACTCCAAGCTTTACTTTTGTTTCCTTTACTGTTTGCTCAATATATAGATTGAATAACATCGGGGAGAGGCTACAACCCTGTCTCACTCCCTTCCCAACCACTGCTTCCCTTTCATGTCCCTCGACTCTTATAACTGCCATCTGGTTTCTGTACAAATTGTAAATAGCCTTTCGCTCCCTATATTTTACCCCTGCCACGTTCAGAATTTGAAAGAATTCCACTCAACTTTGTCAAAAGCTTTCTCTATATCTACAAATACTAGAAACGTAGGTTTGCCCTTCCTTAATCTAGCTTCTAAGATAAGTCGTAGGGTCAGTATTGCCTCACGTGTTCCAACATTTCTACGGAATCCAAACTGATCTTCCCCCAGGTCGGATTCTACTAGTTTTTCCATTCTTCTGTAAAGAATTCGGGTTAGCATTTTGCAGCTGTGACCTATTAAACTGATAGTTTGGTAATTTTCACATCTGTCAACACCTGCTTTCTTTGGGATTGGAATTACTATATTCTTCTTGAAGTCTGAGGTTTTTTCGCCTGTCTCATACATCTTGCTCACCAGATGGTATTGTTTTGTCAGTACTGGCTCTCCCAAGGCCGTCAGTAGATCCAATGGAATGTTGTCTACTCCGGGGGCCTTGTTTTGACTCAGGTCTTTCAGTGCTCTGTCAAACTCTACACGCAGTATCGTATCTCCCATTTCGCCTTCATCTACATCCTCTTCCATTCCCATAAAATTGTCCTCAAGTACATCGCACTTGTATATACCCTCTATATACTCCTTCTACCTTTCTGCTTTCCCATCTTTGCCTAGAACAGGGTTTCCATATGAGCTCTTGATGTTCATACAAGTGGTTCTCATATCTCCAAAGGTTTCTTTAATTTTCCTGTAGGCAGTATCTATCTTACCCCTAGTGAGATAAGCCTCTACATCCTTACATTTGTCCTCTAGCCATCCCTGCTTAGCCATTTTTTACTACCTGTCGATCTCATTTTTCAGACGTTTGTATTCCTTTTTGCCAGCTTCATTTACTGCATTTTTATATTTACTCCTTTCCTCAATTAAATTCAATATGTCTTCTGTTACCCAAGGATTCCTACTAGCCCTCGTCTTTTTACCTACTTGATCCTCTACTGCCTTCACTACTTCATCCTCCAAAGCTACCCATTCTTCTTCTACTGTATTTCTCTCCCCCATTCCTGTCAATTGCTCTCTTATGCTCTCCCTGAAACTCTGTACAACCTCTGGTTCTTTTAGTTTATCCAGGTCCCATCTCCTTAAATTCCCACCTTTTTGCAGTTTCTTCAGTTTTAATCTACAGGTCATAACCAATAGATTGTGGTCAGAGTCCACATCTGCCCCTGGAAATGTCTTACAATTTAAAACCTGGTTCCTAAATCTCTGTCTTACCATTATATAATCTACACTCCTGGAAATGGAAAAAAGAACACATTGACATCGGTGTGTCAGACCCACCATACCTGCTCCGGACACTGCGAGAGGGCTGTACAAGCAATGATCACACGCACGGCACAGCGGACACACCAGGCACAGCGGTGTTGGCCGTCGAATGGCGCTAGCTGCGCAGCATTTGTGCACCGCCGCCTTCAGTGTCAGCCAGTTTGCCGTGGCATACGGAGCTCCATCGCAGTCTTTAACACTTGTAGCAAACCGCGACAGCCTGGACGTGAACCGTATGTGCAGTTGACGGACTTTGAGCGAGGGCGTGTAGTGGACATGCGGGAGGCCGGGTGGACGTACCGCCGAATTGCTCAACACGTGCGGCGTGAGGTCTCCACAGTACATCGATGTTGTCGCCAGTTGTCGGCGGAAGGTGCACGTGCCCGTCGACCTGGGACCGGACCGTAGCGACGCACGGATGCACGCCAAGACCGTAGGATCCTACGCAGTGCCGTAGGGGACCGCACCGCCACTTCCCAGCAAATCAGGGACACTGTTGCTCCTGGGGTATCGGCGAGGACCATTCGCAACCGTCTCCATGAAGCTGGGCTACGGTCCCGCACACCGTTAGGCCGTCTTCCGCTCACGCCCCAACATCGTGCAGCCCGCCTCCAGTGGTGTCGCGACAGGCGAGAATGGAGGGACGAATGGAGACGTGTCGTCTTCAGCGATGAGAGTCACTTCTGCCTTGGTGCCAATGATGGTCGTATGCGTGTTTGGCGCCTTGCAGGTGAGCGCCACAATCAGGACTGCATACGACCGAGGCACACAGGGCCAACACCCGGCATCATGGTGTGGGGAGCGATCTCCTACACTGGCCGTACACCTCTGGTGATCGTCCAGGGGACACTGAATAGTGCACGGTACATCCAAACCGTCATCGAACCCATCGTTCTACCATTCCTAGACCGGCAAGGGAAGTTGCTGTTCCAACAGGACAATGCACGTCCGCATGTATCCCGTGCCACCCAACGTGCTCTAGAAGGTGTAAGTCAACTACCCTGGCCAGCACGATCTCCGTATCTGTCCCCCACTGAGCATGTTTGGGACTGGTTGAAGCGTCGTCTCACGCGGTCTGCACGTCCAGCACGAACGCAGGTCCAACTGAGGCGCCAGGTGAAAATGGCATGGCAAGCCGTTCCACAGGGCTACATCCAGCATCTCTACGATCGTCTCCATGGGAGAATAGCAGCGTGCATTGCTGCGAAAGGTGGATATACACTGTACTAGTGCCGACATTGTGCATGCTCTGTTGCCTGTGTCTATGTGCCTGTGGTTCTGTCAGTGTGATCATGTGATGTATCTGACCCCAGGAATGTGTCAATAAAGTTTCCCCTTCCTGGGACAATGAATTCACGGTGTTCTTATTTCAATTTCCAGGAGTGTATCTGATACCTTTTAGTATCTCCAGACTTCTTCCACGTATACAGCCTTCTTTAATGATTCTTAAACCAAGTGTTACCTATGATTAAGTTGTGCTCTGTGGAAAATTCTGCCAGGCGCCTTCCTCTTTCATTTCTTTGCCCCAGTCCATATTCACCTACTGCGTTTCCTTCTCTCCCTTTTCCTACTACCCAATTCCAGTCACCCATGACTAATAAATTTTCATCTCCTTTCACTATCTGAATAATTTCTTTTATTTGATCATACATTTCTTCAATTTCTTCGCCATCTGCAGAGCTAGTTGGCATATAAACTTGTACTACTGTAGTAGGTGTGAGCTTCGTACCTATCTTGGCCACAATAATGCGTTGACTATGCTGTTTGTAGTAGCTTACCCGCATTTATATTTTCCGATTCATTATTAAACCTACTCCTGCATTACCCCTATTTGATTTTGTGTTTATAACCCTGTAGTCACCTGACCAGAAGTCTTGTTCCTCCTGCCACCGAACTTCACTAATTCCCACTATATCTAACTTTAACCTAGCCATTTCCCTTTTTAAATTTTCGAACCTACCTGCCCGATTAAGGGATCTGACATTCCACGCTCCGATCCGTAGAACGCCAGTTTTCTTTCTCCTGATAACGGCAACCTCTTGAGTAGTCCCCGCTCCGAGATCCGAATGGGGGACTATTTTACCTCCGGAATATTTTACCCAAGAGGACGCCATCATCATTTAATCATACAGTATAGCTGCATGCCCTCGGGAAAATTTACGGCCGTAGTTTCCCCTTGCTTTCAGCCGTTTGCAGTACCAGCACAGCAAGGCTGTTTTGGTTATTGTTACAAGGCCAGATGATTCAATCATCCAGACTGTTGCCCCTGGAAGTACTGAAAAGGCTGCTGCCCCTCTTCAGGAACCACACGTTTGTCTGGCCTCTCAAAAATACCCCTCCGTTGTGGTTGCACCCACGGTACGGCTGTCTGTATCGCTGAGGCACGCAAGCCTCCCCACCAACTTCAAAGATATATGTCAATATTTCTGATGGCATGGGAATGATCATGTTCGCGACTAGTTCAGTAATCTGCTGTAATTCAGTGTTTGACTTCCTAATAGTTTTACCTACATACGTTGCTAAAGAATAAAATTTCAGCCTGTGAGTCTGTTTAAATGTTGGGAACCCAGAGTGACGCATGAGAAAAGTAATCCCGACAGTGACAGTGAAGACAATGAATTCGACATTGTCGAATACAAATTGACACCATATTACACTTTGCTCAGGCACTTAGTTGTGGTTGACAGCTGACAGCTCCAGTTGTTGACATTTTTAACATAATAGCTCACTTAAAAACAAATATGCACTCACTTAATCAACTGAAATTACCTTCGCTGTACAAACACAAGCGCACACTAGGTAGTTAGTCTACTCACATATGTGAGCTTGACAGGACTCGCTGGGAGAAATAGACTGTCTCTAAACTGAAAGCGAGAAACGTTCTTGGTGGCCGAATATGTCTTTTGCAGTGGACACTACAGCTCCCACGCAGGATGACTAAGAATCAATTTTCTTCCATCAAAGTAGGACAATGTACAGAAATTTACTTAGATTCTGAGTTTCCTGTATCGCTGTCAGTAGTAATATCTGTATTACATGTATCGTTAACGCACACGATGTTATCCGTGATAATTCTTAAGGAGCCCCGTGGAAGGTTTATACAGCTTTGTGAAACACCCTGTAGTCGCTCCATCTGTCATGGGGGGGGGGGGCGGGGGGTAAGGAGCAATAGAGTGGGGAATCACCTGCTTAGTCTTCAGTCTGCAGACTTACGAAGCAGGGAAGTTCATGACCTACCTCCCTCATTACCAGTCCCATACTCCAACGTACCACGCCCCCCTCCCTCCCTCCCTCTCCCTTCACGGGCTTCCATCCTGTTGCACCACTGGAACAAAACATTCCTTAACATAGCGCTGCTGCATTTTTTTAACACACTTCAGTCGAAGATAAATACAAAATATATACCATTAAAACAAATAATTTTAATAATCTGCAATTCTTCCGTACGTGGCAGCATGGGAACTATTAGTCATAAGTCATAGAGAAAAGATGAACGGGACCTTTTGTAGGAAACTTAATGTTGTTTCACATTATATTAGGAAACGTTTTCGCTAGAAGCTGCGTATTTCAATGCCTCTCCCCCTCCCCAATACTTACACCCATGGCCAGAATTTTTAATTCATTGTTCATGGCACTTCCTCCTACCACTACACAAAAATTTGCCTCTGAACGAATATTTTCTCCAAGTTGACCTGTTTTTGATCCTTGTTGACAGTGAAATAATGTCATGATGTTAACACACCTCTTTGTTGGAGTGATAGTAATGTCATTGTTTTTAACAAACTAGTAATGCAAGGGTCCTTACAGTGAAATGAAGACTTGATGTTGCATTTTTTTAAATAACCCACATTTGTGCCAATTGGTAAACACTTTAAGGCTCAAACTTGCGTGAGTCTTACGATGCCGATCTTGAGAGTTAGGAATACTGGAGGAAAATCAGGAAAATTGTAATAAACCGCCGCAAAACAATAAAAAGCAGTGGTAGCTTGCAGTAACTTACATTGGCCGAAATACACTACTGCAAATATCAAATCTGTTGTAGTTTTAAAGGGTCTGACGTAATTTTTGGGTTATAAATTATATTAATTAGGACAGTTCCACGGAACCTGATATAGGACAATACACCACACACTTGTTTTGCTTTCCTACCATTTTTAAGCTGCACAATCGGTCTACACATGTGGGGGTAGAACAAAATTGGCTATTCTCATCCCTTACCCATCCCCCCCCCCCCCCCCCCCGCCCCCCGTCCCTGCAACATTACAACGATGAGGACATTGCTCCATTCCCTCCCACCTTCCCCCTTGTTTCGCTTTTGCCGACATTTTTAAGCCACTCACTATACCTTGAAAGGTGTCACGGAAGATTTAGCAGCTATGCAGTGACACTCATAAAGCCAGCCAATATGGAGCTAGTTTTCTTTTTAAATTTCCTGCCGTTATTCTCACTTGCACACCATGTTTATGTTATGTAGTTGTCCTTAATGGGTGGGCGGACACATGACATTTTGAGAGGACTTTAACTTTCCCACAATTTCTTAAGCTATGCAATCGGTCTAGAGTGTTGAGTGGACATATGTCATAAAGGGTGACCTTCACACTATTGAGTTCGAGATAATCTCAATTTCCAACCTTTTTAAGTCACACAGTTTCCTAAAAGTGGTGATCTTGACATAAGTGACAAGGGTGACCTTGAACAGTCTCTTCCAAATTCAAAGGCCGAAAACTAACAATTAGTGTGGCTCGTGGAGTGTGCATGTAAATTTAGATTAAGAAAGGTACTTGTTACCTGCTCTTCAATAATAAAATCTCACACTAACATTGTGAGAAGGTGTGTAACTTTAAAATTTTTATTTAACTGTAGTGATCTTGAACTTACTACATGTTCAAGATACAATGTGAAATTGTTTATATGGGTTCGTGCACTGGGGCAGGACTACATAGCTTTCGGAAACCTACAGACAAAAAGGAAAGAAAAATTGTTAATTCATACAGCTTCATCTGAACAAGAGCCACAGCATAGCAATAGCTGAATTCAAATAAATTACATTAAACGAGTAACTGCTATTCATTTCTTCTACCGATGTATAAAAGACAATTAACATTTATACTACCGTTAAAATGAATTGCAGAGTGAGAAGTTCCGAAACCTGACGCATTATGTTAGTTACACAGCTGCTAAAGTTTAGTAATTTATTTTTCAGAAGGCGTGGTAAACACCGAATTTATATTATTATTTGTTTTACATCAATAACAGCTTTTATTTACATGTATGCCAGCCACTATGAATGAATGTTCTTCAATAAATCTAATAAACAGGTAAGGAGTACTGCAGACAACATTTGAAAGTGAAACACAGAAGCTAAATTTAAAATAGCAATGATTAGTTAAAAGTGTTTAAGACGGACATAGCTAAACGGAGAAAAGAAGCTAGATATGACAAATGACGAAGAATGGTGATAGGATTATGAGAATATTTTTAGGGGCACGCGGTAAAAGCAGGAAAGGACTTAAGAGGGCTCAGATGCTTAATTTCTTTATGGTAACAATTACAGCAACTATAACAAGGAAGCGATTACCATAAAAAGCGCAGACATGGGTTACTTGCGAGACAAAAAACTGATGATGAGGATGACAAAGCCAAAAAAAAAAAAAAAGATATTTTACAAAACCTTCAACGTGCCTCTACTGTCTCTTTCGATAGTAGTTTTCTCGAATAAGCTAATAGCCCAATAAGATGTATGGGGTAGCAGCTGGAATCGCAGTTCACGGTTTGGTGCCATTGTCACTGCTGGTGCTGCTGTGTGGAGTTTTCGTGTAAAGAGAACACTTGCTTGTGTAGGGTCTTGTTTCACTCACATGATCTTTCAAGCCAGTCTAAACGTAACTGAGTGAACTGTTCACCCTGATAATACTATCAGCCAAGATTTCTAAGAAAAATGACCTTCGCTGTTTCAGCAAATTAAACAGCGATCGCCTCCTTTCTAGGACTGTCGGCGTTTTTAATTTCTTTTTATTTTTGATTGGACTCTTCAGTGTGATTGTGGATCCATGTTCTGTCCATAGCCACAAGTATGCATAAAACACAAAGAAATCAGGGCTGCAAAATTGCCGGATTCGATGTTGAAATGTTCCTTTGTATCTGTGGTTTGGTCAAAGGTTAGAGATAGCAGATTCACACCCACCTTCTCGACGCACGTGCAGTATCAGAAACTTCGGATACTTTCCGACAGTGATTTCCTATTACAGTATCAACACTGTAAGACTTGGACATAGCCACAAGTATGCGTCAAACACAAAGAAATCAGTGCTGCAAAATTGCCGGATTCGATGTTGAGATGTTCCTTTGTATCCGTGGTTTGGTCAAAGGTTAGAGATAACAGATCCACACCCACCTTCTTGACACTCGTGCAGTATCAGAAACTTTGGATACTTCCGACAGTGATTTCCTATTACAGTACCAACACTGTAAGACTTCTATATGCCGGCTGTGACCCGTGATATGTTCTGTGTGTCTGAGATCAAGTTTAAACTCATTAACTCCGGTTCAGTCATTGTAGTGCCTACCTGATCTGGAAACAAGTCTGTTGGGGCCTGAGCAGCTGTTCAAGCTATGTAAATGTCTCATATCAGCAGAAGAGTCGTGCTCGTCTTGCTATTCAACGCTGCATATTGCCCTCTTCAGGTGACGAATAAATGTTCGTCGAATGATTGTACAACAATTTTGCGTGATCATATTGGTGAAGATTGGTTAGTTTAACAAAATGTTTCTGAAATCTAATTGACTTGCGAAAATTTATTTATAATTGAGCCTTGTAAAGAGGAAGAAAAGTTAAAACATGCACATCATTCGCAGCGACGAGTCCTCTATAAATTATAGCGCACTATCAAGCAGCGTATAAATCCGGAGGCTTTTCGTAGTAAGTATTGTGGGATAATCGCTTATGAGCAACATTGTGCGATACTGCCATAGCCACATTCGCGGTGCGGTGTACAGTGCATGAAATAACACTAGTGTCTTTAGTCCTTGCTATTTCTCTCAAAAGAGGGCGCAGTATATTGTTCTACCACCTATCATAAATTAAGATTTGGAGGACAAATATCAAGTCATTGATGTTACACTAATTGCACACAACACTTCCGTTTTTAATTCGTGCCGTAGCTTCTGAAGCAACTCCAACGTTGACTGTTCTGCGAATTGAAATGCCCACATGAATGTAGACATGAATCATCAGGAATAAGATAAAGTTTCACTATCACTGTCTCTATCATATCCAGACTGCAATATCCAGTTGCTATGCCTGTTCAATCGAGGAAGTGACAATACTTTGTAAAATTCTAGTATCAATTTCTGTACACCTTGGTGGGATGATGCTATTGTTGAACTGGTCATAAATGTTAACTGGTGCCGGCCGGTGTGACCGAGCGGTTCTAGGCTTTACAATCTGGAACCGTGCGACCGCTTTCTCGGATTTCGTTTCGATGCTGTCCCTGACTCGTTTCGTTAGGTAAAATCGAAAAGTTAGCTGCTAGAGTCTCATAAAAGGACAGAATTTTATGTGGTGATAGGGCCTGCGTGTCTGGTATTGGCTCTTCCCCACTGCTGGAAAGTAAGCTTACGTCGTTCGTGAAAAATACCTGCAACATTACGTATTTATATTCCTTCTCCGTGGAAGAAAGTTACAATAATGTGAGCTTTCCATTTCTCATTTCAACTGCTTCCACAACTCCCTCTCACACAGCACATCGAGCACAAACTTCACTTGAATCCTTTCACCACCACTAGGATATACTGGAATGGACAAAAATATGGAAGCACTGAAAACAGAGCTAACTAACACGCCTAATACGGTGTAGAAAACCCATTTTCACTCAAAAGGGACATTATGGTTTTAAAGGCAATCTTGTACCATTCTTCCTGAGAAATAGTGGCCACTTCCAGTATCCACGATGAAGAAAGAGAACTTCACGCCCCCTCCTCTCCAAAGTAGAGCACAAAGACTAGTGGTTGTCTTGGACACAGGAGATGCAACGATTCATCCTTGGGCTTGCAAAATTAGTCCTGGACGATTTGAGCTCTGTGAAATGGAGCCCCATCGTCTTGGAACAAATCATCAGCATTGGGGAACAAACATTACACCATAAGATGGATATAACCTGCCGTAATACGTCCTTCCAGAGCCTTGAAGTCCATAGAATACCACGATATGTTTGCCAAACAGTCATCGTACTACCGTAAAATGTGCCACTGTCTGCCTCTTATTTTCCGTCAAGCTTCTGTTGAGTTACAGTTCGTCACCATCACTCAACACACAATTTTGTCCGCATTGTGAACTAGCCGATGAATTTTTCCGGTTTGCCTGTATGTAGTATATATTTCGATACGCTACACCTGGAAACACCGAACATCTTGGCTACCTTGGTTATGGAACTGCCCATCAACGTAGCTCGTTAGAACTTACTTAGCCCCGACATAATGTTCATAGAACTACAAAGAACATTGCTACGACCACGACACTTGTATTAAGAACACTACACATTCTGCCAGTGTTTACATATTTCCGTGCAACCTCTGTACGTGTGCTACACAGGCTATAAAATCAACTGTGGGAATTTTCTGCATGTTGTTGGGTACTGCTATGTACGAATGCGCCATTTGCCAACGTGACCAAGTGCACGCTTTCACACTACACGATTTCAGTCGTACGGGAGCTGTCCCCATTGTTATTTCTACTGCGTTAATTTTGGTTTCAGGTTGCGATTTTCCGTGTTTTTGTGTGTGTGGTTGGCTTATTTTCACATTATGGAAGGAATTGATATCGCTAGTTGAATCTAAACTATTGTTATGGAACAAAACTTTACATATTTATAAGGGTAGAAACGCAACAAGCAAAGGCCGAGAAGAGTATTGTTCAACACTCAACCCAGATTTTGACAGCATTAGTAATACAGAAAAAAATGCATTTGGGAAGTACTGCCTATTAAGCAAAGTTAACACTAATTTGTAAATACTTATTTTTATTATAGCTGAATAACATTTTACTTTTCCTTTTAAGGCATTACGGCCTTGTGAAGTTGGTCTACCCAGAATTTTACCATCTAGTCCCGTAAATTTTGTTAAGTAAATAATTAAAAACATGGAGTATTTATTCTCTCAATATAAGGTGGTCGACGTATAACTAGGCTAACTAAAGATAATTTTATTGAAAGTTTAAAGAAGTAATTTATTTTACGAAGGCTACAGAAAACTGGTTCTCTATCTGCAGAAGAGACACTTCAAACAATCTTCTGTTTCACATTTGACAAATTATGTTTTAGTCAATTGCCAGGGTACACTTCCGACTTCCGACACAAAATATCAGCTAAGCACAATTATGATATTTTTGCTGCCAAGTCTCCTCTTGTAGTATTTTCCCCTTACAAATCTTCCAGGCATGTGATGTCCTCAACAATATATCCGTCTCTGTCACGTATATAGATGTGCAATACGATGCAACCACTGACAATATGAAGTGCAAAATGTGGCTGCACATTGGTAGGCCGATGGAAGACGCGCCATTTATTGCTATGAATGCCGAATACACATTCCACATATCTTCGTGCCTGCACAATCGATAGTTAAATATTATTTTCTCAACTGTTAAGTGTTTTCCTCCAAAGGGTCTAAATAGGTGTTTGCGTAAGCCAAACACTTCGTCTCCAACAAAGAAGTATGGTATTTTAGGACTCTCCGTCCCCGAAAGAGGTTTTTCCACAGGTAATGGTTAAGAAGCACTTTCTATTGAGCTCCACAATTTAGACCTCTTAAATATTGATGAGTCACATTCTTTACCAAAGCTCCCTACATCTGTACTTTGCATCTGCTACAGCCATCAGCACAAGAGAAAAGTAATCTTTGTAATTCTAACACACTGATCCCGAGTCAAATGGACAAGACAGTCTTATATGCCTACCGTCGACAGCACCCAGACAGTGTGGGAAATTAGCGATACTTTCAAAGTCAGAAGCAATTGACGTCCAAGTATCACAAGTTGGTGTTGGAATACACTTTTCTCAGATTACTGACCAAATCGCTGCACTTACTTCAACAATTTTTCTAGCCGCTGAAATTACAAACCTGTAGCTATGGTGCAAATCCGTAAACGTACAGCCACTCACCAAATATCTAACACAATTAAACATTAATTATTACATAACTCAACATTATTAAAAAAACGTTTTCATAAAAAATTCTCAGATAATAGATTGGCATTTATTCATGCAAGGAAGTAAACCGAAGATGGACGAACCACCGAGACAGTTTCGCAAAATCGAAAAAAGATGAGAAAGCTGCCAAACAAAGTAGATCTGGGGCCAAAACGCGTAAGAAATACCTGTTTTCAGACCAACATCAATTTTTGAACAAGATCTACACCGTAAAGGATACGGTACACAACCTGGACCCAGAAATTGAGCCAGGAACACTTGACGAAGACAGGAAGTCTGAAGGTGCCAGTGCTACAACTCCGATTCCTACTAACGTAAACCCTCCATACAGTTTTACAGGAGGAAGAAAACATAAGAAATCAGACGAGGTTGAGATGAAAATACTCAAAGCTCTGGAACCTAAAGCGCCGCGCAGTAAGATGGGCTTCCTTCAGAGTTTAATTCCTCATTAGACAAATTATAAGACTGAATGCCTTCAATTTCAAATGGGAGTGTTAAATTTAATTGATAACATAAACAAAATGAAGCAAACAACAGTTCCTCATCCTCAACCAAGACACTCTTCTTCCATGCCACCTTATCGACCATTCCCTCAGCGTACACCTCAGCCACCTGCAGTTATCCAACCGCAACCATTTTAAACATTGAACAACCTCCATTTCCACCTCAACAATACGCTGGGACTAGTTTTTCCAGTCAGATTACAACTAGCGTAGAAGAACATTTCTTGTATCAGCATAGACCTATATGTGGACTGCAGAATCATTCAAAGGAAGCACACCATTCAACGCCTCTCCAAAAAAGTACATAATATCAACCAGAAACAAAGACAATTCACATGACCTGCACAAAGTTTTGCACAGGGACTCTCCACAAAGTGAACATGTTGCAAGTTCGTCTATTTCTCCTTCAGGTAATTCTTCATATTCCGATTTCTTCAATTGATATCATCAATTGGTTTTTGGAACGTCACAAATAATTTACCAAAACAATAAACGCAATGAAATCCATAATTTTATCAGAAACCTACACTGTTTATATTTTCTAAATTTCATATTTGTTCATAAGTATATTTTTATTCATAACATAATCTCAGATATAGCCTAATAAGTAAAATAGATTATTTTGCACGTGTTTTATTGTTTTGTCTAGTACTACAATACTACCTTAATGCATAACCATCTGCCCTGTTTCAATGGTAAATAGTAATGTAATAGAAGAATTTTATATATAGAATTTAAAAAAATACAGCAAGAGAGTTTATACATGTATTGTACAAACACCAGTAATAACAAAGCTGTGTTTAAAAACTTACCTTAAAGTCGTAGCCAGCATTTCAATAAGCTGTGTACCGTTTCTGAATTGCGTGTTTTGGTGTTGCAGAACATTCTTCAGTTTCACATGTAATTCATCGAAGGAGACAACTGACATACAAAAGTAGTTAAAAAACTTCCGTTCCTAGTTTCTCAGGTCTGCAAATAAAGTGTAGAAAACCCCGACTTCCTCACGCCTCAGATTAATTGGATGAACCCAGTGCACGCGATTGCACCTTCGTTTTCTCCGACGTCGATATAGTATCAATAACGCAATGACTTCTTCACGATCCATAATATTAACTGTATCAGGTCACACTTTGAAGGGAATGGAAGTTCTTGTTTAACGTTTAAAAATCGTTCAGTGTGAAAATCTACCGACTACGATTTAAGCCCGTGGGTTTTTTTTTTTTTTTTTCCCGTACGGGCGAAATCGTGTAATGTGCAAGCAGCCTTAAACACAGCTGGCAACTAACTGTAGGTCATGCTATCTTTATGGTTTATTGTCAGTCAACTCCTTCTCTCCGCTTCGCATTATCGCTGCGAATTCGCAGATAGGCAACCCAATGAACAGATTTTCAATGCGGGCTGCCGTCGCGTGTTCCCAGACAATTAGTGTCAATGAACAGCACTCACGTTTGGCGATTGCTGCGTCACAAACGGCACCATATTAAACACCTGTAATGTTGAGTTTATAATTTGGGGAGATGGCGTGTCAACTGACGTGTATCTGTTTATTCTCTGTCTTGCAGGTTTCGCGCAGTCGTCTTGTGAATCAATGTAATTCCTACACCTATACATTCCACCCCACCCTACTTTGGAAAACGAATCGGAAGAAACATTTTCTTCTTATTGTTACTTTTGAGTGCGACAGTAGTTAATATGATGCCGGCCGTAGTGGCCGATCGGTTCTAGGCGCTACAGTCTGGAACCGTGCGGCCGCTACGGTCGCAGGTTCAAATCCTGCCTCGGGCATGGAAGTGTGTGATGTCCTTAGGTTAGTTAGGTTTAAGTAGTTCTAAGTTCTAGGGGACTGATGACCTCAGATGTTAAGTCCCATAGTGCTCATTGCCATTTGAACCATTTTAATTAATATGCCTGCCGTTAGGATTGTGTCAGAGATTGGGAAGGAAATCTGCCGTGCCCTTTCAAAGGAACCACCCTGGCATCTGCCTGGAGCGATTTAGGTAAACCATAGAAAACCTAAATCTGTATGGCCGGACGTGGATTTTAACCATCTTCCTCCCGAAAAAAAGAATCCCAAACCACAATAGAGAAACAATAGGTTCATAATAAGTTTGCAAATTTCACAATATTACTGTCATACATTTTGCAATGTAATAATTTTTAACGAGATGTTGTAGAGAAGGAAATAATTTTATAATTACTGTAAGTATATCTGATCGACAATGTAAACTAGTTCTGAATTCTCTCCGAGGCAAAGAACTATATCTTTACGTCGCTACAATCTTGGGTGTGTTTATACTTGTATTACCGGTTCTTCTTTCCATGTGAAAAAAAGTAAAAAAAAAAGTTCATTTATGACGAACTGCAGGGTTCTGCACCCTGTACCAAATTGTAACTAACTCCATCACCACTTCAAATGTATTTGATACGAAATGAAATGAGCGTATAGCATTGCTGGCCAGGAAGCCCCAGCCGGGGAAGTTCGGCCGCCGAGCGCGAGTCTTATTTCAGTCGGCGCCACATTGGGCGACTTGTGTGCCGGTTATGAGGATGAAATGATGATCAGGACAACACAGCACCCAGTCCGCGAGCGGAGAAAATCTCCAACCCAGCCGCGAATCGAACCCGGGGACACTGCATGGGAGGAAAGCACGTTACCCCACGGCTAGGCAAGAGGACTTCAGATGTACACTACTGGCCTTTAAAATTGATATACCAGGAAGATGATCTGCTACAGACGCGAAAAATAACCCATAGGAAGAAGATGCTGTCATATGCAAATGATTAGCTTTTCAGAGCGTTCACACAAGGTTGGCGCCGGTGGCGACACCTACAACGTGCTGACATGACGAAAGTTTCCGACCGATTTCTCATACACAATCAGCAGTTGACCGGCGTTGCCTGGTAAAATGTTGTTGTGATGCCTCGTGAAAGGTAGAGAAATACGTACCATCACGTTTCCGACTTCGATAACGGTCGGATTGTAGCCTATAGCGACTGCAGTTTATTGTATCGCGACATTGCTGTTCGCGTTGATCTAGTTCCTTTTACTGTTAGCAGAATATGGAATCGATGATTTCAGGAGGGTAATACGGAATGCCTTGCTGGATCCCAACGGCCTCGTATTACCAGCAGCTGAGATGACAGGCATCTTACCCGCAAGGCTGTAACGGATCTTGCAGCCACGTCTCGATCCCTGAGTCAACAGATGGGGACGTTTGCAAGACAGCAACCATCTGCACGAACAGTTGGGCGACGTTTGCAGCAACATGGTTTATCACCTCGGAGACCATGGCTGCCGTTACCGTTGACGCTGCATCACAGACAGGAGCACCTGCGATGGTGTACTCAACGACGAACCTGGGTTCACGGATGGCAAAACGTAATTTTTTTCCAGGTTCTGTTTATGGCATCATGACAGTCGCATCCGTGTTTGACGTAATCGCGGTGAACACACATTGGAAGCTTGTATTCGTCATCGCCATAGTGACGTATCACCCGACGTGATGGTATGGGGTGCCATTGGTTACACGTCTCGGTCACGTCTAGTTCGCATTGACGGCACTTTGAACAGTGGACGTTACATTTCATACATGTTACGACCCGTGGCTGTACCCTTCAAAAAAAAGGGCTCTGAGCACTATGGGACTCAACTGCTGTGGTCATTAGTCCCCTAGAACTTAGAACTACTTAAACTTAACTAACCTAAGGACACCACACACATCCATGCCCGAGGCAGGATTCGAACCTGCGACCGTAGCAATCCCACAGTTCCGGACTGCGCGCCTAGAACCGCGAGCCCATCGCGGCCGGCCTCTACCCTTCATTTGATCCTTGCGAAACCTTATATTTCAGCAGGATAATGCACGACCGTATGTTGCAGATCCTGTACGGGCCTTTCTGGATACAGAAAATGTTCGACTGCTGTCCTGTGCAGCACATTCTCCAGATCTCTCACCAATTGAAAACGTCTGGTCAATGGTGGCCGAGCAACTGGTTCGTCACAATACGCCAGTCACTACTGTTGATGAACTGTGGTATCGTGTTCAAGCTGCATGGGCAGCTGTACCTGTACGAGCCATCCAAGTAAGTCCAGGCTTATCAAGGCCGTTATTACGGTCAGAGGTGATAGTTCTGGGTACTGATTTCTCAGGATGTATGCACCCAAATTGCGTGAAAATGTAATCACATGTCAGTCTTAGTATAATATATTTGTCCAATGAATACCCATTTATCATCTGCATTTCTTCTTGATGTAGCAATTTTAATGGCCAGTAGTGTATAATCTTAGTGCCATAAAACGATAACAAGTGCCAGTTATAGTTTTTGTAGCAAAATAAAACCAAAACAAGCATCTAGCTGCATCTAGCTGGTACACATGTAACAAGATAATCGCTGTTTTCTCCATGAAGATGAGAGTATAAACTCCTTAAACTCGTGCCTGACACAGATAAATTGTTTTATTTCATCTTTTAATGTCAAAACTCCAGTTTCCCTAAAAAACAATCCAAACATGTACTACATAAAGTTGCGTTATTTTTAGGAAGTACGAAAACATTTTGATGAAATAAATCCACTAGCATTACCAGTTTGAACGACCGGTCGTTATCAGGAAGCCTCAAAATTATTTACATCACCCTGTATGGTACCGTTCTTACAGGTGGGTAAAAATAATGCAGTCACTGAAACTTAACGAAAAGTGAAATGCACTTACATAATCAGTTTATTGAATTATTTTTAAAGTATTTTCGTATGTCGTCTACATTCGAGTTTCATCTTCCTGTATGACTGCACTCTGCGTACCGAAAGCCATTCCAGCCTCACTGAAACTGATATCAGTGGTACAACGCATTATTACAGTCTGCTGCATATTGCACTAATTTTTAGATAATCTTAGTACACTCTCTATATATTCAAGTTCAATCCTCCTATAAGCCACGCTATCTGCGCCTTTAATATACATTAGTCTATGGACAACAGTTTTAGTGATACAGAATGTGTTCTCTCTTTTATTTTGTGACACCATATTACGAACGATTTTGAAGCAGCTTATGTATATTTTTCCCTCGTATGGGGGACTGTTGGCTGGAATATACCATTCTGTTCGTTCAGCTGCCTGTCGGAAAGGCTGTTCTTCGTCTACATCTGCTTCTATATGGCTACTTTGTAATCCACTCTTTAAGAGCCTGACAGAGGGTTCACCGAATCTCTTTCACACCATTTCTCTACTGGTCTACTCTAGTATAGCGTGCGGGAGAAACAAACACCTAAATCTGAAACTTCTTGGCAGATTAAAACTGCGTGCCCGACCGAGACTCGAACTCGGGACCTTTGCCTTTCGCGGGGAAGTGTTCTACCATCTGAGCTACCGAAGCACGACTCACGCACGGTACTCACAGCTTTACATGTGCCAGTATTTCGTCTCCTACCTTCCAAACTTTACAGAAGCTCTCCTGCGAACCTTGCAGAAGAGCTTCTGTGAAGTTTGGAAGGTAGGAGACGCGATACTGGCATAAGTAAAGCTGTGAGTACCGTGCGTGAGTCGTGCGTCGGTGGCTCAGATGGTAGAGCACTTGCCCGCGAAAGGCAAAGATGCCGGCACGGTAGCTCAGCGTGTTCGGTCAGAGGGTTTAGCTACCCTCTGTAATAAAAAAAAAAAAAAAAATTGTGAACGGAACAACGAACAACCTGAACGAAAGTTATCGGACGTCCGCAACGATCAAAGTCAACGAACAGTATAGAACAAAATGAATTAAAAAAAAAGAGGGATGGTAGAGCACTTGCCCGCGAAAGGCATAGGTCCCGAGTTCGAGTCTCGGTCGGGCGAACAGTTTTAATCTGCCAGGAAGTTTCATATCAGCGCACACTCCGCTGCAGAGTGAAAATCTCATTCTGGAAACACCTAAATCTTTTCGTGCGAGGTGAAGAGGTCTGATTGCTCTTATTTTATTTCCATTATCATTTCACGCTATGTAAGTAGGTACTACAAGTTATTTTCGCTTTCCTATGATGAAGTTGTTGATTGAAATTTTGTGAAGACGTCCATACACACTTAATAACTCTTTTTCTGTTCATGTGACAAGTCGGAAATTATATCCGTAAAACTCTCTCTCGCATTTCGTGACAGTACAAAATGAACTGCCCTTCTTTG
The DNA here is from genome assembly GCF_023897955.1 of Schistocerca gregaria. Lineage (NCBI taxonomy): Eukaryota > Metazoa > Arthropoda > Insecta > Orthoptera > Acrididae > Schistocerca > Schistocerca gregaria. Next base: position 188,843,071 of record NC_064927.1, on the reverse strand, counting down.
TACTCTGCGAAAATTGGCCCCATTCGTTGCGGATAGGTCGGAGTCTGAATAATATGTACTTGTAGAGTAAGAGAGTGTGATGGGCGCATGTGTAGCGTAATCTTATGTTTGTGTTTGTTGTGGATGAGAGAAGAGAGAGAGTGTAACCTGGTGCCAGCACACAGTCTACTCCTCACCAGAAGAACAATCCAGTAGACGGAGCCACTTATCAACAGTGTCGCACGCCCCCACATCAGGAGACACTAACGAAGAGGTCTGGAATTTAATCCCAGGCGTGGCGTATAGGGCAATGATCAGGAGATTTACCCCACAACTCTTCTCCCCTTCGCCCTGCCCCTCTCCTCCTTCCAGTCGAATACTGACAGTGAAAATTTCACCCACCACCAGCATTCCAACCTGATTACCTTTAAGTCGACCGCCATTAAACAGGCAATGTTAGCGACCTCAGCTAAGGAGTCTGGTCAAACTGGGTATGACCACAGTTAAGTTGGATATGACAATAAAGTTCCACTTGGATTCCCCTGATTAAAGATACCCTTCTTATACGTGAATAAATGCGAAACGGAAATATTATTATTACATGATGTGACTATCCTCAGGAATAATACATCACTGAGATACGTTTGTAAACAACGAAACTTCTCTTGGCATCTTCCATTGTTTCTGGTGACCGGATAATGTACTGTTCTTATGGAAGGTAGCAGCTTCTGGCGCAGAAACTGTCAAGGCGTACTTACCTTCCGTAACCTGAAAATAATTAAGTTATGCGAAGAACAGCTTATTTTTTAAAATTCCTTATCCGCATTAACGTTTTGCGAAACATTAATTCAATTAGCCACATAAATATTTAGCTTACTTACTTCAGCATAGACACGTGAAAGTCAACAAAGATATTCACAAAACCGTACTTCATTCAGCACAATGTACGAATAACATGAAATAAAGGTATAAAGTTTGCATTAATATTGGATTATTGTTGTGCTCGAAGGATATAAAAGTTTATGGAGACTACGTCAATTGAAGTCCCATGAAGCACGTGCTGCCCTAAGCACACACCTACGAGGATCAGTTCTTCAGACACATATTTGAAAATCATATAAAACAAACATTCCATGGATCACGAAGTATTCGCTTACTGGTAGCGAATCAGACATGAAACGCATACAGAACGGAATTTGCCCCAGACTTATCAAAGTCACTCCGGTACTGAACCGATAACATAGCCTAGGGAAAAACATGTTCCCGTATTGCTCGCCAAGTCGTAACCGCCCACCTATTTTCTGGACACGTCGCATAGAAACTATTGTGACTGATTCGCAGTACTCCTGCATGGTTATAAACCATAAGCTACTTTTGGTTAATACTCTCCATATTTCTCAGTATAATGCAATGTAACCTCAGCCAAAAGCATACCACATCATACACGAGCAAAACACAGCTTCACTCCTGAGCAGCCAAAACAGAAAGCACCGGAAGAGAACGCTTTGCTTTCCTTTCAAATCGGCATGGCATATGTGACAACCACGCTCGCTGCAAACTTTGACCAATGCCACTCTCGCCTCAAAGACTTCAGGTAGACAAATTCGTGCAGTCCCAGTAGCCGTGAACATGTGAACTGATCAGTGTACAACAGATGTAATAACAAAGACTGCTCGTGAGACGAATCTACGTAAAAATCGAATACATAGGAGCCATGGGATAGCGGTATGCCTATATACATATGACTGCAGTATTCCCTACACAAGGTATGGAAGGACAGTCCAATGGCGCAGGTGTATTTCACTGAGATGATTGATGTGAAAAGGTTTCCAACGTGATTATTGCCATACGACGGGGATAACAAGACTTTGAATGCGCAATGATAGTTGGAGTTAGAGGCATGGGACGTTCCATTTCGGAAATAGTTGGGGATTTCAATACTCCGCAACCCACACTATCAAGAGTGTGCAGAGAATACCTAGTTTCAGGTATTACCTCTCACCACGAACAACGCCGTGACCGATGGCATACATCAAACGATCGGGAGCAGCGGTGTTTACGTAGTGCTAACAGACAAGCAAGGTTCTAGGCGCTTCAGTCCGGAACCGAGCGACTGCTACGGTCGCAGGTTCGAATTCTGCCTCGGGCATGTATGTGTGTGATGTCCTTAGCTTGGTCAGGTTTAAGTAGTTCTAAGTTCCAGGGGACTGATGACCTCAAATGTTGTCCCATAGTACTCAAAACCATTTGAACCATTTTTCTGCGTGAAACAACCACAGAAATCAATTTCGGACGTACGACGAACGTATTCGTTAGGACAGTGCGGCGAAATTTGGCATAAATGTACTGTTCCTTTAGACGACTGACTGGAGTGCCTTTACTGACAGTACGAAATCACCTGTAACGCCTCGCCTCGGCTCGTCACAATACCGGCTGGTCGCTAGACGACTGGAAAACCGTGCCCTGGTCAGATGAGTCGGGATTTCAGTTCATAAGAGCTGATGGTAGTGTTGAGTGTGGCGCAAATCCATCGAAGCCATTGATACAAGTTGTCGACAAGACGCAGTACAAGCTGGTAGTGGCCCATCACGTTAAGGGCTGTATTTTTATAGAATGCCTTGGTTTCTCTGGTCCTACTAAAACTGAAATTGACTGGAAATGGTTGTGTTCAGCTGCCTGTACACAATATCCCACCATTCATAGACTTCATGTTCCCAAACAACGGTGGAATTTTTATGGGTGACAATGCTCCATTGCACCGTGCCACAATTGTTGGCGATTGGTTTGAAGAACATTCTGAACAATTCGACAGAATAATTTTGCCACACAGATCTCCTGACATGTATCTCATGAAATAAATATGAGACATAATCGACACGTCGATGTGCGCACAAAGCACTTGCAATTATGGACAACAATAGAGGCAGCATGGATGAATATTTCTGCAGGAGACTTCCAACGACTTGCTGACTTCACGCCTGGAAAAAGGTGGTCCGGCACAATAATCGGAGACATCTAATGACTTTTTGTTACCTAAGGGATACCTTGCAACTGGTGGTCGACAAAGGTTCTTTTCTTCAGCAGTTACTGTTGGCCCTTTCTCCAACCACAGTTCGTCGATAGGTAACGAAACTTTACTACGACCTCATGACTGAAAGACTGTGTGTAGTCAGCTTGACTGGAGCAACCTCGCCGCCTAACATGCTCTCTTCCATGTCCCCCTTCTGCCCCTCGTGCAGCTTCTACGCTCTCAGCCCGGCAGGCACGGCAAGTGGTTGTAGCTACTTGTTGTTATTGGAGGCTCTTCACTTAGCCGGCCGGCGTGCTGTGCTGTGCTGTAGCGGCGTGTAGGCGCCGCCAGCCCCTCCTAATCCCTGCACGTCGGGGATTCCCGCCGCTTGCCCGCCTGCCCGCCTGCCTGCCTGCCAGGGGCAGATAATTTCGGCGGCGCTGTGTTGGCAGCCCTGGCCGCTGCACCTGCCGCGAACGAGCCCAGCTGGCTGGCGACATTTACATAAGCTCCGCCGCAGCTATCCGCGAGATCTCCCGGGGTTAATTTAAAACAACGCGATGCCCTGCGAGGCGGAGGCGCTTTGCCGGGTTAAAACACCTTGCTTTGTGCAGCGCCGCCGACTTCAATTTAGGTAACAAGGGCGCCGCGGACTCGGCCGAGCTATCTGAACCACCTTCCGCTCAAGAACTGTATTCAGTACTCGCTATGCGCTCGTGGCATAATGCCCCTTTCGCTGAAAATACTATTTCTGGTCACAGAAAAAAAGGGGCAACAAATACAATCATGGCTACCATGCTACAGTTCGCGACTCTCATGAATAATTTAGCGGTCACACGAAGTGAAGAAAGCTAAAGGTCGATTATAAACTTAAAGTCAAATTTCTTTAAGTATTTCTGACTTTAAAGGTGAATGTGTCTTACATTGCCAGTATGTGAAGTTGGGATATTTCGATGCTATTCGGTATACACGACTCTGGGAATGTTGCGATGAAAATGAAACATACTCCCGTATACTATATTTGTTACTAACAAAATGCGGTAAGTAAATAATGTAAAATGCTATTAACAGCATATAAAGCTTATGTCAACCAAAATTAAATGGAAGTAACGGTACATTGCACAGTTTAGCCATACAAATTAACTGATTTCTATTCTAAAGAAGAAATTTTTTACCTGCGTGGTTTATATCTATTTTGAAATTGTTTTTGATAGTTAATTATGGTTCTCAGGCTCCTAATTTACAGTAGTTTGACGATAAGTTTTCGTACATGTGCAGACAACCTCGTAGATAGGGCAACCACAGCTGTGAGTAGTCCACAAGGGTCTCAATGAGCCGGATAATCTCTATTTAATACCTTATTTCTGAATAATTACCGATTTCATGGAACTAAGAGACGCCTCTTCAGATGAGTATACCACTAAAAATTAGAGCTGAAACGCTCGGAACATGGTACTCAATACTCCTACGATATCGAAAAAAAAATCACAAATGGCGGAATGTCATAGAATAAAACAACCGGGTAAATGAATTCCAATCCAAAACATTGATGGTACCGCGTCTTTTGTTTATACGCAATCGCGGAACAAATCACGTGACCGCGTACTGTCTCCTATGTTTTAGTTATATATTCATCTGAAGATGTGGCACTTATTGCCGTGAAACAGATAGTTATCAAGATATAAAGGAAGTGCGTTATTAATATCCACACTTTTATTATATATTATAATATTGTAATGCATGAGTAGGTTTAATAATGAACAGGAAAATAGGAATGCGGGTAAGCTACTACAAACAGCATAGTGAACGCATTATTGTGGCCAAGATAGATACGAAGCCCACACCTACTACAGTAGTACAAGTTTATATGCCAACTAGCTCTGCGGATGACGAATAAAATGAAGAAATATATGATCAAATAAAAGAAATTATTCAGATGGTGAAGGGGGATGAAAATTTAATAGTCATGGGTGACTGGAATTCGGTAGTAGGAAAAGGGAGAGAAGGAAACTTAGTAGGTGAATATGGACTCGGGCAAAGACATGAAAGAGGAAGGCGCCTGGTAGAATTTTGCACAGAGCATAACTTAATCATAGGTAACACTTGGTTCAAGAATCATAAAGAAGGCTGTATACATGGAAGAAGCCTGGAGATACTGACAGGTTACAGATAGATTATATAATGGTAAGACAGAAATTTAGGAACCAGGTTTTAAGTTGTAAAACATTTCCAGAGATAGATGTAGACTCTGACCACAGTCTATTGGTTATGACCTTTAGATTAAAACTGAAGAAACTGCAAAAAGGTGCGAATTTAACGAGATGGAACATGGATAAACTAAAAGGACCAGAGGTTGTACAGAGTTTCAGGGAGAGCATTAGGGAGCAATTGACAGGAATGGGGGAAAGAAATACAGTAGAAGGAGAATGGGTAGCTTTGAGGGATGAAGTAGTCAAGGCAGCAGAGGATCAAGCAGGTAAAAAGACGAGGGCTAGTAGAAGTTCTTGAATAACAGAAGAAATATTGAATTTAATTGATGAAAGGAGAAAATATTAAAATGCAGTAAATGTAGCTGGCAAAAAGGAATACAGACGTCTCAAAAATGAGATCGACAGGAAGTGCAAAATGGCTAAGCAGGGATGGCTAGAGGACAAATGTAACGATGTAGAGGCTTATCTCACTAGGGGTAAGATAGATACTGCCTACAAGGAAAATTAAAGAGACCTTTGGATATAAGCGAACCACTTGTATGAACATCAAGAGCTCAGATAGAAACCCAATTCTAAGTAAAGAAGGGAAAGCAGAAAGGTGGAAGAGGTATATAGAGGGCCTAAACAAGGGCGATGTACTTGTGGACAATATTATGGAAATGGAAGAGTATGTAGATGAAGATGAAATGGGAGATACGATACTACGTGAAGGGTTTGACAGAGCACTGAAAGACCTGAGTCGAAGTAAGGCCCCCGGAGTAGACAACATTCCATTGGAACTACTGACGGCCTTGGGAGAGCCAGTCCTGACATAACTCTACCATCTGGTGAGAAAGATGTTTGAGGCAGGCGAAATACCCTCAGACTTCAAGAAGAATACAATAATTCCAATCCCAAAGAAAGCAGGTGTTGACAGATGTGAAAATTTCCGAACTATCAGTTTAATAAGTCACAGCTGCAAAATACTAACGCGAATTCTTTACAGACGAATGGAAAAACTAGTAGAAGCCGACCTCGGGGAAGATCAGTTTGGATTCCGTAGAAATGTTGGAACACGTGAGACAATACTGACCTTACGACTTACCTTAGAAGCTACCTTAAGGAAGGGCAAATCTACGTTTCTAGCATTTATAGACTTAGAGAAAGCTTTTGACAAAGTTGACTGGAATACTCTCTTTCAAATTCTGAATGTGGCAGGGGTAAAATACAGGGAGCGAAAGGCTATTTACAGTTTGTACAGAAACCAGATGGCAGTTATAAGAGTTGAGGGACATGAAATGGAAGCAGTCGTTGAGAAGGGAGTAAGACAGGGTTGTTGCCTCTCTCCGATGTTATTCAATCTGTATATTGAGCAAGCAGTAAAGGAAACAAAAGAAAAATTCGGTGTAGGTATTAAAATCCATGGTGAAGAAATAAAAACTTTGAGGTTCGCCGATGAGATCGTAATTCTGTCAGAGACAGCAAAGGACTTGCAAGAGCAGATGAACGGAATGGATAGTGTCTTGAAAGGAGGATATAATATGAACAAAAGCAAAACGAGGATAATGGAATGTAGTCGAATTAAGTCGGGTGATGCTGAGGGAATTAGATTAGGAAATGAGACACTTAAAGTAGTAAATGAGTTTTGCTATTTTGGCTGCAAAATAACTGACGATGGTCGAAGTAGAGAGGATATAAAATGTAGACCGGCAATGGCAAGGAAAGCGTTTCTGAAGAAGAGAAATTTGTGAACATCGAGTATAGATTTAAGTGTCAGGAAGTCATTTCTAAAAGTATTTGTATGGAGTGTAGCCATGTATGGAAGTGAAACATGGACGATAAATAGTTTGGAGAAGAAGAGAATAGAAGCTTTCGAAATGTGGTGCTACAGAAGAATGCTGAAGATAATATGAGTAGATCACATAACTAATGAGGAAGTACTGAATAGGATTGGGGAGAAGAGAATTTTGTGGCACAACTTGACCAGAAGAAGGGATCGGTTGGTAGGACATGTTCTGAGGCATCAAGGGATCACCAATTGAGTATTGGAGGGCAGCGTGGAGGGTAAAAATCGTAGAGGGAGACCAAGAGATGACTACACTAAGCAGATTCAGAAGGATGTAGGTTGCAGTAGGTTCTGGGAGATGAAGAAGCTTGCACAGGATAGAGTAGCATGGAGAGCTGCATCAGACCAGTCTCAGGACTGAAGATCACAACAACAACATTGTTTATGACATTAATTCATCCGCCTTGTTCATTACGAAGGGTCCTCTCTGAGGGATGTTAGCCATAGCCTGAGAGCTAGTACAGCGTCCATAACTTAGTGTGCAGAAGCCTAGAATAACTGTATCTAAAGGTAACATGGTTTAACTGGTAATTTGGCAAAGTGTGTCTGGAGAAGATGGCTTGTTAAAATTAAATTATATTGTAACAGAGACGCGGCTTTCATGATATGTCACTCAGACGTTTCTCAAGATTTCTGTTAGAGCAAGCTTGTAGAACGGCGCTCACTAGCCATTTGTGGAGTTTGTTTTGATTTTGAAACTCACCATTATTTATAAGTTCTAGTCATTTCAATGTCATACAAACAAATAATTTTTATTATTTAGTAGCTTCCATATAACTTACTGTTCACAGACTATCTGATTAATCAATATTTCATATTCGGCGGCTTGTGCTGATTCTTTGACTTCACTGGAAGCAGAAAAAAACAGTGGTGAAACTTCGTGGCAGATTAAAACTGTGTGCCGTATCGAGACTCAAACTCTGGACCTTGGCCTTTCGCGGGCAAGTGCTCAACCATCTGAGCCACGTAAGCGAGACTCATGACCCACCCCTCACAGCTTCAGTTCTGCCAATACTTCGTCTCCTACCTTCCAAACTTCACAGAAGCTCTTCGGCGAACCTTGCACAACCAGCACTCCTGGAAGAAATGATTTTGCGGAGACATGGCTTAGTCACAGCCTGTGGATGTTTCCAGAATGAGATTTTCACTCTGCAGCGGAGTGTGGCCTGATATGAAACTTCCTGGCAGATTAAAACTGTGTGCCCGACTGAGATACGAACTCGGAACACTTTAATCTGCCATGAAGTTTCGTATCAGCTCACTCTCCGTTCCAGAGTAAAAATCTCATTCAGAAACAGTAATATCTTCTGATGACAGTGCAAAGCTCAGTGTGTACCCCGATGAGGGTATCCACCCGAAAACATGCTAAGAACTAATGGCAACATTACCTTAATATGCTTCTAATCTGCAATAAATGTTGTTAAACTTTCGATGACAAATTTGTTTTGCACCCGTGACGGAGTGAATCTATTATTCGTAACTTCTTCCATAATAGCAATAGCTGATTGTAAATTTTTAAAAAATGTTTGACAGTTTCATGAAATGTAGACAGTAAAGCTTAATAGTTTAACAAGGCCATATTACCACCGCAGAAATGACGGAAAAGTAGAAATATATTCGAAATGGCGAATACGATTGGACTTCAGCTGCACCATTCATTAGTGACATACTAAAATTAGTGTTGGGCCAGTATTGGAACCCTTAAATATCTGTGATATCCGAGCATGTCTTCCAGACTATCCCAAACACCTGTACGTTACCATGTGTAGGACGTTGGAAAATGCGTGCAAAGTCCGAGAGATGGCACCACTGGCGCGTATCAGGGTCATGTTTAGTTAGTAGCATCTATGTAAAGAACACACACCAAGTTTCAGCCATAATGGTCTATTGATTTGTGTTTGGCATTCGTGTGAATCGAGGAAGTCGAGTGATTGTCAAAAAATGTAAGAAAAAGAATTTCGTGTGGTGATTAAACATTACTTTATGAAAAGCTAAACGCCTCAGGAGACTGAAGAGAAGCTTAGCAAACATTACGGTGACACTGAATCTTTGATTAGAACAGTTTGTAAGTGGTTTCAAAGTTTTCGGAGTGGCCATATGGGCACAAGTGATGCTGAACGTTCTGGACGCCCTGTGGTGGTTTCGACTCCAGAAATTATTAATAAAATCCATGATATGGCGATGGATCACAGAAGAGTTAAGGTGTGTGAGATTGTTAGTGCTGTGGGAATCTCGAACGAACGGTACATGATATTTTGCATAAACATTTGGACATGAGAAAGCTATCCACAAGATGGGTTCCGCGAGTGATCGCTCTTGACTAAAAACGGTATCGTGTGAGATGCTGCAAGGATGGTTTGCAGCTGTTCACGAAGTATCCGCAGGACTTTAAGTGTCGTTTAGTCACTGTGGATGAAACAAGAATAAATTACTATACTTCTGAGACCAAACAACAATCTAATCAATGGACTACCCAGAGAGAATCTGCACCAAAAAAGTCGAAGACAATTCCTTCGTTTGGAAAGGTTATGGCGACTGTCTTTTGGGATTCGCAAGGGGTAATCCTTATCGACTATATGGAAAAGGGTAAAACTATTACATGTGCATATTATTTATCGTTAATGGACCGATTGAAAACCGAGCTGCAAGAAAAACCCCAGCGATCACCATCACGACAATGCACCAGCACACACCTCAGCAGTTGTGGTCAAAAAATTATTGGAAATAGGATTCCAGCTCGTTTCACATCCCCCCTGTTCTGCAGACTTGGCTCCCTCGGACTATTATTTTTACCCCAGTTTGAATAACTGGCTGGTGGGACAAAGATTTTATTCAAACGAGGAGGCGATTACAGCAACTAATAGCTATTTTGCAGGGTTTGTCAATTGCTATTATTCGGAAGGGATCAAAAAATTAGAACAGTGTTCGACGATGTGTGTAAGTCCAAAAGATAAATATGTCGAAAATTAAAAAAGGTTTCCCCCAAACACGTTAGTAGTTTTTATTTTTGCATTGACTTTTCAATCGCCCCTCGTACACGTGCTGCACTCCGACGGTTGCTGTAGTCCCCGCGCAGAGACTTATTTACCGTAACGTAAATTGAAGGTGAGTGGAGGAGAAAGAAAAGGAAACCGAAGTAACAACTGATATCAGCTGCATCGAGACTGAGTTTTAGAAGTGAAAACGTGTTCCACACCGGGATTCGAACCCAGGATCTTCTGCATACTGGACAGATGCGTTAACCAGTGCGCCACCCGGACATGGCGATTATCACAGTTACGCTGACTAGCTCGGCACATCTCCCAATCTATCCACACTCCCACCTAGCGTTTCCTATTCGCAGTCACAGTCCGTGTACTCCATGCTCGCTAATTTGAGATTCCAAAAGAACAGACAGCAAGCATGCGTATTACTGATTGGGCAGGATAGGCAATGAACGCACCACCTTCTGGGCGGATGCACAGTTATGTTCGACCTCCTGCGAGAATGCCAAATTAAGAGGTACATACGACATGGACGACGAGCGTGAATAGCCGGCGCCAGGTGGGAACGTGGGTCACCCAGGAGGCGTACCGCGGTAATCCATGCAACTGACGTAAACATTGTGTCCGGGTGACGCAGTGGTTAATGCAACTTCCCAGTAAATACGAGGTCCCGAGTTCGAATCTCGGTACGGCACACATTTCCACTCGTCACCGCTGATTACGCAGGGAGTCCCGATGCACTGACACCAATAGTTTCCTGTCTTTCAATTCCTTTCTCCCCTTCCACTCTCAGGTTACATAATACACTCATGATCAGAACAAAGAGAACACCTTGAACGACTGGAGACAGGAAGTTCATATTCCCAGAACACGTACGTTAGAATGATCTCCAGAAATGATTAGCATTTGAACCATGTCGGCCCACGGGTTCAAGGTCAATATCGTGGCACAACAACACCTATCAGTAAAATGTGTCTACGGCTCTCGTTGTCGCTATAAGCCGAAGGTAAAGGATCGGTGTGACTTGAGAAGGCGTGCAGGATACCTCGTACATGCATGCACGAACCATACCACCTTGTAAGTGAGTTTCAATGGGGGCACATTATTGTCGTGAGAGAATGTGATGGATTCATCCAGGAAATTGCTGCTCGTGCGACACGAAGTTTTTCGGCTGTGCGATTCACGAGAGGCCGGAGAATAAGATGGCCCAGGTTCCACCACCCAGACCACAACACAGTAGATCGACACCTCATCCGAATGGCATTACCAGATCTCCGTCCTCCTTAGCTCTGGCGCAACAGTGGAACGGATAACACATGGAACGCTGTCAGGGGTGACAGTCTGCCGCCATTTATTACGTCACTGGTTACGTGCAAGTCGGTCACTTCTCCGCCTGTCTTTAATAAATGAGCTGAATTATGCAAGACGGCAGTGGTATACGGATCGACGTCACTAGGGACAGGACTGGTTAAAACCCACAATTATGAATAAAGGGATTTAAGGCAAAAACTTAGGGCCATGTACTATCATGTGTCATTTAATTTTACTGACTTAAATACCTCTGAAACAGACAGGCCCTCGGCAATCACAGTTTCAGTTAATTACAACACAGATTGAGTAAGATATCAATCTCAATAATGAGGCCATGAAAACAAATAGGGCTTGAGTAATAAGAGTTTCAGATAACCCTAATTACAAAATAGTTCTTAATTTAATTAAAAGGGAACAGGCAGGCAATGAATAATAAAAGCTTTAATTATGTAAAATTACCAAATAAAAACAGGCAGGCCTTCACTAATGACAGCTTCAGTTACGTAAAATTACCAAACAGAAAACAAGCAGGACTTCTTTAATAACAACTTCAGTTAAGTAAAATTAGGAAACAGAAAACCGGCAGGCCGTTAATAATAACAAATTCAGTTCAGTAAAACAAACAGGCGTTCTTTAATAGCAGCTTCAGTTAAGTAAAACTGCCAAATACGAGACTCGTTTAGTAAGTAACGCCCCACTTTTTTTGCCATTAATATACACAGAAAAACGTTCTTGTTGGTGCTTCACATCTGATGGTTTTGTGAGCAGGTGAAGTTTCGCACCGTTCTGGCAGATGGCAGAGCCGTAGTACAGCGCCATATGGCGTCTACATATGACTCACTTTACAAGCAGCGTGCTTAAATTGAATATCTGTGTGCAGAAAAGGAAACTGCGGTGAACATCTATAAACGTTTGTTTGCAGTGTATGGCGATGCTGCAGTTGGGCGATGGGTAAAGACGGTTAAAGCCTCAGGAAATGCAGAAACAGAGCTCCATGATCAACGACGCTCGGGACGTCCTGTCACAGCCACTGCTCCAGACAGGCTGAATCGTGCGGATGCCATTATTCGTGCCGACAGATGCATCACAATTCCACAATTGGCTCTAGAGTTTCCGGTCAGTACTGGAAGTGTGTCTACAACGATCGAGACTCCCGGATACTCAAAGAGGTGCCACGATGGGTTCCACGAATGCTCACTGCGGCCCACAAGATTCAAGGAGAGGCCGTTTCATCTTAATTATTGGAGCCTTTTGAGACCGACGGAGAGCCCTTTCTGCATGGATCGTTACGTGGAACGAAAGACGGGCGCACCACTTTGCGCCGGAAAAAAAGAGGCTGTCCACGGAGTGGCATCAATATCATTCACCGCAAAAGAAGAAATTCAAGGCAACCCCCTCAGCTGGAGAAATCATGGTGGCAGTCTTCTGGGATTGTGGTGGAGTCATTTTTCTTAGATGTGATGGCAAGATGGTCAACCATTAATTCAGAGGCATACGGTGAAAAATGGTTCAAATGGCTCTGAGCACTATGGGACTTAACATCTTAGGTCATCAGTCCCCTAGAACTTAGAACTACTTAAATCTAACTAATCTAAGGACATCACACACATCCATGCCCGAGGCTGGATTCGAACCTCCGACCGTAGTGGTATCGCGGTTCCCGACTGTAGCGCCTAGAACCGCTCGGCCACTCCGGCCAGCGGCATACGTGAAGACTGAATAAACTCCAGGACCGTTTCCGACATGTTCCAGCAGAAATCTTGCTTCAGCACGATAGTGCACACCAACACACAAGTCTTAGAACCCGGGAACGCATCGCCCAATTGGGTTGGACATCATTGCCTCATCCACAATACAGTTGAGATCTGGCACCCTCGGACTTCCATCTCTTTAGGCCACTATAAGATTCTCTATGGAGAACACACTTTTAAGATGATGAGAGTGTCAGTCATGCAGTGTAAACGCAGTTTAAGACATTCTGTTAATAAAAAACCAAGGTCAGCATCAACTCAGGAAAAGCAATACAAGGAACCATCTGGTGAAATATATCAGCTACAAAATTGCAATGATCGTGACAGACCTATAGGTATCAATAAGAAAATAACAGTTAAGAGTTCAAAACCCAAAACTGAACTGAAGTTCGCGAATCGAAGTGGATGCTTGTCGTTTCCTAACACACAGAATACAGCACACAGAAACTGTCTTCAACTCTCTCATTGGTGTGCCCCATCCGAGAGCTCACTAGCCAGGCTATGCAGGAAGATGGCACTCTAAGTCAGCCAAGGATTCAAATCGGCCAGCAGAAATGACTGGCAACCACTCGCCAGACTCAGCCCCCAAGATGCTTGTACCAGTGCTTGCCTTACTCTCCGGGAGGACCTCTCACACTTTTCTCCTCGCTCCGTTACCACTCTCCAACTCTCCATGCCATAACGCTCCCCGTCTCCATTAACAAACTCGAGCAAAGATGTCAGTGGCTTCAAACCAGAGATAAAACATGACATTAGAGCTAGTGGCGCCATCAGTTCCAAAGGTGACGCTAGCAACCTCGATGTGGCTCAGAAAGGGCATCAGATAATGTTATGGGACGAATTCCAGTTCTGTCTGTTTGAAAATGATGGCCGCATTTTGGTTTTCCTCAGAGACGGTGAGTGGCATCACAATGATTGCATTCACGTAAAACATACAGCGCCAGTTCATGGTCTAATGGTGTAGAGTACTAATGGATAGAACCACAAATCGTAGTTGACACTTGTCCAGGGCACTGCGACCAATGTGATCCTTCGACCTGTAGCCGTGCCCTTTTATGAGGAACACCTCTGACGCCATTTTTCATCAAGACAATGTATGACCACGTGTTGCTGCACGAAAAGTACCTTCTTACTGTCGCAGGATGTCAGCCTTTTCACCTGGCTCGCCAAATAACCTGAATTGTCGATAATCGAAAATGTGTGGCATCTGATGAAATGACGGATGCAGTGCTGTGACCCAATGCCGACCACCACAGATGAATTTTGGAATCAGCTGAATGCAGCATGGATGGTTATACAGCAGGACGCCGTTCGTGCCTTATACGAGTTGATGCCATCACGCGTTGGACAAGTTATCAGGGTCCATGGTGGATACTGTGTCTACTAGGCAACAGGACACATGCTGCACCGACGTTACTGCAATGCTAATAATTTCTGCAGAACTTAGTAATGTAGATGTCCTGTGAATATGAACGTCGTAGCTCTAGCTGATGGCTGTTCGTGGTGCCCGTTGTTTCAGTCAAGTCTGAAAGAACCGGCAACACGCATTTATGTTATTTATTATTATCGTGACATGTCTAAGCATGCGTTGGTATTTTGGAGAGCCTGTGTTTTATGGTGTACTACGAAATTTCCTTCAGACATACATGCAGGAATTAAGGCACCAGGAAGCTTGTACAGCCCCCCCCCCTCTCTTTCTCTCTGTCTCTCTCACTCTCTTACTGTTGTAAAGGCTGCACCACACATGAATCTCGCTGACATCTGATGGAAGACATTAGTTTGTGATGCGCCCCTGCAAGATAAAAGTTTCACATTAAAAATGAAACCTGGAAATAATGACAGCTGAGGGGCCTCTGTGCGAAATCTTAGAGTATTTTCGAAGAAAGAAATTTATGAAGGGAAATAAAAGTACACAGGTACAGGTATATCAGTGCTACGGTTTACCGACGTCTAGTCTCTCGTGGCCTTATCTAAAAATGACGAAGAAGCCTGTTAAGGGAATGAGTAGCACACATGACAGAGAATACATGAAGTAAAGACAGACGTGATGACAAGTATACTGTGCAGCACATTTGATGGTTTATTTAAGGGTTCCCCACTACAATATAAGTCTGAAATGGTTTTGTACTACTTCGTCACCCGTAAAATCTACAAGACTATCGTAATACTTCTCGAAAACTGAGTTTCACCTCTTGAATTGCTGCAGATGGATAACACCTATCTCACTTTCATACAATGAGCCACAACCTTCGCTCATCATAAGACCCATGCAAAGTTGCACATCCTGAGGGCACCGTAGGAGCTTTCTTCATAATTACTTGCTTGGAAAGAACTCATTAGTTCTCCATGAAATTTGTAGTGAAACAAAAACACAAAGAAATACTTCCCTCACTATACTCCACGAAACTGCGACCCTGTAGTAACGAAGCCATCTTTTCCTGGGATAGAAGCTGGTGAGGTTCCTCCACCACTGAAATGCAGAGGTGAGTCACTCTTCTGTCATTAAACTACAGCTGTTAACAATGGTTCCAACCAATCTGCAAAAACCACTAACAACGTGCCGTAAATCGTTTAGACCCCTTACTGATTATCACACAAAAATATCTCAAAGGAACTAAATATGTAATCTCATCCGTTCATTACAGGACAAGATCCAGTCACTGAGAACACCGTTTAAACGCATGCATTAAAGAATCTGTTACTTGGAAAACGAGTTCCTACTATTAATTAAAACAAGTCTTCATTTCAAATAACGAAACCTTCAATGTTGTAGCTTACAATGTGTAAGTAATACTGGAAAACTCATTCTCTGTTCACAAGGAAAGGCGGAATGAACTTGAAGAATGGCTGGTTGAAAAGGAGAATCTGGTGATAAGGGATATCCGGATTTTGGAGTGCTTGAATGAAGGAAATGTAATATGTTTGTATAAGTCATGGGTTGTAATTTAGAATTAACAGCTCCAATATCTTCAAGAAAACAGCTAATTTTTAAGAGTAGATAGGCCGAACCTGTTGATCGCTCATGTTCGGCATCTCTTTTCGTATACGAAGTGATTCCTTAACTTGCTGTTTCTGTTGGTGGTACATTAACCAGAACGTTGTCTCAGCACAAATAGTTCAATGTAGAGGATGGTCCCTACAATGGCAGGGTTGAATTGAGGTGGTACATTGTTGTCAGGACGATGACTGGTGAATGCTCGAGGAAACATCATTACTAGTTATACATTTTACTGGAGAACAAATTACAGCACCCGTAGCTATGCTCTGCAGTGTCAACGCCTCCAACCTTTCCTCCATTCCCAGGACGCATAGTAAAGAGAGATAGTGTGGCGGTGATTATCCCAGCAGGCAGCCATTGGAATGCACTGACATCAGCGGCGGAGTGTCGTTTCTGCCCTGTCAATTTTGTGGCAGCACATGTATCATCTGGGCAAAAGAGAGCGACTATAACGCCATTGAAGCATAGCATTATCATAACACAAAATGTTTGAAGCTTTCGTGGCCACTTCTGTCTCGTATTCTCCAGCCGACATTCGTCTGATGATTTTACTGACGTTTCGTCAGCACGAGTGGCTGGCATTGTCAACGCTTCACCCTCCATTGCCGGTGGTGAACTGGAGCCGAGCTCGCGGTTGCAGACTATATGTAATTGGCGCGCCAAAGTCCGAGGGCTTCTCCGCGGTCATTTCCGGTGCTGTTCTCCTCTTGCTACCTGCGACGGTCGTTCGCTGCAGTACGGGAAGCCAGGATCCGTTTACCTTAAGTCGTTCCTCTTTCTTGTTAAAGCTACAAACACGGGAATAGCTGCAGCCGCGAGCTCGGCTCCAGTTCACCACAAGCAATGGAGGGTGAAGCTTCGACAATGCCAGCTATTCGTGGAGGTGAAACGTCAGTAAAATCGTCAGACGAACGTCGACCGAAGAACACTATCGTAATACTCCTCTTAAAACCTCAGTTTCACATGACAGTGCTATTCTCTCCTGTGAGTGGTGGTGCACAGCCTCAGTATGTCAGCTCGGGTGCGGATAGTTCAGCGGCTGCACCGTTCTGGTCTCCAACTTCTGCCACCCACGTCAGAAGGCTGGCTGGGACTGAAGTGAGCCCGGCAGTTGCCCAAGGGCTGGAAAATGGTAATTCCTCAGTGATGGACCTAGAGCCAGCGGTAGACCCGCAGCTGGTGGAGACGAAGCCTCGTCGCGGCTGCTTGCAGAACCATGTCTCCCCGTCGACTGACGTAGACCTGCGCTTATTGATGGGATAAAAAAAGTCATGTATTTGTACTGGTTTGGTGTCTGCTTGTTTTGCCAAAGCACCAGTTCCAAACACGTACAGATAAACAGCATGGTAACGAATGTGTAGTAACGGCCTACCTATGCCATAACCTTCCTACTTTGTTGCCATTATTGCAGTGCTGTCCTTGCCTGAGAGCGTAGTGTCGAGAGTCAGTGGTGGTGTTTCTGCGCATGCGATAATGGTCTTCATTTGTTGACTTTGTGCTAGCCTGCTCCCATGGCCTTTTGCAACAGCCGCTATTTTACTCAGTAGTGCAGGAAAATAATGGCAGCAGTACAGTAGCAATGACGCTTAACCAATATTCAGCAGACGGTAAAGCCTGCGTGGCTCTCCTTACCCAGCACCCTCGCACACACCTACTAGCATCCGTGGGAAGGGATGTAAGGGTGACATGTCAGTCGACGCTGCATACAGCACAATAGTTGAGTCGTATTTCACGTTTTTGTATTATAACTTGCAGTATGTATTTCAAGACAGCTGTACATCGAAGTTTTATCAAAAACATCTCACCCTCGGTACGATTTGTTATAGTTAGATGTCAATTAATGACCTATTGGGGATGAAGCCTTCAGGAGACACTAAGATCTACAATATTGAAGTTGTATGTTGCATCAATTTAGTCTAGTGTAGTGACTATGGTTGTCGATTATGGAGTCGAAGGAAGCTGGTTCGTATACGAGTGTATGTTTCCTTCTTCATATTAGCGTTAATAACAGATTCGATGACTTTCTTACGAATGTAATACAAGTATTTTCTGCAGTATTCTATGTCATTTAAAGAGAAGTGTGTGCTTTCCCATAAATGGATTTCTTCTATTTTGTGACTTCAGCCTACTTAGAAAACGAAGAATGAAAGTGCTACGAATGAAATGACCAGCAATTGCATTTGTATTCATCTACATCTGCATCTACATGGTTACTCTGCAATTAACAATTAAGTGCCTGGCAAAGGGTTCCTCGCATCCTTTTCACACTAACTCTCTACCATTCCACTCTCGAATGGCGTGTGGTAAAAAGGAACACCTAAATCTTTCCGTTCGAGCTCTGATTTCTCTTATTTTATTATGATGATCATTTCTCCATACGTAGGTGGGTGTCAACAAAATATTTTTGCATTCGGAAGAGAAAGCTGGTGATTGAAATTTCGTAAATAGATCTCGCCACAAAGAAAACCGCCCATGTTTCAGTGACTGCCACCCCAAATCGTTTATCACATCAGTGAAACCCACACCCCTATTGTGCGATGACACGAAACGAGCTCAATTCTACTTGGTAAGGATTCCATACCGCGCAGCAGTATTCCAGCGGAGGACGGACAAGTGTAATGTTGGGTGCCCCTTTAGTGGGTTTGTCGTATCTTCTGAGTGTTTTGCCAACAAAGCACAGTCTTTGTTTCGCCTTCCCCGCAATATTATTATCTGGTTTTTCCAGTTTAAGTTGCTCGTAATTGTAATTCCTAGGTATTTACTCGAATTGACAGCCCTTGGATTTGTGTGATTTACCGTATACCCAAAATTTATCGGATTTCCTTTAGTATCCATGTGGATGACATCGCACTTTTCTTTGTTTAGTGCAAATTGCCACTTTTCGCACCATACAGAAATTCTCTCTAGATATTTTTGTAACTGGAATTGATCATCTGATGATTTTACTTGACGGTAAATTACAGCGTTATCTGCAAACAATCTAAGGGGGCTGCTCAGATTATCACCTAGATCATTTATGTAAATCAGGAACAGCAAAGGGCCTATGATACATCCTTCCGGAACGACAGGTATCACTTCTGTTCCACTCGATGATTTACTGTCCATCACTACGAACTGTGACCTCTCTGAGAAGAAATCAGAAATCACATATGCACGCCATTTGATTAATAGTCGCTTGTGGGTAACGGTATCAGAAGCCTTCTGGAAATCTAGGAATTTGGAATCGATCTGATATCCCTTGTCTTCAGCATTCATTACTTCATGGCGATAAAAAGCTATCTGTGTTGCACAAGAACGATATTTTCTGAATCCATGTAGGTTATGTATCAATAAGTCATTTTCGTCAAGGTGATTCATAATGTTAGAGTATATGCTCCAAAATCCTACTGCAAATTGAGGGCATTATATGGGTCCGTAATTCAATCGGTTACTCCTATTTCATTTCTTGAATATTGGTGTGACCTGTGCTACTTTCCAGTCTTTAGGAACAGACCTTTCGTCAAGTGAGCTGTTGTATATGATTGCTAAGAAAGGCGCTATTGTGCCTGCATACTCTGAAAGGTATACCATCTGGACCGGAAGACGCATTTCTTAAGTGATTTGAGTTGTTTCGCAACACCTAAGATATCTACTTTTATGTCACTCATGCTAACATTTGTTCTGGTTCCGAATTCTGGAATATTTACTTCGTGTTCTTTTGTGATGGAATTACGAAAACTATATTTATTAACTCCGCTTTAGTGACACCATCGTCGGAAACATTTCCATCGCTATCGCGCAGTGGCGGTATTGACCACTGGTGTGCTTTCTAAACGACCAGAATCTCTTTGGCTTTTCTACCATATTCTGAGACAATGTCATTGTGGAAACTATTAAAAGTATCTCACATTGACGTCCGCCCTAAATTACGAGCTTCCGTGAAACTTAGCCAGTCTTGGGGATTTTGCGTTTTTCTGAAGTTGGCATGGTTTTTTCGTTGCTTCTGAAACAGTGTTCTGATGTGTTTTGTGTACCAAGGTGGACCAGTCCCGTCTCTTGCTAGTCAGTTGTATTTAGGTATTTGTTACCAAATATACCACTGTTTCCACGGTTGCTTTAGGTAGGATCGTAAGAGGAAAGCTTGAACTGTTGCGTTCAAATATATACCTCTTTTTCATGCGATTTACGAGTGTCCACTCAAATATGGGTGAACCTGGTGCTGTTGGACACGAGCATGTCAATTTTTGCCGTCACTCCCGAGTAAGCGGAGAATGTGGATAGCTTCTGCCGCCCAGCTTACGCCGCTCTGCCCTCTGCAACCGTGCAGGCTTAAGCCCATGTTAAATTTGTATTTTCCAGAAATCCATTCAGCCACTCTAAATACGCCGGCGCGTCCAACGCAGGCAAACAGGGGAACATTGTAAATAAATTACCCTCAAACACGTGTACACCAGCTGTTCAGATTTGAACGCAGTGGTTCTCGGCCAATCTGAATAAAGGATGACTGGTTTGAGCGCATGACGCGTAGGGGCAGTTTATATATCTACCGTCTTTATTATTTTTAATATTTACTACGCCAAAAATCAAATTTTTCGGAATGAATGAGAGCAGTTGTGACAACTATTTTACAAATTAACACAAAACTCATGGGGAGCGATATAGAACAGACACAAGACCGATACGTAAGAACTGTCGTGGAAATTTGTAGTTATACTGAAAAAATCTAAGATAAAATCGCGAGTGGAACCACTTATCGCTCTAAAGGTAAAACACATGGTACTCCATGTTTTCAGCTCTGAATCTACGAGTGCTATCCCGATTGGTCGCGAAATGGAAACCACTGTGAAGTCCACTGAAAGTTTTCCACAGATGTTTTGGGTAGTGTCTCTAGTGCGCCCGTCGATCGCGGTACAATGCTTTTTCATTTCTGAGCGCACAATGAACGCGTCAAGATACCCAGAAAATGTGTCTCCCTCCAAGTATGAGGGCCTGGTGAGAGATTTTTCCTGATGTCACGTAGTCCAAATAACATAACTCTCATGTGTTTCTTCTTTATGACAGTTCTCAGCCACCCTCAGCAGGGGCAAGGAAGATGCTTCGGTAGCGCTTTTGATGGGAAGTGTCAGATCGCTCACAACACATCCCGTAATTAGCTCGTCCAGAGTTTCAGCTTTGGACACATGAACCGTTAGCTGTAAAGACAACGTTTTGACACAGACAACTATCTGTAGACAACATAGAGATTTGGCGGAAAGCACAGACGACTGCCTTCTGTGAAGAAGATATTGAAAAGTTGATACAATGCTACCAAAAATGTCTAAGTTGAAGCGGCGAGAAGTAGCTGTAGAGTGTAGCTTACTATTGAAAGTAAAACATTTTTGTTTATTTTCACAGTGGATTTCATTTCACGACCAATTGGAACCTACTGTCCTAATACGATTCGTATTAAACAGACTGTGTCAAAAATCTACACTTTGGCTACGCTTCACAACATTCCAGAAATATTAACAGTAGGCCGAAGATGATGTGCTATTGTGGTATTTGGTGAAAATACATGGAAGATAATGTCTCTAGATCACTTATGCACTGAAGTGACAACAGTCGGGGATAGTGATATGTAAAAATATAAACGACAGTGGTACCGCATACACAATATACAAAAGGGTAATTCGTTGACAGAGCTGTCATTTGTATTCAGCGATTTATGTGAAAAAGTTTCCGACCTGGTTCGCAGGACACTTAGAAAATGTAACAGAACTATTAAGGAGATTGCCTACACTACAGTTGTCCATCCTCTTTTAGAATACTGCTACGCGCTGTGGGATCCTTACCAGATAGGACTGACGGAGTACATCGAAAAAGTTCAAAGAAACGCAGCACGTTTTATATTATAGCGAAATATGGGAGAGAGTGTCACAGAAATGATACACGATTTGGGCTGCACATAATTAAAATAAAGGTGTTCTTCGATGCGACGAAATCTTGTCACGAAATTCCTATCACCAACTATCTGCTCCGAATGCGAAAATATTTTGTTGACACTGACCTACATAGGTAGGAACGATCACCACGATAAAATAAGGGAAATCAGAGATCGTACGGAAAGATATAGGTGTCCATTCTTTCCGCGCGCTGTACGAGATTGGAATAAAAGATATTTGTGAAGGTAGTTCGATGAACCCCCTTCCAGGCACTTCAATGTGATTTTGCGGAGTATCCATATAGATGTAGATGATTATGGCGGCGCGACTGGATTTAACAGACTTTGAACGCCGAATAATAGTTGGAGCTGAACACATGGGCCATTCAATTTTGGATATAGGGAATTCATTATTAAGTGATCCACAGTGTGAAGACAATGCCGAGATAATAAATTTCAGTTACTATCTCTTACGAAGGACGACGCAGTGGCCGACGACCTTCACGTTAAAACCAAGAAAAAAAATGGGTGTGAAATCTTATGGGACGTAACTGCTAAGGTCATCAGTCCCTAAGCTTACACATTACTTAACCTAAATTATCCTAAGGACAAACACACACGCACATGCCCGAGTGAGGACTCGAACCTCCGCCGGGACCAGCCGCACAGTCCATGACTGCATCGCCCAAAACCTCTCGGCTAATCCCGTGCGGCTACGACCAAGAGAAGCGAAGTTTGCGTAGAGTTGTCAGTACTAGCACCAAGGAACATGGCGTGAAATAAACTTATAAGTCAACGTGCGGCGTACGACGAACGTATCCATTCGGACAGTGCGACGAAATTTGTCATAAATGGGCTGTGGCAGCAGACAACCGACACGAGTGCCGTTGCCAACTTCACGAGATCGCCTGCAGGGCCTATCCTGGGCTCCTGATCAAATCGGTTGTAGACGCTAGATTTGATGGGAAAAATGGCCTCGTCAAATGAGTCCTGGTGTGGCGCAGACTCCACGGAATCACGGATCCAGTTAGTCAACAAGCCATTGTCCAAGCTATTGGTGCTCCATAATGCTGTGGCAAATGCTTACATGGAATGGACTGGCTCCTCTGGTCCAACTGAAGCGATCTTTGACAGGAAATGATTATGCGCTATGTAATTTTTGTAGATGCCAATGCGCCTTTTCACCGGGAAACAATTGTTCGCTACTGGTTTGAACATAATTATAGCCAATTATTTGGGCACCCAGATTGACAGACATGAAACTAATCGAACATTTATGAGATATAACTTATGGGCAGTTCGTACACAAAATCGTGCACCAGCAACACGTTTCCTCTCATAGACGACTGTAGAGGCAGTATCGCTTAATATTTTTGGGGGGCGACTTCCAACGACTTGGTGAGTCCTTGCCACGTCGAGTCGCTGCCCTACGCCGGATGAAAGGAAGTCCGACACGATATTGGAAGATATCCCATGACTCTGGTCACTTCACAGTATTTCTGTTCCAGGTAATTACTCTACTCCAATACTATTTTCAGCTGTTCTCGGAAGCTTGATGGCGTAGGACTGCAGTTTCAGACTCTGCACAAATGGCATTGCAGTTTCACTTAGTGCCCAATTTGAAACACGTGACATAGGCATATTTTCATAATAAATTTGTCTGTACACGCCCTACACTGTGGCATTCACAAAACAGTTTCAGTTCATTGACACAGCACACATTGAAAGCCTATGTCCATAATAGCACAGGCATTGTTTAACCAGCGATTGACTGATATGGGTCCTTTGCGTACGCGGAAATTGTCTCAGTTCATCCACGAATGAAGATACAGCGCACAGTTCACATTTACAGGAGGGAAATCATTTTTTTCTCAGTTCATCCACGAATGAAGATACAGCGTACAGTTCACATTTACAGAATGGCTATCATTTTCTTCCTGCAGTTCACATCGATTCGCTGTAAAACTTAAATTTTTAACCATGTCCACCCCCAGGAAATACAAACTCACCTGTAATACCTTCACATCGACCCCACGCCTCAATTATTCAGTTTCGATAGTAGAAACATTAGCTGCCACAACACAGGTACAGAGAGATACATTGAAATATTTATTTTACAATACTCATACATGCATTTGTATTATCTGAAGGCAGTTACACTAATTACTTGGTACAATGAATAAAACAAAATAACACAAGGAGAAACAATATTAAGATGGGCTTCCTAGAGCTATGCGTATACAAGAAGTTTCTGAAAGTGTATATCTGAAAGACAATGTTCTATGCAAATTAAACGTGGATCATCGGAAACTCGGAAAGAAATAAGCCCTAAGCAGGTGACATGTTTGTAACAAAAATTCAGAAAAATTACGAATACTTGGAGGATAAACCAGTCGATGACGTTTAAAACATCCCTTGTTCTATATAATTTCTTAGACTTTTGCAGTGATTCGTTGTCTTCTTGTAGAACCGGTTGTGCTGCCGGTGTCCGCGCCTTTACAACACGATGTTTCGACGTGGTAACCCGGCATCTTCATTTGGTGTTCCCTGAGACTAATCGACAAGCTTACCGGGTCCCATATTTATGCCTTTTGCGGTGTCTGGCGTTCACTATGCCGTCCGCACCCCTGAGGTCGTTTCTGGCGGTGGTATCCAAGAGTTCTGTCTTGCGTCCACACCCTTTGTTGCTTCTTTCCCGGATTTCGACAATTACATTACGTTCTGTATTAGTTCCGCGCTCGCCAGGAGCGTTCTTTGGGCTATAGTAACGCTTTAGATGTTTCTTACGCTGTTCGCGACCCCTGCGGCTTTCTCTCGTGGCCGTGTTATTCTCCTGCCCTTCTGAGTAGAAAATGATGACGATGATGTTTGGTATTTGGGGCGCTCAATTACACGGTCATCAGAGCCCGTACAAAGTCCCAATTTTTTTCACAGATCAATTTTTTTCAAGTCCATTCCAGCCACTGTCACGAATGATGAGGGTGATGACGAAATTTATGAGGGCAACACAATGAGTCAGTCCCTAGGGAGAGAAAAACCCGAACCAGGCCAGGAATCGAACCCGGGACCCCGTGATCCTGAGGTAGCAACGCTGGACAGCAGAGTTAGAACATCTAAAGTCAGTGTTCACAAACAACGGGTAAGCGCTATAACCCCCCCCCCCCCCCCGCCCCCACCACCACCACCACCACCAACCACCACCTAGACGACTTGACACAACGGGAGAGGAGCAACAAGAGGAGACTGGGACGGACGAACTAGAAAATGATAGTCGACTCCCGTTCCTGGATGTCCTGGTGAAGAGGAAGGCAGGCGGCACATTAGGCCACAGTGTGTTTAGAAAAGAAAGACGTAAATACTTGTATCAACAGGCCGACACCTGCCATCAGAGGAACGGAGTGCTGAGAACACTTGTACACCGAGCCAAAGCACTCTCCGACCCAGACGGCTAGACAGTCAGAACATCTCCAGCGAGAGATCACAGACAACGGGTAAGTGCTATAGCCCCCCAGACTACCTGATACAACGGGAAAGAAACAAGAAGAAAAGACTGGGACGGAAGCTTTGCTACCGAATGCTAGGCCCTTAGAACGGTCAAAGATGATCTGAGATCACAAAAATCTGCCATCTATCATATACCTTGTGAAGGCGGTATGTCTTACATCGGTCAAACCACAAAATCAGTGACGTAATATCGAAGGAAAACCGGTGTGACCAGGTTACGACAGGCCACTAAATCAGCAATAGCAGAACATTCCCTGGACTTTGAACACAACATGAATTATGACAAAACCTGGATTCTGGATCAAACTCCCAGATTCTCCGATACCAGCTCAGTATGATGGGAAACAGAAGCAATGGGAGGAAATTCCCTTCGTCTGTAATGAACCTCAGATTACTAGGGATGCAAATAACAGGATCTTACCTGTTAAGGAGCATCAGGCGGCAATTACACCGTCGGGAAACAGCGGTCACGGCCAGAATAGGGAACAACGTCAACACCTGAAATCTCAGGCACCACGCAACCGAGAATAGAAGCAGGACCGAGAGTAGAAGCAGGCCAGAACTCCAGACGGCGGCCACCCACACGAGATATCGTTGCAACATGCGCGGACATAATATGCAACCCTTGCAGTAGCCCGATGCACCTTACAACTCAGATGGGCAAGGGAATGATGGACACGAGAGAAAGCCACTGCTGTGTCGAAGACCATACAAAACGTCTGCTGCGTGACGATAACGCTAGGAACGCGCCTGTTGGCAGCGGAAGTAAAACAGAACGCCGTGGTACGACTGTCACTGTGGAAAATAGCCGCAACGGGTGTGGACGTAACACAGAACGCCTGGAGACGGATGCCACCGCCATAAACAGTGAGCGCGGACGGCATAGTGAACACCAGACTTCCCCCAGGCATAAATGTGGAACCCAGTCAGCAGAACAGAGACAGCAATACATTAAGCAATAGACAAAGCCATCCCCACTGCAGTAGTCGAAAACTGGAAACAATCTGTCCCGCAAGAATACCTCGATATAACACGTCAGAAAAAACAACTTTACGGACAAATCAGACGCGGCAACAAACTTAACTAGAAAAGGCCAGTGGAACAGACTTAATGCTACCATTAAAAGAATCTTCTGTGAATACCGACAAAGACAGTGGGACGACACAAGTCGACTACTAAACTACAGGGAAGGAGGAGAGCTTTTGCAGCTATTTAAAAAATTAACGGGGTAAAAAAAGTCAAACATCACCTCATTAATAGTGACTAACAAGCTAAAAGAGACAACGCAAAACAAGCCAAAAAATTAACAAAAGTCCTAAACAACAGTACTCCTCTCAACAACACGTTAAATTCGATGACAACTTCAGACAACATGTAGAAGAACAGCTAACCTTAACATTAATAACTCGAACAACAGACACAGAAGACGAAAACACAGCGACTGCAGAAATCACTGAAACAGAAATCACAAGCGCAATTCACTCAGGACGCAACACAGCTCACGGACGGAATGACATAAAACGCATACATCTTGCATAAAGCCGTGCCCAATCTCTTAGTACTCATCCTCTCCCACGCCTACTCTAGTGCCTAACGAACCATTACTGACCGCTTGGAAAACTACCAAAACATTAACGATTAAAAATCCTGACAAACAAAAGTTTGGCCCGTGACCCTACAGACTATTTTCTATACTCGACATCCTAGGAAAAACATGCGAACGAATACCGACTGACCGCATAGAAACGTACATAAACGCAAACAAATCCTCCCCTTGACACAATCAGGGTTCTGAAAATAGTCGTTCGACCACCGATCCGCTGATGGGAGTAATAAAAGGATTCAATACAGAGCACTGCATACTCGTAGTCTTCTTTGGGAGAGCGTGCCTTCGACAAGTTCTGGCACAGCGGACTACTGTACGAGCTAAGCTATTTGGGCCTGCCCACCAAGGCTGGACGATTAACACAGGCGTCTATCCCAACAGGAAATGCATGTCAGCGGTGCTTCCTTTTAAGAATTCACGCCTCAAGCAGGAGTAGCGCAAGGGAGCGTATCGCCCCCGCTACTGTGCGCGCTTTTCATGGCTGACGTACCAGCGCCAACAATCCCGTCAGAAACAGTAGGAATCTAAGGTGACGACACCGCCTCCTAGCGTACAGAACTAAAGACAACAAAACACAGACTACAGACAACTGACGCTCTGCTACACGTCACTGAGATTTGGTGAATCCGCTAGGTATCTAGGTTTCTTCCTGGACAAATACCTAACCTGGAAAACGCAACTAAATGCTAAACAAGACTAGAAAAAGACAAAATTTAATCAGATGAGTCCAAGGACGATTCCACAGTTGTGACCATGAAACCGCTATTGAGACAAACAAGACTCACACTAGACCCGTGAAAAGGCTGAAGCCTCCTTAGGCAGTATACATAAACCAAGAGCAGAACGACGTTACTCGACCGAAAGAGACTTTTACATAGCACCTAAAGATTGTCGAGGCTAACACCCAATGACGACGTATATGACATCACTGGTGAGGAGTCACTGCAAATGGATTGACTACACTCAGAGCAAACTACAGAAGACACATATTAACAAAACGCCCCAGACATGCGAGACATACTGACAACAATACCAAGAGCAGACAGACGACCGAAGTTCGAATTTATACAAACAGCGCGTACAGCAGAGGAAAACATAAGCAAATAATACTCAGACCTTCACCCCACCATGGAACCATTAACCCAAGAGATCCCACTACCACCACTGCCTTGGACCAAAGACAGAAAACTAACCACACAAGACACAGAATATACACACATAAACCACAAGGAAACCGACAATAGACTCAAACCATGCGCAAACACACACACACACACACACACACACACACACACACACACACACACAGACACACACACACACACACACAGGTACAATAGAATTAAGTTAGCCGAAACTAGCATAGATTAAAAGACTACAATATTGTAACTGCCCACTACAGCTACAACGGCTGTTCCCATATGGTGATAGAAGGACTTGATGTAGACACAAGAGCAACTTAAACAAGCATCTAATTATCAACTGCACTGTAAAATAATTGTATATTTTGCTAAAATTACTGTCCCCAGCCACCAACAGATGACACTACAAAAAAGAATAACATTGTTAATAACAGCCTAAGAAAACATCACCGAAACAGAAAACTCCCTTTGTTTAATACTCGTCTCTTGTGATCTGTACAACTTTCTGCCACTGTGCGAACTATCTGTCCTACAAAGTTGCTGCCGCACTCGCAAGGGGCCCGCCCCCAAGATAAGAGATATGCTGCGCCCCGTTAAAAACGACATAGCTCTTTGTGTGCTGGCTGTGTATGGTGTCCCTTCGAGTGTGGCAGCATTTGTGTAGGACAGATATCACGCTGAAGTCACTTTCTTCCTTAGGTTTTGCACGCCAATGTATTTATAACCGTATATTCATCGGTCCAAATGTCCTGTTCTTTCAAGTAATGCTCTTGACAATTTCGCGCTATGTACACACATCAAAAAAAAGTTTTGCATCACCATGGTTCCCAGAACTGAAGATAGACGTTGACTGTGGATATTGTATCACAGACACAGTTCCTTTGACTGTACAGAGATGTCACTAAAACCGCTCAAAGAAGTAAAAAACCATGCATGAGCAGCGCTTATTTGACTGAGGAGGTTCGACAGTCGATCGGTTCCAGTCATTCCACCAGGAGGAAGTACACCGATCGTAGTGTCTGTAGGTCAACCAAGCCTAGACGACCAACACCGCGGTTCGATCGCATCCGCTTTGCTACTTTGTGCCAGGAAGGCCTCTTAACAAGGGAAGTGTCCAAGCGTCTCGAAGCGAACTAAAGCACTGTTGTTATGACATGGAGGAGAAACAGATAGATAGGAACTGCCGATGACATGCCTCGTTCAGGCCGCCCAAGGGGTACTACTGCAGTGGATGACCGCTACCTACGGCTTATGGCTCGGAGAAATCCTGAGAGCAACGTCACCATGTTGAATAATGCTCTTCGTGCAGCCACACTATGTCGTCTTACGATTCAAACTGTGCCCAATAGGCTGCATGATGTGCAAATTCACTCCCGACGTCATTGGCGAGGTTCGTCTTTGCAACCACGACACCATGCAGCGCGGTACAGATGGGCCCAACAACATGCAGAATGGACCACTCAGGACTGGCATCACGTTCTCTTCACCGATGAGTGTCGCATGTGCCTTCAATCAGGCAAACGTCGGAGATGTGTTTGGAGGCAAGCCGGTCACTCAGAAAGCCTTGGACACACTGTCCAGAGAGTGGAGCTGGGTGGAGGTTCCCTGCTGTTTTGGGGTGGCATTATGTGCACCCGATGTACGCCGCTGGTGGTTATGGAAGGCTCCCTAATGGCTGTACAATACGTGAATGCCATCCTCTGACCTATTATAGAGCAACTAAATCGACAGCATATTGGCGAGGTATTGGTCTCATGGATGACGATTCGCGCCACCATCGTGCACATCTTGTAAAGGACTTCCTGCATGATAATAACATCTCTCGACTAGAGTGGCCAGCATGTTCTCCAGACATGAATCCTATCGAAAATGCCTGGGATAGATTGAAAAGGGCTGCTTTTGGACGACGTGACCTACCAACCACTCTGAGGGATTTACGCCGAACTACCGTCGAGGAGTGGGACAATGTGGGCCAACAGTGCCTTGATGAACTTGGGGATAGTATGCCACAAAGAATATAGGCATGCATCAATGCAAGAGAACGTGCTACTGGGTATTAGAAGTACCGGCGTATACAGCCATCTGGGCCATCACCTATGAAGGCCTCGCTGTATGGTGGTACAAGATGCAATACAACATGAAATGTGTGGTTTTCATGAACAATAAAAAGGGCGGTGATGATGTTTATATTGATCTCTATTCCAATTTTATGTTCCTGATGTCTCGGAACCAATTGTGATGCAAAACTTCTTTTGATGCGTGTATATCTACAGCATGTCCAATTCCCTCTTTAAATTCTCTAACCTACGCAACTCCTTAAGGGATCTATCAACCCACTTCCCGACCCATACTGCTTTTCCTGGTAACACCATTCTCTTAAATCGGACCCCTCCAGAGATCCCAATAAGGGATTCTTTTACTTCTGGAGTATTGTACCCAAGAGAATACTGTCATCATGAGGCGATGCAGTGTATCACTATTTCCTCTGGAAGAACAACGGGTACAGTTTCTTCTTACTTTCATCCATACGGGGCACCGACGCAGTAACTCCAGAATGGCTAATGTAATAGTGCCAGATAGCCAGTCATCCAGACTGTTGCCCTGCGACTCTTGGAAACACTGCCAACCCTCTCCAGGAATCATCAGTTTGTTTGCCTCCTCCATAGATACCCGTCCACTGTGGTTGCACCTACGGTACGGCTATCTGAATTGTTGAGCTACTGAGCTACAGACAACTTCTCTGAGAGGTAGAACACCAGTCATCAAGGCGAAAAAAGTACGAGGGCATGCTTAAATATAATTTAGAATAAATAATTTAAATAAAAGCAAGTGTTATTAACATCCTACATCCTTATTCTTCTTGCCTACATAATTGTTTCTCAACATAGGCGTCCTGGCGACGAACGATCTCTCCAACGACTTTGTTGATACCGTCACTGTGGAATGTACGACTTCCCTGACGGAGCCACAACCTCACATCTGCTTGCACCCCTTCATCACTACCAAAGTGAAGTACTGGGAGGCGCTCTGGAAGTATCAGAAACAGATAAAAATCGGATGGTGCCAAGTCGAGACTGTGTGAAGAATAACCGACAGTATAGTGAATCAGATGTTGTAGCACTAATCTGTGGTCTCACATTGTCATGTTGAGGAGAGAGTGCTCCATGTGAGAACGAAGTCTTCGACATCGAAACCGATTACAGCACGCTGTTTCTCACGTAGCGAGATAGTGACGTTGTACACCTCCATGTTATGCGCTACAATTGGAGTCCTGTAACGAAGATGAATAATTTTGATAATGCCTGGGAATCGAACAGAGCCTCGGGCTCTAGACGCAGATTTGTCTAGTTATTCGATTTCCGAGGTCAACCGACAAAAATCCATTTGATCGCTTTCAGAGTCCACGTGAACGAATTGCATGTCTTTATCACTCCGGATGCAACGTGTGTCAAGTGTGACGCTACCTAAGGCGTTGTCTCGTCCTGTGTCAACTTCTTCATCTCAGAGTATCATTTACACAGAACGTCCTTAGTTATTTATTGAAAACAGTCTAATCTACATCTACATCTACATCCATACACCGCAAGCCACCTGACGGTGTGTGGCGGAGGGCACCTTGAGTATCTCTATCGGTTCTCCCTTCTATTCCAGTCTCGTATTGTTCGTGGAAAGAAGGATTGTCGGTATGCCTCTGTGTGGGCTCTGATCTCTCTGATTTTATCCTCATTGTCTCTTCGCGAGATATACGTAGGAGAGAGCAATATACTGCTTGACTCCTTGGCATGTTCTCGGAACTTCAACAAAAGCCCTAACCGAGCTATTGAGCTTCTCTCCCACACCACTGGAGTTTATCTCTGTTTTCCCCTACAGTTTTTGCCCTCTACTGCTCCCTCTAGGACAATGGACGTCATTCCCCGATGTACTAACACAGTTACTATTGCCGGCCGCGGTGGTCTAGCGGTTCTAGGTGCTCAGTCCGGAGCCGCGCGACTGTTACGGTCGCAGGTTAGAATCCTGCCTCGGGCATGGATGTGTGTGATGTCCTTAGGTTAGTTAGGTTTAAGTAGTTCTAAGTTCTAGGGGACTTATGACCTCAGCAGTTGAGTCTCATGGAGTTCAGAGCCATTTGAACAATTTTTGAACCACAGTTACTATTATCCTGTTCCTTTCTTTACTCAGTATTCCTTATTTCTTTACAGGTTGAACAGTGGATGTGGTAAGACTACGTGCCTTACGCTCTTTTGAATCCGAACATATCTATCTTGTTCATATTTTTTTCGTTTGATTCTTGATTATAATTTATATTATCCGTATTTCTCTGTGGTTTATACGATTGTTTCTGAAAGTTTCAAACATCTTTCAACATTGTTCGTTGTCCAGCACTTTTTGTAGATCAATAAATCCTAAGGTAGTTTCTTTAAATTTATTAAGTCTTGCTTCCATTATCATGTGCAATGTCATAACTGCTCCTCTGATGCTATTACATTTGTTAAAGCCAAACAAATTACCATCTTTTCTTTTCCGTTCTTTTGTTCACTTTTCTTACGACCAACGTGGGTGCATAAGGTTTTAGAGCTAATGTGCTGTGGCATTAATCTGCTCTTGCTATCAGCAGAATTTAGTGGACGATATTCTTCCGAAAGTCTGAT
This sequence comes from Schistocerca gregaria, assembly GCF_023897955.1. Lineage (NCBI taxonomy): Eukaryota > Metazoa > Arthropoda > Insecta > Orthoptera > Acrididae > Schistocerca > Schistocerca gregaria. The sequence goes on along the minus strand of NC_064927.1, from coordinate 188,810,203 downwards.
GGTTCTATAAAACTTGAATAATAATCTGGCTACAAACCTCTCAATGATTAAAGAAATCGCACAGACTTTTTCTGTGTTAATCAGTCTTCTCAGTCCAAGTACTTTTCTCCTTCTCTTCTTATTATTCTCTCTTGGATTTTCTAGATACTGCCTATTAGCTATGTTCCCTAAGGCTTGTACCTATTTTTCGTGGAAATTTGAACATCCCAGACCATTTTAGCTGGTTTTCAAGTTCGATTAATTCCAAGAAGGTCTCCACATTTCGTCATTAACCTATGTATTACATTTATTATCAACTTGGATGCATGAGCTGCTGAGTACCTTGTTTTGTAGTTCTCGTATTTATCCGCTGTCCTTGAGGTTTCCAGTACTCTGTAGTATTAACGATCAAATCAGTTCAATCCTGCGTCCGGCCATCCTGAATTAGGTTTTCCGTGATTTCCCTAAATCGCTCCAAGCAAATTCCGGGATGGTTCCTTTGAATGGGCACGTCCGACTTCCTTCCTCGTCCGTCCCTAGTCCGATGAGACCGATGACCTCGCTATCTGGTCTCCTTCCCAAACAACCCACTCAAATCAGTTGCCGCATTGGGCGTCAGGGGTACTACATTCCACTAGGAGATACTTGCGGTAACTAACTACCCATGTCACGGTAGACCATCAGTGAGTTTTCCTTATTATAAGAACTGATGGTCAAATTCAGCAGCTTACTGTAAACAACGTCCCAACACTGATTATGAGCTATAATAAGACGTACAAACTGAAGATAACTTAGACATTGATAATAGTTGTGAAAATTGTTTGCGATTGCCACTTTAAGTTTTTGTAATTACTTCTTATCATTTGTATCTGACTGATGGAGATTAAGCTTTATGGTTAGCAGTCATTCATTACGAAATTTGCAGGACTGGAACACAGTTTCCGTCACACATATTTTGTTTTCATTTCAGACAAACAGGATATTGTTATAGTGCATAGTACCGTACTCTCTACAGAGGATGAGAAGTTTCATACTGTTTGTAAAACATAAGAGTATTTATCGAAACAAATACGGCATACGAATTAACTGAGAAACGATTTGTTTTCATTTGCTTTGCCCGATAGAGGTGATCACAGAGTTCCAAGGTAACTAATACCACCATTCCCATTACGTCATTCTTTATACAAGCTATCCCAGGAGGAATGATCACTATTTATGAGACAGAAACATAATCCGAAGCAAGAAACTGCAGTAAACATGGGCTCTAAAAGGCATGTCGCTAGAACCCTAAGTGCCTATTTGTATTAGTTATTGTGAAACAAACATCTTTCATATGTAGAGAGCTGGTAGTGTATACCAAAGAAGGAAAAAATATCCAGTAAACATTCGCTGTAAGGCACACACCTTAAGAGCTGTGAGCACCAGTTGATCTTCACTAATGTGAAATACATTTTCTCTATTGAACAAGTTCTCGTAACTGTTAAGGTACGCACATTAGAGCCCGTATTACAGGAAACTTTTGTCTCGAATGTTCGTTCCAGTTATATCCTGAATACTGACCTCTTCTCCAGGGACACGCTATATAGTTCTGTATAAATTTCGCTTTCACTATGTACGATATTTTTAGTCTTCTGCTGGATAACTTGCTTCCGCTCTTTATTGTGGTCGTACTCAACTTTTTTGTACCTGGTACTGTGGTGCTGAAATTGCCTGCTTCTCGTTGGACTCAGCAAACACCGCTTCCAGTTCTCGTTTTCCGGCACCATATTGCCTCTTTGTGTGCCAACATATCCGTACGGAGTAGAGCGGTTTTGTGAAACGGTGCCTTTTCTATGTTGACACTGATATGCGCCACCGATCTCAGTATATTATATTTGCCTATTTCAGACTGCAAATATCAGTGACCGCGTTCCGCTTCGGGCATGTCGTTTCGGTCTTAAGGGCGACCGCGGCTACAGAGGGTCGTAAGTAGTATAAGAAGGTCCACAGTCCGCCACTGACACACGCGTCAAGTATCAGTCATGACTTTACAACGGGTGAGCTCGTGTTATAAATGCATGTTCTGATACATCTACACTACTGGCCATTAAAATTCCTACACCACGAAGATGACATGCAACAGGTGCGAAATTTCACCGACAGGAAGAAGATGTTGTGATATGCAAATGATTAGCTTTTCAGAGCATTCACACAAGGTAGGCGCCCGTGACGTGCTGACGTGAGGAAAGTTTCCAACCGATTCCTCATACACAAACAGCAGTTGACCGGCGTTGCCTGGTGAAACGTTGTTGCGATGCCTCGTATAAGGAGGAAAAGTGCGTACCATCACGTTTCCGACTTTGATAAAGGTAGGATTGTAGCCTATCGCGATTTCGGTTTATCATATCGCGACATTGCTGCTCGCATTGGTCGAGATACAATGACTGTTAGCAGAATATGGAATCGATGTGTTCCGGAGGGTAATACGCAGCAACAGTTCGACGACGTTTGCAGCAGCATGGACTATCAGCTCGGAGACCATGGCTGCGGTTACCCTTGACGCTGTATCACAGACAGGAGCGCCTGCGATGGTGTACTCAACGACGAACCTGGCTGCACGAATGGCAAAACGTCATTGTTTTGGATGAATCCAGGTACTGTTTACAGCGTCATGATGGTCGCATCCGTGTTTGGAGACATCGCGGTGAACGCACAAATTTGTCATCGCCATACTGGCGTATCACCCGGCGTGATGGTATGGGGTGCCATTCGTTACACGTCTCGGTCACCTCTTGTTCGCATTGTCGGGTGTTTGAACAGTGGACGTCACATGTCAGATGTGTTACAACCAGTGGCTCTACCCTTCATTCGTTCCCTGCGAAACCTTACATTTCAGCAGGATTATGCCCGACCGCATGATGCAGGTCCAATATGGGCCTTTCTGGATGCAGAAAATGTTCGACTGCTGGCCTGGCCAACACATTCTCCAGATCTCTCACCAACTGAAAACTGGTCAATGGTGGCCGAGCAACTGGCTCGTCACAATACACCAGACACTACTCTTGATGAACTGTGGTTAAAGCTGCATGGGAAGCTGTACCTGTACACGCCATCCAAGCTCTGTTTGACTCAATGCCCAGGCGTATCTAGGCCGTTATTACGGCCAGAGGTGGTTGTTCTGGGTACTGATTTCTCAGGACTTATGCACCCAAATTGGGTGAAAATGTAATCAGATATCAGTTCTAGTATAATATTTGTCCAATGAATACCTGTTTATCGTCTGCATTTCTTCTAGGTGTAGCAATTTTAATGGCCAGTAGTGTACATTTACATCAGTACTCCGCAAGCCGCCTGACGGTAAGTGGCGAAGGGTAGTTCTGATCACATTAACTGATACATTTCTTCTGTTCCATTCCGAAATGGCGCGTGGGAAGAGTACTTGTAGGTAACCCTGTGTATTAGCTCTATTTTCTCGAATATTCTCGTTGTCGTCATACTCCTAGTTGTATGTGGAAGGAAGTAAAATGTTGTCCGAATCTTTTCGGAAAGCGTTCTCTCCAATTTCAATAGTAAACTTTTCCTCAATGCGTAGCTTCTCTCTTGTAGCGTCTGCTCTATAACTCTCTCGTGCGCATTGAACGAATCCGTGACGAAACGCATTGCTCTTATTTGGACCTTATCTCTCTCTCTCTCTCTCTCTCTCTCTCTCTCTCTCTGTCTCTCTTCAATCAGTCGCATCTGGTAAGGATGCAGAACGATGGACATTGCTCAAGAATCGGTTGAATAAGCGCCTTGTAAGCCACTTCTTTGGTTGATAAACTACATTTACTTATGATCATCTCACTGAATATCTGCCTGGCATCTGCTTTTCCTACTACTAGTTTTATGTCGTCGTTCCACTTATGTTCACTCTGGCTAGACACTCATAAATATTTTACGGTAGTTACCGTTACCCTTACCATTTTCAAAAAATTGTAGGAAGGAGTATTCATATCACGTACAGGAAAATTTCAAAATTTTTACGTCTACACAACAGTCCATAATCTCTGCAAACGTTGTAGCGTGACTTTACATTTATATCGATTATTCGGAATAAGGTGCAATATGTCACAGGAGCTACAGTCTGCGCAGGACACGTGAAGGTTCCAGAGTGAGATTTTTCTGACGTGCCTCAGTTTCACTCAACTGGGAACAACGTCCTCGTTTGCTATTGGCCAGGAAGGGCTTCTTTATATACATACTAACATGAAACATTCTTTGCTGTGACTGCTTAAAATGCTCAAGCTCTCTTGCTAGTAATACATCGGGGACCACACAGAACGTCTGAGTTATTACTCTAAGTAATTATTAACAGTGTAACTCTTCAGACTTTACCAACGAGATCTTGACATGTGGAATAATCGGGTCTACTGCCAGATGTTTGTGTCGCTCTGGCACAATATTTCAGCCACATTAACTGATACATTTCTTCTGTTCCATTCCGAAATGGCGCGTGGGAAGAGTACTTGTAGGTAACCCTGTGTATTAGCTCTACTTTCTCGAATATTCTTGTTCCTTCTCCAGGTGCTACCTGAGACTGCGTACTGGAGATTTTTTTTTGTTTATTGTGATTTCATTGCCCTACCCCATATGGGCAGAGGAGGGCTGTCAGAGGCACAGTCCGCCGCTCTTCAGCTGACTAACATGATGACTAAAACAACAATAAAATGTTACATATATAAGACGATAAAAAAGGGGAACATAACACAGAGTAAGAGGAGAAAATGGAAGTAAAAATACACTGACACGGGGGACAATTAAAAAACTCACCAGAAAGTTAAAAAACACAGTTGGTGATTATTAAAACACAAAGAAGACACTGAATGCACATGCACAGGTTAAAAGTCGACCTCAGTATTAGAAACACTCCAGAACAACTCACTTAAAACCGACTTGGAGCACACACACGTGGGACCTGCCGAGGGAAAGGTTGGAGAGGATGGAAAAGGAGGGCGAGCAAGGGGCAGCAGGGGAGTCGGCAGGATGAAGAGAGTAGGGGCGTCAGCGAGTACACTAAGAGGCAGGAGACACTTGAGGCAGGAGATGAAGAGGGAAGACAAGGCAGAAGGGACTGCAGAGACATTGAAAGGGAGCACAAGAGAGGGAGGGGGAGTAGGAGGGGGAAACCGCTCAGTAGAAGGGAGGGGGAGGAGAGGGATCCCTGAGGAAGGAAGGGTAGATGTCAGGGCGAAGCTCATCATTTGCGAGGGATTGATGGTGGAAGTTGCATTGGGAAAGAAGGTGGAGGGTGTGGAGATGGAGAGAGGGTGGGACACAATGGTAAAGGCGCGGCAACGGGTTGGGGGTGAAGAGGAAGGGGGTGAAGGGGATGTAGGCGGTGGACAATATATAGTGTGTGGATGTGTTCAAGGAAAAGGAGAAGGTGGGGGAAGGGGATGAGGTCATAGAGGATGCCCATGGGGGGTGGAAGGCGGATGCGGAAGGCGAGGTGGAGCGCATGGTGTTTGAGGATTTGGAGGGCTTTATAGAACCCCTACGATGGCATAACAGAGGATGGGGCAGATCAAGGATTTGTAGGTGTGAAGAATGGTGGAAGGATGCAGACCCCACGTCCTGCCAGACAAGAGTTTCAGAAGGCGAAGATGGCTTTGAGCTTTGTTTTGGATGGTAAGAAGATGGGGAGTCCAGGTGAGGTGGCGTTCGAAGGTGAGGCCAAGATATTTGAGGGTAGGAGTGAGGTGGATAGGACGGCCATAAATGGTGAGGAAGAAATCATGGAGATGGAAGGAGCAGGTGGCGCGGCCTATGATGGTCATGGAGGGGGTTGATACAGAAGAACCGCTGGTTGCACCAAGTGGTGAATTGGTCAAGATGGGTTTGGAGGGTAAGTTGTTACTGTTAAAGGGTAGCATAAAGGGCTAGGAAGGCGGTGTCATCAGCAAACTGGCGAAGATGTACAGGTGGGGGAAGTTTGGGAATATCAGCAGTGTACAGGAGATAGAGCAGAGGGGAAAGGACAGAACCTTGGCGCACGCCGGCAGACGGATAGATAGTATGGGAGTTGGAATTGCGGATAGTCACTTAGAAGGAATGATGGGAGAGGAAGGAAGAAATGAGATGGAGAAAGTTGATGGGGAGAGCATAGGTCTGTAGTTTGAAGAGGAGCCCGGGATGCCAGACATGGTCATAGGCGGTTTGGAGATCAAGGGAAACAAACATAGCAGAGCGACAGGAGTTAAGTTGGAGGGAAAGGTTAAGGAGCTGGTCGTCGGCGGAGAAGCCACATTGGGTAAAGGGAAGGAGGTGGTGCTGGTTAAGGTGGTGATGAAAACAGTGGGAGAGGATGGCCTCGAAGACGTTACTGAACACAGAGGTGAGGCAGATGGGACGATAGGAAGAGGTGTCAGAGGGGGGTTTATTAGGTTTAGGGAACAGCAGGACACGGGAAGTCTTCCACTGGTCAGGGTAAAGTCCAGTGGAGAGGAGGACACTGTACAGGGTAGCAAGGACGGACAGGATGGACGGGGGGGATTCCTTGCGGTGGCGGTGGAGGACGAGTGTGATGTCTTGTGCGGTGATGGGAGTCTTGATGTCTGAGGGGGGTAGCCGTAGTGGAGGACCTTGTCCAGTATTTATGCCCAGAGGGGGCTGGGCGCTCTGCTTGCGTCCGCGCCCGCCTGGCGCTGTTTGTAACGTCTCTTCCTCGGTGCTCCCTCGGTCCGCGCCCGACCAGGTCGTCACCTGTGGCAGCTCTCTGAGGTCCGTCCTGTGTCGAGCGTTCCGTTTGCGGTCCGCGCGAACACCACCAGCAGCACCAGACGGCCGAGGAATGATTCAGGAAAATATTGGAAAATATTTGTTTTCGTCATTGGAAAGACACGTTGCAGTTTTGTGACGAACACAGCGCATAAACAATGAACTGTTTCACTGAGAGAAGAGTACACATTACTCAGAAATTATCATAAGAACTGTGTTACAGGAATTGTTATAAAATATTCAATGTCAATACATCAAAGTCCCTATACACTGCCTTGATTTTGTTTCCCATGTTAGTCACTTACATAGTAACTATAACTGCAACAATTTAGCTGTCGATACGACCTGCAAGTTATTCACAAAATTAATTATTTGCGAAACATTGGCGTGATTAAGTACTTAAAATTCACATACGTCAGTTTTGGACTTCGCGCTGTGCGGTGCTACGTCCTCTTGTTACAGGTGATTGTCCGTCGATTCTGGGCTGTACATACCGCTGTCATACTTGCAGTGCAGCTTAGCAGCTAAAATTTTAGCAGCGCATTTCTTTCGGCGTATTCTCCTATGTGAAAAATTTTAGGGTTTGTTTCGATGTGTCGGTTGGACCATTTCCTTGTTAGACCACTTAAGTGAACCGGTAACTTTTTTAGTAAAAAAAAAAAATGAGGTGCAGCCTCTCCGCACCCGAACTAACATGGTAACTGTCACTAAATTTTCTTCTGTCACCTCTGAAAAATCGTTGGTAAGTCTATAGAGGAGTCACACGATGCAGGACTGTGATGACGTCCATACGTTTGGGTGCTTTCACCCAAAAACATCGTTCCAACTAGGATACAGTTAACGGAAAGTGATTGGCGAGCAGTGGTTTTGGGGGAGAGAAAAATTTGTGCCACGGCAAGCGTTATGGGACAAAAGACTTGGGTGACTGTCTGGACGGGCGGTAGGGTTTCTGGGGCATTTACGCTACAAATAGCGACAGAACATGCAAGGGTGTAAGGAAATGTTAGTAATGGGAGAGTTACAGTTGTAGCTCGGTACCGACAACGTCTACGTACGTGTATCATTCCTGAGTCATCTCAGAGGTCAATACGGTCATAAAAATCTGCCGACCGGTCTACAAAATCATATGGAAATTGTGATAATGCAGTTACATTCAAATTTTAAACTCTGAAATTTTAGACTGTTAAACGGTATTGACTGAAAATGAGTCAGAAAAATTATCGATTTATACTAAAGGATAAATTTAAGGAGACCACTATAAATACGTCACGATGTAAAAGTGTTTTTTCTATTACAACTGTTCATTGGAAAGAGAGTGTATTTGGGAAAACATTAACAATTTTATGGAAAATAAAATACGGAAATAAATGTAATTTATAAATGCTTTGACTTTAACATTCTTAGGCTATTAGAGTATGGAATTCATTTAAACAAACTGCAATTATAAGGGTAGGGAATTTGCTATCGGTTTTCGACCGCCATTTTGTGAATGGCCTTGGCACGAACGGCACAAGATAAAAAAAACTTGCAGTTACTGCTGCAGCCGAGCCATGGCATTATATGTATCTTGGTGTTCCATGTTTGGCGACGTGAGGCTTAAACAGTAAAAATTCGGCGTAAAAGTGCTCAATATTTGCCGTAGCTGTGCCGTATAGTTCCTGAAGTCGTCTCTAGTTTATATTATGTCGGAACGAAAAAATATCCGACTGTTTTTATATGATGTAATATGGAGCCGATGATGCAGGAAGTTAACATTACCGGGTGCACGTGGTAGTTACGAGGGTGGTTCCGAAAGTAATGCCTTTTATTCATGGAAACTACAGGAGATACATAAATCACAACAGCACAGCTAAATAGAGCAATATTTGAGCTAAAGACTGTAATTTTTCAGTCCACCGGAATTTTGCAGTGAGTTGGTGTGAGATCTGGGGTTATCATGTTACAGGTGATAGTTGGTCTTTTTCTCTGTCCTTACGCTGGAAATTCGAGCTTTCAGCTCAATCATTGTCGTCTTGCAGCGTACTGGACTGACAGTTCCTCCAGTCTCCAGGACATCCAAAAGAACCACACACTTACTATCCCAGAGGACTGTGCACATCACTTTGCCTGCAGACGATTGTGTCTACGTACAATTTCTTCTTTTACAGAGAATTGGCATGACACCATTCCATGGACTTTCGTTTGGATTCCGTCTCATAGGATGACGCCACGTATCATCGCCGTTGACGAAGCTATTCAAAAAATTGTCACCTTCAGCTTCATACCGGTCCATCGCGTCCCGACAAATTTCCATTCGATGAGCTTTTTGTTCTTCTGTAAGCATCCGCGGGACGCACTTCGCACAGGCTAAGCGATAACCAAGACATTCCGGCATTGTTTCCAAGGCATTACGCTCGACATTCAGCTTTGAACACAATTCTCTGGCCGTTATCCGCTGATTACCACGGACGAGTTGTTCAAGACGCTCTTCACTGCAAGGGATGACAGCCTTGCAGTGTCGGCCGGACCGTGGCTTGTCATGCACTCCCTTTTCACCATCTTGAAAATGCCGTACCCATCGCCTCACATTACTCATATCTATTGCATTGTCTCCATACGCCTTTAGCAAGCGTCGGTGGATATCAACCAGTGCAATTTCTTCAGCAGTGAGAAATTTAATCACACATCGCTGTTTTATTCGAGCGTCCATAGGAGTCCCCATTTTTTTAACACTCCTCTGCAGGCGCCAGCTACCGCAAAACAGCGGAACCACCTACAAATAGAAGAGAAAGTGTCAAGCATTAGCACTACACCAACGATATTTGGCGCGGACATCCAAAATCACCACAAAAATATAGGAGTCTTCATTTTCGGAACGACCTTCGCATAAATTAACTCCACCACTGGAAACATGAAGAGACCATCTATTCATTAGCAGGCAACAAGTACAACATCGTTACGATCGTAACTAGAAAGACAAGAGATTTTCGTATTAATCATATTTTTCAGTGTATCAGGATTTTACAGTCAATCCTATGGTTTCCCAAACTTATAATATAGATTTGTCAGAAGTATTTCTTAGAATAACTGCCCCAAAGTCCCCTGTCCCTTTTGTTTAAATATAAATTTTTTATCATCCTGTACAGTCAAAAGATCGTAATAATTAATTATGTTGTTATGACAGTCATTAAGCGTTTTATAAAATTAACTTCCGAGACTAATTGGTTACTTTCATTATGAAGAGATAATACGAATAATCGTGGTTGCTTTGATACGTCAAAGTAATCTGTAAAATGGCTTACTTTTAAAATTGCTTTAGTGGAATATTAACTTCATATAAATACTCAAAGTGAAGATAGCATTCATTAGGCCATGTAAGAATATATTAGTCCGCCGCGATCGTGTTTCCAAGTACAATTGTTTCCACAGAATTCACTAACGTAAGTTTACTTCTGGCATATTCAAAGACATAAACTGAAAGAAAGTATTGAAATTGCTGCTTCAGCTCTGGTAACCGAATCAATTTTCGTAGATGTAGTTTTTGTTTCAGCGGATCAGTAGTAAGATAAGGCTACATACCTGCAAGCTATTTGCTATAGGGGTCCGGGTAAGATGAAATTCAGGAGGGCCATATAAAATGTTGTGTATCTAATAACTTGTGTTGTGCCCCAGCGCTGAAAATCGAACCCCATTATCCACACCTTCTCTTAGAGGAAATTTAAATCATAAATAGGTGCACTGCAAATAACAGTATTCTGTTAGGTAACACATGTCAAGATTTTTATCAGAGATTGTTGTTAATGTTAGTATAAATAGTGTAAGGCGCAGTTCGAATGAAAATGCTCCACTGGGTGAACTAATAGCTGCATTTTTCTCAGAAGCGACACGCTGGCAGTGTGGGAAGAACTAAAGTTGCTTTTTGTGAGGCGGATGGCGGTATAAGCTGATGGTGTTGTAAACACGACCGCTCACCGTGTTCAGCCAGCGCTGTGCTTTCGCTTCTGGTGAGGTACAAACGTTATCTTGCTCATTATTAATTATACTTTAAGCAGTGTTAGCAGGCAATAACGGTAAATATTGTCACGTTTGAAGTTTGAAAGCATTCCTTTCCCTGCTTCGAAAAGTTAAAAAACGGGTAGATTACACGCAACTCGGACATTTAAAATACAAAGGAATGCGTGGGATCCGCGGGTTCGGTTTTTGCGGTTTTGGTTTTGCGTGTGTTTGCTTCCCTGCTGTTGCGGTTTGTAGGCTGTTATGAGCTCAGCTGGCGGTGCCAATCAGATTTCATGCGATGCAGGGGTTCACCGACGCTGCGTTATCTGTGTGCTTAGTTTATCCTTGCCATATGCCGTTAACTATCGCTAGGAAACATTATCTGAAAGTATAAAAGAAGCTGAGGGTAGACAGTGCTGTGTTCCAGGGTGCTTGTGGAAGTATTTAAAACAAATCTTTGTTACTACAAAACCGCAAAATGTTTTCATTGCCGAAAAAAGATCACAAAGCAAAAGTCTGCCTGTATAAACAACGTTCCAACGTTCGGTACACTACATTCTAAAAACGGTACTGAAAGCGCCGAGGATGACTTCAAAACAAGAATTTACAAAGCATTGTCAAGCGGTACTAACTCTATTCGGGTGGACATCAGACTGAATGGGAAAAAGACACAAAGGGGTTAAGGACATTTGCTGCAGCGGACATTGGTTAAACTAACGACTAAAATTGATAATTTGTGCTATACTGGGATTTGACCCAAGGTCTTCTCCTTACTGGGCTGATGCACTTACGACTGCGCCATCCAGATACAGTGGTCATCGAAACTTCACAGACTCACCTGGCACTCCTCCCATCAAACCCAAATTGTCAGCTTATCCACACATTACTGATATAGTGCTCCTTACTAATTATCCCCCTTACTCGGCCATTTCACCGATTTCCGTAATAGTTCGAGCATGGTGTGTATCCACTCTTAAGTGATCATTGGCTGTTCTCGTGTTCACTATATATGCATTGTCTGCTCTCCTGGACAACTGTTGTAACTGCGACCGGGACGGTCGCGGGTGGAAGAAAAGGAAAGTGCGGCGGGACCCGCGGAAGGGCCCACGAACAACGACACAACGGGAGAAAACGGACACAACCAACGAACAACAGAACGAACAACAACAAGATCGAACAACGGAGTCACAAGGAAACCTAACAAACGCCTCCACTCGCAGACAGAACGAGTAAGTAAGCGGTCTAACCAGAGGCGATGTGTCAACAGACCTACGCGAGATTAGACTGGCTGGCTGAGCTTTTTTTTCCTGTATTGTTTTCACCTCAGACAAAGGTGGGCTAGAAGCGGATAAATCTACTCCGCTCTTCAGCCACAAGCATTACAATAAAAGAGAAAATGTAGACAGAAAAATAACAGCTTAGTGGTTAAAAAACAGTAGATACAAAAATTAAAAACACGAAGCTGTTCACACTCGACGAAAATACACGAAAAACTGTCGGCACTGCGCACAAGCACTGATGACAGCTTACACGGTACAAGTGAAAGAAGGAGCGTGGCGGCGAAAAATGCTAAATCACAAACACGACGGCACACACAAGAGGAACTGATGGCGATGATCTCCGGCGCGCGAATATCCACTTAACGTGTGCGAGTCCGGGGACCTGTCAAGAGGGGAAGAAGGCGGTGCGAGAAGGAGAGGGGTGAGAAAAGATGCCAATGGCAGAGGAGATGCTGGGAGAAATGAAGATGTAGGAGTAGGAGAAGCCCAGGTGAAGAGGGAGGAGGAAGGGTGGTGGGAGGGGAGGGGGAGAGAAGGGAGAGGGGGTGCCCATAGGAACAAGCACAGGAAGAGGGAGGGAGTATCATAGTTGGTAGGAGGGGTAGCTGGAGGGGAGGGGGGCATCATCAGGGAGGGGAGCTGGCGGAAGCCACATTGGGAGAGGGTATGGAGTGTGATGGAGAGCAGGTGGGACATGGAAATACAGGAGCGGCAGCGGACAGGGGCGGGAGAGGATGGGAGAGGCAAGTGAGTGAGGAGTCCCAAGTTTACGGGAGGTGTAGAGGATGCGGTGTCTCCGCCAGACACCACACTTGCTAGGTGGTAGCCTTTAAATCGGCCACGGTCCGTTAGTATACGTCGGACCCGCGTGTCGTCACCATCAGTGATTGCAGACTGAGCACCGCCACACGACAGGTCTAGTCTAGAGAGACTCCCTAGCACTCGTCCTGGTTGGACAGTCGACTTTGCTAGCGAAGGTTCACTGTCTACATACGCTCTCATTTGCTGAGACGACTGTTTAGCATAGCCTTCAGCTACGTCATTTGCTACGACCTAGCAAGGCGCCATATTCAGTTACTATTCTGAACAGATAATATTGTGAATCATGTACCGTCAAGAGCGACGTTCTCCATTAATGAATTAAAGTGAAGTATCAAACTAATTACGTCCGCTTTCTGAACTCTAATTTCTTGTCATGTTTCAGACCTCTTCATGCCAGCCTGCATGAGCTAAAACGCGTGCATTTTGGCCTCCATTAGTAACATGGTGTTGGCTCTTCTGCCAACACACCAGAGGATCCGTATCCGTTCGAGGAAAAGGAGGAGGTGGGGAAACGGAATAAGGTCGTCCAGGATCTGGCTGAGCGAGAGGCAGTCGCTTAAGTACGCCATCGGGGGCGCCGCTATTGGCCGCTGGGAGCACGTGTTCCACTGTGGCGCCCTCACACTAAAAGCGGGCCAGGAGGCGCGCGCCGCCACAGCTTACGTTTCGTTGGTGCAGACACCTCTAGTGGTCTTCGACGTCCATGACGTCTGGCGCGGATTAAAATTCCGCGACGTGCGGTACCAGAACAACCACTACATATTTGAATGGAAAGAAAGTGCAGTTCCACGTAGACACAGAGTGAAAAACTGTTATCAGTAGTTGCGGGCTCCAGTCAGTTTACGAACTTTAAAGTGCGTCACCAAGTTACAGTGTTCAACTGATGAGAATAAAAGAACGCTAAGAATAAGCAACAATTACTGAAAGTTAGTAACCAACGGCTGCAGACATCATTGAGTTGAACGTTAGCGTTCTGGGTCCAGCACTTGGCCAATCAAATAAGTGGAACAGCTGAGACAGTAAAAGGCAGTGGTGACACTCCAGGAAGCGTCAAAAAGTATCAGGTGCTTATTTTTTTGAAGCCAAACGCGATTTCAGAGTTTTGCGAGTCTAAATCCTTCCCTTACGCATTGCTTGACAAGGTCAAGAGGAACTGGATAACCTAGGCAGAAAGAGCATAACTGAACCCACTCCGAACAGACCCTGGGCCATGCCTTTGGTCGCCGAACAAAAAACCGAAAATGAAGCGGCAGTATTGTGGAAACTTCAGATCACCCGCTAGTGCCCAGTCTGGTTGACGCCTACCCAATTCAAAGCGCTGAAGAAATATTGTTGAAATTAGGTCATGTCTACGCTCCTCGGAGTATGGGACCTCATCATCATCACGGTATTCCTTCTGAATTTATTTGGATGACTCTTACCGTCAACTGCCTCTTGTTGACGAAAGTGAGAAAGTGATAGCTGTTAACAGATCCTTTTGACTCGATGAATATAGTGGTTACCTTTCAGTATCAGTTCTGCCTCAACATTGTTGTAACAGTACCTTGACGTGTCTAATAAGGAACATCGTGCGAGCTGCAAATTATGTACGCGGCACAATAATCTCAAGGGACGTAATGAAAGAACACTTACACAGCCAATACAAGTTATTTCAAACACTACTGCTGGTAGGACTCTGCGCTAACAAGGACAAATTGTTCCTCCTTTCAGAACGAAACAGAGCATCTTGGTCACATTCTGTCAGAACGGGCAATCCGTTCTACCGCCACTTTGGAAACCATTGTAAGACTTTCGGTACGGGCCAATGTCAAACACTTGCAGACTGGCTACTGTAGGAAACACTTTCCCTCAGTAGCCACAGTAGCCGAATCATTCAACGAATTGCTCTGGAAAGGCTAAAGATGTATCTGGACCAAGAACTGTCCAATGGCGTTTGAGAAACTAAAAGATGCCTAATTTCATTTAAAATTTTTGGTCACCTACGATTCTAGGAAGCGATTAATAGTGGCAGCCTATGCTACGGACTTTGGTGGAGTTGGGCGGTTTTGTCACACATAGCAGGCAACTTGTGCAAACACTTTCTTTCATTTACAAAACGCAGCGGGGATACTCTCAGATAGTGAAAAAAGTTCTCGCTTTTATAATATTTGCTATTAAGAAATTTCATTCTAACTACTTGAACAGGCACCAAGTTTTTGCTCCAATTAGACCACAAGCATTGGTGACAATTTTCGCTCGATTGGGTGTCAAAAGCTTGAGTGATTCTCAGTGGCATGGTTGACTGCTTGCTTCACACGTTTGCTCTACCCTGACTGTTTAAGCTGTAAGCGCTCAGGTAGCTGTGCCACTACGCTGTCTATTGACAGACAATGTTCAATCTATTATCAGTACAGCTAATAACCCCCAGGTGACATATCTCATCATCTGATCAAAATCGACGTCTTCTTCCCAGCACTGACGATCCGCCACAACCAGAACCCATGAAGTTGAAATCCTGAAGGGAGGCCGGCCGGGGTGCCCGAGCAATTATAGGCGCTACAGTCTGGAACCACGCTACCGCTACGGTCGTAGGTCCAAATCCTGCCTCGGGCATGGGCATGAATGTGTGTGATGTCCTTAGGTTAGTTAGGTTTAAGTAGTTCTACGTTCTAGGGGACTAATGACATCAGAAGTTAAGTCCCATAGTGCTCAGAGCCATTTGAACCATTTTGAACCCTGAAGGGACATTGTGGAGGTCGGCATGGAGGTGGACCTCGTCCATCCAACTCAGTACTTCCTGATGACGCTGATGCTTCCCCCTTCTCCCGTTGGGGCGCAGGATGTTGTGACTCCTGAGTGACAAACCCTGTGACAGAGACTGCTCTTGAGGGTTGGGAGATGACGGGAACTGCGTATTTTCCAGTCGAAACTGGTGTGCCAGTATTCCAACGGTCCTATGTAGAGGTTGCCAGCAGTGAGTCGCTGCACCCAAGAGGACGAATCTGTAGTATCGCCCCATGCTATTACATAAGACGTGACCCACAGCATAGCAGGCAGAGTTTATGTTATCCAGGGGAGAGTTATCTAGTAGTGAGTGTTTTCGAGTGTAAACACAGAAATAGCTCCACACCTTGCATCTGACTGAAGATTAACTGATACTCCACGACAGTGTTTACAATATAATGTCGGTTTCACTGTGTTATTGGACTTTTTAGCTGAGAGGAATGTTACAGGCTTGCATTGTACACCGATTTTGCAATTGAATATCACTGTTCCTTTTTTTTAAAATAAAAGTTGGTCTTTGGAACCTTCACCGTAAATCATTTCAGTAATTACGTTTTAGTATGTGTTCCTGTTGTGAAGTTAGGAGTAGCGTCCAAATTAGACTTACTTCACAGTCACATCATATTCCGCTGTCGATGTCCCACTTAACAAGGACTGAACTACAACCAAAGCTGTCCAGACCAGTAGGTAAACTGCGTTATGATTATTCACGCACTGACTTTTATGAAACGTTTGGAGTTTTCGAATTCATTATAGGAGACATTTATCCTTATTCCCTGGTTCCCTCGTACGTACCTTACATACAAGTGTGAATTTTTAAGATTTCCATCATAGCAATTTGCTCAGGGTCTACATCGACAGAGCTTGCATTTAAAAATTTCTATTATTGGGACATCGCCAACCGTTATGTATATTGTTCATAACTGAAACTGCTACTAAAGCTGTACATCTGTCGTTTCAATTACGGACAAGCTTGCATTTATCTTCCGCTTGCACTTATCTTCAGGATTTCAGTAATTCTGATAAGGTGTTTCGAGTGCAGTATTTCGAGATATGCGGTGGCAGAGGCATCCGTATCATAAATTATTATTAGGTAGAGCAGGGCAGAGAAAACACACATTTGTACTGCATAAATTGAACCTATGAAGATCCATTTCAAGACACTTTGAGGCCGTGTGGAATGAGGTTTCCATTGATTGTTTTAGTTCAAAACTCAACTGTGATACACCCATGAGTTGCCCCCCACCCTCTCACCCCACCCTATTCTCGTTGTGGGTGTATTTTGTTTTTGTTTTCCGTTTCGGAAACGTAAAATTTGAAGTCAGTAATTTGTCATATTTAGTGTGTGCAGGCATATGTGCAGTAGAGAAACGTGTTTATGACCTTATAAAGAAGATATAGATTAAATTTCAAAGGGGTGGCAAATTTACAACCTCTAAAGGAAGACTATTTTATTTGTTACGTACTGTTCTGTACTGGGCACTGATCAAACGGATTCAACGCATTGTGATACAAGTGTTCATGTTTCTTTTGAATGTTTGCTGCGTTACTCAGTATTTTGTGTTATGCGTTTTGCTGACTACGTTTTACAAACTTTCTCACTATTGTGATGCTTTCCCAGAGAAATAAAATTAATATGGGTGGTGTCTGAGCAAATCTTAATAACATTTTTACTCCTTAATGAACCACTAGACAGCACAGTGCCTTGCGATAAAATACTTAAATATCCCTTACCAAACTCCGAAAGTTTGTAGACTGAGTACCGGTTCACTTTGTAATGCGGAAACCACTCAGTAACGTCTAACACTCCATTAAAATCACGACAGTTTTACTCATGTTAAACTGTGACACGAAGAGAGTAAATCCTAAAAGACAATGAAAAGGAACTCACCATGTGTGTGCTAGAGACCGTTGTCGATCGTGTCCAAACGTGGAGTGGGGTTGTGCCCCTTCAGTGCCACACCTTGTTTACACATGCAAATCACGACCTCTCCAGTATTACATGCTTACGTCATCAGCCAATGACAACACAGCTACCGTACTTGTGAGGAGGCATGCACACGAGCATCAGTAGCCACACGGATGGAGTTGTTGGGCTCCCTGGGAGTACATTACGTTACTCAAATACGTTAAGAATATAAATAAATTTTAGAAAACTATAATTAACATTATGAAGATATTAATCCTTCAAAGTGAGTGCCGAAAAGTCATTTTAATTACGCATCAAAGAATGAGAATTTCAAAAAAAGTTCATGAAAATGCTACGGGAACAGATGAGGTCATATCAGTACTTACATATGCTAATTAGTCGCTATTTGGTGAACTACTTACGATAAAAAGAGACTATAGAAAGTTTCTCGATGTATTCCTACACGTAGCGCTTGTAAAAGGTACACTACCTAATAAAAACTGATGCTCCCAGACGGCACGGTCAGATGTTAATGTTACTTCACACACATGCATACATTCGGTGAGCATGTAACTGATTAGAATTGAATTACCTGTGACAGGTAGAACGGCCACTAGAGTGCATTAGTATTGTTTCTTGGCTTGGCAGGATACGCAATTGGCGTAAACCGAATCAGATATTGAGTGGTAACTGTGAAGGGCGTGGAGATGGTGCTGTAGGTGGCAACTATTTGGAGGCGTGGCAGATAGACGGTGCGTCAGGAAGGACTCTCCCAGTTCGCCACTTGCGCAGTAAAAGAAGAGTGACTTTTAACCATCTCTTCTTTATCGATGCCACGGCGGGCCCCGGACGCTGCTTGTCCGTGTGCGACACGAGCGGCCAACTGCTACTCAGGAAGTGGATTCTGCGTCTCCATCCTCCGCACTCGAAGAAGGTGGCGCTTGCGTATGTGGCTTCCCACGCCGGCACAGGAGATCCTCGATCCCCTCCCATAACTGTGGCTCAGCTCTCTGAACGGCGATGACGGTTGCAGTGTGGTCGAGAAGTGCACCGACCCTGGCCTGCCGTGCAGGTAGGCCCGTGGTCCCCCTGAAGGGTCAGGGACGCTGGTGTCCTGGCCCAAGTCGACGCGAACAACCGCAGGCCTTCCCATCTGTGTTGGAAGCTGCTTACGGAGAGTAGGCACCTCCTGTATGCCATCGACCCCTCTGACCTACTCACTCCTAAACTGGTGTTGACCGAACGTCACTTGCAATGGCTGCATAGGCTTTCCTAAAACAAATGTATCTACATATACTTCTACATCCATACTCCGCAAGCCAGCTGATGGTGTGTGGCGGAGGGCACTTTGAGTACCTCTATCGGTTCTCCCTTCTATTCGAGTCTCGTATTGTTCGTGGAAAGAAAGATTGTCAGTATGCCTCTGTGTGGGCTATAATTTCTCCGACTTTATCCACATGGTCTCTTCGCGTGATGTACGTAGGAGGCAGCGATATACTGCTTGACTCCTCGGTGAAGGTATGTTCTCGAAACTTCAACAAAAGCCGGTACCGAGCTACTGAGCGTCTATCTTGCAGATTCTTCGACTGGAGTTTACCTATCATCTCCGTATCGCTTTCGCGATTACTAAATGATCATGTAACGAAGCGCGTTGCTCTCCGCTGGATCTTCTCTATCTCTTCTATCTACCCTATCTGGTACGGATCCCACACCGGTGAGCAGAATTCAAGCTAGCTCGAGCTTGCGCTCCGCCTCTAATGACCTCGTTGTCGACGGGACGTTAAACACTAACCACCACCACCACCAGTTTTGAGTGCTGCTTGCCGCAATGCTGCAGGCCGAAACTTGAAATGAGCACAGATTGCAAATTTTTCGTTTCAGTATCATTGGTATGTCCTTTTTGCACTTCTTTTAATTTACCAAATGCAATGCAGCCTTGTCTCCAACTTTCTCAGCATAGTTACCCTTGCAATGAACATCCGTCTCCCAAAGAAAGACCAGTTTATTGATACCGTCGCTATAGATTTTCTTGCCCCTCTTCGTAAATAATAAACTGAAGTCCTCCAAGGTATTCTTTAAGTTTTTGAAGCATACGAAAATCTTATGGGAGTAAGTCGATACTGCATGGAGAACAATCGCTGATACTGAACCCGCGGCATTGAAATGTTGTAGTTGACGCAGCGCTCGTGTGTTGTCTCCAGTTGTCACCCTGAAAGAGGTGTCATCATCTGTGGACGAACTCTTCGAATTCGAAACTCGACTACAGCACATCGTGTGTCGTGCACCATCATAGTTACGTTACTGAGAAACATTGCGTTAAAGGGGAAGCGTTGTCATTGTCGATATTTATTGAAGGTAATTACGTACTTAACTGAGCTTCTGAGGTGATCGAAGTTTCGCTAGAAGGATGTAATAGTTTAGTTTATTGATGGAAGTTATTAGATACCAGCAGGCACAAAGATGTGCACAAAGACGAAATCGGCAGTGAGAAAGAGCTGAGATAACTGAGCGCTGGAAGATGAGTGCAGGGCCAATTGAGAGGAGATACACGTCAATCCGTGAGAGTGAGAGAAGAGGTCAGAATGTGAAAGAATATACCATTCTTGAAAAGTGTATCGAGGTCCAGAAAGACAGACATTTAATGGTGAAAGAGACAAATAAATTATTTCACATGCCGCAACAGAAACTATCTGCATGATGACGCAGCTGTGAAAGAAAGTTGTGGAAACCTCACGGAGTGATTTGTACCAGCTCTGGTGCAGATATTACATAAATGTTCAGAGACAGAGAAAGGGAGAGAGAGACAGAGAGAGAGAGAGAGAAAGAGAGAGAGAGAGAGATGATGATGATGACTATAAAAACCGAAAACTACCCGATGCATCAAGAAATTTCAAAGACACTCTATTTCTCAGTTGGGACATGTGTTGTTTAAAAGTTTTTTTCGGTGATCAGAAAGAATTAGAGAAGTTGGAACCTACAACATATGGAACATGAATAGACAAAAGGAAAACAAATGGTTCAAATGGCTCTGAGCATTGTGCGACTTAACTTATAACTAATTAAACCTAACTAACCTAAGGATATCACACACATCCATGCCCGAGGCAGGGTTCGAACCTGCGACCGTAGCGGTCGCTCGGCTCCAGACTGTAGCTCCTAGAGCCGCACGGCCACTGCGGCCGGCAAAAAGGAGAACAGAACCTTATGACATGCACAAGATGAATGTTGAAGATGGGATGAGGAGAGCAACACGAATGAAGGGGTAATGTGTAGAACTGGTGAGACAAGAAATTTGAGGCACAACTTGACCAAAATAAGGGATCGATTGATAGAACGCATTCGAAGACATCAAGCCGTTACCAATTTATTATTAGAAGGAAGCGTGGGGAGCGGGGGGGAGTAAAAATAGTGCATGAAGAGGCTCTCACAGGGTTGGCGTAGAGAGCTGCCTCAAACAAGTCTCTGGACTGAATTTCAGAACAACAGCAACAAGAGTATATTTACGAAAGAGAGGTTAATTTCAAGTAGGAATGCGGCAGCGTTGTAGTGACAGCTTCGTTTACGTTCATCGAACCACCAGTATCGTCGAAAGCTGTTTACTAATCATTTGCGTCGGACGTGCTTGCAGCAGCCAAGCACTTCTACGATTACAGAACACTGCACAGCACTTGTCGTTCTGTGAAGTACACGTAAAATAATATGATGACAGTGTGTGTGCCAGTATATCCGTCTGTGCCCACGCGTCAGTGTAGCATGTGCACGCAGACACAGAAACACACACTCACAGTCATTCACATACTTACGAAACGTGGGCCGGGTGTGGTCACCGCTATAATCGCATTCCAGCTGCGTTACCCAGATGAAAGCTGACGCGTAGAAATGATTCCGGCAGCGTTCCCTCGTAATTGAAGCACAGCTCGTCACCCCTTCTGCCGGCGCCCGCCGACTGCGTTCTGCTCGAGTGCTGCCGGCACTCATCGCATTGACTCCCTCGGATCGTGGAGTCCCCTTCATACATGATACAGCGTCCGGCAATTTGCAAGTGAAATTGCCTCTCGCAAGCAAAACTCGCAAACGAGCGTGCGTCCACCTACCTGTTGTGACGCGCAAATTTGTTGCCTCCGCGTTGGGCTCAGCTGCGGACCGCCACCACACGGGGTTTGCGTCGAGGCGATGGGCGACGTGGCAAGGCGCTGTTTTGTGTGACGCCGTATTAAGACCCGGCTATAAATCACTTTAATTACACCCCGCGCAAGGGGAAGGAATTTGCGCTTTAACGCAACTTCCCGTGAAAGACCGCTCTCGCATCGCGCGCTGCGCAGAAACCGAAATATCCGCGTTCCGGAAAGTGAAACGCCCTCGCTGCGGTACCGGCAGAATTTTCCCGTAGAGGAATAAAATTCAATGGTTCTTTAAAGAATAGAAAAGTTTGGAGAATACAATGAGCGAAAAAAAAATTGTGCACCACATACGCGACTGCACCCTCTCGTGTTGGCAAAGATTTCGAGGTTTCAAAGGCCGGTTATGTGAATGCGGGTGTGCTGTGCAGCAAGCTACTATAGAGAACGGTCTCATTATCTCCCGCACCTCCCCCCTTTTAACAATGCAAATTAAATTCTTCGGGATTGTGCGAGGAAAAGTACGTTTTAATATTAATACTTCGGGAAACTGGATTAGTTGCAGAAGAGAATTCATAAAATCATTATGAGGACCTTCGTATTTAGCGCGATTAAGATACAAAAACTTTTCACAGCTGTATTTAAATGCACACAGCCGAGTTTTCGCAGCTGCTGTTAATAATACATTTTCACAGTTGACTTTTATGTCTAAAGCTGTTCCATTTTATGGCTCGTTATGCACAGCGCCCACAAATATTATTTCTATTCAGAAACTATTTAAATTACATTGTCGTCCATTTTGTCATACCACTTACATGTTGCTGAAATACTTTCCAAATTGTCAGTTAGTTCATCTTGTCACAAACTCCAGCCTCACAGCGCTATGTTAACTACTAATACCTTAGGCAATTTTAGCTCCTTCATCAAAATGAGAACCATTTATATTTATTTATGGGTTTAGGTATTGTCTGAACAGGGCGTTTGAAAATTTAGCTTTATAAAAATTTGTAAAAAAATTATGAAGAAAAAACTACGGCTATTTCTTCATAATCCATGGATGGTGGGCTCTAGTCCGTACAGGGAACCTTTTTTATTTCCAATATTTTCTTACACTGAAGATAAATCTAAATAACGCCAAATAGATTGTATTTATTACTATTTTCATAGAAGGCATGAAAAGTGAGGGGAAATGGAAAAATTTGGACAGACAATTCAAAAGTCGATCGATGGGTATGCGGCAAAATATGGGAATGTCATAGATCAGCAAATTCTGAGAGACTTATACAAAATTTTTTGACTGAAGGAATGAAGCTTTACTTAAAAGAGAAGAAATTTAATTCGATTTACTGACTCGTGGCGAGGAGAAAAAAATCGACAATTACATGATGATGTTTTCCAAGATGAAGAAGGATTGCCATTGTGCATTCTTAAAGTGATTCCTACCAAATGCAGTCCCCTAGCACAATCCCGTGATATCATCGACAGCTCAAGAATTTCATCTGAAAGCTTCTAAACTGTTCTTATATAATAGACGGAGGAAAATAAATCACACGCAAGCATGCTGCATCAATCTACATTCCATTGGCCAGCACCAGTAACCCTGAGCAATATTTGGAGAAATAATGTGTTACCCGTGGCTTTCTGCCAAACTGTGCGATGACAGGGAACCTTTTATGAATGTAAACGATGTTAGTTTTTCTGTCAATGCTCTAACCCTGGTAATACCAACGTTCTTTACATAACGAGTTTACAAAAGGCGGAGGGGGTGGGGTGGGTGGGGGTGGAGGGGGGGGCGATACTTTGTCCCATGATATAAAGTTGGGAAAGCTACAAAATTTCTCAATTGTTTTTGACTTGTATTAAAAACAAGCTTTTCAAAGATATAGTGCTGTATAATCAGAATCAAGAACTTGAAAGTATATTTTAGCACCCTCTTAGCAATACCAACGGGCATTTAATAACATGTACTACCGACAGGAGGGGTGGTTTACGCCCACTGCAAAAAAGTTAAGTGTTGAATTTTACTCACAACATACATTTTAAAGAGATATTTGTGCGGAAGTAAGGTTCTGAACTTGAAAACAATGAATATGACATTTACTAGGGAAAGTGACATCTACCACTAGGACTTAAATTTTTGTATTCATTTTACTGAGAAATGTGACGTATTTATAGAATCTGGTAGTGCAATTCATTCGGTACAATATATATTTTTTCCAAAATTTTAAAACAGAAAGAAAGTGACTGAATTCTCCCTTGGTATTGCGAGGGCTAAAACAGCAATGAGATTTTAAAAATGTGCTAGGAAAATTAGTACTTCCCCTTTTTGCGATGAATATCATCTCAGTAAGTGAAAATTATCCACCGTAAAATTAAAAAAAGCACCCAATCCTATTTAGGAAATTCTCGAGCACCCCTTGCAATAACTTTACCGAGTGAGGTGGGTCAGTGGTCAGCACACTGACACACTGGACCCGCATTCGAGAGGACGACGGTTCAAACCCGCGTCCAGCTATCCTGACTTAGGTTTCCCGTGAATTCCCTAAATCGCTTCAGGCAAATGCCGGAATGGTTTCTTTGAAAGGCACGGCTGGCTGACTTCCTTCCCCATTCTTTCCTACTCCGATTGGACCAATGATCTCTCTGTTGGGTCTCCCCCTCCCCCTGCCCCCTCCCCCCATCCTTCCCCTCAAATCAACCAACCAACAACCAATTACAAATTAGTAATTCCTAGAATTCTTATGCCCTTCCCTCTCATGCCCTTTATGAAAAAAGGAACAATAAATCCAATCTTTAGAACGTTATTTCCGTATATCTGCTGTGTAACGTAAAATCTGAAAAAAACTGATTTTGTTTGAGAACGATACCCAACGACTTTCGGAATATCGTTGTGTGCTCATATCACGGTACTAACTTCTACTCGGAAGTTACGCTAACATAAGTAGCTCATACCTTACTCAACCCGCTCCGTAAATGCTATTTTTTCTAAGCGCTTGGCCATCAGGAGCCTCTAGCTGTGTCACTTTCATTTTATGGTCAAATCTTGCGTACATATACCATAAATCTCTTGGAAACTGGTGATGACGAACAGGTGCAGTCTCATTGATTGCATACCGACTAGTATGGGTTCCACTGCACTCCGAATATTTATTTAACTTTTGCGGTCAGATGCTCGTCCTGTCCACTGTTAACTGAGGCGGGGAAGTCGTACAGGAACTTGTCTGTGAATAGTGTGACCTTGATTCTCTGTGTTTGGTCGTATTTTAACAGTTTGCTGTCGTATGCTCTGAGGCGGAAGTCGAGGACCATCCCTGTATTTGCCTGAACGAGGGTGGGGAAATCGCATACAATTAATACTCAGGCTGGCTGGTGTACCAGAAATTCAGCAGGCTGCGCCTTTATATTATATGGCTTGTTCGTAGCTAGATGTACTAAACAGGCCGAAACAAGGTCCAGAACCAAAAACTGAACTTCATAATGCAAAAAATTAACCGCACCGTGACTACAAAACAGAAAACGAAGAACGTACATTATAGAACTCCGTACGAACAGGCCTTGGAAGGCCCAGCCGCCGTTTCAACCTCATGCCACAGGCGTCACTGGATGCGGATATGGGTGGGCATGTGCTCAGCACACCGCTCTCCCGGCCTTTTTGTCATTTTACGTGATCGGAGTCGCCACTTCTCAATCAAGTAGCTCCCCAGTTTGCCTTACAAGGGCCGAGTGCACCCTGCTTGCCAACAGCGCTCGGCAGAACGGATGGTCACTCATGCAAGTGCTATCCCAGACAGACAGCGCTTAACTGCGGTGATCTGACTGGAACCGGTGTGACCACTGCGGCAAGGCCGTTGGCACATTATAGAATCCTGACAGCAATCAGGTGGCAATGCGTGCGTGCTGAGAAAAGACGTCTCCTGATGCATGCAGCCGGTCGACGTGTCCATAAATCGACCTGACGTGTAATTCATTGATAACAATACGTTTCCAATGATATTAGAAACTCTGGTGCTATACGTCGATCGGTTCGGTCTTTCAGTGCTAATAGAACCTAATTACTCGTCTCACTGACTTATAACGTTATCCTGCTACGGCTTTAACGTTACGAGAAGGTTACAATCTGTCCCACCAATGCTGACTGGGTCGATATCACTGTTGCCTCTTCCAAATAAATACTTTATTCAAGGAGTTTCTTGTTTAATACGACTAGCGCGCTAAAACTGGGTAACTGTAATAGTACAATTTGCTCATAATTTCAAGCAATAAGTTTCTTTTCGCTTTTCTACGTACACTCGTTGTCAACCACCGTTAGGACAACATAAAAAAAACTAATTAGTCGTGAGCGCACCTATGTAACCCACGGTTAGGTCCTGCAGAAAGTTTCAGCACTTCCGTCTGTATGATGTTCATTTTTGGAACACAACCTACGACCACCTCAGAGACAGAAGTGATGACACCTTCCGCAGGACCTGACCATCATTCTGCATGACAATGCTCAAGCTTGTACAGTGCAAGCTGTTAATGATTTGTTTGACTGATGGGGCTGCTAAGTGCTATACCACCTACTGCACTTTCCTGACTTAAGCCCTCGTGAGTTAAATTCGATTTTGAAACCGAAGGAAACACTTCACAGCATTCGTGGTGTGTGTGTGTGTGTGTGTGTGTGTGTGTGTGTGTGTGTGTGTGTGTGTGTGTGTGTGTCTGGTCTGGGGTTTTCGGGAACTAAACAGCGTGGTCATCAGAGCCCAAACGCATAGAAACAGTAACACATGCGGTGAAGGGACGAAGACGGGCAGCGAACAAGGAGAACAGCTCATAAACTCAGACCTGACGCAGTTGAAAATCCTCACATACAGAGGCAAAACAAGAGGAGAAGAAACGCACTAAAAAGGAAAGGAAACACAAGAAAAAGAGAACAGAATCGAAGTGAAACAAGTAGGTAATCGTGACTGGCGGACCTCTTACCTAAAACCTGGGTGAGCCAGTCACTCAGCAGCACATTAAAATCCTCTCCCTAAAATCAGAGGCAACAAATTAGACAGGACACAAAAACGGAAGACCTTAACCACAGTCGCTGCGTCGTCTTGCAAAATAGAAGGTAAATCACGGCATTCGCTTCAGAGCTGCCACAAATTCGTCGGACAACAGACCGCGCTGCTCGAACTATCAACCCAACTGGCACTGCTAAGAGTATCCAACGACTTCCACATCGCTGGCAACGGGTAGACACAATGCTGGTGACTACCTTGAAGATCAGTAAAACATTGAAAAACGTATCTATTTTGTACGAGCTGTAAATAAATACACTCCTGGAAATGGAAAAAAGAACACATTGACACCGGTGTGTCAGAACCACTATACTTGCTCCGGACACTGGGAGAGGGCTGTACAAGCAATGATCACACGCATGGCACAGCGGACACACCAGGAACCGCGGTGTTGGCCGTCGAATGGCGCTAGCTGCGCAGCATTTGTGCACCGCCGCCGTCAGTGTCAGTAAGTTTGCCGTGGCATACGGAGCTCCATCGCAGACTTTAACACTGGTAGCATGCCGCGACAGCGTGGACGTGAACCGTATGTGCAGTTGACGGACTTTGAGCGAGAGCGTATAGTGGGCATGCGGGAGGCCGGGTGGACGTACCGCCGAATTGCTCAACACGTGGGGCGTGAGGTCTCCACAGTACATCGATGTTGTCGCCAGTGGTCGGCGGAAGGTGCACGTGCCCGTCGACCTGGGACCGGACCCCAGCGACGCAGGGATGCACGCCAAGACCGTAGGATCCTACGCAGTGCCGTAGGGGACCGCACCGCCACTTCCCAGCAAATTAGGGACACTGTTGCTCCTGGGGTATCGGCGAGAACCATTCGCAACCGTCTCCATGAAGCTGGGCCACGGTCCCGCACACCGTTAGCCCGTCTTCCGCTCACGCCCCAACATCGTGCAGCCCGCCTCCAGTAGTGTCGCTACAGGCGTGAATGGAGGGACGAATGGAGACGTGTCGTCTTCAGCGATGAGAGTCGCTTCTGCATTGGTGCCAATGATGGTCGTATGTGTGTTTGGCGCCGTGCAGGTGAGCGCCACAATCTGGACTGCATACGACCGAGGCACACACTGCCAACACCCGGCATCATGGTGTGGGGAGCGATCTCCTACACTTGCCGTACACCTCTGGTGATCGTCGAGGGGACACTGAATAGTGCACGGTACATCCAAACCGTCATAGAACCCATCGTTCTACCATTCCTAGACCGGCAAGGGAACTTGCTGTTCCAACAGGACAATGCACGTCCGCATGTATCCCGTGCCACCCAACGTGCTCTAGAAGGTGTAAGTCAACTACTCTGGCCAGCAAGATCTCCGGATCTGTCCCCCATTGAGCATGTTTGGGACTGGATGAAGCGTCGTCTCACGCGGTCTGCACGTCCAGCACGAACGCTGGTCCAACTGAGGCGCCAGGTGGAAATGGCATGGCAAGCCGTTCCACAGGACTACATCCAGCATCTCTACGATCGTCTCTATGGGAGAATAGCAGCCTGCATTGCTGCGAAAGGTGGATATACACTGTACTAGTGCCGACATTGTGCATGCTCTGTTGCCTGTGTCTATGTGCCTGTGGTTCTGTCAGTGTGATCATGTGATGTATCAGACCCCAGGAATGTGTCAATAAAGTTTCCCCTTCCTGGGACAATGAATTCACGGTGTTCTTATTTCAATTTCCAGGAGTGTAGTTGTCACTTTTAAAATTCCAACAGCAGTAGTTGCGTATATCAGAAATTTCGCCACATTTCCCACTGTGACTTACCACTTCGACATTTTTACTCGTTGTGCATACATTTTGGTGCCTTGTCTTAGTTCCCTCATTGTTTATGTTGCTCAACAATCACATGAGTGTGCTCCGTACTTTTGATCCTACACTTTCTGACGTTTGCTCATCTTTGGTTCGACACTTAAGCTGTGACAGTTTCGTGGGACTGAATCAACGGAGTTACAATAAATGTTGTAAAGCAGTAGCAACACTATGGCAACATCTAAAGGTACTACACCAATGAAATGAAACGTGTGACTAGGGTCTTCCGTCGGGTTGGCCGGTCGCCACTTCGGCGACTTGCGCGTCGATGGGGATGATATGTTGGTGAAGACAACACACCTAGTTCCTGAGCGGGGAAAATCTCCGACCCACCGTGGAATCGAACCCAGGCCGCTTTGTACGGCATTTCACCGCGCTGACCACTCAGCTACCGAGGCAGACCTACGACCATGATAATGTAACAGTTGATGAGGAAATAAAAAATAGGGTGGAATCTTTAAAAATTCGTAAGTTTGCTTATTGATGAGAATCTGAGTGAAAATGAAACACCTCTGAAACACCTTAAATAGCTCACCTCAGCCACATTTCCACTCCGAATCATTGCAAATCTTGAGAAAAGATACATCAGTAATTTAACGCATCTTACGTATTTTTGTTCAGTAACGTCGTTTAGTGTAATGTTCTGAGGTAACTAATTTTTAAGAAATGATGTTTCCGTCGACCAAAATCTTACATTAAAAATAACATGTGGTGGACTCCAACGGTCATCATGTAGACATTTGTTTCAGGAGTTATACAGTTTCACCACTTATTCACAGCACAGTCTTTCCGCTTGTAAATAACCCACTGCAGCTCAAAAAGAACAATGATGTACCTTACTGGAATACCAGGTTATCTGTAGTAAAATAGGGATCGACAATGCAGCCTCAAAACGCTTTGATCACTTACCCAGTGACATAGGGTGTCTGACACAACAAAATGAACCGAAATTTTTTTTTCAGGTATCTCCTTCATTTCTATAGAAGAAATTGTATTTACTTAACACGTCAATTTGGTCATGGTGGTCCAGTTTCTAGCGAACTGGAGTCCGGCGCTGGAGGGTCCGTTTCCAACGCCAGGCTTGACCGGGACTTTTCGACTTTCCAGGCCCCCCAGCATGGCCGCAGC
This sequence comes from Schistocerca gregaria, assembly GCF_023897955.1. NCBI lineage: Eukaryota > Metazoa > Arthropoda > Insecta > Orthoptera > Acrididae > Schistocerca > Schistocerca gregaria. The sequence goes on along the minus strand of NC_064927.1, from coordinate 188,780,649 downwards.
TCCACTCAGATGAGTACCTGGGATATTTCCCGAATTAAATGTCAGTCGGAGCGAGTAGCTCGGCACCACCTCCCTCCCAGTGCAACGGCGAAAAAGAGGCTGCACTCCACCTGCAGTTAGGCCAATAACGCTGCGTCGAAGGAGGTTTGTGGGTCGGAATTAATAATTCACATCTGTATTTTAAAAAGGAAAAAAATGTGAATGACTAGGATGTAGCACCATCATTAGCTACAAAACGCCGCGTCTACAAAGGAAATTCTTCCGGTACTCATATCTTGGTTTCCGTTGGTGATCGAAAGGTGAGGGAAAGCAATTTGTATAACGCTTGGGTTAGGGACCGTTTGTATACTCAACAGAAAGATCGTCTTATTGTCACTATCCTCCATTACAGCTTCCAAGTATCAATGCAACACCAATTTCTTCTGCCGAAGAAAATGGAGTAAATTATTTGGTTCTTCTTACATCTGATCTGATCTACTGTGAGCCTCTACACATCCTCCTGGCTAGGAAAATGGAACAATCTGGTTGGTTATTTTTGCGCTTGATATGGTCTATAGTGAGCCTTGCGGGGTTTATGGAGGCACCATCAGTTCATCGGCGATTCCTTAGAAAACGCCCCTTAAAAAGGGTTTTTGACATTTTTTTTTCTTATCAAACGCGAGCCACGGATTTCAAAACAGCTATATACAGCAATAGGCTGGATCTTTTCCGATGGATTCCTAAGATTCCAACAAAGAAAAAATCGAAAATTTTCTTGACCAAGTATTCCATTTCCATGATACAGAGATCCAAAATTACCCTTCTTCTACACGTAAAATACACAATTAAAGTACGGTATGAGGCGAAATCTAAATAACAAATTACCATAGAAAATTGCTCAGATCTTAACTGTATATTATCTAGGCATTTATCTGGAAGTTCCATTTTCCCGTTTCCAAAATCTTTATTATTCAGGGGCAGTTCCTTCGATAAATCAAGCAAAGCGTTTATTAAATATTTTTTCACTCCAAAACCAGCTGAAGATTTCAAAACGGCTATGACCAGCAAATGGCTGAAAGTTTTACTGTATATTCCTAAAATTCAGATATAGACAGCCGTGAAAATTTTATTGATATCTTCATCTGTTCTCCAGTTTCAGAGGCACAAATATATCCTACATATACAGATAAAATATGTACGTAAAGTCCGTTCTGAGGCCAGAACGTAGTTTATAAAGTGAATTATTACAGAGAAATATGCTGTGAAGTGTCTCTGTTATCATACTTTCTACTCACCTTATGAAAATATTGTAACGTAGTCAGATAATTTATATTTTAAAATTTTGGATTTTTTTGTCTTTAATGAATTCCTCTACCAAATCCCACAAGTATTTTACATTTTCAGTCAAACTTAAACAGTAGTACGTGTCTTTTTTCACCAATTAAGTCATATACAGCATTTTCGGGTTCAGGAACTTACTTACACATCAGTATCTCTTTGAAAAGTTCGCTGTGCGTAAATGTTAACAACAATTTAAAAAATTTCCATTTTTTTAAAGTGGATTTAAGGCGACTCTCCTTGCTGGAGGTAGACGATATTGAAAGCGTGTTGATTTTGCTTAAAGCGAGATAAAACATTTTCTCATGTTCAGGACACTACCACACCTGCAGGTCTTTAAAAAGAATGTTGTTAATATTATCAACAACAATTAAGGAACCTCTTTTTTTTCAGTGGAGGCTTAAAGTGTTCCCTCCCCCATTTGGTAACGCGCGTTATGGGAAGTGCGTCGGTAGTGTTAGGGTTCAATCAGATCCACAAATTGAATAAAGTAACACAGGTACAATACACGAGTACTAGAGAATAGTTTGAAAATGTAATACGTATGGAAGATAATACCTTTTACACCTTATACATTAAACAGCTTTCCAAACTATTGTACACTACTCTCGTCCTGTGTTGGTATTCTTTTATTGACACTGTCGGTTAAATTTGAAGTAATATATGGTATAGTCTGTTATTTTACTACATGTAGGTTTTTTCTTCTGTTGAGTGTTATTATTTACTGCTGTTATCCTCTTCCTCTTCCACTTCATCTCGTCTCACAGAATCCTTTTTCCTTATTCGTCCCCTTCACATTTATGTAATGCTTAGCTTTAAAATTCACAATTGTATTGCTTGCCAATATCAATACTCTGTTTTGCACCTCACTCTCCACTCTCCACATGTGACACCTTCACTACTGTCCATCAGCACTATATCCTCTTCGATAACGATATGTAGTTACAGCTGTATCCACTTGAAAATGGCCTTGGAGGCCGAGATCAGTCGTGGTGATGCGAAGAAAAGGGCGATTATTACTGTTATTCGATTCCCAGCAATTACTAGAGTTGCGGAACCTGCATCATCGTGCTTCATATTTCGGGTAAGAAATTAAAGTAGGTGCTGTAATACGCAACACACAATAGCCATATGTAAGGATCATGAACACTTGCTTTAAATATACCCAATACATAATCTGTCACTAATGACCATGTTAATCTACGCCCCAAAAATCCCTCCACAGTGCACTTTATGGATAAGAATAAGGAAAAGCATAGATAAACTCCATGGTTTCCAGCGGCGGCACGGGTTCATCTCTCCCGGAACACAAAATTACCGGCCGATTCCGCCAGACGCTCAGAAAACAGGCCAGAAAACTAGAAGCGGGCGCAGCGTATCCGTTTTGCACGCGTTTGCCACAATTCGAATTGACAAAACTTTTCGCTTTTGTTCCGTTAGTCACCAATGCCATTGTTCCCGCACTGCCACATTCATTATACGTTATCGGCCGCTCCGCCGGCTCTGCTGGAATAAAACCAAAGCGCTCGTACGCGCGCACCCACCCACACACAGACGCCCACACACACACTGACGCTACACACACACACACACACACACACACACACACAACACAGATACCCACTCTGTAACCGAGAGTTTGAGAGGAAAACGAGTGACCAGCCTGAAAGAACTGCCTAGTGGTTTCTTCACACGAACTTTTGTTCCACGAAATGGAGACCGTTTCACTCACTCATAATCGTGGGAAGAAGACATTAAATCTAAACTTACTGAAATAAGATAAAATTACGCTTTTCCACCAGTAATAACAAAACTAGAAAATAAGATTAAATTATTTACATATCTTCTCTTTTATTTTTCACCCAGTGGGACTCATTTGTGTCGAACTAGGCTACAAGTGAAATAAACAGGAACGATTACAAAATATAATCTTTAGTGAGGTACAGACGGACGAAATGAAATTTCTGTAAAGACAAAGAGATTACTCAAGAGCAGAAGATATACTAAATGAAACACAACAGAAAGTTCAGGGGAGGCGGTGCACTAGAAAATAAGTACTGTGGTAACATTTATGAACTCTTGCAAAGGATGAACAATAACAGATTTTTCCATTGTAGCTTTGGATTTAGCTACATTATGTAACGGGTGGTGAAACGAAAATCAGACTAGTGGAAGATAACTACTGTTAAGTAAATCGTTTATTACTTCAAAAATAATCACCATAACTGTTAATGCATTTATCCCGCTATGAGACAAAAGTTCCAATGCGTTCATGAAAAAATGTTTGCGGTTGCCTATGAATCAATGATTACACTCAAGCGTACGCCTCTTCGCCCGAAGCAAATCAACGGCTACGAATGTCTTTCTTCAGGGAACCAAAAAATTAAAAATCGCTTTGGGAGAGAGAGGGAACATATGTAGGCTGTGTAAGGGCATCACAGCGAAGCGCCGCGTATGCCAGCTCCAGGAAAGTCATGATGACTCTTATCTCTGACTTCAGTTGCCCCCTGCTTATTGATTTCCCGGTGCACGACATCACAATTAACGCATAATGGTTTTTATTCACTTTACAGAAATTGATGTGGGCCTTCATGTCCAAACGTCGAAGAATGTTGACGGACGACATCATTCCGTCGCGCAATAATGTCCGCTCACATGTTGTCAAAGTTGTTTCGATTACGCTACAGCAGTTTCGCTGGGATGCGGTTATTCATTCTCGACGTAGTCCCGATATCTTCCCATGTGACCTCCACATTTTTGGAGCCCTGAAGAAAGACAATCGAGGCCGGCTATTTGCTTGGACAAAGAGATGCACGCCAGTACACGCTCATGGTTCCGTATTATTGATTTTCTATTCATATTCCAGCCTTCAATTTGAAGGGGTCTAGATAACTTGTATTCAGTGGACCTCCAAACCGCCACAGTTTTTAGACGGCATAGTCAACAAATCTTGTATTGGACTGCGGCGATAACGTTGACGTTTATCATATCTACAACCATCACTGTAGAACACTAAAGTACAATGGTGTCCAAAATTAAACCAACAGAGGGAATTATTGCAAAATTGAGTATTTTGCCACAAAACAGTACAAACAATGTAAAAAAAATATAGACCGCAACAACCGCAACATGCATAGCGGTAGACAATAATGTTCTTCGTTTTTTCCGTATTAATGGAGTTGCACAAACATTCGGACTATTGTGTCTCACTGTTTAGAGGCACAAAACGGGTGGCTGTTTTCAACTCGTTACTAAATGCAAATAAGTAGGAGGCCAAGTTGATAGGAGCTGAAGGAGTCTAGGTTGCTGTGGTGTCACCGCCAGACACCACACTTGCTAGGTGGTAGCCTTTAAATCGGCCGCGGTCCGGTAGTATACGTCGGACCCGCGTGTCGCCACCATCATTGATTGCAGACCGAGCGCCGCCACACGGCAGGTATAGAGAGACTTCCTAGCACTCAGCCCAGTTGTACAGCCGACTTTGCTAGCGATGGTTCACTGACTTCTACGCGCTCATTTGCCGAGACGATAGTTAGCATAGCCTTCAGCTACGTTATTTGCTACGACCTAGCAAGGCGCCAGTATACGCACTATTGATATTGTGAATCATCCGAAGAATCCCAGCGGGTTTTGGTGGTTAAAACGCATCTTGGTCTGTATCGATTCAAACGACTGCCATTCGGGTGTGCATCCGCTCGTGCATTGTTTCAGCAATATCTACAAACTGTTTGTGCGTCGGTCCCTACTGCAGCAAATTATCTGGACGATACTGTGATGTCCGGAAAGACGGAAGAAGAACATTTGGCCAATCTCAGAACATTATTTCAGGTCTTGCGACAAAATGGTCTTCGCTTGCGGAAGGAAAAATGTGTGTTTTTTGTTCGGGACTTGCCGTACCTGGGACATGTACTCAATGCCCAAGGCATACATCCCAGTCCCACGCACCTTTGTGCCATACAAGACATGCCTTCGCCGAAGAATTTGAAGCAGCTACAGAGTGTGCTGGGAAAAATCAACTATTATCGTAAATATATTGCGCATGCCTCTTCCATTTCAGTTCCCCTTCATCGCTTACGCCGTAAGGGTGTTCCGTTCGTCTGGACGACGGAATGCGAACGCGCCTTTCGCCAGTTGAAATCGGCGTTGCTTTCCAATACTTGCCTTTCGCCATTCGATCCCCGGAAGCCCCTTTTGTTGATGGTGGATGCATCAGATTTCGGGATCGGAGCTGTGCTTGCGCACAAAGATGGATCGCATGATCGCCCTATTGCCTTTGCGTCCAAATTGCTCTCGTCTGCTCAAAGAAATTATGCACAGATCGAGAAAGAAGCATTGGCTCTCGTATTTGGTGTTACAAAGTTTCATGATTTCTTGTATCGTCGTCACTTTACCATAATCAGAGACCACAAACCTTTGACATCCGACCAAGCCTGTACCTCCACGTACAGCGCAGAAATTCATTCGCTGGTCTATTTTCCCCTCCAGTACCGCTACGATATATTGTATCGGTCCACTGCTAAGCACGAAACGTCGATGTGTTGTCCCGCTTGCCTGTTGCTGAGGATAGGGCATTCGATTCCTCCGAACTTGCTTGCATGTTCATTGATGCGGAAACCGAAGACGTGGTCGAATCGTTTCCGATTGATTTTCGTCGTGTAGCTACAGCCACAGCTGCCGACCCTGTTCTTGCTACCGTTCTGCGTTTTGTTGCTACGCAATGGACCTTGTCAAAGTCAATGATCGGGGACCCGTTGGTTCGCCGATTTTTTGCTCACAAGGAGAGACTTTTTGTACGACGTGGTGTTTTGCTGTTGCGTTCTGATAATGATCAGTCCAGGGTCGTGGTCCCACGTTCGTTACAGTCCTCTCTTACGGCTTCTCCACCAAGGACATTGGGGTATAGTGAGAACGAAACAACTTGCTCGTCATCACTGTACTTGGTTCCGAATCGATGCCGCGATTATGAATATGTGCTCTTCTTGCATGGTGTGTGCCGAACAACAATCAGCACCACCTCTGAAATTCTTTGCATGGCCAAAAGCCACTTCCCCTTGGCAACGCTTACACATCGATTTTGCTGGTCCATTCTGGAATGCTCGATGGTTGGTTGTGGTAGATTCATTCAGTAAATTTCCTTTTGTTGTCCAGATGTCATCTGCCATCATCCAAGCGTTATCCGCTATCTTTTGCGTTGAAGGTCTTCCACAGACTATTGTTTCCGACAATGGCCCACAATTCATGTCCGCAGTATTTCAGTCATTCTGCAAGGCCAATGGTATTCAACATCTGACGTCCGCGCCGTTTTCGCCACAGTCAAACGGTGCCACTGAACGGTTGGTCAGGACTTTCAAGTCACAGATGTTGAAGTTGAAAGAGTCGCATTCTCGGGAGGACGCGTTATTGCTCTTTTTGTCCTCGTATCACTCTCAGCCCCGAGATGGTCGCTCGCCGGCTGAGTTGCTCCACGGTCGCCCTCATCGAACCTGGATGTCTTTGCTACATCCGCCGCATCAGGTTTCTGTGCAGCGGCAGACACCTGATTTTGCTCCAGGCGACGTTGTCTACTATCGCCACTATCGAGGTTCACGACGTTGGCTCGAAGGGCGCATACTTCGCTGTCTCGGCCGCGCTGTGTATCTGGTTTTGGAGGCCTCTGGTGAGGTGCGTCGGCATCTCAATCAGCTGTGCTTCTGTTGTCGCATGGGATCTGCGGCTCGCCGTCTGCTTTCAGCGACAGGGCCATCCGGTCAGCGCCCCGGGGACCCATCTACTGGCTCGCCTCAGCCCCAGGTGTTACCGACGCTGCCTTCCATTTTGCCCCATGGCGACGCGCCGCCGCCGCTGCTGCCGCCGCCGCCGCCGCCGCCGCTGCTGCCGCCGCCGCCGCCGCCGCCGCCGCCGTCGCCGTCGCCGCCGCCTGTTCTCCCGCCGGCGACGCCCACAGTGGACGCGTCGCTGCAACCGCGGGCGCCTCCCTGGGTCACGCGCCGCCAATCGCTTCCCGTGACCAGTTGTCCTCCGACATGGAACACTTTTGCCGTTCCGGACCATATGTCGTCTTCGCCCGTCGGGTGCCCCGGCCCGATGGAGGTCGACTCTTCGGCCCCTTCTGTCTCTCTATGGGCGCATACACCGCATGTTGGCGTGCACCCTGGAGCAGGTTTTCAGGCGTTTTCTCGCTCCCCGCGGTCCGAATGGCAGGGTGCGGGTGGCACAGCCTCGCCTGTTGTTAGGCTTCCCACCTCGTCGCATACGTCAACATGCGGTCCTCCCCACGGCGGGCGGAATCCTTATTCCACAACCGTACGCCGATTTGTGGAGGAGGAATGTGGTGTCACCGCCAGACACCACACTTGCTAGGTGGCAGCCTTTAAATCGGCCGCGGTCCGGTAGTATACATTGGACCCGCGTGTCGCCACCATCACTGATTGCAGACCGAGCGCCGCCACACGGCAGGTCTAGAGAGACTTCCTAGCACTCGCCCCAGTTGTACAGCCGACTTTGCTAGCGATGGTTCACTGACTTCTACGCTCTCATTTACCGAGACGATAGTTAGCATAGCCTTCAGCTACGTCATTTGCTACGACCTAGCAAGGCGCCAGTATCCGCACTATTGATATTGTGAATCATGTACCATAAAGAGCGACGTTCATCATTAATGGATTAAAGTTAAGTATTCCACCAGCTACGTCCGTTTTTCTCAATTCTAATTCCCTTGTCATGTTCCAGACATCACGCCAGCCTGCGTGAGTAGAGACGTGTGCATTTCGGCCTCCTTTAACCATACGGTAGGCTCTCCTGCCAACCACAACAGTTGCAATAATATGCGGTACGGCACACTGATAGAGAGAAGAATTATTATTCAAGACGCACATAGTACTTATCTTCAGTAGTTTGTAGGACGGCAGCTGTGGCTATGAACTGACAGTCTCTTAACATGGACTACCAAGAACTGATACAACATATTCTCAGAGACTAAGCCAAGCCTGATGGGCCCTCCTCAGAGAATCAGTGAAAACATTACAGAACTGGATGAAGGACCATTATGAAAGTGCGTTTGCCTAGGTTGAAATGTAGCTAAGAAGTGAACGAGCCACACTCCAGTTCCATCGAGCTGCACAGCTCGCTATAGTGCGCTGTGCTCGGCAGACCTTGTGTTGGCGCGGCGTTGTAGTAGTATCTGTGGCTATGATACTACACCGACAACTAGTTATACGCTTAGTATAATGCGTGACCACCTCTGGCAGAAACACTGGCTTGACAACGACCGGACAAAGTGACTGGTGTCTTCATGTTGAGGCAGTAACGTTAGTTCTTCCTACAGAGCTGCTCGCAGTCTTCGAGAGTCATTGGTGGAAGCTGACGTTATGCAAGCCGACTGTCTAGTCTACTGCATCCCAGACATGCTCTATGGGATTCAAATCGGGAGAGCGAGTAGCACACTATATCCAACTCTTGCTGCAAATCTAGTATTTCTTCGCTGACAGTAAATATGTTTATTTTCTGATATCTTCATTTCTCTCCCTACCAAACGGCGGGTAACCAGACAGTGCGATAAAAAATCTCATCTTCGCATTTGTAGTTAAGTGAGTGTACAACACTTGCAGCGATTTTAAAAGCTAGGCTATTACCTTCCTTACGCCTCTGATACTTATTTTTCGGTGTTGTCACATAGACACTGTAACTTCACGAACATTGACCTTGCCGGCCGGCGTGGTCGAGCGGTTCTAGGCTCTAGAGTCGGGAACCGCAAAACCGCTACTGTCGCAGGTTCGAATCTCGCCTCGGGCATGGATGTGTCTGATGTCCTTATGTTAGTTAGGTTCGAGTAGTTCTACGTTCTAGTGGACTGATGACCTCAGAAGTTAAGTCCCATAGTGCTCAGAGGCATTTGAACCATTTTGACATTGACCGTACATAGTAATTTGACACGAGAATGACATACGTTTTCCGTCATCATTATCACCATTGAGCTGCCATTACTATTATTTTCCTGTGGAATTATTTAAAATATACACATTTGCTACTTTCGGAGACAGCTCGAGTTGCATATCATCCTCAGTTCCGACCAAGAGCGCTTCGGCGCAAGGAATCAACATTGTGACGGGAATAGTGTTATACAAGGTGAGTCACATAACACTACCACTGGAAACACCTCCCAAACCACAACACTGAAATACCAATTCCACAGACCGAAAGTAATGAGAGGAGCTGGTGGAATTGATTAATACAAACCACTGAGAAATGCACGGAAGTATGGCTTTCAACACATACATATGTTGTTTTATATGGAAACCTGTTACTATTTTTAGCACTACTGAAAATAGAAAAAAATGCCGTTGCTTACACTATCTATCGCTTGAGCCTTGTCCCGCAGTTACGCGGAGTCAGCCATCGTTAATCAGATTTTGCATGTTTATGTTTAAGGGGTGGCCAGCTGCCTTTCCTGCCGCCACCCCGTATTCCCCAGGACAGAATTTGTGTACCCCAACTGTCTGCGTTGAGTGTAATCCATGGAATAGTGCGAACGTGTTCAGATGTCTGCAAGCCGTGTAACTGAGGCGGAACATGGGGACCAGCCCGGTATTCACCTAGCGGGATGTGGAAAACAGCCCAAAAACCACAGCCAGGCTGGCCGGCACATCGGCTCCCGTCCTTAATCCGCCAGGCGGATTTGATCCGAGTCCAGGAAGCAGGGCGTTAGCGCTCTCGGCTACCCTGGTGAGTTTGAACGCCGTTTCTTACACTCTAATATGTTAATTACATCCAGAGTAATTGGTATACCAAAGTTGACGCTTGACTAACTCCTCAGCTGTTCAATCGTGTGTATCGGAGATAACCGAATTAATTAGGGATACAAAAAGAACAGTGATGCAACGTAGGTACAGAAGAGACATGAACAGAACGTTACGTCCACATGCTAACATTTCTATTAGTCTTTTTCTTTGAAGAATACTGTACGGCACTGATTTCTTAGAAGAAAACGTACATTAACATGAGAATTAGTTAAACTTACAAATTTGTTTATTGTTTTCAGTTAAAGAATGTAAAAGAATCTGTCCTGACATTTCAGATCAATAACGTGGTTCCCATCATTTGCTGCGCATATTTGCAATCTGGTGCGTAATGAATGTCTTACACGACGCAGTACATCTGGTGTAATGTTGCAATAGGCTGCCTCAATACGATGTTTCATATCTTCTGGGGTTGTAGGCACATCACGGTACACGTTCTCCTTTAACGTTGGAGGAGGTAGATGAAAATCAGATGGGAGGTACGACACCGTGAGAAGAATTTGGCGAGCCTCTGAAAGATCTAATTCGAAACAAGGACCAGGAAGCATGCGACATTCCGTCAGAACTGGTGATAGCCTTGGGAGAGTCAGCCTTGACAAATGTCTTCCAGCTATGTATGAGACAGGCGATATACCTTCAGGCTTCAAGAAGAATGTAATAATTCGAACTTGAAAAAAGAGCAGTTGCTGATACTAGTGAAAATTACAGAACCATCAGCTTCGTAAATCATGATTACTAAATACTTCTGTACAGAAGAATGGAAGAACTGGTAGAAGCCGACCTCGGGGAACATCAGTTTGCATTACGGAGAAATGAAGGAAAACGGAAGTGCGTACTGATCCTACGTCTGGTCTTAGAAGATAGCTTGTGAAAGGGAAACCGATGTTTACAGGATTTGTACACTTAGAGAATGCTTTAAATAGTGTTGGCTGGAGTACCCCCCTTCAAAATTCTGAAGGTGTCAGGAGAAAAATGCAGGGAACGAAAGGCTATTTACAACTTGCGCAGCAACCAGACGGCAGTTATAAGAGTCGAGGGGCATGAGAAGGGAAGTAATGGTTGACAAGGGAGTGAGAGAGGGTTGTAGCTTATCCCCGACGTCCTTCAATCTGTACACTGAACAAGCAGTGAAAGAAAGCAAAGAAAAATTGAGAGTACGAGTTAAAGTTTAGCGACTAGAAATAAAAACTTTGAGGTTTGCAGATAATGTTATTCTGTGAGAGTCAGCACAGAACATGGAAAAGCAGTTGAATGTAATAGGCATCATCTTGAGAGATGAATATAAAATGAACACCAACCAAAATAAAACAAGAACAATGGAATGTAGTCGAATTAAACCAAGTGATGTTGAGGGAATTAGATTAGGAAACGAGACACTTGCTATTTGGGTAGCACAATAACTGATGAGGGCCGAAATAGAGGCTGGTAATGCTAAGAAATGCATTTGTGACGAAGAGAAATTTTTTAACATCGAAAATAGATTTACGTGTTAGGAAGTCTTTTCTGGAAGCATTTGTCAGGAGTGTGGCCGTGAATGAAAGTGAAACATCGGCGACAAACAGTTTAGATAAGATGAGAATAAAAACTTTCGAAATGTGTGCTACAGAAGAATACTGAAGATCAGGTGGGTCGCTCATGTAACTAATGACGAAGTATTGTGGAGACAAAACATTTGTGGCACAACGTGACCGGAATAATGGATTGGTTGATTGGACGCATTTTGAGACATAAAAGGATCACCAATTTAATACTGGAGGGAAGAAGGATGGGAGGAGAAGGAGTAGAAATCATTGAGGGAGACCCATAGGTGAATACAGTAAGCAGATTCAAAAGTGTATAGGTTGCAGTAGTAATTCAGAGATGAATAAGCGCTCAACAGCCTATACACTGAAGATCCGAAGAAACTAGAACAGCTACCTAATATCGTTTAGGGCCCCAGCGAGCAGGCGGAAGTGTCACAACACGACGTGGCATGGACTCGAATAATGTCTGAAGTAGTACTGGACGCAACTGACACAATGAATCCTGTATGGCTGTCCATAAATCTGTAAGACTACGAGGGGATGGAGATCTCTTCTGAACAGCATGTAGCGAGGTATCCCCGATATTCTCAATAATGTTCATATCAGGGAAGTTTGGTGGTAAGCGGAAGTGCCTAAACGCAGAAGAGTGTTTCTGGAGCCACTCTGTTGCAATACTGGACGTGTGGGGTGTCACATTGTACTGCTGGAATTGCCCAAGTCCACCGGAATGACAATGGACATGAATGGATCCAGGTGATAAGACAGGGCGCTTACGTACGTGTCACCTGTCAGTCGTATCTAGAAGTAACAGGGGGTCCTATATCACTTCAACTGCACACGCCCCACACCATAACAGAGTCTCCACCAGCTCGAACAGTCCCCTGCTGACATGCAGGGTCATTGGATTCATGACGTTGTCTCCATAAACGAAGTTGTCTACGTATACGTCCATTCGCTCGATACAATTTGAAACAAGACTCGTCCGACCAAGCAACATGTTTCCAGTCAACAAAAGTGCAGTGTCGGTTTTGACGGCACCAGGCCAGGCGTAAGGCTTCTCGTTGTGCTGCCATCAAGGATACACGAGTGGCACTTCGGCTCCGAAAGCCCATATCGATGATATTTCGTTGAATGTTTCGCACGCTGACACTTGTTGATGGCCCAGCATTGAAATCTGAAGCTTTTTGCGGAACGATTGCTCTACCATCGTTGAATGATTGTCTTCAGTCGTCGTTGGTCCCGTTCTTGCAGGATCCTTTTCCGGTAGCAGCGACTTAGGAGATTTGATGTTTTACCAAATTCCCGAAAATCCCCACTTCATCGTTACCTTGGAGATACTGTGTCCCATCGCTTGTGCACCGACTGTAGCACCTCTTTCAAACTCACTTAAAACTTGATAACCTGCCACTGTAGCAGCAGTAACCGATCTGACAACGGCGTGTACAGTCTGGAACCGCGCGACCGCTACGGTCGCAGGTTCGAATCCTGACTCGGACATGGATGTGTATGAGGTCTTTATGTTAGTTAGGTTTAAGTAGTTCTAAGCTTTAGGGTTCTGATGGCCTCAGCAGTTAAGTCCCATAGTGCTCAGAGCCATTCGAACCATTTGAACAACGGCGTGAGATACTTGCTGTTTTGTTGATGCGTTGCCGACCGCTGTGCCGTATTCTGCCTGTTTACACAATATCTGAATTTGAATACTCACGCCTATACCAGTCTCTTTGGCGCTTCAATGTGGTAGCATACTTAGCTGCATCAAACCAGTCTTCGGACTGAAGACTCCAACAAGAAGAATCCAAGAAACAGGAGCACCAAACTCGCTGCAAAAAACCAAGAAGAAAGTTCAGTGAGGTACATGAAGGATTGAGAATGCAAAATATGAAGTGCGCAACAAACAAGAATGACCGAATAGAAAGCTGCGTGAAGCAAGAACGTAAATTCGTACATGCTGAATTGTTCTATACTGCTGTCAGAAATTTAAAGTTTTTAGTGAAGTATCCTTGATTACGATTTCACTGATATATAACGGTCACTGATTCGAAAATGTATCTAGGTTTTACATTTAAATCTGGACAGTGCATAAGGTAATACAGTAGTTATCTAGCGGCAAAAGCTAGTACAAATAGAAAACTGTATAGCTGACCATACCACTTTACATAGACAACGGGAGCAGTTGTAATACGATTGAAACACATGAAAAGTTAGACTGATTAAGGTCGTGATGTAGTAGAACGGTAATATTGTTTAACAGCAAAATGTAATAAGAAGGTAGTAATTTTTCTAAAGATAATTGCTAAGAAGTAAATCAGAGTAAAATATATATGACACTTTGTTGTGCCTCTCTAAATTCTGTTAGGTATAGAAGAAATCTCCAAAAGTTAGTAAATTTTAGGAATTGATATGAGACACTTGTAACGAATATATTCAAATTAACTTTAACGTGACAGCAAAATATTTTCAAATTCCTCTTGTATATATTTGTAAAATTTTTACTTAGATTATTTGCTATCAATTTATGTACAACTTGGCATTTTAGCAATATAAATTGTAAAGTGATAAATCAAACGATATTGTAAAGGTAAGGGTATAATTACACGCTTAATTTTATCAATAATGATGTATATCTAACGTGGGAATGCACAGATGACCTGGAGAGCGTAAAACATCAGCGCACAGTGTAGCGTACATAGACCTAGTCCGTAGCATACCCTCATTGGAATAACATCCATTGAAAGTGATCGCACTGCAAAGTTAGAACTGTGAGCATTTAATAGATGTAACTCAGTAGAAGACAGTCGAGCTCTGAGATTTTGTATTACGTCTAAAGTTAAATTTTACTGGGGAAGAGTTCGGGGTCGTATGCTATCCTGAAGTGTGGATTATTGTAATGTGAGACAAGAACTAGAGCGTTGCACCGTGGAGGGTTTCTGCTCTAACTAGTTTCTTCAAAACAACTTTGTAAACTCCATGTATTTAAAATGAAAGAAAGTGTTTTAAAAAACATAATACTAATCTGTTAGCTACAAGGAAGATAACATGAGAATCACTTCCAGAGTAAATGACGGACAGTGTGAGATTAATCAGTGGCTGTTTGATGATGATGCTGTGGTGACTGCAGCAGGATGCAAGATGACTCACATAAAATTTCTACACTCCTGGAAATTGAAATAAGAACACCGTGAATTCATTGTCCCAGGAAGGGGAAACTTTATTGACACATTCCTGGGGTCAGATACATCACATGATCACACTGACAGAACCACAGGCACATAGACACAGCCAACAGAGCATGCACAATGTCGGCACTAGTAGAGTGTATATCCACCTTTCGCAGCAATGCAGGCTACTATTCTCCCATGGAGACGATCGTAGAGATGCTGGATGTAGTCCTGTGCAACGGCTTGCCATGCCATTTCCACCTGGCGCCTCAGTTGGACCAGCGTTCGTGCTGGACGTGCAGACCGCGTGAGACGACGCTTCATCCAGTCCCAAACATGCTCAATGCGGGACAGATCCGGAGATCTTGCTGGCCAGGGTAGTTGACTTACACCTTCTAGAGCACGTTGGGTGGCACGGGATACATGCGGACGTGCATTGTCCTGTTGGAACAGCAAGTTCCCTTGCCGGTCTAGGAATGGTAGAACGATGGGTTCAATGACGGTTTGGATGTACCGTGCACTATTCAGTGTCCCCTCGACGATCACCAGAGGTGTACGGCAAGTGTAGGAGATCGCTCCCCACACCATGATGCCGGGTGTTGGCCCTGTGTGCCTCGGTCGTATGCAGTCCTGATTGTGGCGCTCACCTGCACGGCGCCAAACACGCATACGACCATCATTGGCACCAAGGCAGAAGCGACTCTCATCGCTGAAGACGACACGTCTCCATTCGTCCCTCCATTCGCGCCTGTCGCGACGCCACTGGAGGCGGGCTGCACGATGTTGGGGCGTGAGCAGAAGACGGCCTAACGGTGTGCGGGACCGTAGTCCAGCTTCATGGAGACGGTTGCGAATGGTCCTCGCCGATACCCCAGGAGCAACAGTGTCCCTAATTTGCTGGGAAGTGGCGGTGCGGTCCCCTACGGCACTGCGTAGGATCCTACGGTCTTGGCGTGCATCCGTGCGTCGCTGCGGTCGGGTCCCAGGTCGACGGGCACGTGCACCTTCCGCCGACCACTGGCGACAACACCGATGTACTGTGGAGACCTCACGCCCCACGTGTTGAGCAATTCGGCGGTACGTCCACCCGGCCTCCCGCATGCCCACTAACGCCTTCGCTCAAAGTCCGTCAATTGCACATACGGTTCACGTCCACGCTGTCGCGGCGTGCTACCAGTGTTAAAGACTGCGATGGAGCTCCGTATGCCACGGCAAACTGGCTGAGACTGACGGCAGCGGTGCACAAATGCTGCGCAGCTAGCGCCATTCGACGGCCAACACCACGGTTCCTGGTGTGTCCGCTGTGCCGTGCTTGTGATCATTGCTTGTACAGCCCTCTCGCAGTGTCCGGAGCAAGTATGGTGGGTCTGACACTCCGGTGTCAATGTGTTCTTTTTTCCATTTCCAGGAGTGTATTTGGCGTCATTAATAGAAGCTTGGGCTAAATGTAGAAAAATATAGGTTAATGCAGATTCGTAGCGAGAAGAATCCATTAGCCCCAGAATACATTTACATCTACATCGAAATGACTCCTGTCTTAATCGTAATTAATTGCCTGGCAGACGGTACATCGTACCACTTCCAAACTATTGCTCGACCGTTCCACACTCGAAATGCACGCGCGAAAAACACGTACATAAATCTTTCTGTCTGGGCTCTGATTGCTCTTACGAGGGTCGTTCAATAAGTACTGCCTCACATTTTTGTTTAAAGACATTAATATACATAGACAAACGTCCTTGTGGAAATGGAAATCAGCGTTTGGCGTCATTGGCCGGGAGGCCCGTTACGGGGCAGGTGCGGCCGCCTTGGTGCACATTCGACACCACATTTGGCTACCTGCGCGCCGGATGGGGATGAAATGATGATGAAAACAACACCCAGTCCCTGAGCGGAGAAAATCTCCGATCCAGCCGGCAATCGAACCCGTCCCCTTTGGACGGCAGTCCCTCACGCTGACCATTGAGCTATCGGGGGCAGACAACGTCCTTGTCAGTGCTTCACATTTTATGTTTGGTCTGTGTACCGGTGAAGTTTCGGCCACGCTCAGGACGTTCTGTCACAGCCACTGCTCCAGACAGCTGAATCGTGCGGATGCCATTAATCGTGCCCACCGACTCACCACGGTGCAACAATTCGCTCTGCAGTTGTCGGTCAGCATTGGGAGTGCGTCTGCAGTAACCGAGACTCTCGGATATTCAAAGAGGTGCTCACGATGGGTTCCTCGAATTCTCACAGTGGACCACAAAATTCAAAGAAAGGCCATTTCATCGGAATTATTGGAGCTTTTTGAGACCGACAGAGAGGCCTTTCTGTCACGGATCGTTAACAAGGACGAAAGCTGGGGGCACTACTTTTCGTCGGAAACAACAATTTTCTGAGAGAGTGGTCTTAACAACAGCGCTAAATCGGAAGGCATCCTATCTGCTACTGGCTACTACGGATCGCAGTCTGTACCACGTACTTACACTTGTGATTTTTCGTAGCGGTCCTTTTTCTTTGGCTTAAACATTATTCTTTTACATATTAAAATGATCCATTTCTGGAGCTGTAATACTGTTGTAAGAAAGTATTTATGACCTTTACGCTTCTTCTAGTGTCTATATTGGAAGAAGTGACTTTTCTTATCAAATATTTATTAAGCAAGATTACTCGCTTCGTGTCAAAATAACTGTGCTTTCCCTACGTACCTCGCGAGGCCCACGAGAAAGACAGACCGTGGCACGTACGTCACAGCACGTGAGACTGCAGGTTTTTAAGAGGGCCAGTAGCAGTCGTCGACGGGATGCGAGTAACTATTTCAGACAAGTTAAATAAATCTTGAGTACTCATTTAAATGCATGTAAGCTCTCGATAGCACACGATAAATTTAAGACCTGTAGTGGGTACCTTTTCAATTACATGTTGATTTTCCGGGAGGCCAGCACGGATCCGATCGTTCGCAAAGTGTGTCGGTAAAGCCGACTACTGTGACGTCACATGTTCGTTGCAGGGCCCGTATAATCTCGTTGGCCCCGGTACCTCGCAGCTGACGTCAGAGGCGTTCTCATATTTAGCCATGGATTCTCACAACACCGTGCACTGGTAACGCCGTCTGGTCCACGGACTCCTTCAGCGAGCGTGGGAAATGAAATATTGCTCCAGACTGTTTGCGGTCTGCACTACCGGTTAGCTCACTGAATGCTACCTGGTATCTCCGATCGCGACGGAAAATTGTAAAAATGGAAAATAAAGAAATAATGTGTAGCTCGATCAGAAGGGGTACCTGACGAATGCAGTCGCACACCTGGCACAATACTCAATAGGCACGCAGTCTGACTAGAAACCGCTTATGAGCAACGGTGTTAAAAACCTTCCGGAAATCTAAAGATATTGTTGTGAACTCGAGTAATTAGTTTGTGACACCAGATACAATGAAAATTAACATTGATGTCGCCCCACGCTGGATGCCAAAAATGTTGTGAACTCTAGAATTTCTCTCTTTGCTGTCGTACATGAAATGACGAGCAGATGACTGTGAGATTGCCCCACGTTAGGAGCCAGCAATTAACTGATATCAATGATTGAATGAAATCGAACACAAAGGGTACAAAAGTAAGGTGTTCATGTATGAATATAAAAGACTTCTTATATGGTCAAAATATGAAAGAAATATATTAATTTTCATGCTCTTTACAAAAAACAAAACAAAATTACAACTCTCAGGGCCGATTTGACTGGGCGTCGACACGACTCAGTTATTAATGGGAAGGAGTCGTTTCACAAATCTTCCTATCCGCCCCAATAGCTGAGTGGTCGGCGTGACGGATTGCCGTCCTACGAGCCCCGGTTTGATTCCCCGCTGGGTCGGGGGTTTTATCCGATCAGGGACTGGGTGTTGTGTTGTGTTCATCGTCATTTCATCCTAATCGGGAGGGCAGGTCGCACAATGTGGCGTCGAATGTAATAAGACCTGCACCAAGGCGGCCGAACCAGCCTCGCAAGGGGCCTCCCGGCCAATGAAGCCAAACGCTCATTTGCATTTACCAGTCTACGTTATCGTTCGTCGTATACTGCTGTCGGCGGCAGGCGATGCGTCGGTGTGGCGCGTTGCCTCGGCCCTGTGCTGCGCGAGTCGGCTGCTCTCATTAGCGCTCACGGCGTTACGTCCCGGCCCAGGTACAATCTGCGCCTTGTCTGACATTCTCCTGCCTCATTGCTGTTTACTGTGATGTGTGGTATTCTAATCTCGCGTGAAATTGATCTAGTCGACTCTGACTTTGTGTATCCCCCATAAACTTTCGTTGTGTTTCCTCGCATGCCCCCAAACTTTCCTCAATTGACTTGACTGTTTCCATATTTATCCGTCCCCATACCTCAGTAGCATAGATAAACTGTATCAAAACATTAAAGCACACCACATAACGAACAGAGACAATATAACGCTGATGCCAGCGCTGGTAACAGCGAACAGGACAAAGTAAATCGCGGAACAGAATATTCAAAAAATGTTCAAATACGTGTGAAATCTTATGGAACGTAACTGCTAAGGTCATCAGTGCCTAAGCTTACACACTACGTAACCTAAATTATGCTAAGGACAAACACACACACCCACGCCCGAGGGAGGACTCGAAGCTCCGCCGGGACCAGCCGCACAGTCCATGACTACAGTACCACGGACCGCTCGGCTAACCCCGCGCGGCACAGAATATTCATATCAACAAACTACACATTCTAAAACTACTTGAAAAAGATATGACGAGGCTGTGGGAACCAGAACTGATTACACTAGTTACCGCTAGATCAACTTCATATGCTCATTTGCAACGCACTTAGCACACACAACACACCACCTATGCGCCTGACATCTCACACAATAAGGTTAACATATGCTAATAATTGAATGGGGATTCTTCCTGAGTCGTGTCTCGAAAATTAATTCTCACACAAACAACAACGTGAGAATCAAGTCAAACCGAAGTCCCACGTTGGTGCCAAAAATGTAATGAACTTGAGAAATTATTTTGTAAAATCAGGTGCTATGAAAATTACCAATCATGTCGCCCCACGCCCCCACGATGTGAACTCGACAAATTAAATGAAATCACACACAGAGGGCAAACAATTATGGGTTTTATGTATGATCGTAAGAGATTGCTTCTATGATCAAAATATGAAAGAAATGCATTTATTTAGGTGCTTTTAACTCAAACCGAAACAAAATTATACCTCTCAGGGCCGATTTGACTGGGCGTAGACACGACTCAATTATCAAGCGGAAGAAGGAGGAGACGAATCGCCTCACCTTTCTTCTTTATCGCCCGTTGTGTACTGCTGTCGCGGAAGGCGCTGCGTCGGTGCGGCGAGTCGCCTCGGAGCTGTGCGGCGAGAGTCGCTGCCCTCATCAGCAGTCGCTGCGTTGCGGTCGGGCCCAGGTACCATGTCCGCGTTGTCTGCCCGTTGTCGGTTGCATGGCTGATGCCGTCTTCTCACGGTGTCGGAAGGCGGATGTTGGCGATGGGTGGAGGAGCGCCCATGTCTTCTCGCTTCCGCGGTGTCTCCACGGCTCCCTCTCCCGCTTCTACTCCCTGTCTCACCTCAACTCCTCTTCGAAATATTCTTCCTTTCAGCGTTGTCATTGGCGGACGAAATTTTCGGTGAAACAGAAATACAGGTCGCCGTTTCATCGCCACGCCTCTCCGTGCGGGGTGGAAATTTTCTATCTGGTTTGGGTTGGCGTGTGCCTCGTGAACTGGCATATTTCTCATGATTTCACATGCTTAATATTTTTTTCTGCATTCCGAGCCTGTTGGGAGAGCAGCTACACAACATTTCTTTACAACCATTCTCTCTGCGTGAGCCTTGGACAGACTCGTGTTCGGGCTCCGTCTTAGAATCTACCAGCGTCTGTGATTTATAAGGCATGTCATCACTGTCGAGAAAACCATCTTCTTAAGAACGCTGACTTCTATCACACGCCTCCTTGAGCCAATTACCCACGCTTTTTTACGCTCCTCCCTGTGCCCGTGGGGTGCTGCAAAAGTCGTCATATCCCTGCTTCCTAAGGCAGGTAAAAAGAACTCAGATGCTTTCGCCCGTACGTACTTGGCGTCCCGTCCGAATGGCTGCAAGTGTCCATCAGCTCTCGACACGCTTCTCGTAGTCAGATGGGCCAAACGCATCGTGTCCCTCCTTAAGCGAGGTGAGGGCGTCGGCCGGGCTTCCCGCTGTGTGTTTGCAGAATGGCTGCAGTGTCACTCTTCCTGGGGACTCGCCCCAGGGAGTGCGGCTAAGCTCCTCGTGGAGCGCTGGCGAAAGTGGTCACGGTCGGAAGTCTTCCAATATAGAATTCATTTGACATCCCCTGTCCATAGCACTCATTACTTCATATTTTATGAATCGGTGCCGACTATGCTGGCTATACGTCAATAAACTATTTTCTTCGAACACAAAATACATTCCAAAACCCTACGGAAAATCTACGTTAATTATATGCGTCCATAATTCAGCAGATTACTCCTAGTTCTTTTCTTGAGTATTGGTGTGATCTGTGTAGCTTTCCAGTATTTAGGTACAGATCATTCGAAGAGCGAACGGTTTTGAACACTTCCTAAGTATAGAACTATTGTATGAACACACTCTGAAAGCAAGCTAACTGGTATGCAATCGGGATCAAAGGCCTTGCCTTTATTAAGTGGTTCAAGCTGATTCGCGGCACGGAGTGTATCTGCTTCTAAGTTACACGTTTTGTCAGTTGTTCTAGATTCAAACTGTGGAATATTTATATCCAAGTATACCGTTGGTAGCTTGCTGACTGGCACGGTTCCGTCGATTACATACCTAGTGTAACGTTGCAAAGGACATAAAGTGGGACTAGGACTGTAGTAGAGAAGACGAATGGTTGTCTTCGGTTTAATCGGTGTATTTCAGGATCTTGTGGTTTATCTGTAAAAGAACCAGAGGTTGTAAGGAGTTTCAAGGAGAGCATAAGGGAGCAATTGACAGGAATGGGGGAAAGAAATACAATAGAAGAAGAATGGGTAGCTTTGAGGGATGAAGTAGTGAAGGCAGCAGAGGATCAAGTAGGTAAAAAGACGACGGCTAGTGGAAATTCTTGGGTAACAGAAGAAATATTGAATTTAATTGATGAAAGGAGAAAATATAAAAATGCAGTAAATGAAGCAGGCAAAAAGGAAAACAAACGTATCAAAAATGACATCGACAGGAAGTGCAAAATGGCTAAGCAGGGATGGCTAGAGGACAAATGTAAGGATGTAGAGGCTTATCTCACTAGGGGTAAGATAGATACTGCCTACAAGAAAATTAAAGAGACCTTTGGAGAAAAGATGAACACTTGTAAGAATATTAAGAGCTCAGATGGTAACCCAGTTCTAACCAAAGAAGGAAAGCAGAAAGATTGAAGGAGTATATAGAGAGTCTATACAAGGGCGATGTACTTGAGGACAATATTATGGAAATGGAAGAGGATGTAGATGAAGATGAAATGAGAGATACGATACTGCATGAAGAGTTTGACAGAGCACTGAAAGACCTAAGTCGAAACAAGGCCCCCGGAGTAGACAACATACCATTGGAACTACTGACGGCCTTGGGAGAGCCATTCCTGACAAAACTCTACCATCTGGTGAGCAAGATGTATGAAACAGGCAAAATACCCTCAGACTTCAAGAAGAATATAATAATTCCAATACCAAAGAAAGCAGGTGTTGACAGATGTGAAAATTACCGAACAATCAGTTTAATAAGCCACAGCTGCAAAATACTAACACGACTTCTTTACAGACGAATGGAAAAACTAGTAGAAGCTGACCTCGGGGAAGATCAGTTTGGATTTCGTAGAAACACTGGAACACGTGAGGCAATGCTGACCTTACGACTTATCTTAGAAGAAAGATTAAGGAAAGGCAAACCTACGTTTCTAGCATTTGTAGACTTAGAGAAACCTTTTGACAATGTTGACTGGAATACTCTCTTTCAAATTCTAAAGGTGGCAGGGGTAAAATACAGGAAGCGAAAGGCTATTTACAATTTGTACAGAAACCAGGTGGCAGTTATAAGAGCCGAGGGACATGAAAGGGAAGCAGTTGTTGGGAAGGGAGTGAGACAGGGTTGTAGCCTCTCCCTGATGTTATTCAATCTGTATATTGAGCAAGCAGTAAAGGAAACAAAAGAAAAATTCGGAGTAGGTATTAAAATCCACGGAGAAGAAATAAAAAATTTGAGGTTCGCCGATGACGTTGTAATTCTGTCACAGACAGCAAAGGTCTTGGAAGAGCAGTTGAACGGAATGGACAGTGTCTTGAAAGGAGGGTATGAGATGAACATCAACAAAAGCAAAACGAGGATAATGGAATGTAATCGAATTAAGTCGGGTGATGCTGAGGGAATTAGATTAGGAAGTGACACACTTAAAGTAGTGAGGGAGTTTTGCTATTTGGGGAGCAAAATAACTGATGACGGTCGAAGTAGAGAGGATATAAAATGTAGACTGGCAATGGTAAGGAAAGCGTTTCTCAATAAGAGAAATTTGTTAACATCGAGTATAGATTTAAGTGTCAGGAAGTCATTTCTGAAAGTATTTGTATGGAGTGTAGCCATGTATGGAAGTGAATCATGGACGATAAATAGTTTGGACAAGAATAGAAGCTTTCGAAATGTGGTGCTACAGAAGAATGCTGAAGATTAGTTGGGTAGATCAAATAACAAATGAGGAAGTATTGAATCGGATTGGGGAGAAGAGAAGTTTGTGGCACAACTTGACCAGAAGAAGGGATCGGTTGGTAGGACATGTTCTGAGGCATCAAGGGATCACCAATTTAGTATTGGAGGGGAGCGTGGAGGGTAAAAATCGTAGAGGGAGACCAAGAGATGACTATACTAAGCAGATTCAGAAGGATGTAGGTTGCAGTAGGTACTGGGAGATGAAGAAGCTTGCACAGGATAGAGTAACCAGTTTGAGGACTGAAGACCACAACAACAACAAGTACTGCTCCAGTGTTTAGCATGCCAAACAGGTCGGATTACAGGAAGACGTTGAAGCAGTTCAGAAGTGTGCCACTAGATTTGTCATCTGAAGGTCCCATCAATAGGTGAGTATTACGGAGATGATTCGGGAACTGAAACGGAATCACGGGAGGGAAGGTGACAATCTTTTCGAGGAACACTACTGAAAAAATTTCGAAAATCGTAATTTGAAGCAGACTGCAGATTGATTCTACTGCCGACAGCATGCATTTTGCATGAAGTCCACGAAGATAATAGAAATCACGGCACGTAAAGAGTCGTACAGACAGGCGTTTTTTCCTCTCTCTTTTTGCCGCTGGAACTAGAAAGAAAATAGCTGTTAGTGGTATAAGATACCCTCCGCCACATACAACACAGTGCCTTGTGGAGGATGAAGGTAGAGGCAGATGTAAACAGTAGAAAGTGGAAAGACGTGTTATACTTGAAGCCATTAAAATTAACGTAATTCTCGTTGGATTAGGAGCCATGTTGATTGATATCTATAATACTAATTACAATTTTCAATTTTGTGAATAGGAAAGATGTGGTGGGGCCGTCAAACTTTGCAATAAAGGAAGGAAACTAAGCAACTACTAATTTACTCGATCGACTACGACGGCCGGTGTGGCCGAGCAGTTCTAGGCGCTTCAGTCCCCAATTGCTCTGCTGCTACGGTCGCAGCTTCAAATCCTGCTTCGGGTATGGATGTGTGTGATGTCGTTAGGTTAGTTAGGTGTGAGTAGTTCTAAGTGTAGGGGACTGCTGACCTCAGTTGGTAAGTCCCATAGTGCTTAGAGCCATTTGATTTCGATCGACTAACGTAGTGTATGAAGTACAAATGGTTCAAATGGCTCTGAGCACTAAGGGACCTAACATCTGAGGTCATTAGTCCCCTAGAACTTAGAACTACTTAAACCTAACTAACCTAAGGACATCACACACATCCATGCCCAAGGCAGGATTCGAACCTGCGACCGTAGCAGCCGCGTGGTTCCGGACTGAAGTGCCTAGAACCACTCGGCCACTGCGGCCGGCCAGTGTATGGTGTAATATACATAATAATAGCTGAAGGTGACCTTAAACAGTTATGTGCACTGGTTACGGTACTAAAGAAATTTAGCGTTCACAACTTTTTGCTCTCCCTGACCGTACAGGAACTACCTAAACAGACACATTCTTTATCATTTCTTTTTATTTCTTGCACAATTCTGTAAACATGGTTACAGAAATAATAACGGGAGCAATAGCACTTGCGTGAGTGAATTTTATGGGCCGCCTGCTGCGGCAGAGATATTCCTAAATCACGGAGTCATTCTCGCGGCGTATAATGCTACATCTCGGCGGAGGCAGAGGCGGTCTCCGCTGCGTTTTTATGACTCCGCGCTACGCACGCACGCACGCACGCTCGCACGCTCGCACGCTCGCCTGCTAGCCGACGCGTAATTTTTTATTGCCGCGATTGTAGCGCATTGTAATAGAACGGCCGTGGCGGGGATGCGCGTTACTGCCGACGGGTGCAGGGAAATCCACGCACAGGTGTTCACTCGCACGTGCCTCTTGTAGCGGAGCGTAGAGAGGATGCTGAGTGCTGAAGTTTAATGCTGACCTGAGATACAAATACAGAGCTAAAATGAGACTTAGCAAGTTACCGAATTCACTGACCTTTTGTTTTAACCGTGCACCTTGCCTGGAAAAGCTGTACACATGAGCTATCCTCCACAAGTTTGGAATACCAAATGTTTATGGACAATGGAAGGGAAATACGTTATAAAACTGCATTTTATTGCTCTTTAAATGTTTGTTAATCTCAAACAATACCTAGGTGAAGACAATTTTAAATTCTTTCGTAATTGTCACCTTTCGCTTTGATCAGTGATTTCAATATTTTCGGCATGCTATTGGTCAATTTTACCATGGTTTCAGTTGGAATTAGTCATTAGCGAGATGTATGTTTCGGGTTGTTGTCTTACTGCAATACAAACCCTATCCCAAACAGATCCAAAACAGTTCTCATGCCACGTATCTGGAGAATGGCCTGATAACCTTGTGGTTCATTTTTC
Organism: Schistocerca gregaria; assembly: GCF_023897955.1. Taxonomy (NCBI): domain Eukaryota; kingdom Metazoa; phylum Arthropoda; class Insecta; order Orthoptera; family Acrididae; genus Schistocerca; species Schistocerca gregaria. Next base: position 188,754,790 of record NC_064927.1, on the reverse strand, counting down.
AGTCTATAGTCAACAGATCCCCGACTTGTTCCCTCCAAACGATCCCCATAACAACACAGAACCTCGCATCCCGGCTCGCAGTCGGAATTGAGCACTGATGATTCAGGTGATCATGAATAATTCGAACCTCGGACCCGTCGCTAAATAAATCTTTTTTCCAATCTCGTGCTGTCCCATGCTGATGTTTCTGATACCACTGAACTTCTTTCATCAAGTTAACAAGGCACAACAATGCATTCTTTGTTGCTAAATAATCCTGAAAGGTCTTTTCTGATAGGCGTTGTCTCACCGATGATTCAATGGTGTGTACCTAGTTCTGTTCAATTCAGCTGTCAATATTCATCGTCAGTTTTGAATTTTACTCTTACTGGAGAGTACCAAACACTTTTCCTGGCGTTCAGATGCTTTCCCGGGTGCTCCTGAGCGAGAACGATCGTCACAGGAGCCTGTAACTCCATGCCCTTGTATGTCTTTAACAGTTACGATTATAGAAATCTTCAGTTTTCTGGTAATTGTTAGACGCTATTTCCTTCTTGGTGAAAAGTGATTATTTTACCGGGAAGCCATAAAGAGTCGTATACTTTGGAGCCATTTTCAGTTACTTGCACTGCGTGTACTACCCTCTTTGACGGCGTGTCCTACCTTCATGCAGCCGAAACTACAACTGAACAGAACTGCAAACAATGCACCTCTGCACTTGTGTCATCTAGTGGCGTCTCTTTTGGAGTTCTCGGTTAAGTCAGTATATATAAAACTGATCAGTACCAGTATGTACCAATATCTACGTATTTGTGCAACAGTTGTCTGTTAAATACCCTAATATTAATCGTTATTTGCGCATACGAATCTGTATTCTAAAGAATACCTCACATAGTTCACTCCCATCTTGCTCCGTTGTAGTACGCAGCACGGTGGTTCCAAACTTAAGGAGACTATTATAGGTTCTTTCGGGTCATAATTAGCAAACTGTTATTTAAGTGCATAGTGTTCGCAAACTGGGCTAAGTTATTACAATTTTAAATTCAGGTTCTGTTTGCTCATTACAGTTACAACCGTGCCAGAATTACATAGTTCATAAAGTATTGTCGCCTATTGTTTCTAAGGAATAAGTACTAAATTGTCATTTGAACCAAGTGATGATTAATAAGACTTGTTATCATAGTGTAAAAACTATGAGACGTAAAAGTTTCGTTCAGGCTTATAACAACAGAAAGCATATGTAGACTAAACATGTTATGCTGAACGGGGAAGCTCACATACAAGGTATCACCATAACACTAAAATATGTAAGGCGTTTTAACAGTCGAAGCTGAGGGTAGATGTCTGTGGTTCATAATACGTGCTGACACCTTATAGCAATATTTAGCAGACACTAGAAAATATAATCGCAATATTAACAGGCTAGAACTCCTTTTATTGGTATTTGAACTAAACATATTAGAGGTTATTAACAAAACAAACTTGCAAGGAATGCTGCAATATTTACCAATTGAAACAATAGCGCCGAGTCTCTATAAAACGTTAGAATATCACAATCTAGCCACAATATGCGCACTAAAAACTCCCTCATAGCTCTCGCAGAAGCAAACTAATTTTTTAAACATGATTTTAGGGGAAAAATGAAGATCTTTTAAAGTGATTTTTATTGAGATGTAGCATTTGCAGTGCTTATTTTCGGAATAGACTGGGAAAAATTTTTCTCTTTTTTCGTTCATCACAACACAACCAGAGATAGTGTTGGAAAATGACAGATACAAGACATAGCCAAAAACGACGGTGCAACCAGACAGAGATGAATAGTTGTAGCCAAAATGAAATCTTTGCCATCAAAATTAGATAATTTGAAAAAAAATTGCAACGCTTCCGAGTAACACCGAGCACGTTGTTTACTGTAGTACTCCCAGTACAATTGTAGATTTCTCATTACGAAAGGAAATTCAAAATTTGGCACCAAAATATGTAAGACTTCGAGCAGAAAACGAAAGTGGCAATACCGCCATAAACTTAGTCGTTTCAGATTTTTTTAAAACTTTCCTTTTATATTGGCACTACTAATAAAACTTACAGACTGAAGTTGACGTCCAATGTATGGTTGTTGTACTATACTTTGCATACAAGACCAATGTATTTCTGTTGTACCATATTTTGCAAGCACACTCGACCTTCAAATTAATTATATTCTCATCTAAATTATTTGTATTAGTTATTAAAACACTTATGAGCAGCTTATTGGCACCTCTGAAATTAATAATATTTTAATCGAGAACCGTAGTACGAGCTTTGTTCCACATATTAAATTCATCAGGAAACGTAAAAATTTGCTGTATAAGATTGCAGAGCACCCATTGGAACTAATGATGATCTAACGTACAGTTTTCGGCGAGAATTGCCAAAGTAAACAGTACATCGGCGCTGACAACCTATTATGCTTGAAAAATGCAATTTCAGCTAGTTTTCCATTCATCCATACATCTGTTCAGGTCCTGAATGCATTCAACACAACGATCTGATCATAATGCCTACTACCACCATTTTTTTTACGTAAAATGGTAATTGACCAAACCATTAACAAAAACATTTCCGAAGGTGGAGCTGTTGAAACATGTTTCCCCAGAGTCATCATCTTACACAGCTTACGTTTAATCTGCAATTTAGCAAGCATCTGGCTCGACTGAGTATGTGCATATAAGTAAGAAATTTAGGTTTCTAAACTTTCGAATATCTACTTTCAAAGGCTACCAAGCATCTGTGATTGTCTTTCAGGTGACTCAACGTTCTCACATGCAAAATTCGTATTGTGCAGTTGAGTCTTCTTCTTTACATTTCTTTACATTTAACTTCCAGCGTACATTCAGTACAATAATCGATGCTTCTCGAAGTTCCTCTTCCATAAGTGTTATTTCAATCATGTGGATTATTGTCTGCCAATTCTAAAGCTAGCAAAAAATCTGATCACTCTACCATTCATTCGAGTTCTTCCAGTGACACAGTCGATATCTGCTGTCGGTTTATTAGAGACTGTCTTCCAATCATGGCCGTTACGTTACTCTCTGTACTCATCCTCTATTTCTTCTTAGTCACTGGCAACATTATCGTCATAATTTTCTTTTTGTTCTTTATCAGTATCCTCCTCATTGTAATACTCCTTCTTCTCTCCCGACAGCTCCACGTTCTACTTTCATAAGTATCTTGCACACATGATACATGCTCTTTCCTTGGTCTTGAGTAGTAACACTGCATCTTAACAGAGTCATTGTCTGCATTAATACTTTGCATAATGTCTGGGTGTCTTTGGCAAAAGAAATTCTACCCACTTCATGCTAGGTTTCCCAATGTTGAATGGAGTGGGCAGATTCAACTCTGAAACTTTGTGTTGGTTGGTTTCTGCTAACAGGGTATCTTTCTTTTCACTCTCCAAGATCTGCTTAACTACCTAAGCTTCATCTCCTTCACCATTATATAGGAGCGAGCCATCTGTCTGTGATATGGTTGTTTCCAAGAATTTTTATATGACAGTGTTATTCTGGGAACTTTGCACAGCTTGTTAGCAGTTGCTATTGACATAGAATTTTTACTACTTCCAAAGTTTGATTTTTTTCATAGTTGAGAATGTTCTTTGCGTTTTCTTTCCCCATGTCAAGTTACAGTGGGGAACCCGAAAAAAATGTAACATAATGGTCAGCAAGGCAGTAACATTGACAGTTCAGAATTCAAATTGTATGATGCAAAAATAGGACAGTAGGTTCAGCAACTTGATAGTAGGTCAAACTCAGCATGTACAGTATGTGTCATATAGTGTACGGTGTGCATCATTTGCATGTTCACACATCAGAAATCTAATCATGACATGAACTAAGCAAGTTGTCACCTCCTCTAACAAGCAGAAGGTAATAGTCAACAAGTTCAGACTTATCAAGTCAAGACTTATTTCACGTGCAGAGGACACTAGCTCTTGTATTTTAAATATTACGGTATATGTGTTTTTACTGGGGATGTAGCCCAGTGCGTACGAGCAAACATCAGTAAGTCTACGACATCAACCCCTAAACCAGTTAAGTCTTGTTGTGACAAGCTGTGAGTTTTTATAAAAGCAAGCTGAGTCTTAGCAAGGCAAGACAATCGCCCATAGTGGACGCCACCTAGTGCATCTTAAATCGTATTTGCTATGAGCAGATACTGGACTTGGGTGCCAGTGTGCATGCATAGCATTATCGGAGAAGAGTGAGATTTTTTCTGACAATTTGTGACTTCTCACAACAATTAAAAGGGATTAGTCAGAAATTATGACTTTCCAAGTGAAGACTTGTTCCCACAGTGCAGTGGATGTCAGGTATTGGATGATAAATGGTTTTCTGTAGGAGCGATTGGTGTAAAGTACTCGGGGTGTTAGCTATTGGGAGAGGTGTCAGCTCCATAACCTAATAACTGACACCCCTCCCACCAGGAGCTGATTACCTCTGAATACTATTTAAGATCCTGTGGTTGAAAGACACTGTAATGTGTGCCATTAATGGCAGAGAAATGAAGTTAAGTATATTCACTGATGCTATGTAATGTGCAACTTCAAGGCATTAACAACATTATGTGCATACGTGTGTGTGTTTGTTTGCTTGTGTGTGTGTGTGTGTGTGTGTGTGTGAGAGAGAGAGAGAGAGAGAGAGAGAGAGAGAGATACACTTCTTCAACATAGAAATATTGCTCTTGACAACATTTTATGCAGATATATTTGAGCTACGCGGCGATTTTATGTAGTTTAAATAAAACTTACGTAATTTTATAGATGCATTGTTACTAACTGTCTCATTTTAATATCTGCTACAGTCGTAGACTGACACTAACTGCAGGGGGGTTGCAATTTTAAATTTTCCACTAATCTTCATATGGTATAGTTGAATTTTCTTGTCAGTCCATCTTGGATTTTTCGGGCTCTAGTGCTGACCAGCGGCGGAAGCTTGAACTCTGTCCTGTGTCATACTGTGATATACTACCCCCAAACATATTTGAACTACCCTGTGTCTACGACCAATTGAATTATTTATCTGTCATCCAACATTTCTTTGCTGTCACGTTCTTTACGCTTACCTTTGTATCTGCAATTTTTGTGATTGGCCTTTCACAGATGTTCATTCCTCTTCAAATGATCATGTGGCATAGTATTCATTACTATTCTCTCTACAGTCCTAGAGGACATCAAACACACTTTAGCATTGTTTAGTGCTTCAGTATATCATCTCTTTCCACACTGATATTTCAGAAAGACACTCTCAGACATCAGCGTTCTTTTCATCATTACTGAATTGTGATCTGAGTTGGTTCCTGAACATGCCTTACCGTCCAATATAGTATTTCGAAGTCTTTATCTCACCATGATGCAATCCAGCTATCCTTTCCTTGTCTCCACGGCGTTTCTAATTATACTTGCACTTCTTGTGACTATTTAATAGTGTATTCTCTGTTACTAGCGGGAATATATTTCAGACTTCAATTCCTCTTTCTCCTATCACATAATAGTACTGAGCTCATATTGTCCCGTAATTCTTTCTTCTGCTCCAGCCCTTTGCTACCACCCTCCATTATCCCATTATTATTAGATTATCATCTCCATTTACAGAATTAATCACCTATTCACTATCCTCACACGATTTCCCCACTTATTCGTTTTTTTCGCTTGTGATGTTGGCATCCATACATAAAATGTTGTTGTTGACACTGGTTTACTGTCGAATCTGATAAGATTAATCTCATCACTGAATTGTTGACAGTATCTCAGACTCTCCACTGCCTTTCTATTTAGGACAAATCCTATTCCCGTTACATCATTTTTTATTGTTGCTAATGATATGACCCTACATTTATCAAGCCAAACATCCTTCCTTATCCTCCTTCATTTCACTTCTCTAACAGTGACTGCAAAAAGATTATTTAGCCTTTACATTTAACTTTCCGGAACTATTTATTGCTTCTCTAATACACAGACTTCTGACACTCCAGGCCCCCATTCGTAGAATGCTACCGTTTTTTGGTTATTCAATCATTCCCTCAAGGTCAGCTTCCCAAGGGTAGTCCGTTCCTAGAGATCCAAATGGGGGACTAATGGAATCCTTTGCCAATGGAGATATCATTATTACCCATTCTCAATTACAGGTCACATGTCCTGTGCGTACCATGTATTTTCAATGGAGTGGTTTCCATTCCCTTTCACTTTCCCATGACGTTGTTCTGTACAAAACATCCACTTGATAAGGTGATGGCAGGATGAGGGTGATTCCTTACACCTTCAGAGGCGATAATCAATGATTTTTATTCAAACTGTAAGCACTGCTTGGGACAGAGCCTTGGACCAACAATGTTTTAATTATCAGCCAAAACATTTACCGCTAGATCAAAGTAGAACCATGAGGTGGTAAAACGAACAGGGAAGCAAACGATTTGTGGCCCAACTTTATGAAAATAAGGGATCAGTTGATAGGACACACCCTGAACCAACGCAAGTTAGTGTGTTACAGCAATTAATAACAGTATTCTATATGTGACACGACACATATTTTTAATAAATGTTTTGAGTGTCATTTTCCTTTTGTTAGTTGCATTGAGTTACAGTACCCGTAATTTGATTCCGTATTACTTGACAAATGGGTATCACATTTGAAGATTACCGTCTTTATAACTCACATTCGTAAATCCACGTTAGTTTCGTTTGACATCTGTACTATAGGAACTGAATGGTGCTGGTTGCCCACGCTCGTGAGTTGCCAGCATAGGAAGGCAAACAATAAAACATTCCCACTCTCACTTCTATTACCTCGCAGTGTTCGCACTACATACATCTTTGTCCCGGACGTAAGCCGCAAACATTACTTAGCTCAAGACCGAAATCACCAACATCACTTTAAAATTAAGCCATCTTATAAAATACTACATTTAGAAGTTTTTTCGTTTTTTGTTTTTGTTACTGAGGAAGGAATTTACACTCTCAAGAAGCTCTTAACGTTGGCTGACGTTTTTAGATTCTGCTGCTAGTTGCTAGAACCAAGGGGCGTTCAGTAAGTAACAAAATAATTTTTTTTATCGGCCAGTTTCGGCTCAAAGAATGCGGAATTTGCTGTGGGAAACCCTGAATATTCTTCCTTCAATCTCTGAAGTTTCATATAGTTACAATAGCTGGCGCCGCTATATGTAGCCTTCAAAATGTCGTCTACACAGAGGTGTGTTTCAAGCAGAGCGCTTTCATTGAGTTTTTTTCTTTTTTTGTGCAAATCCAAAGCATCGCAGACATTCATAGGAGGTCGCAGAATGTCTAAGGAGCCCTGCCAGTGAACAAAAGCAGACTGAGTCGTTGGGCGAGACGTCTGTCATCATCGTGATAAGCTCACACAGAAGTATCCGATCTTCCTGTGATGGCCGGCCGCACGGAGCTGTGATACCGCCTGAAAACTGAAGAAACAACTTCAGCCCAGGTGTCGCCACAACACTGCGAACGGATTGCTTCTCTTTCACGACAACATAAGGCCTCACACAAGTCCGTGCACCCGAAAGAAGTTCATAAAACTGCATCGACCGTCCTTCATCATGAAGCCGCACTTCCCACTTCCATTTGTGTCGCCCAATGAAGGATACATTCCGCTGGAAGCAGTACGTGCAAAATGGGGAAGTTATTGATACAGCAAGACGTTGGTTCCAGCGTGTACCAGTAGAATGGTGGGCATAGAGTAAGGTGGTGTAAGATGGTCGCATTTAATTGATATTGTGTTGAAAAATACGATTTTGTAGCTAAAAGAGTGGAGAATACACTGTCGGAAAGAAAATTAGCACACCTCTACAAACGACATTGATTTTGATCCGCTGAAGATATTTGCCAACTGAGGGATAGCAGATTTTAGGGATAAAGGTTTCAAGAGACAACATAGTGGCATAATTACCATAGCACCATGTGTGCCTAATCTTTAACAGAGAATGCTAACAGTCAGATGACTCAGTGAGACGCAAACGTGTGAAGCAAACAGATAACCATATTACGAAGACGCACGTATGCTTCCTGCAGTCAAATGAGAGTTTTGAAAGTGGTAGTTGTGACCTCCCGAATGGCGGGAGGGTCCTTTAGAAGAATTGCCACACAAGCTTGACGTGCTGTGACAGTAGTGCAACGAAGCTGGTATCAGTGGTAATTTGAGCATTGTCACACTCGCAGATCTGGTTCTGTAAGTCCCACAAGTCCACACAGCATAGACGCCCGCCAAAATAATAGTAATTGTGAGGGCTGCAGTGGCAGATCGTTCAGCTACCACAGCATAGATAAGAGTGCTTGTGAGCCCGAACATGTCAATACGGTTGTTAACCCGTTATTATCAGTGGGATTACAGGCACGCACACCTCTAGCCCAAATTCTCTAAACATTCATGGTGCTGTCTGATTGTACTATATCGTGTCCCCCTACCACTTTTGCGCAACGACGCTCTGAGCGCGTTTTTTAGGGAATTAACTAGTTTGAACCTGGGACCTGTTGCTGGTAAGGAGACGCCAGACCACACATGATATGTAGAATTCAGAAGAGTTCAGTGAGACTAGCGATGATATAACCAAATACTAAATGATCTCAGCGTCAGCTCCACTGCACTCCCTGTAAAAGAATCTTAATACTAACTAAATATAGTGGAAAGGGTTCAAGGCTTTCCTATTTTTAGGTAGCTGGTAAAATAACGTCGAAAAGCAGTTAAGTTTACCATTGGAAATTTTATTCTACTCACAAAACATCATTTATAAATTGCGCTATTGATAAAAGGAAATTTTTTAATACAGGATGGTAAAAACCAACAGCGTTCAACAAAAATGTGAACGAATATTCCCTGAATGGGTTTCCAAGTTCTACAATCGATCGAAGGATGACCTATGCCATATCACATCTATAATCTCGGTTTAATTAAAGTTTCACAAAAGAGAAAACTATCAAAATGGTCTAAAACCATCAAAATGGTCTACAGTGACCCTCAATTATCTTTAATTACTTATGTAACTTGCCGTAAATCACAGTGGCTGATGTGGCTTCTCAATAAGTATATAAAAGAAAATTTATCGCGTTTCAGATTTTTACTTAAAGTGGCAAATGTGAACACCATGAGTTTTAATTAACGATCGACACTAGTATTACGCAAAAAGGGGTGTAATAGATGAGACTTCTGCAGTTCTGAGTGAAGCCTTATGCGCTCAAAAATGCGGCATCGCGTGTGTTCATTACCTTGTCGGTGTTTAAGCAGCGTCAGGGCGGCAGCGGCCGGCGCAGCAGCCATCCAGCTCGCCGTCTCGGAACCAACTCTCCTCTAACTTCTCCTTACTACAATTTACCGAAGTTAGTTTAAAAAAACTATCTGGCTGTGTTTTCATCTGACCAATCAGGGTCTCAATGTTAACCTTAAGCTCCGCCTACAAAAATTCTGTCTATCCAATGAGAAACGTTATACTTTTCGTGGTGGGGCAATGTTTTTTAAAGTTTGCAACGTAACAGAGACGCTAAAAAGTCTCACGCTAAAACCCGCAGCTGGTGTGGTCCTTCTAGCGTTATCGTGAGATCTATACTGCTCTGCTGGAGGGCTCTGTCTTTTAACATGGGCTGGGGAGTGATCCTAATGTAACAGACACGCGAAAAAGTCTCACGCTAAAACTTGCGGGTGGTAGTGGCCCTTTTTGTGTTATCGTAAGATCTATACTGCTTTTCTGGAGGGCTCTAGCTTTTAACATGGGCTGGGGGTGATCCTTGACGTACCTGAGACGCGAAAAAGCCTCACGCTAAAACGTGCGGGTTGTATAGTCGTACAGGTAGGATCGCGGCGTGGGTGCCCAGCCCCTCCCTTATCTAGCTTAACACGGTTCTGCTCTCGGCTTCTGTCCTCGTTTCTCCCCTCGGAACTGCGTCTGTCTCACGGTGGGAAGGTACGACATGCATTTAGGCATTCTTGTGTTAGTCTGTGGTATTCCATTTGCTCACTCGCTACTCGTATTACTTTGGTTAATTTAATGTCACGATTTATTCCGAGCTATGTGACATACTACTGGATTTGCTTATCATGTCAGGGTTTTCATGGAAGGTGTTGGATTTGCCTGACACCTTACAATTCCACTCAGGCCACAGGATCGACGTACACGGCTCGACAGGTGCCGTCACAGGGTCACTTGGAAAATAGTATGGCGCCCTGCGGTCTTCAGGGATGAAAGCAGATTCTGCCTGCAAGAAAGTGATGATCGTTTGGACGTACGACATACACCTGGTGAGGGCAGGAACCATAAACACACACTGGCTCCACCTCAGGTTCAAGAGGTTCAAATGGCTCTGGGACTAAACATCAGAGGTCATCAGTCCTCTAGAACTTAGAATTACTTAAACCTAACTAACCTAAGGACATCACACACATCCATGCTCGGTTCTCCCCCCCCCCCCCCCCCCAAGGCTTCATGGTCTGAAAACGCGATAAGCTACAGCTCTCATTCACCTTTGGTGTTTCTGGGGAAGGGACAGCGCTCGATGGGTGTAGAATGTTCTCAGAACTTTTCTTTTGCCGTTCTTGCAACAGGGAGGTGTTGTGTTGCTTCCTGCCCATAAAATACTACATGCTCTGCTAGATGTGCACCAGCTTCGCTGCTCAGTGCGATCTCTGCACTTGTCTCTAATCAAGCACGTGTGCGATATGACGGGGCGAGTAGTGGCTCGTGCGACTCGTTAACAAACAACTCTTACAGAGTCATTTCCCGTCTGTACGATCGACTGGATGTCAGTGCGTGCGCTCACACCTACGGAGGCTACACATTTACGATGTTTCAGCATGGGTCGATGGATAAGAACTGCTTGTGTTGTTGATCTGCAACTGTAATCATTTCATGTATTCCATACGCACTGTCGCAACAATTAATCTTGAGTGAATTAGAAACCTCTGAAAGGATGTACAATTTTTTTCCTTGCAGTATAATATGGTATATTGGACTCCCGAATGAAATCAGCATGCTTTAAAAAAAAAGTTATGCACTACTTATTGACTGCCCCCTCGTAAAATACGGCTGAGCACCACAGGCCGCACGAACACTTGATGTGGAACACATGTGGCCAGCGGACCACCGGTCTGGAGAGGCTTCACTCCAGTGTGCCGGCGTGGCCCCTTTGTAACTTTCAGAGGATGTGTCCGCCGTTCACCAGTCAACGGACAGACAGCACAGACAGCACGCCAGAGTCCGGCCAGTGCGTCGGGGAAGAGACGGGTGCGTTGAGCAGGGGGGTGGGGGGGGGGGGGGGGAGGGGGAGACGAGCGACCTGGCCGCACCTGGGAATCAAACGCAGCGCGCCACGCGAGGCAGGGCAACAAAAGCGCCGCCAGATAAGCCGCAGCCCAATTAGTGAAATTTGTGCCGACGATGAAAGACCGGCCAGGGCAGCGCGAGGATGGGATGGACTGTCAATAGCGAGAGGCGGCGCCGGCAGATTACGTCTCTGAAAGGCCGACCGCCTTTGTCTGCAGGAGTCTGCGCGAGTTTTCATTCGCATCTCGCGCAGATCAACCAGCGGGCCATCAACAAGTACACTCCGCCGGGTAAAAATCATGTTTACCGTCACGCTTTGATATTTGAAATATATTCAGCATTCATCAACATTTGCGCGGTAGCGGTACCGTATCACGACATCAGAGGTGCAGATCTGTATTCACGCAGGAGATGAAATCCGCTTGTTAAAGAGACTGGAATGCTAAATGGGTGAGCGCCGGTATGTGTTGGTACACGCGGTTCTCCCAAACGGTCAATGCTTCCCATTGCGATTTGGCGTTCGCTGTGTATGAGAGACGTTTCAGTGGCGGGGACTTGTCGCCAGTTTTCTCTCACAGCGACACCACTAGAGCTGTAAAACTACCGTAGGCCATCGTAGACAGGGGTAAATAGGCTACGGTAATTTTCCTTATACCTTCGGTCACCTAAGGTCATACCCGCGTTGCCTGTACGTTAGGTGTTTTGCATACCTGTTGGGCATTACCTCATAGCGATCGGTTATTTTATTTATTTGATCAGTGTCTTACTAGATTAACCTAAAAACTGGAAGCGGTGAACTGTCTAGAAAAAAATGGTTCAAATGGCTCTGAGCACTATGGGACTTAACATATGAGGTCATCAGTCCCCTAGAACATAGAATTACTTAAACCTAACTAACCTAAGGACATCACATACATTCATACCCGAGACAGGATTCGAACCTGCGACAGTAGCGGTCACGCAGTTCCAGACTGAAGCGCCTAAAACCGCTCGGCCACCACGGCCGGCAACCGTCTAGAAACTGTGTGATGATATATAAATGGAAAGGTTATTTACAGAACATTTTTGACATTTCGTAAGTATCCTATTGTCTGTTATTTGAAAGTATCGTAGACAGGGGTAAGAAGGCTACGGTAATTTTCCTTAAACCTTTGGTCACCTAAGGTCGTACCCGCGTTGCCTGTACGTTAGTACTGGCAGAAGTAAAGCAGTGAGTATCGGGCGTAAGTCGTGCTTCGGTAGCTCAGTTGGTAGAGCAATTGCCCGCGAAAGGCAAAGGTCCCGAGTTCGAGTCTCGGTCGGGCACACAGTTTTAATCTGCCAGGAAGTTTCATATCAGCGCACACTCCGCTGCAGAGTGAAAATATCATTCTGGAAACATCCCCCAGGATGTGGCTAAGCCATGTCTCCGCAATATCCTTTCTTTCAGGAGTGCTAGTTCTGCAAGTTTCGCAGCAGAGCTTCTGTAAAGTTTGGAAGGTAGGAGACGAGGTACTGGCAGAAGTAAAGCTGTGAGTACCGGCCGTGGGTCGTGCTTCGATAGCTCAGTTGGTAGAGCACTTGCCCGCGAAAGGCAAAGGTCCCGAGTTCGAGTCTCGGTCGGGAACACAGTTTTAATCTGCCAGGAAGTTTCATATCAGCGCACACTCCGCTGCAGAGTGAAAATATCATTCTGGAAACATCCCCCAGGCTGTGGCTAAGCCATGTCTCCGCAATATCCTTTCTTTCAGGAGTGCTAGTTCTGAAAGTTTCGCAGGAGAGCTTCTGTAAAGTTTGGAAGGTAGGAGACGAGGTACTGGCAGAAGTGAAGCTCTGAGTACCGGGCGTGAGTCGTGCTCCGGTAGCTCAGATGGTAGAGCACTTGCTGATATGAAATGCTCTACCAACTGAGCTACCGAAGCACGACTCACGTCCGCTACTCACAGCTTTACTTCTGCCAGTATCCGTCTCCTACCTTCCAAACTTTACAGAAGCTCTTCTGCGAACCTTGCAGAACTAGCACTCCTGAAAGAAAGGATACTGCGGAGACATGGCTTAGCCACAGCCTGCGGGATGTTTCCAGAATGAGATTTTTCACTCTGCAGCGGAGTGTGCGCTGATATGAAACTAGTAAAGCTGTGAGTACCGGACGTGAGTCGTGCTTCGGTAGCTCAGTTGGTCGGCAGTCTGCGTTCGGCAGGGCAGCAGTGCGCACCGCGCTCGGCCGTCCACGCCGCTGCGCCCGCGGAGTGTTTTGTTTACATCGTCGTCACAGCGATTCTCAGTCGAACAACCTCTAATGGCCAACTCTTACAGGAAGAACACTCTTAAGTTCACCTTCTCAAATGAATACGCACGACCCAAAGCACTGGCCGTCGAACGCTTCCTACGCGAAGACGTGAAGATCCCCCGTGACGAACTCATCGGCATACACCTATCGATCATTAGCAACGTCGTTTATGTTAAGATGACTTCTGACGCTGCCTGCAATGAGATTATTCAAAGGACGCGACATGGACTAAAATTTCGGCACTCCGACGGAAACGTCGGGCCTGTGGATGTCGACCATGCAGGACTTGGCCTTCGGACGATCCGTGTATTCGAACTGCCTTTCGAGGTGAATGAAGATGAAGTCATCGTGGTGCTAAGCCTGTTCGGAAAAGTCCAGAGCCACGTAGCCGAGACATGGGCACTGTTTACGACGTATCCGGTGCTTAATGGTGTGAGACAAGTCCGAATCGATCTCAAACGGCACGTTCCATCGTACATTTCTATCGGCGGCTGCCGTGCGGTGGTCATTTACGACGGACAACATCGAACGTGTTCCGGTTGTGGCAAAGAAGGCCACGTCCGTAATGAATGCCTGCAACGCCGCATCACACAACTAAGGCCCGACGATACGAACACCGACAGAACCACGACCACCCTTCCAGTCACCTATGCGGCGACACTGCACGTCCAGCCCACACAAGACGCCGTTCATGAGCGTCTCTCTGGTCCGATACACCCGGAGGCGTCCCAGCACCTTGACACCGATGATGCCGCCCGTGAACATGTTCAAAAGCCGGACACACCCACGCTAGAAATCACAAGGATGCCAGTGAGGGTGTTCTGGAGAATGACGACCGCATCATAGCACCCGCGTCTTTTGTACCCGAACGACGTGAATCTCTTCCTTCCTCAGACACCGAAACTCATTGCCGAAAGCAGTCGTTGCCCAAACGACGAAAAAAACGCCGCAGAATCAACCATTGAGCCCCCTCCGCAGGACGAAGAGATGGCACATCACTCTGACGGAGAACACGATAACACTTTCTCCTCTGCCACGGAGACGCGTCATCCAAAAGACGGTGAACCGTCCAACAGAGAGCGTGCGCAAGCCCCGCGCCCTGAAGCCATGGAACATAGCACGCCTGTTGTCACCGACGCAACTGAGCCGACTCGGCCGGCGCTGCCACCTCTCGCCGATGTCAAACCTGTCGGACATTTTTCATGGGCGGATGACACGGATTTCCCACCTCCATCTGATGCGGAAATGAGATCTGTTTCTCCGTTAGACAAACACTAAAATGGGGGAAGTTTCTACGGCGACTCCTGCGACTTCTATGGACTTCCAGCATCCACCACAACAATCTTCACCAGCTACGACCCTATCGGCAGCACGAATCTCCCATCAGGCGTACCGAATAGCTACTATCAATACTAATAATATCGGCTCCCACGCTAAACTTCAACTGCTCCGTGACACGCTAAAAGCAGCGGACATCGACATCGCCCTGTTACAAGAACTGAGGACAGCAACTTGGGTGTTATGGATATGAGACGTACGACGCCCCTGCAGCTATGGAACACACAGGCGCAGCCACCCTCCTCCGAGAAGGGATTGCAGTTTCCGATGTCGCATACCTCCCAACAGCGCGAGGGGTGGCCATCACAGTTGACGGACTAAAAATCATTAATCTCTACGCCCCATCGGACACTGATAAACGGAGGGATCGCTCCCAGTTCTACGCAGAAGATGTCACACCTTTATTCCTCGGCCGATACGATCATCTCATCGTAGGTGGAGATTTCAACTGTGTTCTCGAGCGCACAGACCAATACCCCCATTTCACCACATGTCCGGAACTTCGCTTCCTCGTCCGCCGCCTTCGTCTCCTCGACACTTGGCGAGTGGTACACGGCGACCGCCCGGGGTATACACACATTACGAGCCACTCCGCCAGCCGACTTGACAGAATATACATCTCTAACGCTCTAAAATCACTTCTCCTCGACGCGGAACGTTGGCCGTCTGCCTTCTCGGATCATGACATCTACATCTGTACCATGAACCTACGTCGACAATCTATATGGCGCAGTGCAGGACCTTGGAAACTCAATGTAGCACTACTGCGGGACCCTGAATGACGACAACAGGTCACCGACACGTGGCACACCTGTGTTCAACGAATTACGCGTTACGAGACCACACTGCAGTGGTGGTTGCTGTGCGCCAAACCGGCCATCCGACGCACATTGACACACTATGGCAGAGCCAAAGCCAGGTGGAATCACCATACAACTGATTTCTAGTATAGCGCTCTACGTGAACTCATGGATCAGTCTCCATCCCCGGATCGTCTAAAAGAAGCTCAACGCATTAAGGCAAAGATTTTAACCTTGACCAGATGCCGTCTAGAGGGAGCTATTGAACGAGCACGCATCCAAGATAGGATTAACCGTGAAGAACCTTCTATGCACCATATTATTCAAAATGTTCGTCGACGCCGACAGGCTTTAATGACAACTTTAGACTTACCTCATGGACGCCGGCTGACTTCGCAAGCTACCATTACGGATGCATTCACAACGCACTATAGACTTTTATATCAAGAGGTACCTGCCGGTGCAGAAGCCATTGCTGAGGTTACCCAGGAGACACTTGGTACTCTAAACGCAGCAGCTGCAACCCTCCTGACTTCTGAAGTGACCAACGACGACGTCCAAGGCGCTGTGGCTAAAGGGTCTCTGAATCGATCTCCCGGCCCGGATGGTTTACCTCTCGAATTTTACAGAACCTTCCAAGATTTGATGATGTCACGATGGAGGGACATGTACTGGGAACTTTTGTCCGGCGCGGCGAACCCGCCACCAATGTTCATGGAAGGCTTACTTGTACCAGTCCCAAAACCCGCAGGAGGAACACGACTCGACAGTTATCGGCCGATCACGTTACTCAATTCCGACTTCAAGATTTTCGCACCCCTTCTAGCAGTGCGACTCAAACATGTCTTACGAGACATTGTTGCCCACGAACAAACGTCTTTAGGCGGCGATCGTAATATACAGACAGCCCTCAGTGAATATCGAGATGTGATCGCTGTGGCAACACATTCGAGGCTGCCAGGCGCTTTAATCTCCATCGACTTCAAACAAGCGTTTGTCCGCATCAATCATGCGTTCCTGAACGCAGTGATGAACCGAATGGCAATTCCCCCGACGTTCACGCAAGTGGTTATGCGGCTCCTTCGTGGAGCAACGTCCAGACTTCTCGTCAACGGCAGACTTACAGAACCTATACGGATTGAACGCTCAGTACGGTAGGGTTGCCCCTTGTCGACGGTGCTTTATGCCATTGCGATGGAACCACTCATTTGCGGATTACGGCGACGTTTGACAGGTATTCCACTCCGGGATCATATGTTCCGCTGCCGAGCTTACGCGGACGACTTGGCCCTCGTCGTACGTTCAGCGGCCGACGTACAAGCTGCGATGCAGTGGATTACCCGTTACAGTGAAGGGGCAGGGAGCGCTATAAACGTGGAAAAATCATGCGCCATGAAGATCGGCCGCGGCCTTCCCGCAGACAGCGTCGTCCCATTTCAACTGGTGGACACTCTTCGCTGTCTCGGGTTGGTGTACACGCGAGACATTCGCTGCACCTCGGCGATCAATTATCGGGCGCTGCTGCAACGCATCCGGGCCAACATACAAAATCACATTCTACGCCCGCTGAATATGTTCCAGAGAGCCACCTTCGTCAGTAACCATCTGGCAGCCCGGATACCCCATATAGTGCAGATTCTGCCCATCACTGCGACAATAGCTGCCAGATTACTGGCGGCTTTCGGCTATTTCATTTGTTCTGGACACATATTCAAAGTCCAGTATGAAGCTCTCACCTTACCGAAGCGGGATGGTGGCCTCGACCTGGTTAATGTGAGAGCCAGGACTACGGCACTTTACACCAATACTGTGCTCCGGTTATGGAAAAGCCAAAATGTTAGTTTTACTGGAATGTTGACCACCGAGCTCGCACCTGTTTCGAGACGCCCACCGACGTCTTTGGCACACATCCCGCCTCCGATGTCGCATATCGGCCGTTTCTTTTTGGAGTACAGCTACATATGCACCGAGCTCCCCAGGACCAGGAAGACGACCACCCGCGACATCTACCGCCTTCTCAGAAAGTCTCCACCACGCAGCCCCTCCGAAACACGTCACTCCCAGGTTTCATGGCCTACAGTTTGGAAAACGATCCACCAACCATATCACACCACTGACGCCATCTCTATGTGGTACCTTCTCGTCAACGGCAAGTATACTACATGACATAAACTGCATCGTATCGCACTGGTGGACTCGCCCCTGTGCCTCAAGTGCAATGTCGAAGATACAGATTTACATCGTTTTGAGTGTGGGCCAGCAGCAGCTGTCTGGACCCTCGTACAGAAGATTGTGGCTTTCTACCTCCGAGTACCACCACATCATGTTTCTCCTACTATGATGATATATCCTGACACGGCCTACTTTCCACCGGCTCAGTGGCACGCCATCACATGGATCAGTGGCATGGCTGTCAACTACCTCTTCCGGGACGACATCGTCGAACCGGCGGACTTCTGGACACGCCTCCAAGTACATCACCATACCCTTCGCCGACATCGACACTATAGGGCCACTTTCACGAACTATTTACAGAGTATTTTCACCAACCTGCCTCAAAGCTGGAATCTCAACGAACATTGCCAGCCAAGACTGGACGATCCCACGTTCCCCTTCAATGGTCAATGATAGAATGCATTTTGTTCTGATGGCGCGCCAAAGTGGAGCATGGCGCGGAAAGTATTCCTATTTTATTTCACTTCTCTTTTCTCCTCCTCTTCTAAGTTTTTTTCTCCTTATACATGTTTATCCCTTTCACACATAGCTCTCTATCTGCAGCCTATTTGTTTTTCTTCCTCCTGTGCTCCCCCAAAACAAAAACAAAAAAAGACAAAAAAAGAGTTTTCTGCTGATGGTGAGACTGTATACTCCTTTATGTTAACAAAAACAAAAGAATAAAAATAGAAGGCCTTTGCGGAAATATAGCTACCTTTTATGTTTTCCATTTTCAAAGGGTATTGTGTTATTTTATGAAGAAAGTCGTCTCTTATTTTCATGCACAAGAGGTTTTTATAAATTTTCTTATAAAAATAAAAAAAAGTTGGTTAGAGCGTCGTGATAATAACGCGAAGGTCGTAAAAAAAAAAATGGTAGAGCACTTGCACGCGAAAGGCAAAGGTCCCGAGTTCGAGTCTCGGTAGGACACACAGTTTTAATCTGCCAGGAAGTTTCGGTTTCTTTATTTATTTCATCAGTGTCTTACTAGATTACCTAAAAAACTGGAAGCTATGAACCGTCTAGAAACTGTGTGAGGATATATAAATGGAAAGATAACTTCATAACATTTTTGCATTTCGTAATTATCCTCTTGTCTTTTATTTAAAAGTATCTACAGCTGTTGAGCTTTAATTCTGGTTGCATTCAGTAATCGTTGATTTGTAACGTGAAGCAGGGGGGATATTGTAGAGAGAATATAGAAAAGAATACAGGTTTATCATATAGCAACACACAACAAAACCTAAACAAAAAGTTAAAATAGAAATGCAGCATAACAAAAATATATCAAATATCGATTAAATATCTGATCGTAATTATATAATACATATTTTTCTTATTGATAAAAAGCTTCCACATTTATCAATAATAACAGGAAACTCTTGGCTTTGATAATAATGAATAAGATATATTGAGTACAAAAAGGGCAATAATCGTATATATTTGTGCTTGTAAACTGTACTTGCATCAAAAGAAGCTACTTCAGTTACATGAAAGCGCAGAAGGTACGCGATTAACTAATTTTTCTTACATATAAAATGCAAATTATATTCCTTAAGGACATAAAATACACAGTGGACTGACAGTGAATGATGTGTGTTTCTTAATATGCGTAAAACAAACAAAAAGAAAGAGAGAGAGGGAAGTTCTCGGCTTGCAATTTCACTCCTAAACACTCATTTTTGTTTCTTTCATTACCAATTTTACCAGTACTCTAGATAATGCTACCATTTACTACGCCATTTACATAGTGTACCAATACTACCGAATCGTAGTTTCGGTAAAGCGCAGTTTTCCATAGGACCTATTATTTGCTGCAGCGTAACTTTTGTTTTTCCGTAAGATACTATAAAAATTGAGAGCGTTTCTTCAACTTCTCCAGGACTATATTTGACAGGTCAGTCAATTGGTATACAACACTTTCTTGCTGCCCAACGCGTACAACACACTTCTCGTTCTTGTTCTTCATCTTCTTCTTGAGACGTTTTGCTAATACAGATCATTTACAGAACCTCTCGTAAACTTTTGTTTTCTTCAACAGTCTATCATCCAACTTCTCATCCCATGGCAGTTCTCTTCAGTTCTTACCACCCTTCAACTGATCTCTCCATCTAGTTCATGGCCTTCCGTTTGTTCTTGCTCCAAATTCTAAGGCTCTTCTTGGAAGTCTTTCTTGTCGCATTCCTATAATACAGCCAAACCATTTAAGCCCGTTTCTCTCGAGATTTTCGTTTAGGGAATTGCTTTGAAGGGTCTTTCATATTGTCCCTCCTCACCTTCCCCAGGTTCCCTCGTGGAAAGCGCAATTCTGTCGCCTATGTTCTTCTCACATCATTCTTTGTCCAGGTCGAACATTCTGATTCATAGGTCTGTTAATAAGTCTTGTGTACCGTGATCGTTTTTTTTAGCAAGTATTTTCCAATTTTTGATTATGTCCGATACGCAACAAAAAATATCTGAACAATTTTTAATTACCCCCTAAAATTTCATTCCTAATGTTTCGTATGTTCGTTAATTTATTTCTTAGATACTTGAAAGGATCTAATCCTTTAATAATTCCTCCACAACAACTTAAAACACTCACAATTTTTATTTCCCTGCGATTTTCATAAATTCACTTTTGCTAACCTCATTTCAGTGACTTCAATTTCTCTCCGCCAGGTATTTAGCTGTTCTTCCTATTTCTTACCATTTCGTCACATTGTGTGCATGTGCTGTGATTTTTATACTATTTCCTGCTGACCCCTGGCGAATTATCCTAATAATGTAGTCCATGAGGCTCCCTTGCCTCTGTAACATAAATCATCTCCACCCCCCCCCCCCCCGCCCACCATTAAGCATGGACCTTGCCGTCGGTGGGGAGGGTTGCGTGCCTCAACGATACAGATAGCCGTACCATAGGTGCAACCACAACGGAAGGGTATCTGTTAAGAGGCCAGACAAACGTGTGCTTCATGAAGAGGGGCAGCAGCCTTTTCAGTAGTTGCAGGGGCAACAGTCTGGATGATTGACTGATCTGGCCTTGTAACACTAACCAAAATGGCCTTGCTGTTCTGGTACTGCGAACGGCTGAAAGCAAAGGGAAACTACGGCCGTAATTTTACCCGAGGGCATGTAGCTTTTATGTATCATTAAATGATAATGGCGTCCTCTTGGGTAAAATATTCCGGAGGTAAAATAGTCCCCCATTTGGATCTCCGAGCGGGGACTACTCAGGAGGATGTTGTTATGAGGACAAAGAAAACTGGCGGTCTACGGATCGGAGCGTGGAATGTCAGATCCCTTAATCGGGCAGGTAGGATAGAAAATTTAAAAAGGGAAATTGATAAGTTAAAGATAGGTATAGTGGGAATTAGTGATGTTCGGTGGCAGGAGGAATAACACTTTTGGTCAGGTGAATACAGGGTATATTAATACAAAATCAAATAGGGGTAATGCAGGAGTAGGTTTAATAATGAATAAAAACATAGGAGTACGGGTAAGCTACTACAAACAGCATAGTGAACGCCTTATTCTGGCCAAGATAGACACGAAGCCCCCCGCCTACTACAGTAGCACAAGTATATATGTCAACTAGCTATGCAGACGATGAAGAAATTGATGAAATGTATGATGTGCTAAAAGAAATTATTCAGATAGTGAAGGGAGACGAAAATTTAATAGTCATGGGTGACTAGAATACGAGAGTAGGAAAAGGGAGTGAAGGAAACATAGTAGGTGAATATGGATTGGGGCTATGAAATGAAAGAGGAAACCATCTAGTAGAATTTTGCACAGAGAATAACTTAATCATAGTTCAAGGATCATAAAAGAAGGTTGTATACACGGAAGAATCCTGCAGATACTAGAGGGTATCAAATAGTTTATATAATGGTGACAGAGACTTAGGAACCAGCTTTTAACTGTAATACACTTTCAGGGACAGATGTGGACTCTGCCCACAATCTATTGGTTATGAACTGTAGATTAAAACTGCAGAAACAGCATAAAGGTGGGAATTTAAGGAGATAGGACGTGGATAAACTGAAAGAATCAGAGGTTGTAAAGAGTTTCAGGGAGAGCATAAGGGAACAATTAACAGGAATGGGGGAAAGAAATACAGTAGAAGAAGAATGGGTAGCTCTGAGGGATGAAATAGTGAAGGGAGCAGAGGAGCAAATAGGTAAAAAGACGAGGGGTAGCAGAAACCCTTGGGTAACAGAAGAAATATTGAATTGAAACGAGAAAACATAAAAATGTAGTAAATAAGGCAGGGAAAAATGAATACAAACATCTCAAAAATGTGATCGACAGGAAGCGCAAAATGGCTAAGCACGGATAGCTAGAGGACT
This sequence comes from Schistocerca gregaria, assembly GCF_023897955.1. NCBI lineage: Eukaryota > Metazoa > Arthropoda > Insecta > Orthoptera > Acrididae > Schistocerca > Schistocerca gregaria. The sequence continues at coordinate 188,732,558 of NC_064927.1, read as the reverse complement.
AATGTAAGGATGTAGAGGCTTATCTCACTAGGGTTAAGATAGGTACTGCCTACAGAACAATTAAAAAGACCTTTGGAAAAAGGAGAACTACTTGCATGAATATCAGGAGCTTTGATGGAAACCCAGTTCTAAGCAAAGAAGGGAAAGCAGAGAGGTGGAAGGAGTATATAGAGGGTCTATACAAGGACGATGTACTTGAGGAAAATATTATGGAAATGGAAGAGGATGTACATGAAGATTAAATGGGAGATATGATACTGCGTGAAGAGTCTGACAGAGCACTGAAAGACCTGAGTCGAAACAAGGCCCCCGGAGTAGACAACATTCCATTAGAACTACTGACAGCCTTGGGAGACCCAGTCCTGACAAAAATCTACCATCTGGTAAGCAAGATGTATGATACAGGCGAAATACCCTCAGACTTGAAGAAGAATATAATAATTCCAATCACAGGTGTTGACAGATGTGAAAATTACCGAACTATCAGTTTAATAAGTCACAGATGCAAAATACTAACGCGAATTCTTTACAGACGAATGGAAAAACTGATAGAAGAAGACCTCGGGGAAGTTCAGTTTGGATTCCGTAGAAATATCGGAAGGCGTGAGGCAATACTGACCGTACGATCTATCTTAGAAGCTATATTAAGGAAAGGCAATCCTACATTTCTAGCATTTGCAGACTTAGAGAAAGCTTTTGTCAGTGTTGACTGGGATACTCTCTTTCAAATTCTGAAGGTGGCAGGGGTAAAATACAGGGAACGAAAGGCTATTTACAATTTGTACGGAAACCAGATGGCAGTTATGAGAGTGAGAGATATGAAAGCGAAGCAGTGGTTGGGAAGGGAGTGAGACAGGATTGTAGATTATCCCCGATGTTATTCAATCTGTATATTGAGCAAGCAACAAAGGAAAACAAAAGAAAAGTTCGGAGTAGGTATTAAAATCCATGGAGAAGAAATAATAACCTTGAGGTTCGCCGATGACATTGTAATTCTATCAGAGATAGCAAAGGACTTGGAAGAGCAGTTGAACGGAGTGGACATTGTCTTGAAAGGAAGGTATAGGATGACCATCAACAAAGCAAAACGAGGATAATGGAATGTAGTCGGGTGATGCTGAGGGAATTAGATTAGTAAATGACACACTGAAAGTAGTAAAGCAGTTTTGCAATTTGGGGAGTAGAGAGGATATAAAATGTAGACTGGCAATGGTAGGGAAAGAGTTTCTGAAGAAGAGAAATTGGTTAACATCGAGTATAGATTTAAATGTCAGGAAGTCGTTTCTGAAAGTATTTGTATGGAGTGTAGCCATGTGTGGAAATGAAATGTGGACGATAAATAGTTTAGACAAGAACAAAATAGAAGCTTTCGAAATGTGGTGCTACAGAAAAATGCTGAAGATTAGATGGGTAGATCACATAACTAAGGAGGATGTATTGAATAGGATTGGGGAGATAAGAATTTTGTGGCACAACTTGACCAGAAGAAGAGATCGGTTAGTAGGACATGTTCTGAGGCAACAAGGGATGACCAATTTAGTATTGGAGGGTAGCGTGGAGGGTAAAAATCGTAGAGGGAGACCAAGAGATAAATACACTAAGCAGATTCAGAAGGATGTAGCCTGCAGTAGGTACTGGGAGATGAAGAATCTTGCACAGGATAGAGTAGCATGGAGAGCAGCATCAAACCAGTCACAGGACTGAAGACCACAACAACAACAACAACAACAACATAAATCAGGCATTTGTAGTAGGTGTTTGTGATTCTCAAATGAATTACGTTTGACAGTTCCAGTCTTCTCAGACCATCTGGAATAGGTCATACGTCAACATCAAATTATATTGGCTTCAAATGAGCGCTATTGTCATATTCCTCAATACTGAACTGTGACAATCTGAATATGATTGGCATTCTCTTCTTCTTGTGCTATTTTGACTTGGTAACCATCAAACGGTTGAAGATGAAGATTCATTCTTTCGCATTTAAGTATCGACATCCTGATATTAATATCTGTATATCTACACGGCTATCATGGGGCAGCTTTGTATCAGGCATTCGCTTTCTCTAGATTTCTGTGAAAATTTCTTGCAGCTTATTGTCAGGCATATATTGTCTTTATGGTGTTCTTACATTATTTTTGTTAAGGTATCATCTATTGCCTACGATATGCTATACTTTCGAAACAGTTTTCTTCGGTAGTATTATTTGCCTTTCCATAATCTATGAAACCTAATCCATCACTTTTTGATTTTTCTCTATACTTGACAATACTGAACAAAAGACCTGAAGTCTCCGTTTTGATTTATAATTTTCAGTAAGTCAGTTCTAACGCTATTTGAAGCTGTGGAGATACAACGATGTACGAATCAAAAACCATAACATAAATGTATCCACCGAGGTGGAAGACAAAAGACAAAAGAAGACTAAGTAAATATTCCAGAATTCGAATCGAGAACAGATGCCAACATGAGTAACGTAGAAGTAAATATCCTCGGAGTAGTGAAGCAACTTACATCACCTAATAAAAGCAAGCTTTCTGGTCCAGACTGTATACCAATTAGGTTCCTTTCATAGTATGCTCCATACTTAACAATCATACACAACCGTTCACTCGACGAAAGATCCGTACCCAAAGACTGGAAAGTTGCAGAGGTCACACCAGTATTTAAAAAAGGTAGTAGAAATATTCCACTAAATTACAGGCCCATATTGTTAACTTCGATATGCAGCAGGATTTTAGAACATACACTGTGTTCGAAAATTGTAAATTATGTTGAAGAAAACGGTCTATTGAAACACAGTCAACATGAGTTTGTAAGTAGGCTGTATAGGTTTTCTTATTGGTAACGCCACATAGCGCTCTGTACGAAAAATCACTGGCTGTGCTGCGCGCAGTCTGTGGCTAGATTGCATTGTTGTCTGCCATTGTAGTGTTGGACAGCGGCAGCTGGATGCTAACAGCGCGTAGCGTTGCGCAGTTGGATGTGAGCCGCCAACAAAGGTAAATACATTGTTTGTTCTCTATTAAAATCTTTCATTTGCTAACTGTGCCTATCAGTAGTTAGTGACTTCCGTAGTTTGAATCTTTTAGTTAGCTGGCAGCAGTGGCGCTCGCTGTATTGCAGTAGTTCGAGTAACGAAGATTTTTGTGAGGTAAGTGATTTGTGAAACATATAGGTTAATGTTAGTCAGGGCCATTCTTTCGTAGGGATTTTTGAAAGTCAGATTCTGTTGCGCAAAAAATATTGTGTGTCAGTTTAAGCACAGTCTTGTATAAATTTTTCTAAGGGGACGTTTCATATGTCGACCCTTAGCCAAGGATACCTCACTGGAATCTTCTGATTTTTTCCTTGTAGTTTGTGTAATTAGTCTAGCTTTTGTTTATTGTTAGCGCGTAATCATAGAGAGAATTTCCTTTGTAGTTGCAGTTTTTCGTTGTTGTACAGTAAAATAGTTGTGGCATGCATGTAGTTTTGCACATAGTATTTCGCAGCTGCGCTTGCAATTAACTAGATATTATTTTCAGTGCTATGTTAATGTGTTCTCTTATTTTTGTTCTTCAAATTGTGATTTTCTGTGTTGTCGTGTGAAAAATTGTGCCAATAATGTCGTGTGGAAAACGTAACACTAGGCTCCAAAGTAAACTGAGAAATGACAGTGAAGACGAAAGCAGTGTGTTAGCGTCACCATGTAATGAATTCATTAACGTTCAAAGTAGTAATTTGGTAGTAGGGGAGGCCATTATCCTCGCTATTGACATTCCTTTGTAGAAAGCATCGCAAAAACGACACGCTCATTACTTGGAAAAGATACTTATTTACTTCTGCACACCTGATAATGACAAGCGTCTTCCTACGAGAGTTGAGAGAATTTGTACTAACTTATGAAATGTCACATGACTATTGAATGATATTTTTATGCTTTGCTTTTCATAGTTGCTTATTTCATTTGATATCTGGTTTACAGCTGTGCTGCAGCATTGGTTTTATAAAATAAAATTAAATGCATTTGCTAATGTGAACACTTTCTGTCAACAGATCTATTAAATAATTATTTCATGATCCACATTCTTCGAAAAAGGAGCGCTTGGAATGGAAAGAGCAATAAGAAGCGACTAATAACAGTAACTGTATATATAATTTTCTTTTCAAGTACTTGGTAATTTGTTGTAGCATTAGTTTTTGTGGTGCACCACTTTAATTGCATAGACATGAAGATGTGAATAGACATTGTCCTTATCTGCATTGTTGTCTTTAGTGTAACATTTTTTCTGCTTGAGCTTTGTCATGTTTAGGTATAAGTTATAGCATTTGCTGCGGCTGTTTGCCATTCATAGTGCTACTGAATGTCACTTTGTATTACTAGGTTAAGCCAATTTTATTACTGATTTATTTTTCTTGTTTGCTGCGCATTTCCTTATATTAGTTGTAATATTGCTGCCTTTTTTTGCCAATTTCGATTTTTTTATCATTGCTGTTTGTGTAAATTGTTTTGTGCTGCTGCATTGCCTCTTCCCTTAGTTTAGCATCTGAGCTCAGTAGGTTTAAGTTAGCTTAAGAGGGGGTAGCCTATATAAGAGAATGAGTTGCGATGGATTTGAGGAAATTCACTGGGAGGTTATATGAGAAAAGTACAGAAAGCAGGTATAGATAGGACTTTTTGGAAATAATGAAGAACGAAGGGAGATCTCCAAGAAGTAAAGAAAGTTTTGTTTGCAAAATACTGCAGTAAAACAAACCCTGTCCTTTCCTTGTGTTATCCCACTATGTGTTTGTGTACCCTTGTGTATTTATGTTCTTCCTGTCTTTATACGTTTATCTGATAAGACTTATGTTGCAGAATTTTTCTAATACTAAGCTACATTCACTATGATGAGGAATACTGTTATCCTCAAATATAATTTGCATTAATAACATGTTATTTACTTTGTAAAGATTTTTACACCTTATTTATTATGTTTTGTTTTAATGCTCATGTGTGAAGTTGATGTTTCAAAAGTTATTCTGATCTTTTATGTATGTACTTATGTCGTAATTTTTTTAACACTGATGTATTTGCTATTTCGATTCTTTTGTAAAGCCTGTACTACTACAAATGTTATCTGTATTGTTATGTTCTTTAATGATATATTTTGTACCTTTGTTATTGTATTCTTATGTTATAAAATTGTAATTGACACCAGTTCATCAAATTAAGTAACTTGTAAATTACATTTCACTGCACACGTTTCTGTTGATCATAGTATATGGACAATATGTGAGAAGTAGGGACTGATAGTGTTTGCACGTGTGTTAATAATTCAGTAAGGGACTGGATAACAGCATTGCTGGTTGTAAGGACATTTCAAAAACAATTTTTTTGAGTGCACAAGTGGTGGTTATGGACTTGCTATATTATCCGCAAGACTCTTCAATGGTGTTTGTGCGCCTGCACAGTCGCAACAGATGGGTGCTGGCTATCTCTACAAGGACTGAAGTGGGTCTACACCTTTGATGACTCACCAATACCATTATTTCTACAAGGACTGCAATGGGTCTGCACCTCTGGTGGCCCACCTATAGTAATCTCTACCAGGACTACAGTGGGTCTGATCTACCGATAGTCTTCAACGTCGACTGACTCTGCTGTGGCCAATTACCTGTCTGCATGTCAAGAGTCAGCACTGTCTTTGCGTTGGAAGGACAACGCTACTTCTTCAAGACTGCATGGAAATCCACTACTTCCGTGTGCATTTTCTTTTATTGCTCTGTCTTTGAGAAAAACACTACTATTTTACTGTGATGAATGATCAGGACTGTCTATATGGAATGTGAGAAAATTTTAACTTTTGACCAACATTGTATCAATAAGTGTGTGCATTTGATATCTTTGTTATAGTAATTATGAAAAATTTTATCAAATCATTATTGGCCACTGCCCAAAACAATTTGTAAAAATTTTTGTGGGGAGCATGGGGCTATGTAAGTAGGCTGTATAGGTTTTCTTATTGGTAACGCCACATAGCGCTCTGTATGAAAAATCACTGGCTGTGCTGTGCGCAGTCTGTGGCTAGATTGCATTGTTGTCTGCCATTGTAGTGTTGGGCAGCGGCAGCTGGGTGCTAACAGCGCGTAGCGTTGCGCAATTGGATGTGAGCCGCCAGCAGTGGTGGACGTGGGTAGAGAGATGGCGAAGTTTTGAAATTTGTAAGAATTGGTGTCATGAACTGATATATATATATTATGACTATAAAGGTAAATACATTGTTTATTCTCTATTAAAATCTTTCATTTATTAACTGTGCCTATCAGTAGTTAGTGACTTCCGTAGTTTGAATCTTTTAGTTAGCTGGCAGTAGTGGCGCTCGCTGTATTGCAGTAGTTCGAGTAACGAAGATTTTTGTGAGGTAAGTGATTTGTGAAACATATAGGTTAATGTTAGTCAGGGCCATTCTTTCGTAGGGATTTTTGAAAGTCAGATTCCGTTGCGCTAAAAATATTGTGTGTCAGTTTAAGCACAGTCTTGTATAAATTTTTCAAAGGGGACGTTTCAAGTTTAGAAATCATCGTTCCTGTGAAACATAACTAGCTCTTTATTCGCTTGAAGTGTTCAGTGGTATTGACAAGGATTTTCTGATCTATTCCGTATTTCTGGGTTTCCGGAAGGCTTTGATAGCGGATCACACAAGCGGCTCGTACTGAAATTGCGAGCTTAAGGAATATCGTCTCAGTTATGTGACTGTATTTGTGGTCTCCTGTCAGAGAGATCACAGTTCGTGGTAATTGACGGAAAGTCATCGAGTAAAACAGAAGTGATTTCTGGCGTTCCGGAGGTATTGTTACAGGCCCTTTGCTGTTCCTTATCTGGGAGATAATCTGAGCAGACGTCTTAGGTTGTTTGCAGATCACGCTGTCGTTTATCGACTAATAAAGTCATCAGAAGGTCAAAACAAAACTTCAAAACGACTTAGAAAAGATATATGAATTGTGCGAAAAGTGGTAGTTGACCCTAAATAACGGAAAGTGTGATGTCATCCATATGAGTGCTAAAAGGAACTCGTTAAACTTTGGTTACACGATAAATCAGTGTAATCTGAAAGCCGTTAATTCAACTAATTACCTAGGTATTACAATTACGAACAACTTAAATTGGAAGGAACACATAGAAAACGTCGTGGGGAAGGCTAACCAAATACTGCTTTTGTTGGTAGGACATATAATGTAACAAACCTACATTACCCTTGTACGTCCTCTTTTAGAAGACTGCTGGGCGGTGTGGCATCCTTACCAGAAAGGACTGAAGGAGTATATTGAAAAAGTTCAAAGAAAGGCAGCACGTTTTTATCATCGAAATATGGGAGAGAGTGTCACAGAAATGATACAGGATTTGGGCTGGAAATCATTAAAAGAAAGGCGTTTTTCTTTGCGACGGAATCTTCTCACGAAATACTAATCACCAACTTTCTCCGGTGAATTCGAAAATATTTTATTGGCACCGACCTACATAGGGAGGAACGATCACCACGATAAAATAATGGAAATCAGGGCTCGTACAGAAAGATATAGGCGTTCATTCTTTCCGCGCGTTATATGAGATTGGAATAGCAGAGAAATGTGAAGGTGGTTCGATGAAGCCTCTGCCTGGCACTTGACTGTGATTTTCAGAGTATCCACGTAGATGTAGATGTAGAGGTTGTGGATTTATCCTAAACCAGCGAAACACACGTATATCTCACCCATTTGTAACTAGTGGCTGCAGATGAACAAGCGCTGCAGTGTGGGACGCTTGTGGTAGAAAGAATAAGGAAGCACTACAGGCGTGCGAGATTCGTTAAGAGACAAGATACTGTGGCGCGAGCGTAATCCAGAACGAGCCGTAACTCCGACACGAGGAAGATACACCGTCGACAGATAAAGCGGACGCCGCGAGCTACGGACAATGTGTTAGCGACGTGCTCGGCACACGCTGCTGTGCCGGGCAGAGGTTTAAGCACGTACCTGTCGGTGCGCGCGCACACACACACACACACACACACACACACATACACACACACACATACATACATATATATATATATATATACACACACACGCATATACGCACCCGCACGCGTGCACAAGTAAAACGAGAAGGGTAGAGAGACAAGCGGATAGGGGAACACAGGCTTCGCGGTTTTAACTCGTGTGTGTGTGTGTGTGTGTGTGTGTGTGTGTGTGCGTGTTTGCGAGAAGGATCCCTCATCCCTTCTTCCGCCAATTAGGCGAGTGAATGAGTGAGTCAGTGAGCCGGCAGTAGACCGCTGCCAGATTAACCAGCTCAGTCCCGAATTGTGGAATTGTGGATGTGCTGATATAAACCCCCTCCTCTCCTCTCACCTCAGACCCCCACCACCCAACTCCCCATTTTCAGTCTCTCGCCACAGCGGCCTATGTTTATTTGTTTGTCTGTATTTTTACCAGCCTTATGTCGCTATACCACGCGTCCCCCTCCTACTTCCCCCCCTCCCCCCTGCCCTTTTAACCCGCATCCTAGCCGCCATTCTGCTCTGTTGCCGCACCAACGAAACAGGGCAGTGTTGTCGCGGTGTTTTATGCGCTTCGCACGGATTACTGCCAGCTTGTTTATTTCCACGCCGAATAATCTCGCCGCCTGGGGCTTCGCTGCGTTCCTAGGCGCCGCTGCTAAGGATTTACTAGCACAGCTGTTCGGGGCTTCCCCTGTTTGCTGCTGTTGTTGTTGTTGTTGTTGTTGTTGTTGTTGTAGCTGCCGCCGCCACAGCTCTTAGCCGCTGGCGGCGTAGCTGCCACAGGGCATCGCCCTCGTGAGCTGTCGTGACCTCGGTGGATGTGTCTCCATGTGTCATCTACTTTGGACAGCTGGGCTCTTCCGCAGATTCTTCGAAATTCACATGGAGAGCAGCTTCATCGCCCGTTAATGCTGGCGTACGAAGAAAAAGACCGAAAACAGGAGTACCTACGTACAAAAAAACTCATTTGTTGTTAGTGCAGTATAATTCAACACGTAAGGTACCGTTCTAAGTACAGCTCAGGTGCTATCAATCTTTGAGAGATAAAATGGTTCTGGAAATTTGGTCCCTATGCTTACCCACTATTTAATGCAACTTAAACTTACGCTAAGGACAACACACATACCCATGCCCGAGGGAGGACTTGAACCTCCGACGGGGGGAGCCGCCCGGACCGGGACAAGGCGCCATAGACGTCACGGCTACCCCGCGCGGCTAAAGGGGTTCTGATTACTTTGTTACTAAATGTATATTTCAAAAATGCCTATTGTTCTGAAATAGAGAAAGTGTCCAGTCATTTCTAACGTAATTCATAAGTTAAATATTTTCTGGAAATAAAATAAGCACACCTAAAGTAGTACCTCCCCCATACACACACACACACACACACACACACACTCACACACACACACACACACACACACACAAACCATCCACAACAAGCGTATGCACAACTTTTTATCTCGAAAACCCGATAATTTTAACCTACAAGACAAACACAATATACTTAATTACCGGGTTTCGACCTAGGCTCACGGGTTATCAAGTGAATGGTGAAACCCTAAGTCCTGTTTCAGACATTCCGAACTGATATCCCCGTTGCTTCCCTCCCAGCATGCTCGGATATTTGGCCGCAGAGGGCAGCGATTTTTTAGTGGGCCTGATGTCTAACAGTCTGCTCTGGTGTTAGGAGTGGAGAATGAAAAGTAACTGTTATTGTGCTTAATATAGACAAAATAACTATTCACCTGTCAGTCTTGCTACTGAAATAACCCTATGAACATTATTTCAACTTTTAGCTAGTTACACACAAAATAATTATAAGTAAAAATGCTTGTGCATTTTGAGTGCTAGTACCATTTTCTAAATCGACCCGTTCCACTTTGAAAGACTCTGGTGTCTGTAAAATTCTTTGCTACATCTGCTCTTCTTACTAAACAGGACAAACAGGACGTGCTTTTACAGTCAGAACAAAGCACATCTTTTAAGAAAAAATAGTACTAGCTCTCAAAAATTCGTCTTTTGCCGACCACCGTCTGATTACAGGTCACGCACCTAAAGGTGTTCACCATATCAACATTTTGCAAACTGAGAATAAAGGGCGTAGATTAGATATTCTCGAAGAATTAGTAATTTAAAACATTTCTCGAAATGATGGCCTCCTTCTTAATGAGCAGCTACAACTACGTGATAGAAGTTTCTTCAACGGTATAAGGCCGTTATTTGATATTTGATTTCGTGTTCCCTCGTGTAGTTACCGAAATATTTCTTTCTATCTAAGTCGATTCATAGTTTTTTGTTCTTTAAATGGTTTATATTAACTACATTTTATGTTTTTAGATTAACTACATTTCATGTTATATTGTTTTTCTAATCGCTAAGTTATTCAGCTCCCTTTGCAATTCTGCAATGGAGATTTCAGCCTCTGAACTGAACTTCTAAGCTCTTATGTAGACATATTGTTACCATATGTGCTGCTGACAGATAAAATATTGCCTCTTATTTTATATATTAAATAATGATCATGACAGAGTTCCTCTGTCTATATTTCGAATGATAAGTAGCCTGTTTGTATTTGCGGTTACTAGATGGCTACTAACGTTCACCTGGCCGCAATTGCTAACGCGGGCGCCTGTATGATGCTACCGCAGCTCGACATGTGTTGGGAGCCCATAGTGGCTTGACTTTTATGTTTTTTATTTTAAAATTCTGTGACTACAGCTTTATCGATTGATATTTATTTTATACGTGACATGTAAATACTACGCCTTTTCTTTTTTATCTACTGCTAGTCACTACTTACGCTTATAAAGAAATCCTAAAACTTTGTACATATATTATAGGCGATTTTAAATATTTTATTTCTGATGAAGGCACTCTTAGAAGTGGCCGAAACCAACCTCAAAAAGATTCCATTTTGCGACCGAGAGTTGTTTATTGCTTTAATTTTACGTGGTAACGGTCGCTGACAACACAGCCATGTTTAAATCTTTGAACTATGTTGTTAATTATTAGACTTCTAGGAAAGGGACACATGAAGTTTTCTAATTCATATTTCCAAAAATTTTTCGCAGTAAAAATCTACTGAAAAAGATTTAATCATGTAGATGACTACTGCTAAAGTTTGATGATGATGATGTTTTGTATGCGGGGCTCTCAACTGCCCGGTCATCAACGCCCACACAAAGTCCCACGTTTCACACAGTGCAATATTTTTCACAGTCCAATCCAGCCACTATTATGAGTAACAATGGTAATCACGAAACGATGAGGACAACACAAACACCTAGTCCTCGGGCCGAGAAAATCCCCAACCCGGCCGGGAATCGAACCCGTGACTCCGTGATCCAGACGCAGCAACGCTAGCCAGTAAACCACGAGCTACGGACACTGCTAAAACCCTTGTACATTTAAGCTGAGATGCACGTAGATTATTATTAGGTAGAGTACGAGTCAGTTCCTAGCAAAAGATCCACGTTCGTCAGTCTCACCGAAATTAGTCTGAAAGGCATTTGGAGAATGCACGGCACGAACGTGATGTATTTCGCATCTGAAATATAACAAAACCTTCTACCTTTATCCGCATTGAATGCATGAAAGAGATTGCTGTGGTATATTACTAACATGAAGGCAAGTTGTAGGTTACATCACTATTACTTCAGGGGTTCCAAATTTGAGACTGTCCTCAAACTAGATGACTATGTTTACCGAGAGAGTAATGGTAATATTTTTGTAATAGACTGCCATAATGTTGCTGGTGATGGCTCGTACTGTTGTGGCAGAATCCATTAAATGTCGTCGAACAAGTGGACAAGAGTGTACTGTCCCGAGAACGGTTGATGCGAAAATTCTGTCTTCTTTTTGCATTAAAATATTATATACGAAGCTATTCATTAATATCGCGGCAATAATGTAATAATCGTCCTCCCTGTCATAATAGTATTACGACACATACTAAATCGTAACAATCATACTTATGTGGCTATTAACAAGGCAGTGTAATGTATTCTCCCAACAAGTTGTCGGTTCTGAAAACCAGCGAACATGAAATTTCCTGCCTATAGCGCTGCAGCAGAACACCCTGAAAATACTTCCTAAGTAATTGGCTATATGGGTTGGCTCTGACACCGCAGATCCGTCAATTCTACACATATCAAAAGAAGTTTTGCATCACCCTGGTTCCCAGAACTCCTGAAGATATATGTTGACTGTGGATATTGTATCACATAGTCCCTTTGACTGTTCAAAGATGTCACTAAGCCCACCCAACACGCCCGGGTTCCCGGGTTCGATTCCCGGCGGGGTCAGGGATTTTCTCTGCCTCGTGATGAGTGGGTGTTGTGTGATGTCCTTAGGTTAGTTAGGTTTAAGTAGTTGTAAGTTCTAGGGGACTGATGACCAAAGATGTTAAGTCCCATAGTGCTCAGAGCCAAACCCACCCAAAGATTTAAACAACTACGAATGAGCAGCGCCGGGCCGACAGCCGATCAGTCATTCCAACAGGGAGGAGGTACACGGCTGGTGTTGTCTGTAATTCAACATGCCCAGACGGTCAATACCGGGGTTCGACCGCGTCCGCGTTGTTACTTTGTGCCACGAAGGGCTCTCAACATGGGTAGTTTCCAGGCGTCTCACAGTGACCAAAGCGATGTTGTTGCGACATGAAGGAGATACAGAGAGACAGGAACTGTCGATGATAAGTCTCAGGTTTATGGCTCGGAGGAAACCTGAAAGCAACGCCACCTTGTTGAATAATGCTTTCCGTGCAACCACAGAACTTCGTGTTACGACTCACACTGTGCGCAATAGGCTGCATGATGCTCAATTTCACTCCCGACGATCTCTTCACCGATGAGTTTCGCATATGCCTTCAGTCAAACCGTCGGACACGTGTTTGGAGGCAACCCGGTCACGCTGAACGTCTTAGATACACTGTTCAGCGAGTGCAGCAAAGTGGAGGTTACCTCTTATTTCAGGGATGCGTTATGTGAGGCCGACGGACGCCGTTTGTGGTGATGGAAGGCGCCGTAACGGCTGTACGATACGTTAATGCCATCCTCCGACCAATAGTGTAACCATATCGGCAGCATACTGGCGAGGCATTCGTCTTCATAGACAAATATTCGCGCCCCCATCGTGCACATCTTGTGAATGACTTCCGTCAGGCGCATCTCGTGGTCGTGCGGTAGCGTTCTCGCTTCCCACGCCCGGGTTCCCGGGTTCCATTCCCGGCGGGGTCAGGGATTTTCTCTGCCTCGTGATTGCTGGGTTTGTGTGATGTCCTTAGGTTAGTTAGGTTTAAGTAGTTCTAAGTTCTAGGGGACTGATGACCATAGATGTTAAGTCCCACAGTGCTCAGAGCCATTTTAGCCAACTTCTGTAAGGGTAACTACATCGCTCGACTAGAGTGGCCAGCATGTTCTCCAGATATAACCCCTGTCGAACATGCCTGGGATGGATTGAAAAGGGCTGTTTATGGACGACGTGACCACTAGCCACTCTGAGGGACCTACACAGAATCGCCGTTGAGGAGTGGGGCAATCTGGACCAATAGTGCCTTGATGATTTTGTGGATAGAATGCCACGACGATTATTGGCATGTATCAATGCAAGAGGACGTGCTACTGGGTATTAGAATTACCGATGTGTACAGAAGTCTGAAGGTCTCGCTGTATGGCGGTCAACATGCAATATTTGGTTTTCATGAGCAATAAAAAGTGCGGAAATTATGTTTATATTGATCCCTATTCCAATTTTCTGTACAGGTTCTATATGTAGGCTGTTTAGGTTTTTATATTGCTAACGCCACGCAGCGCTCTGTATGAAAATCACTGGCTTTGCTGTGTGCAGTCTGACTGATTGGCATTGTTGGAGTATTCGCTGTTGTAGTGCTGGATAGCTGGATGTAAACACCGCGTAGCGTTGCACAGTAGGAGGTGAGCCGCGTACAGTGGTGGATGTGTGGAGAGAAATGGCAGAATTTTAAGAGCGGACGATCTGGACGTGCGTCCGCCAGAAACAGTAAAATTGTAATACTGAATATCTATATAATGACTATGACATTTGAACATTATTAAAGTAAATACATTGTTTGTTCTCTATCAAAATCTTTCATTTGCTGACTATGCCTATCAGTAGTTAGTGCCTTCAGTAGTTAGAACCATTTATTTAGCTGGCAGTAGTGGCTGTAGTGCAGTAGTTCGAATAACAAAGATTTTTGTGAGGTAAATGATTCTTGAAAGTTATAGGTTATTGTTAGTCAGGGCCATTCTTTTGTAGGGATTTTTGAAAGTCAGACTGCGCTGCGTTAAAAATATTGTGTGTCAGTTTAATCGGAATGAGTAAAGAGAGTAATGTATAGGTACGTTCAGTTCTGCTCAACTGTTTGAAAACCAGTAACGTAGAGGTTTATCAGCACAGTGATTCTTTAATTTTTATAAGGGGACGTTTCAGTTCTACAACTCTCAGACCCAAGGTGCGGCGAAACTTTTTTTGATGTGTGTATTTGGCCCTATACCCTAATACACCCTTCATGATTAATCTCGTTTCACGTCGTCAGAAGAAATCAGATTCCGAAGCAAACGTCGTTATCCACGCAGAAGCATACTGCAGCTCGCACTAACAGTCTGTCATAGGACAGGTGAGGGTGATGGTGACCTCTGAAACGGTTCTGCTAGTGGACTGTTTTGTTGGCAGAAGAGCCAACACCGTGTTTCAACTGGAGGCCGAAATGCACGTGTTGTAGCTCAATCAGGCTGGCGTGAGGAGGGAAAGACTATACTGACGTGAGGTCTGGAACATGACAAGGAATTAGAATTCAGAAAGCGGACATAATTAGTTTCATACTTAACTTTAATCCATTAAAGATGTACGTCGCTCTTGACGCTACATGATTCACAATATTTTCTGTTCAGGATACATAGCAACTGAATATGGCGCCTAAGTCGTAGCAAATGACGTAGCTGAAGGCTATGCTAAACTGTCGTCTCTGCAATTAACATATGTAGACAGTGAACCATCGCTAGCAAAGTCGGCTGTACAACTGGGGCAAGTGCTAGGGAATCTCTCTAGACCTGCCGTGTAGCGGCGCTCGGTCTGCAATCACTGATAGTGACAACACGCGGGTCCGACGTATACTAACGGACGCGGCCGATTTACAGGCTACCACCTAACAAGTGTGGTGTCTGGCGGTGACACCACATGGACATTAATGAAAGCGGTTAGAAACAATAATTTCGCTCACAACTTTTTTTTTCTTTTTAACAGTTGCATGCACTGCTGCTAAATATATACTAACAGCTATCTATAAGCAACTGTTGTGTGAGAATTTCCAAAGACTAACAGAGTTGAAGTATAACTAACTGCAGCTGCCTTGTGTGCAAATAATGTTCTTTAAGGTCAGTTAAAGCTTAAACAAGAAGCACAGTGTGGGAATAATGTTCGCTCATAACTTTCGTCCAATCGTGGTATTTCAAAATCCAAGATAAAGAGGTTCCAATAATATCCCTAGATGAGTAGAATCATCTATACTACTGGCCATTAAAATTGCTGAACTAAGAACAAAAGGTAGGTGATAAACAGGTATTCATTGGACAAATATATTATACTAGAACTCACATGTGATTACATTTTCACGCAGTTTGGGTGTATTGATCCTGAGAAATCAGTACCCACATCAACCATGTCTGGCCGTCATAACGGCCTTGATACGCCTGAGCATTGAGTCAAACACAGCTTGGATGGGGTGTACAAGTACAGCTGCCCATGCAGCTTCAACACGATACCACAGTTCATCAAGAGTAATGACTGGCGTATTGTCAGGAGCCAGTTGCTCGGCCACCATTGACCAGACGTTTTCAATTGGTGAGAGATCTGGAGAATGTGCTGGTCAGGGCAGCAGTGAGACACTTTCTGTATCCAGAAAGGCCCGTACAGGACCTGCAACAAGCGGTCGTGCATTATCTTGCTGAAATGTAGCGTTTCGCCGGGATCGATTGAAGGGTTGAGTCACGGGTCGTAACACATCTGAAATGTAACGTCCACTGTTCAAAATGCCGTTAATGCGAACAAGAGGTGACCAAGACGTGTAACCAATGCAACCCCATACCATCACGCCGGATGATACGCCAGTATGGCGATAACGAATACACACTTCCAATGTGCGTTCACCACGATGTCGCCAGACACGGATGCGACTATAATGATGCTGTAAACAGAACCAGCATTCATCCGAAAAAAAGACGTTTTGTCATTCGTGCACCCAGGTTCATCGTTGAGTACACCATCGCAGGCGCTCCTGTCTGTGATGCAGCGTCAAGGGTAACCGCAGCCATGGTCTCCGAGCAGATAGTGCTGCAAACGTCGTCGAACTGTTCGTACAGATAGTTGTCTTGCAAACTTCCCCATCTGTTGACTCTATGATCGAGACATGGCTGCACGATCAGTTACAGCCATGCGGATAAGGTGCCTGTAATCCCTACTACTAGTGATACGAGGCCGTTGGGATCCAGAACGGCGTTCCGTATTACCCTCCTGAACACACCGATTCCATATTCTGCTAACAGTCATTGGATCTCGACAAACGCGAGGAGCAATATCGCGATACAATAAACCGCAATCGCGATAGGCTACAATCTGACCTTTATCAAAGTCGGAAACGTGATGGTACGCATTTCTCCTCCTTACACGAGGCATCACAACAACGTTTCACCAGGCAACGCTGGTCAACTGCTGTTTGTGTATGAGAAATCGGTTGGAAACTTTCCTCATGTCAGCACGTTGAGGGTGTCGCCACCGCCGCCAACCTTGTGTGAATGATCTGAGAAGCTAATCACTTGCATATAACAGTGTCTTCTTCCTGTCCGTTAAATTTCTCGTCTGTAGCACGTCATCTTCGTGGTGTAGCAATTTTAATGGCCAGTAGCATATGTAGTGCGTCAACGTAATTTCTGCTTTATTCCTCTGAAACATTTTCCCCCATCAATGATACTAGCTGATGCTATTGTCACAGTAAGAGATTTCCCACAAACAGATTGACTATAAAGCACTATTCAAAGAAAAACAATTTGTACATGTGCAGGAGCTCACTTTTAAGAATTTAATGTACTCTAGTCATGCATTTCACCAATCCCTAGACTATCAGCAAAGTTGGCATCCATATGTACGTCTATTCTAGGGGGGCATGCTTACAAGTATGCCTCCGACATTTTTACGTGGAAACTCTAAAAACTTTTTGAATAAGTCAAGTGTTATTATTAATCTACAGTTTCGTTCTTCATGCCTATATCTTTGTAACCCTCAACCACTAGGGGACTCCAAATTGTAGCGTGTAGCGTGGCAGAAAACGTGTGCTGCAATCGAATTTCAAATTCTAAGTTCATGCAAACATGGAACATCCTCTCCTTCAGCATGACAATGTTAGACCACATGTTAGCGCTGTGGCATCTGCAACAAACATACACCTTAGATTCACAGCAATCGATAATCCTCCATACAGTCCTAATTTGTCCCTATCCAATTTTTATCTGTTTCAAAAACGTAAAAAACATCTTCACTTTTATAGTTATCAAGTGGTACAAGCAAAGTCAAGATTGTGGCTGCAATAACAATGTCAAACATTCAACAGTGGTGGTATCAGCAACAAGGTCTCTTGTTTTGAGAAATGTTGTGAGCGTGTGGGTCCTGTTCTGTCATTCTGCGCAACAGATTGATCTGAGATGTACCCTTTACCCTATGGCTCTTGCAAGATGCAATTTCCACCCCCACACTACTACAGAAGTCAGACAGACGCTCCTAACGTTCTAATGAGAAATGCCTGAAAACTTTCAGCAATAAATATCGTCTGGAGTCGTCCGCTGTAAGGAAATGACACAAAAATTCACAAAATTTCTTACGTAACTAGTGGGATACTTGGGTTATGGAGTAGGGCTAGTTAGTGTAAGAAAAACGTGAAACTAACGAAAATTATTATTTATTTTGCAAAAATTCTGAGAAACCACAATGGCACTTATAGTTATGAACTGAACATGTTATTTACAGGTTCATTACAAAATGTGAGGTTACCTCTTAAGGATAGGGTTAGCTAATGAAATTTCTGTATAAAGTTTAAGATTTTTATTGACTTGGCAGAATGGCTGAGAGCCGCGTCTACTCAACTTCAATAATTATCCGTTAGAATATTGCTAGGTACGGCCGAGGCTGTCGCGTGTGAAATGCAGTAAGTGTACTGTTGTGGAGGAAATATGGGGCTCGCAAGAGCTGTAGTGCACAATATCGTAAGCTGCAATGACTGCTGTCTGTGCCGCTCGCTGCTGACAAATAAGATAACTCTCGTTCTATCTGGATTGACCTTCGCCAATCAAACTCTTCCTACGCCTTGATGAAGTCAAGGACTCCTGTTTACCCCTAGTCTAACTATTGGCATGGTACACCGGTCAGATAACTAGCCCACCATGTTATCACTCAAAAATTCGCTCGCAGGAATTTAACTATAACCCTGTCTGTTCACACCGCACAATAAGTGTGGCGGCCAACAAAATGAACAACACTTAATTGCAAGGACTCAATATAGAGTCGCACTCCGATTCGCGCTCAACAAAGGTGCTCTCCCACTGAAGTACTGAGGAGAGACTTGTTCCTCGCTCTTTGAGTACACGTACGAGCACACATGCTCTCGTTACGTGTTCTCGCTCCAAGAGCGACAACGGAACGGACCCTCTCCATGCCAACTGTGGAGGGGTATATCTTTCTGTCTCTCCCATTACTCCTTCAGTTCAAGGCGTCAGGAACATCGTCTGCCAATCAGCATTGCTCTTCTGAAACGGGAGAATGACCTTTCGTTTAAGGCGACCAAATCTGTAACATCGGCGTTTGGCGTTTGCTGTCTCCCTGTGAAAACCTCTGAAACTGTATGCTATGTTTGTAAAGAATGCGTAGGCTGGGCGCTCCAACACAATGTAGCGGAATTTTCCTTAAAGCCGAACATGAAGTCGTTCTTCCTTTCACTCGGCAAGCGCTGTCCGCTTCACGGGTGGTCACCGTCTGACGTAGATACTTTGAGTCGTTCTCTGTAGGGACCAGCCCCCAGGCGTGTGGTTTGTGTCTCCAAAACTAAAAGCCCCTGCTACCGTCGTGTCTTGAATGTGTGTGTGTGTGTACACCGTCCTCGAGTATTTCAATCTCGGTGCGTATTTGCGATTTACTAGTAATTTGCATATCGTTTACATGAATTCATACAATATTATCGAGTTTGGGTTCGAATGAAGCGTCTTGATTTGCGGAATATGATTGTGAGGGCGGAATATGTAAGCAATGAAGGTCAGGAGACCATGACGTCTTATGATGTGCTATGCTGAGAAATAAATATGTAGATGTGAACAATAAAGATGTAAAGTGTTAATAACGTTCGTTTAATTTACAAAGCTTTAAGAGTTTTCATACAAAAATTTTGGAACCATTATTTTTCAGCGCGCTCTTGTACAAGTGTGTGGAGCAAACTATTGGAGAAGTTACACAAAACAGCAAAGGGAAACATCACTCAAATCCATATTCATATTGCACATCACTATAAGGAGAAATATTTGAACGAGATATCGGCATAGAACTACGACTTACTAAGCATACTCATATAATCCGCTGCTAGTAAGAGTTAGTAAATAACCAGCATATGTATAGCTACAGAGGCAGCATGACTCAATATTTCTGCAGAAGACTTCCAATGACTTGTTGAAGCCATGTCACGTCAAATTGCTGTACTGCACCGGGCAGAAGGAGTCTGATATGATATTAGGAGGTATGCCGTGACTTTTGTCACCTCAACGTTAAGTGTAGTTTTTACTTTTTCTATAAAAGCTGCTTGCATGCTTATATAATTTATGGTCATTATCATCACTGAGTGGATGAAGCACCCCAATCACAAAAACCTTGTGCCAACAGAACGGTCATGCAGCAATAGTGGAATCTTGGAGAAGAGCAGGAGTGGTTCGCTACATCCTGATAATAGATGCACTTTGATTGTTGGCCCATCTGACTGCAGAAAGTCTGAGTCTGTTCTACCAGTGTTAAAACATCTTGAAGGGTTAGCTTCAAGCTTGTATATATATTTTCGAAAACCGTATTTCATCCAAAATACCAGATATTACAGGAGGCTTTGCACAACATCAGTGGAGTAAATAGTAGACACTTAGTGAAAGTAGCGATATTCTACCATCTGAGAAAGTAAAGCCCACCATGTATTCACATTTTATGACATCACAGTTGAAAATTAGGATCAGATACGCAAATATTATTGTTTTGTCGTCATATGAAAGGTCTATTATTTCAGTCAGACATAATGCAGGATTTCAAAGCAGTTGGTAAGGGATAACGCACATCTTACCATAACACTCAAAAAGAGATGTATAAATTTAAAACATGTTTGCGAAGCAAACGTAGGAATCATGTGATGTTCAGTGAATCTGTTAACAAGTTTGGCGATTGCTGGTGTCACATGCGGGATGGTTTCCTGTGATTGATAAAGTGAGTGAGTTGAATGAGGGTTGATGTAGACGAAATTTCCTCGAGGTTCTGCTTAAAAGGTAGTGTACTAGAACGAAACTATTTAAGTGTTCTGTAGACTATGGACAAGTTCACATACATGTCATAAACTTATTGCGAGGGTGTGAAGCACCAACCTAAAGCAAGTCTATATCACGACAGAAAAATCTATGCATGTAACACAAAATTGACGGAAATAGAAAACCCTATCAAGACAGTAGCTGGAAAAGTTGAATGTTGTATGATAGAAGTGAAGAAGACAAAGCAGTACAAACGGATGCACTTCATATTATCAGGGCTATAGATATTAAGTAGTTTCAGTACATATAATTGTATGCTATCTCAAAAACAGTTTAGTATGCCACAGAATGTCTACGAAAAGCCACAAATTTATCACTCCTGGAAAGGATATTCGACGAAAATTACGAATGATAAAATTAGGATGTTTGTAGTGAGAACGTTTGAACCAGTAACTCAAAATTTGAAACGGTTCCCAGAAACTACAGATCCAGAAGAGCAGAAGCACAAGAAGAGACTGAAGAAGACGGAAATATTATTATCGATTACAGTTACAAACGCACCGGTAGCGACTTACACACAATATAGTGGGTCAGCACGGCTGCTCCAAATATGCAAGGTAGCCAGCCTAAACGTTTAATCAAGGATGCAATGCTGATGGTGAATACCAAATTTGGGAGAACATTTGGTTTAATGGTGCTAATATTCTTTAGATCTTCAAATTTTGAAAAACATCTAAGGAAAGAGAAGAAAACTATGCTGAAATATTACATGCGACTAATGCACGTAAGATAGGCAACGATCCAAAAGTACTAATAAAGGGCTATAATAGCAAGATATACAATAACAT
Organism: Schistocerca gregaria; assembly: GCF_023897955.1. Taxonomy (NCBI): domain Eukaryota; kingdom Metazoa; phylum Arthropoda; class Insecta; order Orthoptera; family Acrididae; genus Schistocerca; species Schistocerca gregaria. Next base: position 188,711,150 of record NC_064927.1, on the reverse strand, counting down.
TATTAAATCTGCTTTAAAAGATACAAATACTGAAGGCGTTGACACTCAGTGTAAAAGACCGAACACTCCACTTCTGGAGTATACATGATGTCAGAAACTCAGTGACATACTTACTAGCGTTTTGCAGGATAGATTCTGGGACAATACAGATGTGAAGACAAAAAAATTCTATATACGTTACACCGTCTCTGATTTAACTAACATTTAATGTAGCCAATTAATTCGTTGCACACTGAAATTCAAGCAGTAGAGACAAACATTTTCTTGATATGGTTTCCTAAAATCGAACAGACCTAGCTTTCGCTCACCTGTCTTAAATTTATGACTTCCGAAAAACCACGTTTCAACGGGTAATGAGATTTTGAACAAGTGGTAATTCACAGATCCACAGATTGCTACGCGTTACCGCACTTCAGCGGTGGCAAGTGATTAAATTTCTGCATGCAGCGACCTGATTGGTTAATGCCATGTTAATTAAATCGGACGTGGGGTAACGTATCGAATTTTCTTCTTAACAATTATTTCTCAGCACAACCACCCTGCCACCCTCACAAGCTTTTTGGGCTTTTTCTGGCCATCCTATATATTTTACGACGACCAGAACAAAATCACTGACAGACCGCAACAACTCAGATCACAGGATGCAGCAGGGACCTTAGTGCTCACCAATTAAATGATATCAATTTGAGAGCTTCAAGAAAACGCGATCATCGAATAACTGTGGAGACAGTCGTTCACTGCCCCTTGGACATAATACGAGATTTATCTGATTAATGGCAGGCCGATCCCGTACATGTAAAACAATACTCATGATGGAATAAATGTTTCAAACAAATTTTATTGGTCATAGGTAAGTCTTCTACATTCGCCTGGGCCTTGCCCGTGAAGGCAAAGACATGGGAAGGCATTTGTTTGGGTGCTTCAACAATTGCTGCAGACCGAGAGGAATCAATGTCTAGGCTATTCACATACCGACCATGGAGGCGAATGTTACAACTCTAGTTTCAAGTCGGTAATGGAACAGGCTATTACTCAACATTCTCCGATATAGAGGAAGCAAGTATTGTGGAACGTTTGAACTGTTGGGTGTTTGACTTAATCTTTGGGGGCCATACAAACGGCTAGATATTCTCCAGCAAATAATTGTCCAGTGTAGTAGAACTAGGCATCTTCTAATTAAAATGAGGTCAATTGAATACAAGATAATGGACTTCTAAATACAGCATAGAATCGTATTAAGATAGTTTACCCACACAAGCAGAAATTTAATTTAGGGGTGTAATTCAAAATTCAAAACCGCGTTAGAGAAGTCATGCCAACCAAACTGTTCAACAGAAATATCTGCAGTTTCTAAAAACCAGTGTATAAACGCGAGAATTTGCATCTTACAGGGCAGTAATGATAAAGAAATTGCCAGATGTTTGGACATAGAAGAACAACAGAATCCCTACAAACTAGATGTGTTCCTTATAAAGCATGTTATCAGGCGTCGAGGGCACACCTTTTTAATTAAGTGGCTGAACTTGGCATCAAAGCACAGTAATTGGGTGAACGTCTCCAATCTGGTATATAAACGGGACACTCTAATATCAAACCATGTAGTAAAAAATGCTCAAATAATTATTTGAATGGGAATAAAAACGACGTCATAAGACGAGGCCAAACTTAATATTGACCAGTACAAGAATAAGTAAAACTTATAATTATAATATTATCTACCTTAATCGATCTCCAACATTTTCTTCATTTTTTGTGCCAGAGGACACTTAGGGCATAAAAATACTCTTTATCAAGTTAACGTTATTTGGGAGGCCATGGATAACATTGCACACATAGTGCCCATTTCTCCAAGATAGGATTCGGAGAAAGCACCACAGCAAAATATGTATTTACAGAGTAAGGAAGGGGTAAAACACTAAACAGAAACACAACTAATATCAAGCTTTTTATAAAAAATTTCATAGAATTAATAACATCGGAAAACGAATTCAATCATCATATTCCACACTTCTTAGGATATCATCTGTTGTATACGGCAGGTTGTGACAGCTTAAAATAATATAACCTTTACATAATAGTCATCCAGTCTATCATACGGATGCAGTAACACTTTAGTCATATAAATACATTCATACCTACCACATAATTCAAAAACAATAAGGTGTTCAGATTGTGTGAAACACTTTTTCTTAATTCACATTCACAGCTGAGAAAGCATATAGACCTCAGCCAAAAAACAATGATTTTATGTGAGAGAACTAAACTCTTTAGCAGATTAAAGAAGCAGCTACAACGAATTTCTTTTAGAATTCTAATATTATCTCGTATTGATCTACTGTGAACCGTAAATTTACTACTGGTACACCAAAGGTTATTAATCTCAATCAGTACACAAAACGCAAAGTGGAAGAAGGTGCCAAGGAATAACTGGTGAAATTACACACAATTTTCAGTAACATTCTTTCTTCAAATTTGATGCAAGACTTTACCATAATTAAAAAAAACAATAAGCATTTAACAAATAAGTCCCAATTTACGATAGGAAAGGACTTGTAAATTATTAGATTATTATAAAAAAATTCTCGCCAGTAAAAGGCAAGTACAGGCAATAAATTTAACGTATACAACTTGACGCTGTATAATATTTCAAGGTCAGCTAAATTACAGGTGAATTTCACTCCATTCATTAAATGGCGCAGAATCTATCTTGTCTGCAACATATAAAGACAATCCTGTTTACAAAAGTTCCCAAAATAGAAAAACCAAAACGCGTGAGTCATGTACACGGGGGGAAATTCACAGTTAATAACATTAACATTTCTAAAGAATATAAAAAAATTACATATTTGTGCCAGTTAACTTACGGCAAACACATACGTTCACCAGGTAGGACTTGCAAACTTTTTCTACCCGTAATGAAATGGTAAACTTTTGCATTGCAATAAAACACACTAATAACCAACTACCTGTATAAAACACATAAGCACGTTGAGTAAAAGCCTTTAAAGGTACTGCATTGAAAAAACACACAACAGTTTTAGCTGACTAGAAACAATGTAAAAAATCCACTACGGCGTGCATTAACCTTGCTTGATTATAGCCAAATATACATAAACACAAATTTACGTAAGTTACAGCTTCCAGATGAGCAGGAATTCGTTATGCAATTGGCTAGTTCTTACCACGAGGCAAAAGGAATTTTTCTTCTTTCTTGGAGTACCTTTTACATGTGAGTCTAGTAATACTAGTTATAGCATTCGAGAGAATGGATCAGGTCTTAGTGCCTTGCGTTTTAAACAGTAGACTCATTGATGCGTTAGACTTTCACAGACATGGCAGAGGTTAACTGTCGAATAAACCCGTAGGTAAGCTGGGAGGGGAAATAAGCAATCCGAACCACACAATTACTCTAACTCCCCCCCCCTTTCGTCCTCAAAAAGGGGACAAACGTACCAACCTTTATAATAATACCACCTTCTCGCGGGTGACCCCTCCCCCCCTCAAAAAAAAAAAAAAAAAAAAAAAAAAGGAAAATAAACGGCTGGTATTATTAACAAGAATATGTAAAATGAATTCTAATAAACTTCATAAAATCTGTTAACAACCAATACTCAACTTCTGGTGTGTTACGACTCCCAGGACTGAACCAACGCAGCAGCTCCAAATGCTCTGCCGACCCGCCCGCTGCCAGCCGTTTCAACGGACGCAGGAAGGCGCGCCGATTTTCAGAACCTCCTCGCCGGTTGACAGCATACTGCCGAACTGCGGATTAGGCCCCTTGCGGACCCACGCTCATGAAGATAGCTGTTAATGCCCCATACAACGGACCCGCTGCCCGCGTCGCTTACGCTGTTGCCGAGGTCTGCTCTCTGTCCCTCTAACACCGGCAGAGAAGTCGCTTCTTGATGCCCCGACTGCCAACTCTCTACGAGATTCCATACAGACACCTCTTAAACCCACGCGAACCACGCACCTTTCCCCTTTCCCGCTAGAGGGAGACACCGGAGCCTTCAATTGCGACAAAGGCGCCACCGCCAGAAAACGGAAGGCGACTGCTTCACGCTACGCACTGCGGCGTTTCTTTTAATAGCCACATATGACAAAATTATGTATCACTGTTTTCGGAATCTACTGTGTCCATGTCGTTGACTCTTCTGTGATAAATCATGGACATGGTGCTGAGAAATTCAGATTCACCAGAATTGATTCTTGAGAATATTGTTGATATATTTTGGGGTCTTTCAGTCTGAAAATCTACCTAAATTATTTGTTGTCCCATCTCACACTCAGTGTTAGGTGGTGTTGCCCCATCCCCAAAGCTAATAGTCTTTTAGTGCATAAGGCACTTTTACAGATGCCTAGATGCTTCACATAGGTAAAAAACGAGGGTTGCGAAACTTTCAGCTATCAAGTTTTGCCTACTTTTCAAGGTCACTCTACCACTCACATTAATCTACCTCTCAGATCACATATAAAAATAAGATGATTTGCAGGATAACAAATAATAAAATAAATATCCTTTGAAGAAATCTATTAATTTCTACATATACATGTATACACACCAAAAAACTCCTTTTTATGGTTGTTTGATTTAGTTCTTATTGGATCTAGAATAATTTTTAAGTTACGGTTTAAACTACATGTGAATAATCTAAGCCTTTTCTCCAGTAAGTAATTTAACTTCATCGAATTCGATTACCTATGTACTTTGCTATAAGCTTTGTTTGTATCGCTTTATCATTTAGTTCCGTTTCTTCCTGCTGTTGTCCTAACTGAAAACAGTACTGAATTTTAGTTCTGTCTTTTATGTCCTGCATTACATGACTGATAAAGTATTCTACATCTCCTTGGATGTACATTCGCAAATCGTTTCCTCTCCATTTTCACAGCACACACACACACACACACACACATATATATATATATATATATATATATATATATATATATATATATATATATATATATATATATATATATATAACGTTAAGATTTCAAATTTTGTAAAGGAATACATTCCATTGGCATAAATTCTTCAGTTGGCTTTTCTGTTGCTGAGTACACAATTTCCCGCACTTCATATTTAGATAGGATGCAACCAACATTTTTATGCTGATCTGATCAGAAATATAGCTTTAAACAGAATTCAAATGTTTCCTTCAATGTAATTTTATATATTTGTATCCATAGCTCCAGTGCTTCATTGTAATTCTTCTTTTTGATTCTGCCAGATACTCCAGTTTGCATTTTTTTACTTTGACCTCTTCCATTTCCAATTTTCTTAACACATTAACTGCATTTAAGTAAGAACTGTCTGTAATAGGGAATGGCTTTCACTTGTTTCCTACATTAGTTTTTATTCTCAAGAACTATGGAATAACATTTATCGTTGGAACGAAGACCAATTCAGCATTATCTACTTGTAACAACTGAAATTAGAAAAACATGTTTGGCCTTGCTTATATAACACCTATTTTTAATATTTATGTCACCTTTGTTTGAGCCTTTGTTAGCTTTTCAACTGCAGATTCAAACTGCAGGCAGATAGAACATAGTTCAAATCTAGTCTGGATCTTGATTTTCTGAAAGATTAACATGTACACTACTCAATTTCCGTCCATTTTTAATATGCCATTTGCCATATCGCATTTCACTGCTGAACATAACACAGCAAATGTTGTGCAAGTTATCCAATAATTTACACCACATGGAAGCAATTTCCGTATAGTACAGCTGGGTACATTTAAATTACAAATGGTTGGTTTTTAATATGCATTCACATTCTAAAGGGTCACACACACCATCCACCACTGTAATTGTATGTTATAATATACAGTCGGGTAATACCTCATTCGTTAGCTAACGAAGACGCAGATGTGTCTAGTAGACAGATTTTTGTGCCTTCATAAAATGACAATATGGTTAACGACATCTTGTTTCACTCCTGGGCTTGTGGTTATACATATAGATGCGTTATATAGCTTTACAATGGGAGCTTATCCTCATCAAACATTCTATTTCAACTTCCTTCTTACTGTTCACAATCACATTGCCACGTATATGGTAGTCTTCTTGCATACGTAAGTACTGGGTTGATGTAAGGTAATCACACAGCTCCATTCTGTCGAAAATCCCTGTAAAATCCTGCGTTAATCCTGGTCAGTACAGTAATAAGCTGCTGTTGTTCTCAGGCAAGTCATCAATTGCACTGGACATTTTAATGTCAGCCTATTCAACTACATACGGTACAAAAAGAGGATTTTTGTGTTTCCTTTTTTATTTTTATGGACTCCAGTGATTCCTTCTCATTTTTTTTCCAATATGTATCTTGCTGTCACACTGTCATTGCCATGTAGGAGAAATGGTTGTATTGCATTGATGCCCTTTCTTGCACAAATAAAATTGGGAATTTCACCATGTACAAAACTATTTGTTAACATTACACTTACTCCTTTCTTTAATTGTTTTTGGCAGCTGACTTGATCAAAGACTTTAACCACCATAATATTGTCACAAACATATATTGCCACAAGCATATTTCAAAACCTATTGATAGGTAAATGCAGTTTTAGAAATAATTTGTATTAACAGTTTATGTACCAATATTGTCCAATTTCTTCAATAATGAACAGAAACAATAGTGTTCATCGATAGGTCTCATGCACCTACCTAATATCTCTGGAAATACGGCATTTCAGAGGAAGCTGACACTTCCTGCTTTCACAGAACACTGATCAGTTCCAGCTGTCTAGGTCTCGTATGAACTCGAAGGATCTGGGACAGCAGCTAGTTTTACTAAAGAGTCAGCATTCAGCTTTTGCTCATGAGGAAGAATTTTTGCTCACGTTACTGACAAATCAAAATTTTTGCTAGCTCTGGGTGTATCAGTTACTGTGGAAGTAGTTACACCTCTGACCATTACAATCGCTACACCAAGAAGAATTGCAGATGATAAACGGGAATTCATTGGACAAATATATTATACTAAAACCGAGATGTGATTACATTTCACAAAATTTGGGTGCATACATCCTGAGAAATCAATACCCAGAACAACAACCTCTGGCCGTAATAACGTCCTTGATACGCCTGGGCATTGAGTCAGACAGAGGCTTCGATGGCGTGTACAGGTACAGCTGCCCAAGCAGCTTCAACACGATACCACAGTTCATCAAGAGTAGTGACTGGCGTATTGTAACGAGCCACTTGCTCAGCCACCATTGACCAGACACTTTCAATTGTTGAGATATCTGGAGAATGTGCTGGCCAGGGTAGCAGCGGAACACGTTCTGTATCCAGAAAGGCCCGTACAGGACCTGGAACAAGCGGTCGTGCATTATCCTGCTGAAATGTAGCGTTTCGCCGGGATCGATTGAGTGGTTGAGTCACGGGTCGCAACACATCTGAAATGTAACGTCCACTGTTCAAAATGCCGTCATTGTGAACAAGAGGTGACCAAGACGTGTAACCAATGCAACCCATACCATCACGCCGGGTGATACGCCAGTATGGCGATGACGAATACACGCTTCCAATGTGCGTTCACCACGATGTCGCCAAACACGGATGCGACCATAAACAGAACCTGGATTCATCCGATAAAATGACGTTTTGCCAGTCGTGCTCCCAGCTTCGTCGTTGAGTACACCATCGCAGGCGCTCCTGTCTCTGATGCAGCGTCAAGGTAACCGCAGCCATGGTCTCCGGGCTGATAGTCCAGGCCGCTGCGAACGTTGTCGAATTGTTCGTGCAGATGGTTGTTGTCTTGCAAACGTCCCCATATGTTGACTTATGGTTCGAGACGTGGCGGCACGATCCGTTACAACCATGCTGATAAGATGCCGGTCATCTCGACTGCTAGTGATTACGAGGCTGTTGGGATCCAGAACGGCGTTCCGTATTACCCTCCTGAACCCACCGATATTCTGCTAACAGTCATTGGATCTCGACCAACGCGAGGAGCAATGTCGCGATACGATAAACCGCAATCACGATAGGCTTCAATCCGACCTTTATCAAAGTTGGAAACGTGATGGTACGCATTTCTCCTCCTTACACGAGGCATCACAACAATGTTTCACCAGGCAACGCCGGTCAACTGCTGTTTGTGTATGAGAAATCGGTTGGAAACATTCCTCATATCAGCACGTTGTAGGTGTCGCCACCGGCGCCAAACTTGTGTGATTGTTCTGAAAAGCTAATCATTTGCATATCACAGCATCTTCTTCCTGTTGATTAAATTTCTCGTCTGCAGCACGCCATCTTCGTTGTTTAGCCATTTTAATGACCAGTAGTGTATTTGCATGTGAATGAAAGTCTGCATGAATTAGATTGCGATAGTTAACATGTCTGAAGGTGCCGTCATATTTGCAATGCACCAAATAAATCTATGGATGGAAGGTAGCCCTCCTTTATTTGCAAACTGAATATTTCCCCATGCTGAATCTCGATGGTTTCAAAATTCACCTAAATGATTCTCATCATCATAAGACCACATTACATTGGCATCACAAACATGCTTCCATCCTAAATACTAAGGTTTGAAATTAGCAAAGCATCTGTGTCAGTCACAGAAAAATTGGTCATCAATGGCGACGAGGGGATCTCCGTGTCGAAAAAGTCGAGGTATTACAAAAACCGTTATTAAATACGAAGTAAGTCGGAGTCATGACACATTCAAACAAATATGCCACCTCGTTATAAAAAGTTTTCCCAATAAGCGATAAAGAATTTCTATTGGATCCCTTAGAGAATAACCGTTGAAAGAGTGCAAGCTATTTATGCCTGCCTTTCTTCTATTTTAATTATTCAGATGACGTGAACATATACAATTAGGGTACTTGTATCTAACTAGGAAAACACTGTGGCCAATATGATGCTTACGAAAGATGGTTGATAGTCGTTGTGTATTGAGGTCATTGGTACCTAATTTCACGGATTTTTTTCGTGTGACAGGGCTCAATTTATGTATGCTATAATGTTTACTTGGACAGTTATGGCTGCAGATGGACGAAAGGAAGCTCACCAGGTGTAGATGGCGAAACGGCCGCTTTATTGGTGTCAGTTCAGAGAATGGGCAGGTATTTCTCCCCAACCTAGGAGATATGGTCGCTGCTTTCATGAGGGGAAGGCATGCTGGTGGACACAGTAGAACAGCAGCCCTTCCCGCACCCTTCCCCAGTCACGTGCAGAGAAGGGTTCTTTGCGGGGCACGCAGTACATTGTACCAGAAACTTTTGATAGTGTCGTTTACAACTACTTTAGCCACACCACTACTTGCTGGCGCCCTGATAACTGATCCCTGCCGAAGAGAATGCTTTCTTCAGATTCTGCAGGTATCCACCCTCCAGCGTGGCGGCACCCAAGACACACTGTCATCCGGATAGCAATTACGTTTTTGGAAGTCACATATGCATACACGCCAAGTGGTTTCCTGCAGGAGTAGCGAAATGATGCCTTAACTGGAAACCCGACAGTGACATTAGAAAACGTACTGCGGAACATCTATTTCCTTTCGCGGGAGGCAATAGGATTGACAGAGAGGAATTTGCCGGTCTTCTGGAGAGACGCGTCAGTGAGAGAGGGGTATTATGCAATTGGCGTAAAGAAACACTGCCTCGTTTCGATTAATAGTTTCAGTTTATACGTGAGTAGCTCATATGTAGTGGTTTTGGAACTGGCAGTGAAGAGACACAGAAATGTTTGATGGGGCTCTGGCCACGAGGCGAGGGAGATAAAGATTCAAGCTTTGGGCACTGTATTTACTGGTTTTGGTCTGCACAATCTGTCAAAGATCTTGGGACGAGAAGAAACGTAGGAGGGAGACGCCGTCAAGGAACCTGGGAAGGTCTACAATTCTAGTCGAAGCACAGGCGTGCTGGTGGCAGCACTGCACGCTCCTACAGACGTATGACGAGCAATTTTCATCGCGTACGGTATATTCGTTCAAATAGCAGCAGTCACTGTTCAATTTATGCGTACTGTGGTAACTTACAGCTCTGTAATTTACAATCGCCGTTAACCAAAGCAGATTCATATACTTATATGGATATGGTGTCTGTTTTTTCGACATGTCTGCAAGAACAGACACCATATCCATATAATTGTATCGTTCTGGCAATACTGACCATGACCTTCTTCTTCTGTGCAGATGCTCACATTTTCTCGAATTCTTACGGGACTTGGTAGGAATGTCTTCCACGAGTAATGAGTGTGTTGCGGTGGGACACTTCGAACGTAGTCTGTGGACATACAAGGTGAGTATGTGGGTCTCGCGGGAGGCGTGCCCAAGATAGTCCCTGCAGTCGCACTATCATCTGTGTCCTCGGTGGCTCAGATGAATAGAGCATCTGCCGTGTAAGCAGGAGATCCTGGGTTCGACACCCTGTCAGGGCACACATTTTCACCTGTCCCCGTTGATATGTATCAACACCCGTCAGCATAATATAATTCTAATTTCAAAGTAGATTCAGTTAGATCCCGTTCCCCGCATTTAACGTCAGAACCATAGTTAATCTTCCATGCACTTCCCTACTTGTAAGCTGTAGATGAGCACAAACTGCAAGAGGCGACTATTAGGAGAGTGGAGGTAGAGTTGATTCTATATCAGGAAGCACTCTCCCAGTCAGCTCCTTGCTTGTTCTGTGGTCACCAGTATATGCAATGAAGGAAAATCCAGGATTAGTTATTTATTTCCATAAAAACACAGGTAGTGTCTTGATTCGTGGTTGCCATCGTCTGGCAATACACGCTCAGGAATTTAATCGTAAGCGGCTTTCAGCCCGCTCACGGCAGCTGACACAGTACACTTAGTTCCACGCGGCTGACGCCCTGGCGGTTCGTCATCTGTGGCGGTTCCTGCTCAGTCTGCAAAGCGACGCCGCGGCAGTGAGTGACGGTGGCGCGTGTATTGACCTTCCACACTCCGACTTGGGAGGTTTTCTGTACCCTCCCCTATCCACAGATCGTGGTCTCGCGGTTGCGATGTCGCTTCCTGAGGACGGGATCCCAGGTTCCATTCTCAGCGGGGTTAAGGATTTTCACCTGCCTCGAGATGACTCTATGTTTGTTCTGTCCTCATCATTTCAATATCATTAAAGAAAGTGGCGAGATTGGACTGAGGAAAGGTTGGGAATTTGTACGGGTGCTGATAACCGCGCAGTCAAGCGCCCCACAAACCAATCATCACCTGTCCCCTCCCGCACACCACCATTCATGGCCATCCGTCGTTCTACGATGACGGCTATCGTGCAGCCGTAATGTTCGACGACTCTGGCACGCCGTCTTGGTAGCTCCTGTCCAGTCGATCGGAATCTTAGGAACCTCGCTGACCTGGTCCTGGCGGGACAGAAAGACCTCCAGGTTCTCCCATCCGCGACAGAGGCAGTCTATGGTTTTGAACTCTGCTACTGGTGATTATGTCGAGGTAGCCATTTGTCCGTAGCCGATCTTGTGTTATGCCCTGACCCAGTCTTGGTGGCGAAATGTTTTTGTTGCAGACGCCGCGTGTCGACGTTGCCGTAACTTCGCTCTGGGACTTTGAAAATTTTCCCGTTTTACTGCCCTATGCAAGATTCGCATGCCACAATACTTTATTGCATTAGACAGGTGCTTGAATATAATCAGTATGGTTCTCTTCTCATTATGTCCGATGTCGTTGTTATGTTTCGTAATAAATCTACAGCTATTTCCATTCCTTGATCATTTATTGATTTTGTTATTTAATGTGAGAGATAACAGGAACATTTTTCAATTTCCGTGGTGTAGGTGAAGTTTGGGTCTGTGGCACAGAATATCTAACTATGACAGTGGTGTCTAAAGAAGTAGACTAGATCGCATCAAGCAGCACACGTGGAAGAGCTCTTGGAACGAAAGCATACTTGACGAATGGTGTGGCCTACTTGTTTCCCTGACAAATTACAGATGTGTGTGTGTGAATTCCTAAGAGACCAAACTGCTGAGGTCATCGGTCTCTAGACATACAAGTTACTTTCAACTAACTTACGCAATGGGCAACGCACACACCCATGCCCGAGGGAGGACTCGAAACTCTGACAAGCACTTCTGGGGTACAATGGGGAGGCGAACCGCAGGACGTCCAGATGCACAACCGACCATCCAGCAATTTTTAATCACTCTCGTACAGGAATGGAACCCCCCATCAGAAGAACTTCTTAGTAACCCTTTGGCATGAATGTGAGCTCATTGCAGGGCACAGTGCACTGTGTGGTTATCATACACCTATTAAAACCGACGTTCGGACGTTTTTAATGTCCAAAAGACCATTACAAATCGCGGTGGCTTCAGTGTTATTACTGTCTTGGACAAAATTGTCATTTATTTTGGTCTGATCGTGGATTTCTTCCCGTTATGGTACCTTCTGTACTATATGTTGCAGTTATTCATCGACATATGTTAGTTGACTGTGACACGTCGTATGAATTAACTTTCGTCATCAAGTTTTGCTCCTCAGTGTTTCTTGGTAGTAATTATTTTTAAAGTTAACTTGAGAAGCGGTGTGACCAGCCACTCAACATCGCCGTCCACCTCCCTGTTCCACCCTCCGAGGCCAAGTTTGCACTGCGTGCGGCTATTGGCTGACAACAATAAACAGCACCGTATTTGAATCTTAGGCACCTTTTACATCTATCCTCAGGCCACGTTTCGGTGTGTGGCGGATGTTGCTTTGCGAACCAGTGTCACCTGTAGCTTTTGGTGTTGTACCTGTACCTTGTCGTTTATTTCTTTCTGAGTGTTTCCAGGGCTGTCAGATAAGATTATTTTTTTGTATAGGCACAATTTTCGTTATAATGCGACATAATAATGCACGTCACTAGTAAGCTACGTATACGTCGTGCGAAGATACAATTGGCACCCATTTCAATTTTAGGGAAGCTAATATCATTTTTCATTTCATATAATGTGTTAGAATTGACAAATACTGTTTTACATGTTATTTAAATTGTTACATAAAATATGTTTTTATCACGATCGGTATTGATGATGGCATTGAAAGGATTACTTTATCTGCGAATAGAATGTGTTGTACGTGATGTCCCATGACAGCATATCCCCATATTTTTAAAATGAGAACAAATAGTATCTGCTACAGTCTGTTGATGAAGTTCCCGTTTTCTTGAGGAATCATATAAAATTGACATCTCAAGGCGCTTTAGAGGCTGCTTTCAAAGCAAATTTACTATTATTTATGGCCTAATTAAAGAGCAATACAAAGTAAACCTACCAACGGGTACCCCCAAGGGCTCATTTACCGGTTGTCGAAACTGCATTTCTGTTTGCGATTATTAAATATCTACTGCTTGTCTCTTACAGCTTTCCTTAACTACCGATCTCTTGTAATGAAATAGACCAAAAGTTATTGTGTTTCATTCATTGAAAGAAGAAGTGATCATTATAATCACAGTGATATCAAAATTATTGGCCAGTCATAATTAGCAAAATTGCGATGAAATGTCAATGTGGGTTAACAATTACACAAATTACAGTAGACGGCGGTAGAATCATCTTCATTCGAACATTCCCAACGGCATGAGTTTGGTTTCATGGGAAATCAATGCAAGTTGTCAAGAACTGAGACCGTTATAAGGTGAGGTCAATTTACGTTGTCGCCGCTTTCATATCCCCAGTCTTTGTCCAGTCGACGCTTTTTCATAGTGAGATAGTATTTTGCTTCCTTTCTCTCTTTTCAGTACGTTAAAGGGACACGCACACTCACTTGCACAAAAGCTCTTTTCAGGAGAAATGTGTCCTCGTACGTCGGCCAAATACGCTTTTACATTCGAGACCTTCACGCAGTACGCTTTCCTGTGTGTGTGTGTGTGTGTGTGTGTGTGTGTGTGAGTGTGTGTGTGTGTGTGTGTGTAAGCATGCTCTCGAATTAGCAGGTGAGTGGATGGGTGGATGTGCGAGTCCGCTTGTGTCTCTTTCTGCGAATATGTGTGTGGCTGGGGAGAGGGAGAGAGGAGAGGGGCGCTTATGTTGTAGTATGTTTCTGTGTGCTCCAGGCGTGGGTTGCAGCTGTGAGGCTGTCTGACTTGGTTGCAGAATTGGAAGGGGCTATGGTTCTCGCTGTAGCACAGGACGCGCAGCAGATCTGCTCTTTCCTCGTTGCACGAAATGTTAATTAAAATTCTAATCTGGTATTTTTGCCGTCTGAATGCCCACATTATCCCACTGGGACTCGAGGCTGGCTCCCATTTTGCAGGTGCCACAGAAGAATATTCGCCATCCGTGACAGCAAGTGGGAAGATTCGCTCCATGTTCATTTATACTTCAAGACTTGCATGCGTCAGGCACGAACTATCTCGTGCAGTGGCAGAAGCTGTTCTCGTGGTATCATTATTAATGCCATTGTTTAGTTTCCGAATTTGTTGCCCAAAATCCAGCGTAGCCGTTCATCTCTCTGTTGGCTATTATAACTGGTTGTCGATGTTCCACTGCAGCTAACATCGTCTTCCTCCCTCTCGAAATTACAAATAGAACATTCCACATCAGACTGCAAACAACGAAAACATTTATCTCCCTATACATCTGTATATGAAGGCTTCTCCATTCCAGATAAGTAAGTCCGTCAGCGTCATTATAATCTTTCTGCGAATGCAACCACGTAATCTCACAATATATTTCAAATGCTAAAATAACTGACATGAAGGCCGTGATGAAGCTGCCTTCTTCAAGCGAAGAAATAAGTACTGGTAAGGTTATTTTAACATTTTAAAATAGATGTTGGATGCGATTTTACCGTTTTGGAACACGTTTTTATAAAAGGCTGTGCAGAAAGCAGAGTGATTCCACGGCACGACAGATTTAGCTTAATGCACGAAATCCCTGCCCTGTTATCAGACGAATATGTGGATCAAATCACGACCAAGATCTTATCAGCCTTCAAGCGGGCTACTGGTCGTAATTTTAACCATTCCATATGTACACTAAAGTGACAGAAGTGATGAGTGTAGCGTTGCATACATGTGCAGATGGCGTTAGTATCGCGTATACAAGATATAAAAGGGCAGATCACAGGTGGAGCTGTCATTCGTCTGGTGATTCATGTGAAAAGGTTTCCGCCTCGCATGACAGGATTAAGAGACTTTGGGCACGAAATGGTAGTTCCAGCTACAAACACGGGACATTCCATTTTCGAAATCGTTACAAAATTAATTATTGCGACACTACAGTGGCACTAGGGTGCCGAGAATACCAAATTTCTGGCATTATCTCACACCACAGACGACGCCTTGGCTAATAGCCTTCACTTAACGCGCGGGACCATCGACGTTTCTGAGCAGGTGGCAGTGCTTACAGGCAATTACCACTGCGTGAATGGCTCGCAGAAATACCCGCGGCATCCGTTAGGACAGTGTGGCGAAATTTGACGTTGATGGGCTACGGCAGCAGATCGACTCGCATGCCTTTGTTAACAGCACATTTCCCGCAGCGTCTTTGCAGGTCTCCAACGATATCTGTTGGACCATAAACGAGTGGAAAACTGTCATGGACTGATAAGTCCCGATTGCATTTGGTAAGAGCTGATGGTAGATTATAGTGTGTTACAGACTCCAAGAAGCCAAAGACCAACATTGCCAACAAGGCACTGTGCACGCTGGTGGTGACTCGACAATGGTGTGGGCTCTGTTTAGATGGAGTGTATCGGGTCCTATGGTCCAACTGAACCGAATATTGACTGAAAAAGTAATGTTCGGCTTGTTAGAGACCATTTGCATCCATTCATGGATTTCATTTACTCATACAAAAATGAAATTTTTATGGACAATGCGACGTGTCACCGGTTCCACGATTCTGAACTATTCGAGGGATTGATCTGGCCACCCACAGAACATTTATGGCACGTAATCGACAGGTCAGTTCATGCACAAAATTCTGCAACGCTTCCGCTGTTATGGACCTCTATAGACTCAGCACGGCTCAATATTTATGCAGGGGACTTTCAACGACGTGTTGAGTCAAGTTGCTGCACACCGCTGTAAAAATGAGGTCCGACATGATATGTTTTCTCACTTCAGTGTAGTTCCCTGAATCGAATCTGCTATGGTTTCTCTTCTGCACGCTCATCATTAAATAACCTATCACATACCCAAATTACGTGGACTCATTCTTATCTTCCAATATTGCAAAGACAGAATGAACACAGCTTTAGCCTCCGAAGTAGCTTTCATTAACAGTAGAAATTACAGGGCTGAAATCTTGCCTCGACAACTGGTGAGTAATACGAAGCAAAGTAGAATTTTCAGTTCTAAGAGAACATACAACATTTGTGGACAAAAGTGTTCTTCACACGTGTTAAGTTTGCAGGCAAATGGAAAGTAAACTAATATATAACAACACGTCAACGATGTTATCAAAGTTGTAGCACATTATCGGGTTATAGGTACGGAAAGGGTGGAAAATAAAGTTGGCACGGCAAACATGAAAGGAGAATGACCCCGTTATTTGGTTTAAATGAGTCAGGGATACCAAGGTATACCTAAGTCTGAATGCGAATTTTATCTCGAATCATTAGCAATGGTAATCCAGTGTTTGATAAATTGAATTCCCAATAATAATTAGTTTTACAGTCTGAAGCGTTCCTTTACTGTATTTTGTATACACACCACAGGTATTGTTTGAGCATATTTCTATTTTGAGTTAAGCTACACCTCTCCGAAACTGTGAAGCTAATTAACCAAGAGTAGGTCGCGGGGACTAACGAAAGTTTACAAGTGACTGTAAAATACCATTTACATGACAACAGGTAGATTCAGATAATAATAGTTATACGTCGCTACCGTCAGTCTGTAGTAGAACTATGGAACATACGTTACTTTTGGGTCTTATGACCTTTTGTCCCAACTAAAATACTCTCTACAGGCATGAAATAAGATTTTCGAACAGAAATACAAGGTAACTCAACTCATTCTATTTGTCATGAGATCCATTCGACTGTAGATTAATGCACCTTCATTAATACTGTGACCCTTGACTAAAGGAAGGCACTACATTACTTTCCATACTGCAACTTAATAGATGGAGTCTAAGGTTACTTATTATCCGCCCCAGCATCGCCATTACATTCTAGAATTCCTTGCAGGCAAAACTCAGCATATCGTTAATAACATAACGAAATCGTCAGGTATGAAGTTATATTTGGGAGTACTCCACGAAGTGCGACTAGGCCATAGCACTTTACAAAATTTTTTTATTTTTGCAATGTAACATATTTTCTGAATAACTTTATAATCTGTAAAAGCTCCTTTCCGATCTCATATTTAAATGTAGTTCATTTACAACACCTGAAAACTGCAGAGGATGAGCACGTAGTATCAAGATTAACTGGGGTCTTAAAATGCATATAAGTCTTAAAAATTACGCTTACATCGACGGGAAGATGCTTCACATTAATTACGATAGCTTGTTGTAAACTATCTTGGAGTAATCATTTAGAGAACGTAAAGCGTAATGACTATGGAAAGTCAGTTGTAGTAAAAGCAAATACGAGACTATTGAGATTTGCAGGAAGAATCATGAGAAACCCTAACTGAACCACGAAAGCGATCTGTGAAAGACTCTGTCGACTTATACCTCAGAATTACTCTTCAGTATGGAAATATCATGAAGTAGAATTATTAAAGGACTTATAGAATACAGAAATAACAGGGGTGCATTCCATCATTGGTTTGTTTAACAAGCGGTAAAGCGTTACCGATATGACCATCGAACTTCACCGGGAGAATCTAGAAAAGGTCTGTCATGGAATGAGAACAGGTTAACAGGTAAACCAACTGGAAATGTATTTTCCAAAGAGAGTCATGCAACATAAGTAGTATATATATGAGAGTTGGAGCAGTTTTACTAATGATCAAATTATCATAAAGATAAGCAGTAAATATACGCATAAACCATCAAAGATATGACATTTTTATTTCTTTTATTCTCCCTATTTGATTTCAGTATTTAAGTTACAATAATATTCATATTAATTAATCAGTAAAATATCTACAATATTATGCAAAGTGTAACATTTATAACGTAACATTATGGATACACAACTATTACTAAATGATGGCCCTTCATAAACTAGAGTAACACACATGAATCTGAAAATACTAATAACTTAAATAATGTAAATGATGTAATAAAGAGAATGTAAATCACACAAGCATATCTTTAAAAACCAGTAAATTCCTATAAAAATAAGTATTAAATCAATGGCTAAATAATCAAAAACAGACATTTCCGTTTTCTTCAGTATTATTGTTAATTTCGTTTTTCGAGACCAAAATGGCAGAATGATATTCATAAATCGGTAAAATCAGTATAAATCGTCATAACTTGTAGTCTAAATGGAATATTTACCTTATAATTACTTGATATTCAAAAACTCAACAAGAAATGCTCACTTGTGATACAAAATCAGACATGAGGCTCAAAATGCTAAGAGCCAGTAATAATGTGCATAACATAATTAAGAGAATGGAACATTATGAACATTATTTCCATTTTTCATTTGCATGAATTCTTTACATGCTCCATAACCGCAACAGAAGTTAATTACTGTAAACATGTTTTTATCTATGCTTTTAACATATCTTTAGGGTGAATAAATTTTATTTTTTCTCCCATAGGTAGTGTCAACAAACTCACTGTAGGTGGATATAATTTTTTTGTTGATATATAATTCATATATTGACAGTAAATACCATTTTCTATTTCCATGTATCGTCTTTACCTAAGAATACAATATAACATGCATGTAATCCATAAATTAACTAATGTTAACATGATATTATATGTTACGAAATGTTTGCATTTTCCGAATTAAATTATGCATTGATTTCAAATCTGTTGGTAAATTTTACTATCATATACAGTTTTCTCACAAATAAAGTAAACTCATATTTCATTTAAATCGAAGTTCCACTGAGATGAATTTAGTTACAAATAATGGAAATTTTGTTTTTGTAACATGGAGTAGTGGCCAAAATTATCACAACTATCTGGCTTCAGTCTATTGACAACCTGTTACAGTTCTGTAAGGTTACATTTGTGCTGGTAAACATCGTTTCACAGTTTCTCAGAAATAAGTCCACAAGATCGTTTGAATAAACGAAATGAAGTCCGTAATGTTTGTGGTAGCTATGCAATTGCTAAGCAAAGACAGGAATTTCGTGAAAGATGTCTACTGCACATACTTTGGTATAAAGCTTCAAGACCAAGACAAAAGCTGCACAGAACTTTCCTCCTTCCTCCCACCCAGCGTGGAAGTGCTGAAAAAACATAAAAATCGTTTGCTGCCTTTTTTGGATGAGAAGCGAATGGTCCCTAGTGGTTCCACTCTGTATACCAGAGCGCAAAACTACAGCCGCCCTAAAGCACAATTAAGCCAGATCATGTCCCTTGAGGATGCAGAGGGATGGGGATGTTAGCAGCGTTAAAGGTGTCGTTGTTCTGTTGGACATCGCACTGCAAACGCTTGCTTTCGATTACGAAATGTGTGAAAATGAACGTTCCAAGGAAACTAGGGGACATGAATAGACATTTCCCATCACAGGAATTGCATAAATAATTTTTTTAATATTTGGTAACTTGTCTGCTAGCGTAAGTTCTCGTGATGCAACACTCTAGTGTTAAGATGTGACATAGGTATTAAACATGGCCATTTTTACTATAATGTTTTTTCTGCTTGAGCTTTGTCATGTTTAGATATAAGTTATTCCATTTGCTGCTGCTTGCTTTGCCAATTTACATTTTTTTGTCATTGCTGTTTGTGTTAATTGTTTTGTGCTGCTGCATTGCCTCGTCCCTCAGTTTAGCATCTGAACTCAGTAGATTTAAGTTAGCTTAAGATGGGGTAGGCTATATGTGAGAACGAGTTGTGATGAATTGGAAGAAATGCATTGAGAAGCTATAAGAAAATGGTTTGGCCAAAAAATAATTTTGAAAGAGGATGTGAACAGAATACAGAAATAATGCTTGGATAGGATTTTTTTGGTGGAAACAAATGTTGAAATGAGAGGAAAGACCTAGAGAATGAAGTTTTGGGTTGGACTGCGGTACCAAATGTCACACTGAAAACAAACCCTATCCTATATTTTTGTGTTATTACACTGTGCTAATTTGTGTTTTTCCTGCCTTTATGTGTTTATACTAAGAGTTATGTTGCAGATTTTTTTGATAATATGTTATTTACTTTGTAAAGATGTTTAGATATTATTTGTTCTGTTTTGTTTTAATGCTCACTTGTGAAGTAGATGTTTCAATAGTTATTCTGATCTTTTATGTATTTACTTATGTCATAATTCCTGTAACACTGATGTATATGTTATTTCGATTCTTTTGTAAAGCCTGTATTAGTACAAATGTTATCTGTATTATTATGTTTTTAATGATGTATTTTGTACCTTTGTTATAATGATGTATTTTGTACCTTTGATATTGTATTCTTATGTTATAAAATTGTAATTGAGATCAGTTCATCAAATTAAGTAACATGTAAGTTACATTTCACTGCACACCTTTTTGTTGGTCATAGTATATGGACAATATGTGAGAAGTTGGGACTGTTAGTGTTTGCACGTGTGTAAATAATTCAGCAAGGGACTGGATAACAGAATTGCTGGTTCTAAGGACATTGCAAAAAATAAAATTTTTTTGAGCACTCAAGTGGTGGTTCATGGATATTGTCCACAAGACTCTTCGATGGTTATTGTGCACCTGCACAGTTGCAACAGCTGGCTGCTAGCAGTCTCTACAAGGACTACAGTGGGTCTGCATCTTTGATGGCCCACCAATACCATTATTTCTACAAGGACTACAGTTGGTCTGCATCTTTAATGGTCCACCAATACCATTATTCTACAAGGACTGCAGTGGGTCTACAACTCTGGTCGCCCACCAATACCGTAATCTCTACTAGGACTACAGTGGGTCTACTCTGTGATGACCTACCAACCAATATTCTTCAGAACATCGAATGACACTGTTGTGGGTTTGGTCTGTTGTGGCCCATTACCTGTCTGCATGTCAAGAGTCAGCACTGTCTTTCCGTTGGAAGGACAACACTACTTCTTCAAGGCTGCATGGAAATCCACTACTTCTGTGTGCATTGTCTCTTACTGCTCAGACTTTGAGAAAACAAATGGCAGTTTTACTGAGATGAATCATTAGGACTGTCTTTATGGACTGTAAGAAAATTTTAGCTTTTGACCAACATTGTATTAATAAGTGTGTGCATTTGATATCGTTCTTGCTATAATTATGATTTTTTTTTCTAATCTGTATTGGCCAGTGCCCAAAACAATTTGTAAAATTTTTTGCGGGAAGCATGGGGGCTATGTAAGTAGGCTGTTTGGGTTTTTTATATTGGTAACGCCACGTAGCGCTCTGTATGAAAAATCACTGGATGTGCTGTGTGCAGTCTGTGGCTAGTTTGCATTGTTGTCTGCCACTGTAGTGTTGGGCAGATGGATGTGAACAGCGTGTAGCGTTGCGCAGTTGGAGGTGAGCTGCCAGCAGTGGTGTATGTGGGGAGAGAAATGGCAGAGTTTTGAAATTTGTAAGAATGGATATCATGAACTGCTGTATATATATTACGACTATTAAGGTAAATACAATGTTTGTTCTCTATCAAAATCTTTCATTTACCAACTATGCCTATCAGTAATTAGTGCCTTCAATAGTTTGAATCTTTTATTTAGCTGGCAGTAGTGGCGCTCGCTGTATTGCAGTAGTTTGAGTAACGAAGATTTTTGTGAGGAAAGTGATTTGTGAAAGATATAGGTTAATGTTAGTCAGGGCCATTCTTTTGTAGGGATTATTGAAAGTCAGCTTCCGTTGCGCTAAAAATAATGTGTGTCAGTTTAAGCACAGTCATGTATAATTGTTCAAAGGGAACGTTTCAATAAGAAAAACATATGATTTCAACGCTGGTCCTTGCTGTACTGGCCTACGTCACATAAGCGTCAAAAGAGGAGTAATAAGTGAGGGGTGATGTCATTCCCATCTTGGCACAAGTCTCCGGTTGTGTTGGGAGAATCGTGGTGCCAACGTGACAACATTAACATACCTTAGACCTCAGATAAACTTCTGAGCACTGTTTCTTTCATAAATGAGTAGACACCTTTTTTGAGCACCTTAAAAATATATGTGCACAGACAGCCAACTTTACAGAACTCCTATGCAGTCTACGATGCTGCTACTGCGTCTGCTTGTAAACCATCTGGAATCGGTGGGCTGTCGTAGGCTTAGCTGTCTGCAAGGGCTTGAGACTTTGTCACAGGTTGCCTCAGTGCAAGTGCTCAACAAAGGTGGGTGGGTGGCACACTGTGTGTGTCACCGAACTGGAATTCTCGGAAGATCCCGTTGACATTTTATTCATGCATGAATCTGTGTGATTACGCCACGAAAGGGCGCAAAATATGAAGGCTCGAAAGCCCCTTTGCTGCCTTGGATCGCTTTAAAACTTCGTCAGATGGTTCTGAATGCTCCGTAGTGGCTTCAATCTCTACACCAGAGCAAAAGTCCGGCCGTACTGCACTCCAAGGGCCTGGTGCAAGTCTTTCAGTGCGATAACGCTGAATGGGATTGCTGGTCACAATATCCTTAAAGAAGTGTATCGTCAAGGAGATATCAGCAGTGTCAAAGGTGATAAATGATGTCTTGTTGATCATAACATCTACGATTTGCTCTTTTCGACCTCGAAAGTCTGGGAATCAATGCCCAAGGAAACGGGTGATTTCTTTGACGCTCCTTTATGCCACTCCGTCAGAGCTTTTGACATCGATTCTCAGCGACGGTATGTTTAAAACTGTGTTTCCTTTGCCGGGTGACTTCCACGCTGGGTGTTGTCGATCTGACCTCTCTTGCAGGGGAATCAAAAGAAGGGGCAAAATAAGACCAGTTGATGAACTTCCCATAGTGCTATACGTCCACCGCTGCGTTTATAGAAATCGTGGTGCGATTTGTTGCCGATATTACATTATTAACCCACCTGACACTTCGTAGGAACAAGTGACCTTTGGCCTTTTTTATCCTGCGTCGATATCTTGCTCTTCGAAGCGATATCGGTCCCGAGGGTGACATCCCAGGGCGGCATGCTTGTGCACCATTAGAAGGGAAGGTTGGTCGGCTAATTTCACACATATTTTCTGCAATGGTGGAAAACGCCGCGTATGATGTACCATGCAGTACGAGAGAAAGCAGCGTGACTTGACATGAAGGTGCTAGAGACAGAGAGACAGAGAGACAAACAAATTCTTTATTACTCTGTGGCGGTTAGCGTTCAGAGAGTTATTCTTAGTGTGGGAAGTCTTTGTTCTTGTTAAGAAGCAATTGATTAACAGTTTTCATTCTTGTGAAGAGGAAATCGACGCCATTGCGATATTTTGAAAAAAATTGTATTCTATATATGTATATAAGCTAGTGAACAGATAATTCATGTTACGAGAAGAACTTCATTGACACAAAAGTCAATAAAAAATGTTCATTTCAAGAAGCTTCAATACAGCGTCTGCAGCAGCTGGAGCAGATCGCTACATCAACGGAAGCGTGTAGTGTGAAAGCAGTTCCACACATCCCCCTGTATCAAACCAACGGTGTGGGTATTCAACCCAACAGAGCACACACAGTCACTTATACATATAAAGACAAACACAAAGTCGTGTGGGAAACATGTAGAGAGAGACATTCACTCAATGTAAGTGCTCATCAGAGTGAATTTATAAATGTCTACCGTTAAACAGGACTCGATCCTGCTGCAACAACACTTTAATACCACTTTAATGGTGACAATTAGACGCGACACTAACAGTCAAACATATTTGTGATTAGGGATACCTGCAACATATTTTGTGACAGACATAGTTGTAACCTTTATATGAAATTAGTCATCCTATTAATTAAGTAATTAATGTTTTATTGTTGTGCATGTACGTATAGCCAGAAGGTGTAACTAAATTATGATTCCTTGTACTCGTATGTTTCATCCTAACTGAGCGTGTGTGAGTATCTTGTAAGGAAAACGTGTACGCCGTCCTAGCAGCCAGGCTGAAACTTCAAATAGGCCAGTCATTTGAATTACTAGATTTCTTGAGCATTTGTGCATTGTAATGACCTTTTACTTATTGATTTTAATGCATAAATGAATGGTTTCTGTATTACTTTTGCTACAATTTCATTATTTCAGTAGATACCTTACGACAGTATTTTATGTGTTATCTGTGTACTGTGTTCTTGTTACATTAGAAACTGTGCATTAACAGCATTAGGACATTAACATTTTTTGCGTGTGTAGAAATTAATATTAACACTTGTGGGAAGTATTTGGTAGAAAAACTGTCTGTTGCTTATTGTCATGGTGATTAGTAGGTGCCGCGGTGGTCTAGCGGTTCTAGGCTCTCAGTCCGGACCCGCGCGGCTGCTACGGTTGCAGGTTTGAATCTTGCCTCTGACATGAATGTGTGTGATGTCCTTAGGTTAGTTAGGTTTAAGTAGATCTGAGTTCTAGGAGACTGATGACCACAGATGTTAAGTCTCATAGTGCTCAGAGCCATTTGAACCATTTTTGATAAGTAGGTCTGTGTTCAAAGCCAAGAAGCAAGCACACAACATCACAATTGCACAAAATCAACTGAGTAATGTAAATATATCGTCAAGTAGTGCCATGGAATTTCATACAGGCATAGTTAGTGAAATGTTTACGGCTCAGCAACCAGCAGTAATTACTGCGCTCACGCCGTCGAAACAAACTGTTGCAGTTTCCGGCATTCATAGTAGAGTGTAATCCAAATAAATACGCAGAAACTAACAAATAACATCAATTTGACCTCTGATAGAGACGTACTCGCTAGGGGAGCATTTCCCGCAACTACGCGCGAGAACGAAATTACTGTGCCGAAAAATATGACGGTACAATCTTCAATAAACCCAGTGAAAACGTCAATTGCTGAGAATACTGATCTGTTATCTCAGATGGGGTCAAATTTGACCGTCATATCACAAGGGATTAACCTAGTAACGAATAAGATGAAGGCATTGGAGTCTGCGCAGTCTAATTTTGCAACGGTGCAGTCCACTTTTTCAAATGATATTAATCGTAAATTCCAAGCATTGGAAACCACACAATCTAATTTTGCAATGGCACACACCACTTTCGCTCAGGAGCAATCCAATAAACTAAAAGCAATAAATGATAATATTACTGAAAAATTCCAAAGTTTGCACTCAGAACAGTCACTTGATTGCCAGTCAAGCACAACTCATTGTTATGCAATAACTGCAATACAAAGAATTAATACCCAAATAAAATAATATCTTATATCCTCAAGATAAGCTAAATAATCAAAAGCAAGGAGTTGTCCATGTACAGAACACCACTGCACAGGACGTGAATACGATTAAGCACGAAAACCAGCAAGCAATCATTAATCTTACTCTAAGGATAGACAATCTTAGTCTAGAAAGTGAGAAACATATAGAGAAACTTTTCAACGAACATAAGATCGACATAGAGGATTGAGCGAAAGAGCAAACCGAGACTGTGAGAAATTATGTTGATCAAACCTTGACAGAAACGGTTGCTAACGTGCAATTTAACAACGAAACTGCACAAGGAGATTTTAAATCAGAAATTCAAGAGATTAAGGAGAACATGGGAGAATAATTTCCTGCTTGGAAGGCAAAGATTTAAAATGCACTCAAAGCATGCCAGCAAGGTTTAGTTAGTACTAGAGGGGCACCTATTACGTGCAATGTATCAAAACCAGACATTATTTCTCACGAAACCAGTGAAACCGAATCCATGGAGCAATATCCATGTATTGGTGTGTATTCACGCAATCAGCAGGAACCAAATTATTAGGAATATGATCTACCATGAAATAGTCACCAGAATACACCTGTGACTATTGATGAAGACAAAATGCTTAAATACCGCCAGTTTCAGATTTTTAATCCCGAAAGGAAGGCGATCAATTACGTTGTCTTTATCAAGCAATTTAGAGGGATACTGCCACGAATGTGGACTGAACAACAAAAAAATTACGTACGTTGCAGGATTTATACATGGGGAAGGATCGATGTGGCCGTCGGAAGCACCCGAATAGTGTCAAGAATATGAGCAATTTGAAAGCGTTTTCTTGCACAAGTACTGGAATAAGGGAGTGCAAGAAAGACTACGCAAGGAAGTTTTTGACCTACAACCACGTTCTTTCAAAAATAGACCTTATAGGAACTATTTCGAGAAGTATATAAATAAAAGCAAATACTGGCATCAACCACTCCCGACACACGACGTGATTCGTATATTAAAGGCCAAACTTCCACTTGAAGTAAAGGAAAAACTTCTTCATATGCCTGAACAACATGTGGAAGATTTTGTAGCCACATTTGATTCAGTAGACATATTTTTCGAAGAATCACGTGTTCGCTACATCCAACCAAGTTACCAACCCAACAAGTATAATAGCAACAACAAACCGTATGATAAACAAACCAAAGAGAATAGAGGGTATGTAAAAAAATCTTTTCCACACAATTCACCAAACTCACAGGTGAATTATTTCCAGAAATCTTGTAATGATAATCCAGACCTGAGCAATCAAGACCAACAAGGTGAACAAACATATAAACGGGAACGGAGGAAAAATAATGAGAAGAGGATAGGATATTATCAAGAGGGGAATCATCAGCCAAAACGTCCATGTCAGCAACAAGCCCAATAGTATCAGAACCAACCACGAACAGAAAGGTTGGCAGCCAAACGTCAATGCAAATGAATGCCGAAACCAACCACAGTAATAGCTGACGTAACGGAGCAAAAATTGACAAATAACGGACAATCGTCAAAATAGACTCGACTGTCAGAAGCCCCGACGGCGCAGTCGAGGAAGTTTTGAGGGGCGAAAACTCAAGCGTCAATTTTTTCCGGTATAAAGATGGCAGATTAATAATAGAAAAACTTCAGCAGAATATGATGCCCTGTCAAGAGGGACATACCACTGAACCTGTTGCGAAAATTCACGCGGAAATTGAAGGCATTAGTGTGAAAGTTATTTTAGACACGGGAGCAGCAGTAAATGTCATTTCAGAGAAGTTATTTCAAAGAATACTTCAGAAAGTAAATCTACTGACTTTCCCTGTTCAGTGTTGTAGGACTGTAGGCCCTACTGGTCATATGTCTTCTCAGGTTAAATTGCAGACTCAACTACAGTTAGGTATAGGATCTGTAGGTATCAACTGCACAGTCCTTGTAATAGAACATTTGGTTGAGGACTGTATCTTGGAAACGGATGAATTTTGAGAGAGGATTTGGCATATAGATTTTTCTCTAGGCCGTGCTAGTTTAACAATAACGGATCAGAGACATTAAGTGGATCTTCTCAGGGAACATAATAGCCATGGGAATGGACGAAAACTGCAAATCCAATGGCTACCTTGCGAAACTACATGGGATACCAAATTAATTATTTGCAACCAGTCTTAAAGACTGAAGACGTGGTATATGATAAAGTTGAAGAACCTGAATATTTGCAGCACCATCAAAGAAAGCAGTTATACGATCTCCTACAGGAATATCATTAAGTCTTTCAAGAAAAGCCTGGTGTAATCAAGGGGTGCAGATGACATTAAGATGTGATTCCACACCACGTTTTCTGCCGCCTTTTTATCCAGTACCGCGGCATCAACGAAAGCCGTTTGATGCGGAAATCCAATAGATGCTTGAATGGGAGCTGATAGAACTTTCGACAAGTCTATACTGTAGTCCTCTTCAAGTTGTCCCGATAAAGGGAGGAAAAGTTCGTCTCGTGCTAGACGCACAGCAAATAAATAAGATTATCACTCCCATGCGAACTCATCCGAAAAATATCGATGAGTAAATTCAACGGTTCAGAGGGATAAAATACTTATCTAATATTCATCTCAGGAGTTCATTTTTACAGGTGGCGCTAGACGAACAATCAAAAAAGGACACCGCATTTGCATACGCAGGTAGAAGCTACCAATTAAAGGTTCTACCTTTCGGGCTAAACGTGAGCTCGGGAGATTTTATAAATGCTCTAGATTACGCATTGGGACCTGCGTTTCGAAGCAGGTTAACTTTGTTTGTGGACGACATGCTCATCGCTACGATCACATGGAAGGAGCACGTCGATTTAATGAGGAGAGTGTTTCAAGGAAGCACGTATAACTGCAAATCTGCAGTAGCCCCATTTTTCTCGGGACAAAATTAAATTTCTGGGTCGTCTTATAAATGAAAGGGGAATGTTACTGGACTCCGAGAAATTAAAATCAATCAAAAACTTTGCAGTTCCAGCGACTAAAACGCAATTAAAGTAATTCCTCGGAGTTGCCTCTTTTTTCAGGCGTTTCATTTACAACAACTTCATTAATGCAGAACCGTTGTACAGGTGGTTGTGCAAATGCAGAATGCATTTGAAACAATAAAACATGCCTTAGTTAATTCACACATATTATATAATCCAGATTAGAGCCAAGAATTCGGTTTAATGGCGGATGATTCCGAAATTGGAATCGATTCCTGCATCTTCCAAGTGAAAACGATAGATGGAAAAACAACTTTCCGTCCAATACCTTCCGCTAACCGACTCTTAACGGTTTGTAAAAGAACGTATACGACTACCGAAAAGGAAGCATTGGCCATAGGCTGATCATTTAAAAAATTACACTATTACTTATATGGAACAAAGACAACAGTATACTGTGACCACAAAGCGTTAAGTTTTTTGCAAACGTGTAAATTATTACATCCCAGACTACCAAGATGGACGCTCTCACTCCAAGAGCTTTAGTTTGAAAATAAATACATAAGCTGAAGGGAAAATTTATTCGCCGATGCTCTGTCAAGAATGCCAGATGGTGACTTGTCAACAATCAACATTATTGGCAATCCATCTGAATTCAAAGTTCTGGCAATGACTGACAGAATATATAGGAAATATTGTCTTAAAATGTGTAAGAACGTGGGAAAACTACAAAATGAAGATTCTCGTTGGTTTTCAGTAAAAAGAAACTGCAGGAAAACCCTGAAACGCAGATCTGAAACGATTGTACAAAGTTGAGGACAATGTCTTATTTTTCAAAGGGCATCTTGATTCAGATAAATGGAATGTGTGTATTCCCGAGAAGAATGAGGATTACTTAATTTTGTACACCCACATCACTTGGGGACATTTTGGAGTATTAAAATGTGCTCAAAAGATTCAAGCGTATTAATACTTCCTAAATATTCTCAGGAGTGAACCGACAGTTAAGGAAATGTAAAATATGTCAGCTAGCTAAACCAGGCAAATTCGTACATCCTATTATACCTACTAAACAGCTATCGGTCATTTCGTTCGATGTCTGTGATCCTCTACCGTCATCAAGAAGAGTATATAAACATATTGTAGCTTTTCTCGATATATTCACCAAAAATGTCCAACTTTATGTGTTAAAATCAAGTACTGATGCATCCATAGAAAAGAAACTGGCCAAAGATTATATTGTCAAAGTAGGCAAACCAGAGGCTATTCTTTCTGTCAGTTGGTCAACGTTCACTGGATTTCGTTGGAGGCAAGCACTTAGCAGCTGTGGTATAAAACAAATTCTAACATCACTTTACGACCCTTCTGCAAATCCTGGGAAATGAATCATTCTTGAATTAACCTGGTTGATGAGAAGATATTGCTACAACTAGTAAATCAAATGGATCTATTATCTTGACGATTTTCAAGAAATTGTGAATATGACACATACTATGACGGAGTGCACTCTGTATGAATTGATGTTTGGAAAACAGGATGATTGGATTCGACCAATCCCTAATGTAGCAATTGATAGAATGTCTCTACAAAATAAAATAGACCAAGCCTTACTCAATATAATGAAAAAGGCAAAGAAAAGAAAAACCTATTTTGACAATCGGCTAGGAAGAATAAAAGCATATACAGTGGAAGACCAAGTTTTAGTGAAAACTGATCCTAACGCTTATACAGAGAAGGAACAAAAAATGGCAATTATTAGATGAAGGACCATTTTTGATTACAAACATCCCTCATCCAGGGACCTATGTTTTGGATGTGAAGAATGAAAAGGTGATAGGAATGTATCATCACTTGTTGAAGGAGTTTCATGATGACTGAAATTTCGAAGACTGAAAATACAATTCATATCAAACAATATTATAAGACAGTTTTACATTGAAACTATCAGCCATACTTAGGATATTTTGTTTCTTTTTGCAATTAGTAGTTAGGTTTTCTTTTCAGTCATAGTGTTCGAGCTGTATGCAAACATTATGTATTTGTTTTTCAGTGTAGAGATAAGTTTTCTTTCCAGAATGCAGAGAATTTAACTACAGCATGACTGATTTGTTTTAATTTTTAATTAATTAATAATAACTTCAATCAGGTCTCACAATGCATAATGACCATGGGTTAGTGATTCCAATGAATCTGGTCAATGGCAAGATGTTTTTGGCCTATGTCAAATTTGACAATGTCAGTGTATGTTTGTATCTTTTCTAACTCGCTGTGCTGAAGTCATGCTGTTCGTAAGGGGTTACCCATTCTCAGTTAAAAATTCACTTATACTTTGTTTCAATCTTTTTTAATGGACATTTTCTTTGTAATTGTATTATTGTTGTAACATAACTATGCATGTAAATTCTATCACATCAATAGTTAGTGGCGAAGTTACCAACTAAGCAAATGCTGAGCAGTTACAGGCACATCAACAAGTGATAAGGTGCATCTCAAAGATGACGAGCATAAACTGAGACGGCATCACCAGTTAGTTTAGTGTATAGTACATACTATGGTTATTGATAAGAATCAAGAACATCTTACAACTTCCAAATATTTTGAGTTCAGGTCAGAGAATTAGAAAGGACTTTAGATTAGATTCTATTTCAGCTCAGCACAGACGAAACACCTTTTTCACGGAACTTACACTGACTCTTATTTTGATGTGATCCCTATGCCGAAAAAATAATACCCCCGAGGATATGATGAAATGGGAATAGAATTCAAATCGTTTACCAGGCGATGACAAATGGAAGGGAATCCTGGATGGACGTAACCCAACGAGTCTACTGTTCACCTCAAGTCACAAAAGAATAACAGTGTTTTATTTCTTCTGTGAAAAATGTTTAAATTCATTTCAAAAAACATTCATATTGTAAATACTCTATTATCCATTGTCATTCAAAACTTTTTTTTCATATGAGAAATACGAGGATGGTGAATGAACCCCAAGGTTTTCCTTGGTTTTCAAGCAGCCCAAATTTGTTTTCACGATATTGTACTTCAACCCCAACGTATAATTTAGGTTCAATTTTCAATTGATAGTACATTGACTTGTACGAAGATGTTACTGCACATATTTCTATATAGTGAATATTAATAGTATACAACGTCATGAACAATCATCGAAATAGTATTGTGTGAACACTTGTGTTTGCTTTTGGCCAAAAATGTTCGTCCACACGAGGGGCGTATATGATGTATCATGCAATACGAGAGAAAGCAGCGTGACTTGATGTGGCAGTACTAGAGAGAGAGAGAGACCAATATATTCTTTATTACTCTGTGGCGGTTAGCGCTCAGAGAATTATTGTTATTGTAGGAAGTCTTTGTTCTTGTTAAGAAGTAATTCATTAAGTGTTTCCTTTCTTCTGAAGTAGAAATCGACACCATTGCGAGATTTTGAACGAAATTGTATTATATATCTGTGAACAAATAATTCATATTACGCGAAGAATTTCACTGACACAAAAGTCAATAAAAGATTTTGAACGAAATTGTATTATATATCCGTGAACAAATAATTCATATTGCGAGAAGAATTTCACTGACACAAAAGTCAATAAAAGACTGTTCGCTTCAAGAAGCTTCAATACAGCGTCAGCAGCATCTGGAGCAGATCGCTACAAAACCAGAGGTGTGTAGTGTGAAAGCAGTTTCACACATCACCCTGTATCAAACCAACGGTGTGGGTATTCCACCCAACAGAGCACACATAGTCACTCACACATATAAAGACAAACACTAGGTGGCGTGGGAAACATATAGAGACACTCACTCAATTAAAGTGAATTTATACAGGGTTTCAAAAAACTGATCCTTCAGTTGCTTTGTTTATAGTGCATATTATATTAGCAGAGTATATTAGCATATAAACACAGTGCCAGAAGCAGAGTGTTTCGCAACGCCAATTCTTGGTCCTGACAAGACTTTGCCGACTTGCTCACCACTCCTACCACAACGATGACAGTGGACTCAAGATGATAAAGTTGTTGTTATCTCTCGATGCGGTGACCAAATTTTTCGTCGCCCCAACACCTTGCCAGGCTGGCTAGGAGCGACAAGGCAGCGGTTCAGACCCTACCAACCACAGCCTTTAGCCAAATTCAGAATATCGGAGCAGAACTCCCATGACCGTCTGGTTGGAAGAAAGTCAGCTATGACATGAAATTCAGTTTTCCAATAGTTGTTTTAAATATTACATTTTTTTGATATTATGTATATTTTGTACAAAAGCCACAGATTTAATTATTTGTGAACATCATTATAACGAGCACTTTTCTGTCAAAAAGAGATAAATATACGATAAAACAAATAAAACCGAAAGTCTTTATTTTTCCTACCTTATACTTTCATTTAATGTTATTTTTATGATAATTTGCTGATATTTTATCTTCTTATGTAGAAAGTGTTGAGGGAATTAATGTAGATGTTACTAACAATGCCTGAGGGCAGTGTAGTGAACACCGATACATCACCATTTACTTCATTTGCAGACTAATAATAGGCGCCACGACGAGTGGTATGTTTTAAGTTGGTTAGTACCTCTAAGTACGCGTGGAACAAACAAATCATTAATGTCTATTTTCCGCTGGGCATTAAGTCAGGTGCTGGAGTGTGGATGTGTGGACGCAAGACAAATGTAGTCCACCTAGTGCCCAGTTACGACCATGCATAAAACAGCGAGAAGTAAATTACGTAATGTGTTTGTTGACGCAAAAGAAAAGCAACAAACACAGTGAGTTATTAAAGTATCAGTTATCACAATGTCTGTACCTATGATCCTAACGCTCTATGTATTACTAACATATTGCTTTCACGTTCAAACTTCTCATTAATGGCCAGTATTATGGAAAACAGAATTGGTATTGCTACAGAAGCTTTTTGACAGTTGCGGCTCATTCGCACGTTTGTCTAATGGAAGAAAAGTTTCAGAAATCAGTTTGGCATCAGATATATTTATTTTATTTATTTACAAGTGAGGTTCCGTAGGGCCAAGTTGGGGAGCAAATCTCCAAGGTCATGGAACGTGTCAGTACATGAAATTGAACACAAAAGTAACAACCGATAAAAATTAAATGTTTATGAGCCCGAAAAATGTGAAGCCATAAGTTTAAGTGAACGCAGTCAACAGTAAAACAAGAATCAACTTAATTTTTCAAGGAACTTCTCGACAGAATAGGAGTGACCCGTGAGAAAAATCTTCAGTTTCGATTTGAAAGCGCGTAGATTACTGCTAATATTTTTGAATTATAGTGGTAGTTTATTGAAAATGGATGCAGCAGTATACTGCACACCTTTCTGCATAAGAGTCCGATCCAAATGCAGGTTTGATCTCTGCCGAGTATTAACTGGGTGAGAGCTGTTTATTCTCAGGAAGAAACTAATATTGTTAACAAGAAATGACAGTTAAGAATATATATATATTGAGAGGCCAATGTCAAAATAACCAGACTAGTGAACAGGAGAATATAAGGGGTTCGTAAACTTGCATCATTTATTCTGTAAACTGCCCTTTACTGGGCCAAATGTATCCTTTTAGAATTGTAAGAGGTACCCCAAAATATAATACCATACGACATAAGCGAATGAAAGTAAACAAAGTAGACTGATTTTCTCGTCGACCTCTCACTCACTTCAGATACCGTTCGAATAGTAAAAATGGAAGCGTAATTCTTCGAACAAAAGCCTGAATTTGGGCTTTCCACGACAGTTTACTATCTACCTGCTCACGTAGAGATTCGAACCGTTCAGTTTCGCTAATCATATGGTCATTCTGTGAAATTAAAACGTCATGTTTTGTTAAATTGTGTGTTAGAAACTGTAAAAACTGAGTCTTATTGTGATTTAGCGTTAGTTTATTTTCTACAAGCCATGAACTGCATCATTTGAAACCGAGTCAATGTTACACGCAACATCCTTTACTACCAAGCTAGTGTCATCAGTAAACGGAAATACTTGAGAGTTATTTACAATACGAGAGGGCATGTCATTTATATAAATAAGGAACAGGAGTGGCCCCAACACTGATCTCTGGGGCAACGCCCCCCCCCCCCCCCACTTGACAGTACCCCAGTCAGACCGCAGATCACAGCCATCCACAACACTATGAAAGATGACTCTTTGCTCTCTGTTGCAATAGTAAGAGTGAACCAATTTTGAGCTACTTCCCCATATTCTGTAATGGTCCAACTTCTGGACCAGTATTTTGTGATCAACACAATTATACGCCTTTGTTGTTAAATAAAAAATATGCCTAGCACTCTAAACCTTTTGTTTGACCCACACACAGGAAAGAGAATATAGCATTTTCAATTGTTAAATGACTTCTAAAACAGAATGATACATTTGATAGCAAATCGTATGATATAAGATGATCAATTATCCTTACATACACAGCCTTTTCAATACCTTTAGCAAACACTGATGGTATAGAAATAGGCCTAAAATTGTCTACATTATTTCTGTCTCCCTTTTTATAAAGTGGTTTCACTACTGAATACTTCAATCGGTCAGGAAGCTGACCATTCCTAAAGGAAAAATTACAATTGTGTATAAACACAACGCTAACACGTGCATCACACTACTTTAATATTCTGCTAGGCACTCCATCATATCCATGAGAGTCCTTAATCTTCAGTGGATTAGTTGTTGACTCAATCTTCCCAATGTTTGTATCACAGAAGAGTATTTCAAACAGCAATCACGGAAAGGTATTTGTCAAGAGAGTTTATGATTCCCTGCAGAAACTAAATTTTTATTTAATCCACTAGCAATTCTCAGAAAATAATTGTTCTGTTACTGATAAATCAGTAACACAATTATTTTTACTACGAACTGACTTTATATCGACGACCTTATGCAGCTGACCAGACAGCTCCTTCACACCTGACAATATGTTTTTAATTTTATCCTGTAAATTAGCTATTCTATTTGCATACCACATAGTCATTGCCTTCCTAATAACATTTTAAGCACCTTACAGTACCGTTTGTAATGGGCTACTGTAACTTGATTGTGACTACTTCTAACATTTTGGTATATTTTCCACCACTTTGTTCTATATGATATCCTTATCCCACTAGTCAGCCATCTTGGCTGCCTTTTACTGCTAGTACCCTCTTTACAACGTTCTAACTGAAAACAACTAACAAAGAGCATGAGAAATATGTTAAGGAAAGCATTATATTTATCATCTATGTTATCGGTACTATAAACATCCTGCCACTCTTGTTCACTGACAAGGTTTAAAAAACTCTCTATTGCTGTTGGATTAACTTTCCTACTTAGTTTGAAATTATATGTGACATTTATTTGAGTACCAAAGCCTTTTAGTGTTAAAATTTGTGCATCATGGTCTGAAAGGCCATTACTCTTTCACTAACAGAATGTCCATCTAGTGATGAAGAATGAATAAAAAATTATGTATGGCTTTGCTACTGTTTCCCTGCTCCCTATTTGGAAAAAACACAGTCTGCATCAGGTCGTATTAATTTAGGAGATTTACCAACATCCTTTTTTCTTGCACCATCATATACAAAATTTATATTGAAGTTATCACATGTAACTAGTTTCTGGTGCTTCCTAGAAAAGCGAATCAAGAGCCCTCTCTAGATTGAGCAGAAATACTGTGAAGTCAGAGTTAGGGGACCTATAAACAACAACAGTTAGAAGTTTAATTTATCTAAGTTCAACTGCCCCTGCACAGCAATCAAATATCTGTTCAGTGCAGTGCTGTGATGTGTCTATGGACTCAAATGGAATAGTGTTTTTTATGTACATAGCCACACTCCCACCTCACAAGGAACTCCTTGAAAAATAGATTATCTGCATTCTGGTAACGGAAGCCTCTGAATTCTCAAATTATTTAAGTGGAACTCCAATGTGCCAATGATTTTGGAGTCAAAATCCATAAGCAGTTCACTAACTTTACCTCTAATACCTCTTATATTTGGATGAAATATTCTAATTCCTTCTCTACTTGGAAACATGACGTCCTCTGAACATTGACCCTTACTCAGAGGAAATTCCTTTAAGCTGATACACCTACAGCTGACTTCAATCTAAAACAGGTGTAGTTCCTTCGACACAGAGTAACGCGGCTTGCTGATTAGTTTGCTGATGTAGGGAACTCACAATACTCATCAAAAACTATTCCAAAGTGAGCTATGAACTGTTCTTTAATGGCTTCTGTGTAATTGTTTGCAATGTCTCAAGTTAGTGGTAACAAAAGATGATAACAAGTGCAAAACAAAATGCTTCTCAAGTATAATCTGATTACCAACCTCAACTTATTTCCACTCCTTAGTCTGAATCAACTACAAATAATCTCATACGCAGATAATGATAACATCTACTATCTTTAAATCGCAAATAAAAATTCATGGCACACTAAATGCTTGCACCAGGGCATGTTATAAAGTAACTTCTCCGGAATTTTTCTGTAAAAACCGTTAATTTTTTTAAAACAAAGCAGATGTTATTAACTTTCCACATCTTTATTCTTAGTGTCTATATATTTGCAGCCCTCTGCCGCTAGAGGGCTCCGAACTGCAGCGTGTAACATGACGTTGCATATGTCAAGGGTGAGAAAGAGCGTGCTGTAATCCCTTTTCGAATTGGAACAGTTCATCCATACATGCAGCATCCTCTCCTTCAGCACGACAATGCCAGACATCACACAAACGCTGTAACAATTCGAAAGCTTGGCTTCACTTTCATCGACCATCCTCCATAAATTCCCGACGTGGCCCCATCCGAGTTATATGTGTTGCCAAATCCTAAGGAACATTTTAGAGGACTTCATCTTGATGCTGATGAACCAGTGCAAGCAGAGATGAGATTGTGACTCTGTCAACAAAGTCAAACATTCTACAGTGACGACATCAACAAATTGGTTTGTCATTGGAAGAATTGTGTTCGTTGCCTAGGTGACTATGTTGGAATAAACAGAATGTCAATATCGTTCATTTTATTTCAACAGGTTAAAGGGTTTTACAAGAAAAACTCTGTGGCATTACTTTTCAGCATACCCTCGCAAATAACGAAAATGCAAGTGCTGAATGAACTTGCTGAGTGTGTACTTTCCAAATTTAATATTATCTTTTAATATACGAGTATAAGCTGTATGGAAGTCGAATATTCAGCCATTAGATGTAATAACTTTGGCTGTGAAGTCACATATTAATAAGTGCAACAGTCATTTCACCATTATCACTGTGGTCAGTTGTCTCAAGCTGATGGTATCAGGAGAAAGAAAATTGGCGTTCGATGGATCGGAACGCGGAACATCAGATCCCTTAATTGGGAAGGTAGGTTAGAAAATTTAAGGAGGGAAATGGATATGTTAAAGTTAGATATAGTGGGAATTAGTGAAGTTCGGTAGCAGGAGGCACAAGACTTTTGGTCTGGTGCATACAGGATTATAAATACAAAATCAAATAGGGGTAATGCAGGAGTAGGTTTAATAATGAATAAAGAAATAGGATTGCGGGTAAGCTACTACAAACAGCATAGTGAACGCATTATTGTGACCAAGATACACAAGAAGCCCACGCCTACTACAGTAGTACAAGTTTATATGCCAACTAGCTCTGCTGATGATGAAGGAATTTGTGAATTGTATGATGAGATAAAAGAAATTATCCACGTAGTGAAGGGAGACGAAAATTTAATAGTCATGGGTGACTGGAATAAGAGTAGGAAAGGGGAGAGAAGGAAACATAGTAGGTGAATATGGATTGGGGCCAAGAAATGAAAGAGGAAGCCGATCGGTAGCATTTTGCACAGAGCATAACTTAATCATAGCTAACACTTGGTTCAAGAATCATAAAAGAATGTTGTACACATGGAAGAATCCTGGAGATACTAGAAGGTATCAGATAGATTATATAATGGTAAGACAGAGATTTGGGAACCAGGTTTTAAATTGTAAGATATTTCCAGTGGCAGATATGTGCTCTGACCACAATCTACTGGTTATGAAGTGTAGATTAAAACTGATGAAACTGCAAAAAGGTGGGAATTTAAGGAGATGGGACCTGGATAAACTGACTAAACCAGAGGTTGTACAGAGTCTCAGGGAGAGCATAAGAGAACAATCGACATGAATGGGGGAAAGAAATACAGTAGAAGAAGAATGGGTAGCCCTGATGGATGAAGTAGTGGAGGCAGCAGAGGATCAAGTAGGTAAAAAGGATAGGGCTAGCAGAAATCCTTGGGTAACAGAAGAAATATTGAATATAATTAATGAAAGGAGAAAATATAAAAATGCAGTAAATGAAGCAGGCAAAAAGGAATACGAAGTCTCAAATTGAGATCGACAGGAAGTGCAAAATAGCTAAGCAGGGATAGCTAGACGACAAATGTAAGGATGTAGAGGTTTATCTCACTAGGGGTAACATAGATACTGCCTACAGGAAAATTAAAGAGACCTTTGCAGAGAAGAGAACCACTTGTATAAATATCAAGAGCTCATATCGAAACCAAGCTCTAAGCAAAGAAGGGAAAGCAGAAAGGGGGAAGGAGTATATAGAGGGTCTATACAAGGGCGATGTAGTTGAGGACAATATTATGGAAAATGGAAGAGGATGTAGATGAAGATGAAGTGGGAGATACGATACTGAGTGAAGAGTTTGACAGAGCACTGAAAGACCTGAGTCGAAACAAAGCCCTGGGAGTAGGCAACATTCCATTAGAACTACTGACGGACTTGGGAGAGCTAGTCCTGACAAAACTCTACCACCTGGTGAGCATGATGTATGAGACAGACGAAATACACTCAGACTTCAAGAATAATATAATAATTCCAATCCCAAAGAAAGCAGGTGTTGACAGATGCGAAAATTGCCGAACTATCAGTTTAATAAGTCACATCTGCAAAATACAAACTCGAATTCTTTACAGGCGAATGGAAAAACTGGTAGAAGACGACCCCAGGGAAGCTCAGTTTAAATTCCATAGAAATGTTCGAACACGTGAGGTAATACTGGTCTTACGACTTATGTTAGAAGAAGGAATAAGGAAACACATACCTACGTTTCTAGCTTTTGTAGACTTAGAGAAAGCTTTTGACAATGTTGATTGGAATAATCTCTTTCAAATTCTTAAGATGGCAGGGGTAAAATACAGGGAGCAAAGGCTATTTACAATTTGTACAGAAATTAGATGGCAGTTATAAGAGTCGAGGGGCAGCAGTGGTTTTGAAGGGAGTGAGGCATGGTTATGGCCTCTCCCCGTTGTTATTCAATCTGTATTTTGAGCATTCAGTAAAGGAAACAAAAGAAAAATTCGGAGAAGGTATTAAAATGCATGGAGAAGAAATAATAACTTTGAGGTTCGCCGATGACATTGTAATTCTATCAGAGACAGCAAAGGACTTGGAAGAGCAGTTGAATGGAATGTACAGTGACTTGAAAGGAGGATATAAGATGAACATCAACAAAAGCAAAACGAGGATAATGGAACGTAGTCGAATTAAGTCGGGTGATGCTGAGGGAATTAGATTAGGAAATGAGACACTTAAAGTAGTAAAAGAGTTTTGCTATTTGGGGAGCAAAATAAATGATGATTGTTGAAGTAGAGAGGATATAAAATGTAGACTGGCGATGGCAAGGAAAGCGTTTCTGAAGAAGAGAAATTTGTTAACATCGAGTATAGATTTAAGTGTCAGGAAATCGTTTCTCAAAGTATTTGTATGGAGAGTAGCCAAGTATGGAAGTGAAACATGGACGATTATTAGTTTGGACAAGTAGAGAATAGAAGCTTTCGAAATGTGGTGCTACAGAAGAATGCTGAAATTTAGATGGGTACATCACATAACTAATGAGGAGGTATTGAATAGAACTGGGGAGAAGCGGTGTTTTTGGCACAACTTGACAAGAAGAAGGGACCGGTCAGTATGATATGTTCTGAGGCATCAAGGGATCTCAAATTTAGCATTGAAGGGCAGCGTGGAGGGTAAAAATCGTAGAGAGAGACCAAGAAATGATACCAAGCAGATTCAGCAGGATGTAGGTTGCAGTAAGTACTGGGAGATGAAGAAGCTTGCACAGGATAGAGTAGCATGGAGAGCTGCATCAAACCAGTCTCAGGACTGAAGACCACAACAAAAACAACGAAGTTAAACAGTATAACATTAAATGGAATCTGCAAAAGTACTAGTATTAGTATCACATAGCAATCACATTAACATCAAAGGGAGCAATATCCAATGCACCCAGCTGATATGACTTACACATTAATATCTTACACAATACATTAAATCAAACCTACTATATCTCTGCTGAAGCTACCACAGGGATTTCCATTTGTTTGCCAAATAACCTGCCCTCTCACAGGCGACCAGTGCTAGCCAGTAATATGTTCATGGTGCAGTTCGTTCAACGGAGAAATTCTTTAGTTGAACTTGAATGATTTACGAGCAGATTACTTCGAAAATACAATACAGTATAGCCACGATACCTCCAAAGAGGGTGATGAAATAAACTCCAGATTAAAGAGTGAAATGGACATTGATACAATCAGACAATTCGGTACTGATAGCACGAATATCACTTCGGTCACAGTCCCTGAAGTTCCATGAATGATCACACCAAAAGACATCACAATGCCATCTTAAGACGGTACCTCATAATTACTGCTACTGAACATACAACTTTCCCCAACATTTCTTAAGTAA
The DNA here is from genome assembly GCF_023897955.1 of Schistocerca gregaria. NCBI lineage: Eukaryota > Metazoa > Arthropoda > Insecta > Orthoptera > Acrididae > Schistocerca > Schistocerca gregaria. Next base: position 188,670,158 of record NC_064927.1, on the reverse strand, counting down.
CCCCTTCAGTCCTCTCTGTCCACTCATGTGCTCCCGCAAAGAACATTTGTGACAGCGACAAAGAGTTTACTAGCGCCATCGCCCCAAAGAGATCGGCTAGCTGCTTTCCAAACGGCCCTCTCTTCTTCACGAGGCATGACCTGTCTCTCCCTGTGTGCGCCACTGCCAAGACGACGCCTCGACTCACTCAGCCTACGTCGCCACGACAATATACGGCTCAGTGTACATACCTTTCCCAGTAAGTGGTATTCCACTGAAGCCGTACGCCGAGCGGAATACTCAAAACGTTTTGTCGTCTATTGGCATTGGTTTGGTAGTAGTTATGGGCAGATCGTTCGACCTATACTTGAGTATTGCTCATCAGTGTGGGATCCGTACCATGTCGTGTTGACAGAGGAGATAGAGAAGGTCCAAAGAAGAGCGGCGCGTTTCGTCACGGGGTTATTTGGTAAGCGTGATAGTGTTACGGAGATGTTTAGCAAACACAAGTGGCAGGTTCTGCAAGAGAGGCGCTCTGCATCTTGGTGTACCTTGCTGTACAGGTTTCAAGAGGGTGCGTTTCTAGATGAGATATTGATTATATTGCTTCCCCGTACTTATACATCCTGAGGAGATCACGAATGTAAAATTAGAGCGATTCGAACGCGCACGGAAGCTTCCCGGCAGCCGATCTTCACGCGAACCATACGCGACTGTAACGGGAAAAGGAGGTAATGACAGTTGCACATAAAGTGCCCTCCACCACACACCATTGAGTGGCTTGCGGAGTATAATGTAGATGTAGATGTAGACAGTTGCCTCTTTCAGTCATTGTCTGGTTCCGTGCGCCCATCTGTAAAGTTATTGCAAGCTGATTTTGTGTTTCTTAGTTGGTGCCCACTTGTAAAGTCACATGTTGAGTTACATTGTTAGCTAAGACTTCTGTAGATTTATTTGCATGTATGTCTGAAAGAACAGGCATCCCCCAACTGTAGGAAATCCTTCAGAATTTATTCACTAATGGAATTATTTAACATCAGCTGTATTAACCGTTAATGACATGTAGAATTTGTGACGAACCTGGACTCGAACCCATTTTACCTGTTTATTGTCAGTGGTCGTCTTGACCACTTCAGCTATGCGTACACTCTTCCCGACAAACTTAAACTTTTATGTATCAGCATGTCATGACCGATAAATCAACTGTTTCGTTTTAGTCAGATGTAACTGATTATCCTGAATCATTTTTAGTTGAAAGAAATCAGTTATCTAGAGAAGCTGTAGTATGCTCGAATAACTGCAACCCTGTGACAAATATTGTTCCGTTTTCTCCCAAAATGTCGTAACATTTAAGTGCGATTATCATTGCTACTATTATGCAAAAGATCTATGGAATTATTTTAACAATAATGAATCATGAGGCACCAAGTTTTTCCATTCCCAACGACGACGTCTTCTCCTTACTATTTCGTAAACTGAGCTATCAGGTACTTCAAAATTAATCGACGCAGTAGGAGTTTCAATTTTGGCATTCATACAACTGTTTACAACTCCATGTTGCTGTTCTACTCCTGCTGTCGTCAATGTGATGCCCATCACCACTCGAACAATTTACACTGAAGAAACATCGCATCATACTTTCCCTTTAAAGCAATTTTTGACTTCTGTGGGGTACATAACACACACAGTCTGAACCCTTATGCTGAAGTACGCTATATTCATTTCGTACACCTGTGAGCGGTCAACATCGTCTGTACCCCATTTAACTGAAAAAGAGCCAGTTGTTTAAAATGGGGCTTTGCTCACCCCACGAGTCACAAATTTTCACAAATGACTTCGTTGGTATGTACAGTCGCAAAACTTTGCCCGGAAACTGGCGATGGGTTTATTTTGTGAGTCTTCCAGACTTTGTGAATATTGCGTATACATTCTAATAGCGCTCTCTTACTAGAGATGTGATACACCCTGATTGATCAGTATTTATTTGATCATCGGTTTTGGAAGGGACTCATGGGCTGGGAAAAGCGATTCCTTCGTATATGATGGGCTGAATGGGAATACCGACGTGTTAGTAGTCCCACAAAAATGTATTCCGTTCAGTCAAGATTGTGGGGTTTGATGTTTAAGGAAGTGCTCTATTCTTATCGCACAGCAAAGGATAATCGAGAGTAGAACCGATGAAATATATATAGTCACTTTGAGCGATAATCAATTCCAGGCTCCAACTTTCGTCTAAATGCCTCGATATGCATGGTTTGCACCGAAATTATCTGTAGATGGCGAGATATTTAGCATTGTTTACGAGATTGTTATCCTAACTATATTCACAATAAGAAACGTGGCTGTGGAAGATGTGCCTTCATACATTGCTGATGGTGTCCCGAAAGTTTATGCTTGAATGTAATTTGTAATACATATTACTACTGAAAATGCGTTGGTATCCTAGAACTGCAAAAGAAAAATAGAAAAAATTCAATACTAGAATATATATTATTTCACTGTAAATTACTGTTAATTGTAGAAGATTATATGAGATTTGTGATGTCAAAACCTACTTTTAATAACATTTGAAACGCTTATTTCTTTTTACAATGATTTCATTTTATTTCACACTGTCACAAAACATATTGATGGCAGTTACTTCTGGTACAAAAACAAAAAATTCAAATGTTTTAATTTCAACTAGTGGTGCAAAATTCCTAAACTGCGCTTTTTGCTATTGCATTACGGACTCACGTGGTTTTAAAAGCGGATTCAATGACGAACCACAATCAATTGCAGGCTGCAGCTTCCGAGAAAATGAATTCATACACATGATTCGTTGTTAAATGTTCGCTAGATTGAAAGATATTTTGCAACGTTAACGAGGTCGCTTTTCCCAATGCTAGTCGGACTAAATAATATGCGTGATTTGTGTCTTCGCGTGTTATTACGGATGCTCCTAATTTTTATACTTTGAATGTGTTCGTGATGGATATCAGCCTGGCGAATTAATTGTTTCTATAGAAATATGCACGTAAAAATCACAGCAAAATATGAAATTCGATAGTATCATCTGACAAAATATTTTGTGTGGCATCCTGCAGCGACAACAAAAGAAGAAAAACCATAACATTGGATTCCAAGAAGGGGAACAAAAATTTGAAACAATTCTCGCAGCCACTCCTCGTCACTTGATTTTAAGCCGCACGAGCGGACGGACCTCTGCATTGGCGACGGAACGATGACTGCCAGTTTCTCGGAAACTATTGGCTGCTGGACCCGAGACAAAACAGGTGTCTCTTTATTTTCACTGTTGTTTCAACTCGGGAAATCTCTACTATGCCGGAGAGCGTCCTGCGAAGAGTTCCATGTGTTAGACAATGTTAAGTTGTCAGAAATTCAGGATTCAATCTTCACGTATACTTCCTGTCCGCCGCACACGCATTCCAAGTAACATCCATTTGAAATTTACTTTTAACAAAGAGAAATCCTGCTATTTTTAGGAAATACATCCAAAAGTATCGACAATATTAACTTTAAAATCAAACCGTATCCTCATACTTTCATATAAATTCATTGATTAATGAAAGAAGATAAAAGTGAGAACACTATGATGTATGACTTACGTCCTGGTTGCATTTCACGCGCCACACTTCGGATTGCCAAGCTCGCTTCTTTGCCCGGACATGTCCGGGTTTTCAGCCAAAGGTTCAGGTTTAGTTGAGCTGTTTAGTGCTGAAGTAGAAGATGCACAACCATGGCCCATTTCAGGCTACTGATACAAGCGGGAGCAATAAGGAGATATCGGCGAAGGATATATAGATTTAACAACCAATGCAATTCTTATGGCCGTGGGCTGTGTGTTTCTTCGTATGCCCAACTAGTCTAACACAGAGAGTCGTAACCAAATACGCGCAGAGCGAACGAGGAAGAGTAGAACGAGTCGGTGAGCCAATGCCAAACCGCACCGCTCCACCTTATTTCCTGTCCGGGTTGATCAAACACGAATAATATGTTCATATTTACAAAGTTGCAGTTATTCAAGGAATATTCTGGGGAATTGTCTTAAAAAAATATTTCAATTACGCACTCAAATGTCTGCAAGTTGTGTTTCAGAGCAACGTATGCTGTGCCTACGTGACATAAGTTGCATGTACTTCAGAACCGAGATAGTTCTGTCCAGTTAAAACAGCTGAGAAGAGACGCCTTGAGCCCTATGCTGACACTGCTAGCGTATTAACGACATCGGGTTCAGCCAATAGCGTGCGTGGGACACATGAGATGTGCGTGACTCTGGGGATTCTGAAGTGCAGAACACAGCTGCATCTCTCTCTTTTGATCCTGACCTCGAGCAGTACAGACGTCTTTCTTGGGAGACCGAACCTCTGGCTCTGCGTTCCGTGACCATCCACCAACACTAGTTAACATGAATCGCATCCACATATGTTGCCCACTTATTTAACTGTTCGTCCTCCTTAACTACAGCTAGAAACTTCCGATCCTAGGCGTGTCATATGTATTGCGTGTATTGAAATATATTCTCTATATTTTAACTAATTTCCTGTTCTGTTATTTAACACCAGCCCTGGATGGCAACTCGCAAGTTCAAATGGTTCAAATGGCTCTGAGCATCTGAAGTCATCAGTCCCCTATAACTTAGAACTACTTAAGCCAACTAACCTAAGGACATCACACACATCCATGCCCGAGGCAGGATTCGAACCTGAAGCGCCAGACTGAAGCGCCTAGAACCGCTCGGCCGCTCCGACCGGTCACTCACAAGTCGCCGCGCTGGATTAGTGGAGCGGTCTTAGGCGCTGCTGTCATGGACTGTGCGGCTGGTCCCGGCGGAGGTTCGAGTCCTCCCTCGGGCATGGGTGTGTTTCTCCTTAAGATAATTTAGGTAGTGTGTAAGCCTAGGGACTGATAACCTTAGCGATTAAGCCCCATAAGATTTCACACACATATGAACATTTCTGAACTCACAAGTCCTGACCGCTCGCCCTCCCATACATTGTCGTCATAAACAGAATCCAGCAACCTAATGCCCCCCTTCCCTGCTCGTATACACTGTTGTGATGTGGAATTCGTTCCCACCGTTCGGTACATAGGGCGGCCATTTATTTTTGGTTCATGTGTGATGTAGTGTGGTCGGTCCGAAATCGTTGCTGTTATTCCGCTGCGGGCCGAGCCCGGGTGCCGCAGCGCGTCGGCTAGGATGCCGCGCCAGTCACAGCGCTCGCACGTACCAACGTCCGACCATCAGTATTGGGGTCCAGGCCTCAACTACCGGGGCACGTACTTTCGCCGCCGTGCAGCCAGCCGACCCGCTGGTAATGCCGCTGCTACGTGCGTACCGCCGCATGCTTTCAGCTCTCAGCCGCTGCCCCACCGTCGCTGCCGCTTCTGCGCGTCACGACGCGTCGACAGTACTGAGAGTGTTTACATGTACTGAGGCACATGCAGCAATTATTTCAGAGAAGTAAATTGTAGCATAAATTATAGAAATTTATAGCTATTGCCTTTAGTCTGGACGCGTCTTTCCCTACAAGACCGATTTGATCTTTGAATTTTTGTGAGTATAGTTATTGGTAGGCATGTCGAATGCGTAATTCTTCCTAGATAAGCACTTCACATGTTTGTTGGTTGGATAACTAATACCTGTGTGATTTAAAAACACACTTCCGTTGAGCCTGTGTACTACAGTAAATTTCTTACACTTGTTTTAAACTCTGTGGTTGTCGAAGTATGCTATACTTAGTTGTTGCGGCGAGAAGTTTCTAAAGATACGCTACTGGCCATTAAAATTGCTACACGACTAACATGACGTGCTACAGACGCGAAATTTAACCGATAGGAAGAAGATGCTGTGATATGCAAATGATTAGCTTTTCAGAGCATTCACACACGTTTGGCGCCGGTGGCGACCCATACAACGTGCTGACATGAGGAAAGTTTCCAACCGACATCTCATACACAGTTGACCGGCGTTGTGTGGTGAAACGTTGTTGTGATGCCTAATGTAAGGAGGAGAAATGCGTACCATCATTTTTCCAATTTTGATAAAGGTCGGATTGTAGCCTGTGGTGATTGCGGTTTATCGTATCGAGATCCAATGACGGTTAGCAGAATATGGAATCGGTGGGTTCAGGAGGGTAATACGGAAAGCCGTGCTGGATCCCCACTGCCTCGTACCACTAGCAGTCGAGATGTTAGGTATCTTAATCGCATGGTTGTAAAGGATCGTACAGCCACGTCTCGATCCCTGAGTCAACAGATAGGGACGTTTGCAAGACCATCTGCACGAACAGTTCGACGACGTTTGCAGCAGCTCGGCTGCGGTTACCCTTGACGCTGCATCACAGACAGAAGCGCCTGCGATGGTGTACTCAACGACGAACTTGGGTGCACCAATGGCAAAACGTCTTTTTTTTTTCAGATGAATCCAGGTTCTGTTTACAGCATCATGATGGTCGCATCCGTGTTTGGCGACATCGTGGTGAACGCACATTGGAAGCGTGTATTCGTCATTGCCATACTGTCGTATCATCCGGCGGGATGGTATCGGTTGCATTGTTTTCACGACTCGGCCACCTCTTGTTCGCATTGACGGCACTTTCAACAGTGGACGTTACATTTCAGATGTGTTATGACCCGTAGCTCTACTCTTCATTCGACCCCTGCGAATTCCTACATTTCTGCAGGATAATGCATGACCGCATGTTGCAAGTAATGTTCGGGCCTTTATGGATACAGAAAATGTTCGAATGCTGCCCTGGCCAGCACATTATCCAGATCTCTCAACAACTGAAAACGTCTGGTTAATGGTGGCTGAGCAACTGTCTCGTCACAATACACCAGTCACTACTCTTGATGAACTGTGGTATCGTGTTGAAGCTGCATGGGCAGCTGTACCTGTACACGCCATCCAGGCTCTGACTCAATTCCCAGGCGTATCAAGGCCGGTATTACGGCCAGAGGTGGTTGTTCTGGTTACTGATTTCTCAGGATCTATGCACCCAAATTGCGTAAAAATGTAATCACATGTCAGTTCTAGTATAATATATTTGTCCCATGAATACTCGTTTATCATCTGCATCTCTTCTTGGTGTAGAAATTTTAATGGCTATTAGTGTACATTTTTGAGAGCTTTCGATTAATCTCCATTGATCTGATACTTCCAAAATGTGTTTGGAAATCACAGAGTCTCACAGCTGTTTGTGACATTACCTTCGAGTTAGTTGTCATATCATGACCCATTCATTTTTCTTTCATCTTTCCTGTAACTATCATTTCCTCTGACGAAAGTGTGTTTCTACTCCTTGTTACACAGACATGAGCGTTTTAAGAGCCCTGTAGCCCCATGTGCCTCCACACCGCGTCTGTAAGGTTTCAAATATCGTTGACGCACCAAATCTTTTTAGCTTAATTGGAGTTTGTTTTCATTGCAAGATCAGGAACTGACGTGAAATCATCGTCTAGATCTTATAAGAAAAGTGACAAACCATGGATTCTTACGATGGTAGTATTGACTATAGTCAACTTTGGGTACTAGGTGAATTGAGGCTCCAAGCCCATACACAGTCGTAATTGTGCAGGAAAGAGTTCTTGTCAATTGTTTTAAGTGGTATTATTTCTGTTTTACAGATAATGTTTTGTTGCAAAAGCTGTGGAGTCTACAGTGATTACTAATTATGTTACTAATTGTATGAGAGAAGATGATTCAGTGATGTTATTTGTCTATTTTATGCTGTCGTCCCAGAGGTCTGAGCAGAACCGTTAACTATGATTCATTTTCCCATGCAGCGGGTTTCCAGTAGAGATTAGTGAACGGTATTTTGAAGATTTCCAAATGTTTAAAGCAACCTCTTTCCCAACTGGTGTATGGCTTTTCATTATGTGATGATTTAATCTATCTGCATTATTCAGATTTTTAGTAGAATTTTGATTGTTTACTATATTTCACTTGTGAGTCTCTTTTATGGGCGACATTTTTTTGTCTTTTGAAAGAATGCAACAAGTTTAACTTACTAAAGTTTTTCTAGAGTGATAATTATTACAAGTCTGCTTCGTTGAATGTTTCGTTTTGTTGTCAAATCTAGAATGTGGAGGCCCGCTCCGCAGTCTCTATTCCATTTGTCTTTTATTGATAATAGATTGTGACACTTCGAATTTTGATCTAACTTTTGGAAATAGTGTTCCATTGCTCCATTGCTTTGCAGAAGAGCTAAGTCCACTGTCGGCTTAGAAGTGTTTATTTCTGTGTCTTCTTTGAAGTTGTCACTAAGAATTAAAATTGACTACGCGTTTCTAATTCTCATGCTCGCCGAGTTGACCGTTTCCCTTCATTCCTCTTTGCAAATCTTTGTGATCTGTGTCTGGTGAGCCGCGCGGGATTAGCCGAGCGGTCTGCGGCGCTCCAGTCATGGACTGTGGGGCTGGTCGCGGCGGAGGTTCCAGTCCTCCCTCGGGCATGGGTGTATGTGTTTGTCCTTAGGATAATTTAGGTTAAGTAGTATGTAAGCTTAGGGACTGAGGACCTTAGCAGTTAAGTCCCATAAGATTTCACACACATTTTAATAGTATTGTAACAGGCTACACAGCATTGTGGTTGAATCACACTAATGGGAAAAATATTAAAGCAGTGTATTATCCTGGACACCGGAACCTTTACTTCTATGGAGTATTTTCATATTTTATACTCTTTAAGAATAGGAATTAGTAATTTTTCATGTCTTTCCTGCAAACGGTATTGAGGGTGATACTACGGTTGTGATGAGATAATAAGCAATATTTTTATGTAAGGTAATGGATGTTAGCGATTTAGCTCACATCTGTTCCCGCTAGTACTTTTGATTTATTTGTTTTTATAATTGTGTTGTGCTGAAGTGACAAATGTTATTGATTTTATTTTGTGATTGTGAAAATTAGAAAAGTATTTACAGAAGTATGCGCTCTCCATAACGAACAAGTCGAAGCTATATTATGACTATAAACCGTTACACTAGGTGTATTCACTTCGTAAATATTTAAGGTCATACCAGATCCTCATTTTGCAACTGGACAATATTGCGTTGATGCTGAGCACGAACTTACGAGAAATATTGATTATAGCTACCCATTTTGCGACCTATATTATTTGTCGGTCAAATCAGAACCCTTGTCAAATTTCATTTGCCTCAGTTTTAACTAATTATTTTACACCTAAAATTAAGTGATATACGTTAGCATTATTATCACTTAATATTTCTTAAAGTGTTTTTCAATTGAATAGGTATAATTTTTCTTTTGCTTTTCTAAGATTTTCACTGTTATTTGGATCCATTGGCCATTTTCAATGGTATATCCAAGTTGAGGCAGTGACAGCACATCAGATACTCTGGCTAATTAATGCCACAATTTTACCGGTTCTAAGTACTGAATAATTTCGACCTAGATGTAATATTTCACTATCTCTCTCTCTCTTACTGTGTGTTCTTAAGTATTCCAGTATACCGTGCTTTGAAGGACGAATGCTCCATGAACCAGTTTAAGGTATTTTTAAGTGAGAAGGTAGCATTTTAGTGTTAGAAATTCATGGTTTCTGATGTGCAGCCTTTGGTATCCCCTGATTTAATCTATGTTGTTGTTGTCTTCAGTCCTGAGACTGGTTTGATGCAGCTCTCCATGCTACTCTATCCTGTGCAAGCTTCTTCATCTCCAGTACTTACTGCAACGTAAATCCTTCTGAATCTGCTTAGTGTATTCATCTCTTCGTCTGCCTCTACAATTTTTACCCTCCACGCTGCCATTCAATGCTAAATTTGTGATTCCTTCATGCCTCAGAACATATCCTACCAACCGGTTCCTTCTACTTGCCAAGTTGTGCCAAAAACACCGCATCTCCCCATTTCTACTCAATACCTCCTCATTAGTTATGTGATCTACACATCTAATCTTCAGCATTTTTCTGTAGCACCACGTTTCTAAAGCTTCTATTCTCTTCTTGTACAAACTGTTAATCGCCATGTTTCACTTCCATACATGGCTACTCTCCACACAAATACTTTGAGAAACGATTTCCTGACACTTAACTCTATACTGGATGTTAACAAATTTCTCATCTTCATAAACACTTTCCTTGCCATTGCCCGTCTACATTTACATCCTCTCTACTTCAACAATCATCAGTTATGTTGCTCCCTAAATAGCAAAACTCCTTTACTACTTTAAGTGTCTCATTTCCAAATCTAATTCCCTCAGCATCACCCGACTTAATTTGACTACATTCCATTATCCACGTTTTGCTTTTGTTGATGTTCAGCTTATATCCTCGTTTCAAGACACTATCCATTCCGTTCAACAGCTCTTCCAAGTCCTTTGCTGTCTCTGACAGAATTACAATGTCATCGGGGAACATCAACGTTTTTATTTCTTCTCCATAGCCTTTAATACCTACGCCAAATTTTTCTTTTGTTTCCTTTACTGCTTACTCAATATACAGATTGAATAACATCGGGGACAGGCTACAACCCTGTCTCACTCCCTTCCCAACCGCTGCTGCCCTTTCATGCCCCACGACTCTTATAACTGCCATCTGGTTTCTGTACAAATTGTAAATAGCCTTCGCTCCCTGCATTTTACCGCTGCCACCTTTAGCACTTGAAAAAGAGTATTCCAATCAACATTGTCAAATACTTTCTCTATGCCTACAAATGCTAGAAACGTAGGTTTGCCCTTCCTTAATTTAGGTTCAAAGGTAAGTCGTAGGGTCAGTATTACCTCACGTGTTCCAACATTTCTGCGGAATCCAAACTGATCTTCGCCGTGGTCGGTTTCTACCAGTTTTTTCATTTGTCTGTAGAGAATTCACGTTAGTATTTTGCAGCTGTGACTTATTAAACTGATAGTTCGGTAATTTTCACATCTGTCAATACCTGCTTTGGTTCAAATGGCTCTGAGGACTATGGGACTCAACTGCTGTGGTCATTAGTCCCCTGGATCTTAGAACTACTTAAACCTAACTAACTTAAGAATATCACACACATCCATGCCCGAGGCAGGATTCGAACCTGCGACCGTACCACTCGCACGGATCCGGACTGCGCGCGTAGAACCGTGAGACCACCGCGGCCGGCAACACGTGCTTTCTTTGGGATTGGAATTATTTTATTCTTCTTGAAGTCTGAGGGTATTTCGCCTGTCTCTTACATCTTGCTCACCAGATGGTAGAGTTTTGTTACGACTGGGTCTCCGAAGGCCGTCAGTAGTTCTAATGGAATGTTGTCTACTCCCGGGGCCTTGTTTCGACTCATGTCTTTCAGTGCTCTGTCAAAATCTTCACGCAGTATCGTATCTCCCATTTAATATTCATCTACATCCTCTTCCATTTTCCTGTAAGCAGTATCTATCTTACCCCTAGTGAGATAAGCCTCTACCTCCTTACTGTTGTCCTCCAGCCATCCCTGCTTAGCCATTTTACACTTCCTGTCCATCTCATTTTTGAGACGTTTGTATTCCGTTTTGCCTGCTTCATGTACTGCGTTTGCATATTTTCTCCTTTCATCAATTAAATTCAATATTTCTTCTGTTACCCAAGGATTTATTTCTACTAGCCCTCGTCTTTTACCTACTTGATTCTCTGCTGCCTTCACTACTTCATTCTTGTTTCCCCCATTCCTGTCAATTGTTCCCTTATACTCTCCCTGAAACTCTGTACAACCTCTGGTTCTTTCAGTTTATCCAGGTCCCATCTCCTAAAATTCCCACCTTTGTTTGCAGTTTTATCCATAAACCCAGTATTTTGTCGGTATAAGAAAGGCTTTGTACCTCTCAATATTAACATTGGTTAATATACGAGTACATAAGGTTTGCGTTATATGCGTTTTATGGTACCTCATCTCTTGGACTTATTGAAGGTGAATCTTTCGTTTTACTGTAATCTGGGAAAGTTCTGTAGTCTGTGCCATTTTTTGCAACTAATACCAGCAAAAATAGTCAGACGACGCATTAAGATTATGCTTTTTCATTACTCTTTTTCAAATGTGTTCAGTCCAATACTAACCCAAGCTACGTTTTAATGTATTTATTATGCTGTATACTCAGATACTTTGATTATGACACAATTAAGTATTTCATTATAATCCTGGATTTTCCGCTGTATTTTGTTATGTTGATAATACGATTTATACTTTGGTATTAGTTCCACTATGTAGCAACCAGATTAATATTTCCCAGACAACAAAACAACTACAAATTTCTAGGGTTGCCTGTAAACCATTAAAAGATTAGTGCTGATTCAGTTCGGCCAGCATCCGCTTTCTATGACTACGAGTTCGATATTGCAACAGCAGATTAATAACAGATTTTTCCCCTTGACCTACGAGAAACGATAATAGTTCATTCACCTTTTGTAAAGCTTTCTGGCATGGTTTTAACTCCATTAATTCTAAAAACTGATTATCTGGACGATAATAATTTCAGTTATGATAGGAGCTACTGCATTTCTGCACAAAATCTGAAAAATTAATATTCTGGTGTTTTCTTACCCCATGAAATGTAGTAACACATCCCTCCCGTAGTATTAGGGCCCCTATAAGGGCAAACAGTCTCTCCGGGTAGTGACTGACATCCTTTTGCAAACAATCTGGGCCAGCACTCCTATAGAAGGGGGCAGGAATGTACATGGTGGCAGCGAGTCAAGGAGTATTTTAGGAAATTGGTTCAAAAAATTTATTTCAAAGGCCCAGTCAAATATTATCAAGTTTCCTTCCAGAGCAACTTCCACTTTTCCTACGTGACATGAACATACTGCCTTTCAGAACCGAGGCAGTTCTGGTCAGTTACAGCTGCTGACAGGAGACGCCTTGTGTCCCCTGCTGAAGCTGCAAGCGAAATCACGCCATCGGGTTTATCAAATAGTGTGCGTGGGACACAGGTCACGTGTGTGACTCTGGAGCGTTCTGCAGTGCAGACACAGCTATCTATTTCTCTCATGTGATCTAGACATCTGGCAGAACAGACGCCTTTCCTGGAAGGCAGAGCCCCTGGCTTTGCGTTCCATGAACAAACACCAACCAAAGTTAACATAAACCGCCTCTCCGTACGTTGCCTGCTTATTTAATTTTTCGTCCTCCTAGACTGCCCTACACCTGGTAACCTCTGACCCTAGGCGCGCCCTTTGCACTCCGTACATTGAAATATATTCTCTTTATTTTACGTAATTTTCTGTCCTGCCATTTACTGGTAGCCCTGGATGCCAACTCACATGTCCTGACCGCTCGACCTCCTACAGATTGTCTTCATAAGCAGAATCCAACAACGTTTCCCCCCCTTCCCTACCCATGTGCACCTAACTACCAAAAACTACATAACCGTAGAACACTAAAGAGAGAGGCGTACGGGAATCTTGTACTGATACTAAATCATGGCAAATGTCCTTTTCCACATTTTATTCAAAGGATATCATGATTTATAGTTTACGCACTAATTAATTGTATTTTCAAAGTGTCCCGTGGTATGTTACATACAAAAATGTACAAAATCTCTGTTTTGGACCCTATGCTGAAAATATCAGGCTGACTGGTGCTAACCACGGTCGTAATTTTAATGTGGGTTCAGTAATCTAAGAGTTAAAATTCTGGACTATTGAATTTAACAGCCAAGTAATGCAATTAACAGGGGAGGACATTTGATTCTAACAAACAGCAGAAACTATAGCTTTCTTGCTAAGAAAAATGTAAAGCTAAATGACACAATTCTTCTATCAGTTGCAATATTTCATGACATCCATGCTACATAAAGAAGATGACTTTGTTTTCAAAAAGTTTTTGGCATATTATTCATGGACAGCTAGTTTCAAATCACAGCATAACGCAGAATTCTATCAGGAATTATTTTAACGGGGAGAATATTACTTCGAAGATCCAAGAAGTCATTAATGCACTAACATAAGTGAAAGCTGGCAAAGCAGCAGGAATAGATGAAATCCTTCCCTAGTTCCTAAAAATTTCATGACCAATAGGCAGGAACTGGCTAGCAAAACTCGTTTCTGAGTTCATCAAGCGGTAGTTATCTCCCCCAGACCAGAGATAGCTGGGGAGAACCCCGATCGTTTCAAAACGATTTCCATCTTATGCACTGTTAATAAATTATTTAAGAGAACTTTGGTGACCAGATGTTACCTCCATTCATCGAACTTTCTCTGACAATGGAGAAAGCGGATTTTAGGCCTGAAAGAAGTTGCTGTGTTCAGGTCTAACTTCTATCAAAAAGGACATCAGGGTAAGAAGGAAACGGGTCTTTACCTACTGAATCTAACACCAGCGTGCGATACAATGAGAAGGCATTGCCTACTTTGTAAACTGATAGAAAAAACTCATCACATTAGGATTTATAAACTGATAAAGAATTTTTTAATTATAAGAAAAATTATAATAACATTTAACGGCAAGGGTAGCAGATGTGTAGCCTTTGACAATGGTCTCCTAGCGGAATTGGTACTGATCCCGTTATTTTTTTACATATACACCGCAGATGTTTCAGGCACAACGTCCCGTAAGTTTATATATATGAACGATACGGTAACAGCATATCAAAGTAAATCTTTCGGAAAAGCTGATCAGAGACTGAATGACTATCTAACCCTGCTGCACCTATATTACACCAAATGGCATCTACAAACCCCTATCCAGTCAATTTAAACAGCCAGCTTCATAATAGAAAAAGTAAAATAAATCTGAATATTTGTACCAGGAATCAGTTCATTACACTTGAAGACAATCATCGGTATCTTCAAGTAAATCTTGATCGTACTCTAACGTATAGAGCTCACGCAGAGGATATAAAATAAAAACTGCAGTCTAGAACGACCATCCTTTCTGTGGTGTCACCGCCAGACACCACACTTTCTAGGTGGTAGCCTTTAAATCGGCCGCGGTGCGGTAGTATACATTGGACCCGAGTGTCGCCACTATCAGTGATTGCAGACCGAGCGCCGCCACACGGCAGGTCTAGAGAGACTTCCTAACACTCGCCCCAGTTGTACAGCCGACTTTGCTAGCCTGGTTCACTGACTTCTACGCTCTCATTTGCCGAGACGATAGTTAGTATAGCCTTCAGCTACGTCATTTGCTACGACCTAGCAAGGCGCCAGTATATGTACTATTGATATTGTGAATCATGTACCATAAAGAGCGACGTTCTCCATGAATGGATTAAAGTTAAGTATTCCACCAGCTACGTCCGTTTTTCTCAATTCTAATTCCCTTGTCTTGTTCCAGACCTCACGCCTGCGTGAGCTAAAACGCGTGCATTTCGGCATCCCTTAGTTACACAGTGTTGGCTCTCCTGCCAACCAGAACACTTTCCAAATTAAATCAAGGGCGTGATACAAATACCTTGTGAACTTTAGCTTTGGCGGCAGTCTATAGCACGACCGAGTATTATGTTCCCACTGTGGGCCAGAGGCGCACGCGTAACAAAAATCGATTCTCAGCTAAGACAAGAAATAAGTAGAATATCTGGGACGTCAAGATGTACACCTATTGATTGGGTAGCCCTAGTAAGTAATAAAGTAACGCCTGAAAACAGAAGAAATTGGCTACATTCGACTAGACGTACATCCTTTAGTTACACAGTGTTGGCTCTCCTGCCAACCAGAACACTTTCCAAATTAAATCAAGGGCGTGATACAAATACCTTGTGAACTTTAGCTTCTTGACTTTGCATTTAGTTCACAATCTCTTACGTTCCTGGATCGTAGGGAAACACCTCTTCACCTGTTTTCCATAGATGTTCAGTTCAAGCATTATTTGGTCAGATCCTGGTCTATAGAAAGTTTTGGGTTCGACATTATTTTACTGTAATCTGTGAGTAATAGCTGATTCCTTCTGATTACAGGCAGTCGCTCTTTATGGTACATGATTCACAATATCAATAGTACATATACTGGCGCCTTGCTAGGTCGTAGCAAATGACTGGCCAAACATACTAACTACTATAGCACTGCCTGTAATCAGAAGGAATCAGCTATTACTCACAGATTACAGTAAAATAATGTCGAACCCAAAACTTTCTATAGACCAGGATCTGACCAAATAATGCTTGAACTGAACATCTATGGAAAACAGGTGAAGAGGTGTTTCCCTACGATCCAGGAACGTAAGAGATTGTGAACTAAATGCAAAGTCAAGAAGAGAAGCCTGCTTGATGATCGAAACTTGCCATTAGAGGTCTTAAAACCTTTTAAGAAATGTGTGGCCTACTCCAAACCGTGGGAGGACAGGTGTCGGTAGCTACAGCAAGATGATGACAATATGGTGGTCCTCTCGGCGCGAATGTGGACACACCCAGCTGTTGGACCTCCTGATAGATCGCACTGCGCACAGCTTCAGTGGTGAACTTTAGAACATGCATATATTCGCGGACAAAGCAACTGACTGGCTAAAAAATAAGCCGTATTGCGTAAAATTTTTTGTAATGTAATATTGAATGTGTTTTATTTTGTGATGTTATCTTTTTTTATATCCTGTCTTGTAAATGCTGAACGAAAAAATAAAGCTTAACGTTGCAACTCCAGGTCATAATGTCGAAGTCGAAAATGTGTACTCCTTCATCCGTGCCCAAGGACAAAGGAACGAAATAAATGGCAAACTAAAGCAACCACAAAAATATTGCTTTTGTGTTCAAAATTGAACTGTCAAGTGATCCACGAAATGATTTCCAAGAAGGAAAATGTTCTTGACAATGTAGGTTCAAATGAGAAATAGTAATACTTTACAACATAATACCGTTATATTTTTGTAATGGTAATTAAAATGATACAAGTTATTGAATAGCTTTTCGTTTTCCCTTCCTAGAAGAATAGATAATTGCTTATTTTGTTTAATTAAGACATTTGTTTATTTTTACGATAAGATTATCTCCAAGAAAGAGTAGGCAGTGTCAGTTGCAAAATGGTTTTTTATTTATATAATTTGAGACGCGTTTCACTCTCCAAGGAGCATAAGCGGTCCTTGGGTAAAAACACTCGAGTACAACTGGCAAGTGAACGGAAGTCCTGCAGTCACCATATATAGCGCCTCATCCAGCACAATTTACAGGACACATCCACCAGGTGGACCTAGTAAATAGTGTCGGAAGTTCCATGCGACTTTTCGCGGATGATGCTGTAGTATACAGACAAATTGCAGCATTAGAAAATTGTAGTGAAATGCTGGAAGATCTGCAGCGGATAGGCACTTGGTGCAGGGAGTGGCAACTGACCCTTAACATAGACAAATGTAATGTACTGCAAAGTCATAGAAAGAAGGAACCTTTATTGTATGATTATATGATAGCGGAACAAACACTGGTAGCAGTTACTTCTGTAAAATATCTGGGAGTATGCTTGCGGAACGATCTGAAGTGGAATTATCATATAAAATTAATTGTTGGTATGGCGGGTACCAGGTTGAGATTCATTGGGAGTGCCCTTAGAAAATGTAGCCCATCAACAAAGGAGGTGGCTTACGAAACACTCGTTCGACCTATACTTGAGTATTGCTCATCAATGTGGGATCCGTACCAGATCGGGTTGACGGAGGAGATAGAGAAGATCCAAAGAAGAGCGACGCGTTTCGTCACAGGGTTATTTGGTAACCGTGTTAGCGTTACGGAGATGTTTAGCAAACTCAAGTGGCAGACTCTGCAAGAGAGGCGCTCTGCATGGCGGTGTAGCTTGCTCGCCAGGTTTCGAGAGAGTGCGTTTCGGGATGAGGTATCGAATATATTGCTTCTTCCTACTTATACCTCCCGAGGAGATCATGAATGTAAAATTAGAGAGATTCGAGCGCGCATGGAGGCTTTCCTACAGTCGTTCTTCTCGCGAACCATACGCGACTGGAACTGAATTGGGAGGTAATGACAGTGGCACGTAAGGTGCCCTCCGCCACACACCGGGGGTGGTTTGCGGAGTATAAATGTAGATGAAGCTGTAGATGCAGAAATACACTCGAGGATTACTGGCAAGAGTACAGAACACACTGCAACCACTAAAAATGCCACGTACTCTTAAAAACCATACAGGACACATTCACATAATCGCTCATAACACAATGCAGGGTATGTTTACAACATGTTGTTGTTGTTGTGGTCTTCAGTCCTGAGACTGGTTTGATGCAGCTGTCCATGCTACTCTATCCTGTGCAAGCTTCTTCATCTCCAAGTACCTACTGCAACCTACATCCTTCTGAATCTGTTTAGCGTATTCATCTCTTGGTCTCCCTCTACGATTTTTACCCTCCACGCTCCCCTCCAATACTAAATTGGTGATCCCTTTATGCCTCAGAACATGTCCTATAAACCGATCCCTTCTTCTAGTTAAGTTGTGCCACAAGCTCCTCTTCTCCCCAATCCTACTCAATACCTCGTCATTAGTTATGTGATCTACCCATCTAATCTTCTTCTTCTAAAGCTTCTATTCTCTTCTTGTCCAAACAAGCTATCGTCCATGTTTTACTTCCATACATGGCTACGCTCCATACAAATACTTTCAGAAAAGACTTCCTGACACTTAAATCAATACTCGATGTTAACAAATTTCTGGAAAATTAAAGAGACCTTTGGAGATAAGAGAACCACTTTTATGAACATCAAGAGCTAAGCTGGAAACCCAGTTATAAGCAAAGAAGGGAAAGCAGAAAGGTGGAAGAAGTATATAGAGGGTCTATACAAGGGCGATGTACTTGAGGACAACATTATGGAAATGGAAGAGGATGTAGATGAAGATGAAATGGGAGATACGATACTGCGTGAAGAGTTTGATCAGGCACTGAAAGACCTTAGTCGAAACAAGGCCCCCGGAGTAGACAACATTCCATTGGAACTACTGACGGCCTTCGGAGAGCCAGTACTGACAAAACTCTACCATCTGGTGAGCAAGATGTACGACACAGGCGAAATACCCTCAGACTTCAAGAAGAATATAGTAATTCCAATCCCAAAGAAATCAGGTACTGACAGATGTGAAAATTACCGAACTATAACTTTAATAAGTCACGGCTGCAAAATACTAACGCGAGTTCGTTACAGACGAATGCAAAAACTAGTAGCAGCCGACCTCGGCGATAAATCAGTTTGGATTCCGTAGAAATGTTGGAACATGTGAGGCAATACTGACCCTACGACTTATCTTAGAAGCTAGATTAAGGAAGGGCAAACCTACGTTCTAGCATTTGTAGACTTAGAGAAAGCTTTTGACAATGTTGATTGGAATACTCTCTTTCAGATTCTGAAGGTGGTAGGAGTAAAATACAGGGAGAGAAAGGCTATTTACAATTTGTACTAAACAGATGACAGTTATAAGAGTCGAGGGACATGAAAGGGAAGCAGTGGTTGGGAAGGGAGTGAGACAGGGTTGTAGTCTCTACACGATGTTATTCAATCTGTATATTGAGCAAGCAGTGAAGGAAACAAAAGAAAAATTTGGAGTAGGTATTAAATTCCATGGAGAAGTAATAAAAATGTGGAGGTTCGCCGAGGACATTGTAATTCTGTCAGAGACAGCAAAGGACTTGGAAGAGCAGTTGAACGGAATGGACAGTGTCTTGAAACTAGGGTATAAGATGAACATCAATAAAAGCAAAACAAGGATAATGGAATGTAGTCGAATTAAGTCGGACATCTGCACACGAACAGTGTGTTCACCCAGGAAGGCAGAAAAAGAAACCATTTCCAGATGAGACTGTGTCAAAATAAATTCCATTCTACATCACCAGCTATCATCGTCAGTATTTGAGGAAATGATACTACACGGAATGTTTGATGCCAAACTGTAAAATGAGAGAAAATCTTTCATGAATGTGAAATAAGGTTACTTTCTACAGAAACTGCAAAGCAAACATGTAATTGCTAAAGAAATCGGCCTTTATAATGTGTGCAAGCGGTGAGACAATTACTGTTTCACTGGTTTTGAAGATGAATGTCAAACCAGAACATGTAAATCATCAACTGCAAAATAAATTTTACATTGCCTTTCCTTTTCATGCATTATACGAAAAAGTTAATAAATACATTATACTGAGCATTATCACGGTTTATTTGCAGTGTTATAACGTAGAAGTCCATACGTATGACAAAAAGTGATATACGTACGTCATGTTGTTCCGCATCTCTCCCTAAGATACTGGAACGATTTCAGCCACACTTGATACACATACCCTATTGTCAGGAGATAGTCGCTTTGTGGGTCAAGTCTACCGACCTGTCAAAGGGGTGGGGGTGAAATAGGAGCATAACCCTCGATGCGAGAATTTCCGGTCTTTATTCATACAGTGTTCGATCAGGGCGCTGAGCGACTTGTAACAAACTTCACACACAGTTTCAAATATTTATAAAATATGTTCTCGCTGACAACATTTTCCGCTGTTCATGCAGTAGAATTACAACATGAGGCATGACGTTATAATTTATTACTTTTTTATTACCACTGACTTTAAGTGCAAAATTGTATCATTTTACGACACATAGTTCAAGAGATATGACGTCATAAATATTAAGCGCAATGCTGGAGGCTGCATAGTAAGGGCACACAAAGTACTGCTAAAAGTAAATAACTGGGCAGCGTCGGGTTTCTGCATTCGTTAAAAATAAAAAATAAGAAGATTACGCAAAGGTACTCGTCCCCACGACACTCTGGTTTTCGTTCTCTAATTTTTTTCGCTGCACTATCCGCTGCCTGAGAGCTACGCTAACATAAGAGGCTCATGACTGTCGCGACCCGAGCTAAAAATGGTACATTTTCTAACCGCATGGTCATCTGGTGCTCTTATTTCTGTCACATTAATTTGTGTTGCAAGTCCTCTATACACGACAGGGGCAGTCCTTTTGTTAGCCGCCTCACTCTGTAGTCTAAGGCGCTGCAGTCATGGACTGTGCGGCTGGTCCCGGCGGAGGTTCGAGTCCTCCCTCGGGCATGTGTGTGTGTGTTTGTCCTTAGGATAATTTAGGTTAAGTAGTGTGTAAGCTTAGGGACTGATGACCTTAGCAGTTAAGTCCCATAAGATTTAACACACATTTTTTTTTTTTCAATCTGTAGGACGTGCCCATTCTTCCCGATATACGTATTTCCGATAAACCATATAAACGCTTTCAATATGCCCACATAGAAAATCGTATGAAGGCATGTCATATATGAATTCTACAGATATTTACAAGATGTGAAACATAACGTACCTAAATTCTCAAATAATAACTAAATCTTCCAAGAAACCGCGTCAGTAAGTTATTCAGCCTGTTGGAAGTGAGTTATAATGAGTATTTTTGTGGTCAGTGTTTTGTTCTCGCCTGGATTGTCACTGTGTGGAGTTCCGCGGTGACCTGCGGAAAAGCGATCCCTTATTTACGTGCCGGACGCCCCGGATTCCGCGTCTCAGCCGAACAGCGGCCTCTAAACCCGCACTTGCCTACCCCCACCTACCCCTCTTCCCCGCCCACACAGCCAGCAGCCGCACTCCCCCGCACATCCCTATCCGCACTCGCTCTCTGCACCCCCCTACCGCCCTCTCTGCATCGGAACCAGATTAAACATGAATTCTTGATAGACGCACTGCGGGTAACCCCCTGGCGAGAAGCAGCTCATAGCCGCTGGTTCACGGCAGCTGGTGGGCGCCACACACCGACTCTGCGCTCGCTTGGGGATCGCTGCCCTCCCACACTTTCCAATTGATTACGTATTCTGCTATACAGGGTGTCACGAAAAAATTGATTCTTCTTTCATTGTCATTGAGATGCTCCGCGTAGAAGAAAGAGTAGCGGTTGCTTCCTGCAAACTTCGTTGCAAAACATTGGAGGACATGCATGAGCTGTAACGTCTAAATATGGAAAAGAGTCGTCAATAAAGACCAACGCCCACCTGTGGATGATGGGAAACGGCCAGCCGATGTGACAGAGCGGTTCTAGGGGCTTCAGTCCAGAACCGCGCTGCTGCTACAGTCGCAGGTTCGAATCCTGTCTCGGGCACGGATGTGTGTCATGTCCTTAGGTTAGTTAGGTTTAAGTAGTTCTAAGTCTAGTGGACTAATGCTCAGTGCCATTTTGATGGGAAACGTCCTGGATCACCGTCAACATCTGACTGCGCAGTACCGAGCACTGAAGAGGCCATCGAAAGGAGCCGGAGAGCTTCTGTTCGTTAGTTTGAAACGTGCCCCTAGAAAAATTAGTGAATTTCTGTGCTGATAAACCTCTTACTTTATTTGATTTTCAAACAGATGAGCAAAACTGAACGTACTCAGACATTCCTCTCTTTACTTATTCTGATCAACACTAAACTGACACACAATATTTTTAGCGTAACGCAGTCTGACTTTCAATAATCCCTACAAAAGAATGGCCCTGACTAACAATAAGCTATACCTTTCATGAATCATTTACCTCACAAAAATCTTCGTTACTCGAACTACTGCAATACATCGAGCTCCAATACTGTCAGACAAATAAAGGATTCTAACTACTGAAGGCACTAGCTACTGATAGGCATAGTTAGTAAATGAAAGATTTTGATAGAGAACAAACAATGTATTTACCTTAGTAGTGTTCAAAAGTCATCATATATATATATATATATATATATATATATATATATATATATATATATATATATATATATATATATATATCAGTTCATGACATTAAGTCTTACAAATTTCGTTTTTCCGACGGACACACGTCCAGATCGTCCGCTCTCAAAACTCTACCATCTCTCTTCCCACATCCACCACTGCTAGCTGCTCACCTCCAACTGCGCAACGCTACGCGCTCTTCACATCCAACTGCCCAACACTACAATAGCAAAAATTCCAACAATGCAAACCAGCCACAGACTGCACACAGCACAATCAATGATTTTCGTACAGAGCACTACGTGGCGTTACCAACATAAAAAACAAAACAGCCTACCTACAAGCTGAGCCTTGAGTTTCGCCATTCCACAATCTATTGTCTACCACACTCTTCCTTTTAACCTAAAGAAGGCTGCTTAGCGCGTCCAGGTAATGCATCACCTGGAGGAGGAAGTTTCTGCTGCCTTAATGGAGGCCACATGAAATGAAAACCTATTACATAACTTCAAAAAAGCAAATTTCATGAACGCAGTTTTGCGAACAATCATAATTGCCGGATATGGGCTCAGAACAATCCTTAAGAGGTCAAGGAATTGGAGAGGAAAACCTGAAGACTGCATGAATCACTAGAGTAGACCAAGCCGAAGATTTATGATTCTTTCTTTCTTGCAGAGGAAACGACAACAGTTATCACTCATGTTAACGTGCTTGAACTTCTCCTGCAACTAAAATTGTAGCCTGGCGACATCCAGCAGAACAACGACTCTCCCCACTTTTATCTCATTCTTCGAGATTATTACTGCATATTCCCCAGTAAGTGAATCGGTAGAGGTTCATCAGGTAAGTCGGCTCGGAGCCCATTTGACTCTAATCCCTCTAAATTTCTTTTCGTGGGGATACTTCTGGTAATGTGTCCGCCCTGCGTCAGATGGGTGATCGGATTGTGGAGCCTGCTGTTAACAGCAGCAAAGCTGATCAGTTACGGAGTGCATTCCTGCTTACTGCCCTCCTTTGTATTAACCTGCTGGGTATCCTGGTTGAACTATAATGATTTCTAATGCCACAAAGGCGCCGCTGGTTGTGAGAGTAGAGCTATTAGAGTTCATGAAACTAAATTGCAAACAATAACAGTTGGACATATCATAAGGCACGACATAGGGATTGAAAACAGAGACGAATTAAGGATATTTAATGTAAATGAAAAAAGAGGACAACAAAATATCAAACTGGGCAGACCACCTCTTAAAAAAGAAAGGTTAAATACTTTACAACACAAACAAAATGATGACGGCGAGTGTGAAATAATTTTCCATTTTCTGAGGAGCTTACTTTAGGGAGTGAATAAAAACAAAAGTCTTACTATAATTAGCACTTTACCTCACTGTATGGTTCGTTGTATTAGTGGATCACCGAGCGAAATGGTGCAGTGGCTAGCACACTGTACTTGAATTCGGTAGGACGACGGTTGAAACTCGCGTCCTGTAGTCCTGATTTTCGATTTCCGTCATTTTCCTAAATCTCTTCAGCGGAATGCCGGTACAGTTCCTTTGATAGGGCCGAGCTGACTTCCTTCGCCATCCTTCCCTATGCAAATGGGACCGATGACCTTGTTGTTTGGTCCCCTCCCACAAATCAACCAACCATCGATGGATCTCTGGTTAAAAATGCAAAATTCCGTATATTGTGAGTTGATTTTTCCTTTGGTGATTTCCGGTTATTAACTTGGCTTCCATCAATGTCAAAAATAAAGGAAATGGGGGCTCGAACTGGATAACGGCAAGGTGACGCACTGTCACCTACATTATTTAATCTTGTCCTTGGAAAAGATGAGCACGAGATGGAAAGACAAGGAAAGTGCATCATCAGAAGTGAATGCTAAAAATGCCAGCATATGCAGATGAAATGCCAGTTATATCAGACACAATAGAAGGAAGAAACAGTTGAGCACCTGAGCAGCCGTAGCACAGGGTAGATGTGCTTGAGAGGAACCCAGAAATGATAAAAATGATGCAAATGTTCAAATGTGTGTGAATTCCTAAGGGACCAAACTGTTTAGGTCATCGGTCCCTAGACTTACACGCTACTTAAACTAACTTATCCTAAGAACAACACACATCCATGTCTGAGGGAGGACTCGAACCGCGGGGGGATGGGGGCGCGTAGTCCGTGACATGACGCCTCAAACAGTGCGGCCAGCCGGCGCGGCAGAAGTGATGCAGTTCAAGGAGAAACCACAATGTGGCATTGAATTTTTGATATCAAATTTCAGCCGGTGGAAAAATGTCCAGCTTGAAGTAAACCATCGAAATTTCAATGCTCGACAGATCAAGTAACAGCTTAGACCCATTGTGAAATCGATGGTGTCGCTGCAAAGCGATATGTGAGAGCAAGGAAACCACAGTTAAACATAGTAGCTGCCAGAAGCAACGACGAATGAGAAACGGTGCGTAGACACGCCCGGAAGAGTCCCATATGCTCACGCCTCAGCTCGCTTACTTATATCGGAATGGAGTGCCGCTCAGCCGCCGAGTATGTAGTCATCGCCAAAGATGACAGCATCGTCTCTATAAAGAGCCAGCAAAACGTCATTTGTATTATTCGTAACTCTGCATAAGTATTTATCGTCAAATGTACTCTGTCAGTAGAGATTAGTATTTTATTCAGTCTCAAGTGATAAGTTAATGTACTGTGACAGTAACAAATACTCATGAGATTCCTGAGGACATGGTTTGTTACATAATTACTTTATCTTCACACGTTGTTGATCCACTTGGTCTCCCCAGGAGTAAAGCTAAGAACCCACCACTGTACCGACGAATGGTACTTCATCCAGTGCAACAAAATCAAAGGTAATCTCAAAGAGAGTTGAAACGAAAGGGTGGAATGTACTAAGGAGAGGCGGAAAATATGTTTCCCCTGTTTACTGTGCTCAGAGTTGTGTGTAAAAGGAACAAAAAACAATGATACATTAAAGATAAAACATGTCTTTATTTTTCTACGTAATTTGCAAGTAAATTGAGCTTTATAAGCTTCAGAATGCCCTCCAAGAAAAAAAATCAGGAGGTTGCATACGGAAGAAGCGTTGAACGGCTTCTTTCAAATCAGCACTGCTCCCAAAGAGCCTTCCGCCGACAGTCTTCTTCAAAGTAGGAAACAGACGGGGTTACTTGTTGCGAGATCCGAACTGTAAGGCGGATGGTGTAGGCACTCCGACCAAGAGTTGCAATATGGTTTTGCGTTGCCGTCGCCGTGTGTGGTCTCGGATTTTCATCCAACAGCAGCACGCCAAATCTCAGAAGGCCAGGCCTCTTTTTCCGAATCACCTCCTTCAATGTCGCCAGAGTGTCACAATACCGCGCGGCGTTGATGGTTGGCTCATCCAGAAAGTCTAGCAACAAAATTCCTTTGGCGTCCCAGAAAACGGTATGTAGCATTTTACCTGCAGACGGAGTGCTTTTGAACTTTCGGAGAGGTGATGACGTATGGTGTATTGGTGTCTTCATCTGCCGTATCGTCGTTCCCCCATATCATAGAACTCTTCCCACAGTAGACAGGGGAAACTTATTTTCCCACTCCCCCTCTTAGTAACTGCGTCGGCGTTGTTTTATAACACAGAAACGGTGAGTGTCACCATGAGGGATAGAGAAAAACAGTGTTAAAAAGAAAGATCATGAGAAAGACTTCTGAGAGAGTGAATGAAGAAATAAGATGGCTGCCCAGCCGATAGTGCACGAAGTAAAACAACTTGTCTTCACGAATTGTTTCCAAATCGTTGGATTTGACGCAAAGGACGTGGGCCTTGGCCGGCCCTTTCATTGGATTTGAGCCCTATAGGTTTACTTCTGTGTGTAAAACTGAAAGGCGCTGTCTACAAGGACATACCAGCTACACCTAGTGATATGCAGCCTGCTTG
Organism: Schistocerca gregaria; assembly: GCF_023897955.1. Taxonomy (NCBI): domain Eukaryota; kingdom Metazoa; phylum Arthropoda; class Insecta; order Orthoptera; family Acrididae; genus Schistocerca; species Schistocerca gregaria. The sequence continues at coordinate 188,643,707 of NC_064927.1, read as the reverse complement.
GACATCACCACTGAAATGCTAGCACTTGTCAAGCAGTCATTTTGTATCATACAAGAATCGCGTATTGCCGCTGCTAGTGATCATTTTGAACACAACTTGTGATGGTGATTGGTCAGAACCCACGTAACTAGAATATACACCTGTGTTGCTTTTTTGTGTGTGCTACCACAGGTACTATACATGAGTCGGTGTGGGAATTTTTCAAAATACGATAACTCGTAAACAACTCGCACTAGATTCCTGCAAGAAAGACCACTGGCATCCTAATGTACCCTGCTTTTAGTATGTTAATATCAATAGGCACTGTTCTGTCTAAATAAAGTGTATGTTTCCACAAAAAATACGCTTTCTAAGTATTACTACAACCTCTTGTTTCGTCAACAATACGAGCCCCTGACCACCAACCCCTTCTGCGGAAACCACCCATCAATAGCAGTTTCCATGTCTGCAATATTTACGGTGCAACTTTGGTGATTCACCCTGTACATAAATCAAATACACGCTTCATATACTCTTAATTATTTCGCCAAGATATGAAAACAAAATTGCTACAAAAGGACTCGGGATTTTCGACGGCACCGCCATCCCATGGACCTTTCATTAAAATCGGAAATAAAGAGCCATAAACAAATAGAAACATAATTTATGGTGTATCTAGATGTGAACAACCTCATGAAACTGAACCAGTCGGCTCGAATCTGGTAATGGCACCTTTTTTGTAAATGACTAGCATTACACAGGTCTGCGACATTAAAATTGTTTAAATTTATTAAGTGATTTTCATAGTGTTTTCAATGCTGATTTCGGGAAAAATAGTAAAAAAATTCCATCACGTACAGTTATTTCACAAACTGCTTGTCTAGTTTTAGCTTTTTTCGATATTTCACCACTCCCGTAAGTTTGAAATTTGGTTTCTAGGATCACCATAAACTGTTATTTAGCCGTTTTTATACTAGATATACGTAAAATAAAGAGTAATGAGGAGAAACCAGCTGTAGTTTCATGTGAGTGCCTGTCCGTCACGCTGCCCCTTCTCCCGCCAGCTCCAAACAGTGAGCTTCTGCTATTGTTCTTCAGTTCACTGTTCACGTGCTGTTGTTACTAGTGCTTTAAAGTAGTGACTGTTTTTTTGTGTTGTGAAGTTGTTTTATGGACAAGGGACAATGGCTAGCAGAGGATGTATAAACTCATCAGATTGCTTCTGCTACATTTGTGGTAACTATACCGTTAAAAAGCAACAAAGAAGCATTTCTGATTTTGTTGAAAAAGTATATTTCACCTATTTTGGTATAAAGTTAGGCTATCAAGATAAGTCTTGGGTCCCACACAAAGTTTCTTTAGTGTATGTTGAAGAACTGAGGCAATGTTTTCAAGGTAAAAAGCAGTGGCTCAAAAATGGTTCAAATGGCTCTGAGCACTATGGGACTCAACTGCTGTGGTCATTAGTCCCCTAGAACTTAGAACTACTTAAACCTAACTAACCTAAGGACACCACACACATCCATGCCCGAGGCAGGATTCGAACCTGCGACCGTAGCAGTCGCACGGTTCCGGACTGCGCGCCTAGAACCGCAAGACCTAAAAAGCAGTCCTTACGTTTTGGAATACCAGTGGTTTGGAGGGAGCCCAAAATCATGACTGCTGTTTGTGTTGTTGCAACGTACGAGGTTTCAATTTGAAAAACAAAAAGGGTATTTCTGACCCTAACATACAATCAGCCATTCGCCCTGTTCCTCATTAACCTGGAGTACCAATACACTCTCCTCCAGATTCTATGGATGATATAGATGATCACGAGCCATTGGCTCAGCAAGATGATAGTGAAAAAGACAGAGATTGCTACGATCCTGGCACAACCGATCCCATTCCATTCTCACAACCTGAACTGAACGATTTAGTCAGAGACCTAGGCCTTTCTAAAAATCGACAGAGGTTTTAGGATCTAGAACTTTCCAAATTTTTGGGTGTGTGGATTGATGAGACGTTGAATTGGGTGATCTGCGGAAACTTCAGCTACTTATGCTATTAGGTTCATTGTAAAATTTGACGATAACCATATAAGTAAATTAGCTTACTACACCTATTTTCTCACTGCTTTCGCATGCTATTTTGGGATATTTCATCATTAAACGAAAAAGTATTCATTGCATAAAAGCGTGGAATCAGAATAATAGCTGGAGCCCAGCCAAGATCATCTTGCAGACATACATATAAGGAACAAGGAATATTCACAGTAGCTTCTCAACTTATATATTCAATTATGAAATTTGTTAATAATGAAGCATCGCAAATCAAAAACAATAACAATGTGCATTGCTTCAACACTTACAGAAAACGTGGTTTTTCCTACTTCGGGTTAGACTTAACTTTACCCCAGAAAGGAGTGAATTATGCCGCTACAAAAGTCTTTGGTCTAATAGTATCAATAGTCTGACAGATGCCCAACCAACATTTATAATCAAAACAGAAGAATTTCTGAATGACTGGGCGAGGGACCAAACAGCGAGGTCATCGGTCCTGTCGGATTAGGGAAGGAGCCATTCCGGTATATGACTGAAGCGATTTAGGGAAAGTACGGAAAACCTTAATCATAATAGCCGGACACCTATTTGAACCTTCTTTCTCCCGAATGCGAGTCCATTGTGCATACTACTGCGCCACCTCCCTTGGTAATTTCTGAATGACAACACCTTCTACTCAATAGCTGAATTTTTATATGTAAATCGGTAAGCATAGAACTAGAAGAAATTTAAAAACAATTTCTTGAATTAAAGCACCTAAGGAAACATTGTTAAACTAACACGTTCCACATCATTACGAACTGTCGTTTAAATGATCTAAGGAACAAGTATTAATCTAACCCAGTCTAAATCTAAACGCGTGAATATACACGATGCTCTGGTTTTCCGCGAAAAGAATAATAGCTCCCTGGTTGGTATGCACCTCCGTTACAGGCGCCACTTTGAAGGCCGCGTGTAGCGCCGCCACCGAAGGGAATTTCAGGAAACTATAGGGACTGGAGCCAGAATATTCCATGATGTTCCACAAGAAATTCCATATTTTTCAACGGCAATTAGAAAACTCCACGTGCCGCATTTCTTACTGAGTGGCCCTCGTAATTCTTGTGTCAGACAGGCGCATTGGTTTATTAGTAAGAAGAATCTGTAGGGTAGAATTTAATCGGACACTATAGCAGTCCATGTCTGGATACAAGATAGGATGAGCTACTTACCATCATTTTTTCACAATAAGAACGCGGGGAACGCCCAGACAGAGCCTCGAAAAGAGAGGAACAGCAGATGTGCGGCACCGGAAGACGTACGGAAGGCGACAGTCTTGTTGGCAGTGCACAGCAGACAAATGGCGGGCGCGCCGGGGCCAGCAAGTGCCCCAGCAGAGGCAGAGGCGACCGCGGTCGTGCCTGCAATTGCCAGCAGCCGGGGCCATCCGCCCAGCGAGCGCTCTGCGGACTCTGCTCTGCTGGCTCATACATAAATCACGGCCCAGGATCCATCTGAATAATGCTTCCTTCCTCCTCTACAAATGTTCTCCGGGACGGAAGCCGTGATGAAATTTTCGCCGTCGCGGCCGCAGCCCCGCGCCGCGGCCATGATGGGAATTAATCGTCGCCGGCGCCCGCTGTGGCAGGCGCGTCTCCTCGGCGGCGGCCTCTCCTCAACAAGACGTCGCACAGGTCGACGGCTTCACCGTGAGGCGCTTCCTCGAGCAAATTATTAGAAGACGCCGTCTGCGTGGCGCTCGTGTCACTTAGCGTGCCACGTAGCTCCTGCGAATGTGTTCTGTATGACCTTATGTGGTTATTGCAAGAAACAGACACAGTGAATCACTTCCAGGAGCTGTTTGTGTTACTCCGCCTCTTCTTACCTCCATCTGGAAGTACACTACTGGCCATCAAAATTGCTTCACCAAGAAGAAATGCATACGATAAACGGCTATTCATTGGACAAATATACTATACTAGAACTGGTACGTGATTACATTTACACGCAATTTGGGTGCATAGATCTCAGAAATCAGTACCCAGAACAACCACTTCTGGCCAAAATAATGGCCTTGATACGCCTGGGCATTGAGCCAAACAGAGTTTCGATGGGGTGTACAGGAACTGTTGCCCATGCAGCTTCAAAACGATACCACATTTCATTAAGACTAGTGACCGGCGTATTGTGACGAGCCAGTTGCTCCGTCACCATTGGCCAGACGTTTTCAATTGGTGAGAGATCTGGAGAATGTGCTGGCCAGGGCAGCAATCGAACATTTTCTGTATCCAGAAAAGCCCATACAGGACCTGCAACATGCGGTCGTGCATTATCCTGGTGAAATATAGGGTTTCGCAGGGATCGAATGAAGGGTAGAGTCACGGGTCGTAACACATCTGAAAAGTAACGGCCACTGTTCAAAGTTCTGTCAATGAGAACAAGAGGTGACCGAGACGTGTAACTAATGCCAATCCATACCATCACGTCGGGTGATACGCCAGTATGGCGTTGACGAATAGACGCTACCAATGTGCGTTCACCGGGATGTCGCCAGACACGGCTGCGACCATCATGATGCTGTAAACAGAACCTGGATTCATCCGAAAAAATGACGTTTTGCCATTCATGCACCCAGGTTCGTCGTTCAGTACAACATCGCAGGCGCTCCTGTCTGTCATACAGCGTGAAGAGTAACCGCAGCCTGGTCTCCGAGCTGATAGTCCATGCTGCTGCAAATGTCGTCCAACTGTGCGTGCAGATGGTTGTTTTCTTGCAAACGTCCCCATCTGTTGACTCAGGGATAGAGACGTGGCTGCACGATCCGTTACAACCATGTCATCTCGACTGCTAGTGATACGAGGCCGTTAGGATCCAGCACGGCGTTGCGTATTACCCTCCTGAACCCACCGATTCCGTATTGTGCTAACAGTCATTGGATCTCGACCAACACGAGGAGCAATGTCGCGATACGATAAACCGCAATCGCGATAGGCTACAATCCGACCTTTATCAAAGTCGGAAACGTGATGGTATGCATTTCTCCTCCTTACACGAGTCATCACAACGACGTTTCACCAGGCAACGCTGGTCAAGTGCTGTTTGTGTATGAGAAATCGCTTGGAAACTTTCCTCATGTCAGCATATTGTAGGTGTCCTGTTTGTGTATGAGAAATCGGTTGGAAACTTTCCTCATGTCCACATATTGTTGGCGTCGGCACCGGCGCCAACCTTGTGTGAATGCTCTGAAAAGGTAATCTTTTGCATATCACAGCATCTTCTTCCTGTCGGTTAAGTTTTGCGTGTGTAGCACGTCACCTTCGTGGTGTAGCAATTTTAATGGCCAGTAGTGTAATTAAATGCCTATCAGTGATTACTCTGAGCGACTGTGCCTGCTTGTCTAACTGAAATCTACATGTAGTCTTTTTGTAAAAGTGGATGTAGTTAGCTATGGATGTTCCTGTGTGTTCTATATCTCCTCCCAAACCACTGGAGCGACATCTATCTAATTTGGTACACCTATCACTTACTGTCTGGAAACAATCCGTAGGGTGAAGAACTACCCAGGCGACATGGAAAAGTAGTGTACCCCAGGACGCAAGAATTCACAGACTTTATTCGTCCAGTATTTTAAAATGAGAGCACTTAGAGACTAGCAATAACCTACACACATAATTTCAAACGATTACCAAACTTTTCCTCGCTGGCAACGTCCACAAAATAATGACAGAAATAATGTTCCTAGCTTAGCACATTTCAACTGTCCACGCATTGACCTTGCTGCATTAGGCATAACGTCAGAATTTATTAATTCTGTGCCACTATGCGTTGTCCCCGACACACTTTGCAGAAGGTATTCACATATATGACAATGTAGTTGCAACAATATATCACAGCACCACACATATTCTAGGAATTATGTCACTAGCACTGAGATGCGCGAAAACTGGCACAAAATACATGACGTATAAATTTATTACTTCTTTGCTACTGATTATGTTTATAACACCCTTCACCTATTCAGCTGAATGTACCACAAAATTATATCACTATGCGACACAGTTCAGGAGACTAGACATCATAAACACGGAGCTACGTAAAAGTACCTGCAGTGCAAAATTCGTGGCAGATGTAGGTGAAATAGGTTTACAAATTCGTGTTAAATACATTAAATTCATGTGAAATACATGTGACATTTGCGTATTCTGGCAAAGCATTGGATTAAAAAACTGTTCCTCAGTCCCTGGTTCGATTTCAGCCAAACGTGGTACACATATTCCGTACTATATGGAAAGAAATAATTTATGGACGGTGGAGGGAGTGTAAGAGTCAGCAATCTCTTATTTGGATGAGGGTGATAACGTGGAAAGGGAAGGGGGTGAGGAAGAGAGGTGCAGGCAGATATGTTGAAGAAGACAGACACAGTTTTAGCGGCGGAGATGGACAGAGAGGTGGGAGGGGGAAATTGATAAAGAAAGGGACGATAAGAGAGTGTAGGAGGAGATGGACTGAGAGATGGGAGAAAGACCTGGACAGAAGTGGCTCTAAGCACTATGGGATTTAACATCTGAGATCATCAGTCCCTTAGACTTAGAACTACTTAAACCGAACTAACCTAAGGACAGCGCACACATCCATGCTCTAGGCACGATTCGAACCTGCGACCCAAGCAGCCGCGTTGTTCCGGACTGAAGCACCTAGAACGGCTCGACTACAGCAGCCGCCACCTGGACTGGAGAGTGGACGGAGCACATAGAAATTGGGCATAGGAGGAGTTACGTTCGGTAAAACGGAGGTAGAGGGGGCAGGAGGAGACAGATACAGACGGGAACGGAGGAGACGAACAGAGAGAGGGTGAAGGAGGAGGTGGACTAACAAGAGCTGGAATAAATACATACGCAGACAACGCCTACCACTCAGCTAATAATTGAACAAAACACCGTCACCAGTGGCACCTGTATATGAGAAGAGTAAAAGAACTGACCTCCAAGTTACAGACCAACGTTCTTAGCATCTGTTTTATCCAAAAATGTTGAGCATATTCCAAGTTCGAATGTGTTGAATTCCCTTGACTCACAGAAGGTTATATCCATATATCAGAAAAGAACGCAAAAGCATCGTTCACGCAAATCTCAACTTGGCCTTTTCTCGCGCCATATGCTGCGAACCACACTTGAAGCGCTACAGACAGATTTCATGTTCAGGCCAGTGCCTCACTGCAGACAGTCCACATAGGTCCTACCTAGAGACTGTCATCCCAGATACGTGAGTCCATTTTATACAGTAAAGCCTAGTACGCTGTCCTAGACAGCTAGAGTTCTTCGGGGATAAGGATATCGTCAGGTGCCCCAGTGAGGTGTGACAGGATCGGTCTTGTTCTCCAGTTACTTAAATGATCTGACGGATAGAGTGAGCAGCAACCTGCAATTTTGTCCTGATGACGCGCCAGTGCTGGGTGATTGCAGGAGAATACAGGATTACCTACACATAATTTCTCTTTAGTGATATGAATAGCAGCTTGCAGTAAATATCGATAATTGTAATCTTATGTAGCGCAGCGGGAAAATCAATCTTGTAATTTTTTAATGCCCCACTTGATACATTCACATTATTAAATTTTGGCGCAACATTACAAAGCGATACGAATGGAACGAGAATGTAAAATGTTAGTAGGAAAAGCGAATGTTCGACTTAGATTTAATGGCAGAATTCTGCGAAAGTGTAGTTCGTCCATAAAGGTGACCACATATACAACATTAGTGCACCCCATTCTTCAGCATTGCTCGAGTGTTCGGAATCACCACCTGGTCGGATTAAAGAAAGACACTGAAGCTGCCAGAAGTGTTACCGGTACGTTTGATCAACATGCGAGTGTTACGGAAATACACTATGGACTCAAATGGGAATCCATGAAGGGAAGGCGATTTTTACGAAAACCTCTGCCTCACTGCAGACTGTCCACAAAGGTCTTAGCTCAGAGAATGTGATCCCAGATACTTGAGTCCATTATACGCTGTAAAGCCAAGTACGCTGTCCCAGGTAGATGCCGTGTTTCTTGACATCTGCAAGGCGTTCGATACAGTTCCCCACAGTCGTTTAATGAACAAAGTCAGAGCATATGGACTATCAGACCAATTGTGTGATTGGATTGAAGAGTTCCTAGATAACAGAACGCAGCATGTCATTCTCAATGGAGACAAGTCTTCCGAAGTAAGAGTGATTTCTGGTGGGCCGCAGGGGAGTGTCGTAGCACCGTTGCTATTCACAATATACATAAATGACCTTGTGGATGACATCGGAAGTTCACTGAGGCTTTTTGCGGATGATGCTGTGGTATATCGAGAGGTTGTAACACTGCCAAATTGTTCTGAAATGCAGGAGCAGCGAATTGAGGCAAGGTGCAGGGAATGGCAATTGAATATCAATGTAGACAAGCGTAATATGCTGAGAATACATAGAAAGATAGATCCTTTATCATTTAGCTGCTATATAGCACGTCAGCAATTATCTGGGAGTACGCCTTAGGAGTGATTTAAAACGGAATGATCATATAAAGTTGATCGTCGGTAAAGCAGATGCCAGACTCAGATTCATTGGAAGAGTCATAAGGAAATGCAATGTGTAAACAAAGGAAGTAGGTTACAGTACGCTTGTTCGCCCACTGCTTGAATACTGCTCAGCAGTGTGGGATCCGTACCAGATAGGGTTGATATAAAAGATCCTACGGAGAGCAGCGCGCTTCGTTACAGGAGCATTTAGTAATCGCGAAAGCGTTACGGAGATGATAAACTCCAGTGGAAGGCTCTGCAGGAGACACGCTCAGTAGCTCGGTACGGGCTTTTGTTGAAGTTTCGAGAATATACCTTCACCGAGGAGTCAAGCGGTATATTGCTCGCTCCTACGTATATCTCGCGAAGAGACCATGAGGATAAAATCAGAGAGATTAGAGACAACACAGAGGCATACCGACAATCCTTCTTTCCACGAACAATACGAGACTGGAATACAAGGGAGAACCGATAGAGGTACTCAAGGTACCCTCCGCAACACACCGTCAGGTGGCTTGCGGAGTATGGATGTAGATGTAGGTGTAGATGTAGAATTTGGAGAGCCGACATTTGTCACTGACTGTAGTATGTTTCTAGTGTTGGCATCGCACATCTCGCGTAAGGACCTCGAATAGAATGTAACAGAAATAGGGGTTTGTACGGGGGCATATACGTACTCGGTTTTTATCTCGCTCCGTTTGATTGTGAAACATGAAATGGAATAACTAGTACAAGGTACCCTCAAATCACTGTATTACTGCTTGCTGATTATTTTTGTGGGTGTAAATGTAGATTAATGTTATTCAATGCTTGCTCCTAGAAGATAACTGCGGATATTAATCGAAATAGAAATGTTCTGGATCAAAGGATATCGGTTCGATCTTATTGTCCGGGTTTAATAATAATATTGTCATCGTGCATCGAATGAGGCAAAGGGAAGGATGGTGGGGCAGGTGGGGAGAGGGGGAAGTGTGGTTACAGGCACACAGTTCGTTACTTGGGACGGTCACGTATATAGTGTATGAACACAGAATCGTGTTCAAAACAGCATATTCACTATGTGATCAAAAGTATCCGGGCACCCCGAAAAACATACGTTTTTCATGTTAGGTGCATTCTGCTGCCACCTACTGCCAGGTTCATCATATCAGCGACTTCAGTAGTAATTAGAAATCATGAGAGTGCAGAATGGGGCCGTCTGCTGGACTTCCGGACGTCGAACGAGTCACTTGTGTAATAAGTCTGTACGCGAGATGTCCACTCTTTCCTATGTAATAGTGAAGTGGAAACGTGGAGGGACACGTAGAGCGCGAAAGGGTACAGGCCGACCACGTCTGTTGACTGACAGAGACCGCCGACAGTGGAAGAGGGTCGTAATGTGTAATAGCAGACATCTATTCAGACCATCACACAGAAGTTCAAAATTGCATCAGGATCCACTGCAAGTACTATGACAGTTAGGCGGGAGGTGAGAAAACTTGGATTTCATGTTCGAGCGGCTGCTCATAAGCCACACATCACGCCGGTAAATGCCAAACGACGCCTCGCTTGGTGTAAGTAGCGAAAACACTGGACGACTGCACTGTGGCAAAATGTTGTCTAGAGTGACGAATCACTCTACACAATGAGGCGATCCGATGGCAGGGTGTGGGTATGGCGAATTCCCGGTGAACGTCATCTGTCAGTGTGTGTAGTGCCAACAGTAAAATTCGGAGGCAGTGGCCTTATGGTGCGGCCGTGTTTATCATGGAGACTGCTTGCACCCCTCGTTGTTTCTCGTGTGGCTATCGCAGCACAGGCCTACATTGATGTTTTAAGCACCTTCTAGCTTCCGTTGAAGATCAATTTGGGAATGCCGATTGCATCTTTCAACACGATCGAGCATAATGCATGGCCTGTGGAGGAGTGGTTACTCAACAATAACATCCCTGTAATGAACTGGCCTGCACAGTGTCCTGACCGAAAGCCTATAGAACACCTTTAAGATGTTTTGGAACGCCGACTTCGTGCCAGGCCTCACCGACCGACATGGATACATCTCGTGAGTTCAGCACTCCGTGAGGAATGGGCTGCCATTCCCCAAGAAATGTTCCAGCACCTGACTGGACGTATGCCTGCGATAGTGAAAGCTATCATCAAGGCTAAGGGAGGGCCAACACGATACTGAATTCCAGCATTACCGATGGAGGGCGCCACTAACTTGTAAGTCATTTTCAGCCACGTGTTCGGATACCTTTGATCATATAGTGTATTCTTAATGTGTTTCAATGTGCGGGCTATAATAATAATAAAAGTATACAGAAATCCGATGACCGTTCGAGAATTAAATGTGCCAGGGTTTCGGTATGCAAGAGATTCTACCATCGTAATGCACAATAAATCCTTGTTGTGTCATAACCTCAGCACCGCACGGATACGGCGCCTCGGTTTAGTTGTGACCCGACCTCTTTGCAGCGGTTAGTTTCACAGAATTTCCTACATCGATTGCGTCTACCACAGGAGTGACAGAGGAACATGTCGAACACGATAGTTTTTGTGATACAGATGTTACGATATGGGGAGGCCTAATGAGACATGGACGTATTGATCTAAAAATCTTTGAACACGGAACACACAGTGGTTAATCCTTTTCAGGGATACATTCGGTCCCGGCTTAATTTTTATGGATGACAATATGTGACCGCATGGAACATTGCAGAAGGGAGGAGTTTTTGGAGCGAGAGGATGTTCAGCGATCGTACTGACCAGCCCGTCCTCCGGTTTAAATCCAATGGGATGCGTTGAGGAGTCAATACTTGCGTTCGAACGGATTCAAAATTACCCGATAAGCCGCAGCGCTCGATACAGTACCAAGCCGTCTCGTACCATCTCATGTCATTTGGCTGACACGGTACTAGAAACAGCTACGAACTGACCACAACAACAGGCGATATTTCTGCTCAAAGCTTGACAGTTTCTATAAAATTGCTAGGAAATAGGATGAAATACTACCACCGTACGTCCTGCTGTTGTATTAGAACAAATTTACTATAACATTAATAATCGATTATGTACTAATACATAAAAATTTTCTTTCATTTTTGAGTAAAGGAAACAAACCTGTAAATGCTGTCCATCAAAAAATATTATTTGATTATTTTTTCTCTGAAACTCCCGAGTTCGAGTCTCGGTCGGGCACACAGTTTTAATCTGCCAGGAAGTTTCACATCAGCGCACACTCCGCTGCAGAGTGAAAATCTCATTCTATTTTTTCTCTGTTTGAGAGTTCCCACCCTCAGAAATCTGAAGACAAGCGTGTAAGTTTCATGAACAGGAGTATATAGTGTATTTTGCAGTAAACATTAGAAGATGAAGACCACTGGCGATTGTACTGTGCCCAAATATGCATGGCACGTTATTTTTTGACAAAACGAAGACGATAATACTATAGATACACTCGAGAACAAGCAGTGCCCAAAATTAGTAGCGTATATAAAATAATCTATAACACAGCGTAGTGGAACACCGTCATTCAACATCATTCTAAGCAAGTACAATACTTTATTTGATTATTAGAGTCTGCAATGATGTACGAAGTAGGCTGAAAATGAGTATTTGATTCCTCTTCAGATACTACTAGGTCTACAACTTTGAACCGCGTGACTGCTACGGTGGCAGGTTCGAATCCTGCCTCGGGCATGGATGTGTGTGATGTCCTTAGGTTAGTTAGGTTTACGTAGTTCTAAGTTCTAGGAGACTGAAGACCACAGATTTTAAGTCCCATAGTGCTCAGAGCCATTTGAACCATTTGAACGTACAACTTTGCTTCCGCCGTTTTTTCTATAAGTATGGGTGTTTATTGTGAAAAAGTTACAAACTAATTTTGATTCATAGTATTGCCCACCGCTGGTCACTGCATTCTCCCAAGTTTCCGATAGCATACGAATCCCATGGCGGAAGAACTGGGCGTCTTTTGTGGGGATCCATGGATCGATTCAATTTTTCAGTGCTTGTAAGCCAGACTGTATGCCACTGATCGAAAAGGGTGGTAGTCAGAGAGAGCAACGTATGGAAAATCCGGGGGGAGGGATAGGACTTCACGTTTCAACGTTTCGCTGTATATTTTTACGTGTTTTGCGACATGAGGTCGAGTACTGATCTGCTGCAAAATTACCTTTACGTGTCTAACGCTGTATTGTGGCCGCTTGTGTTTCAGTGCTGGAATCGAACGCATCAATTGCTTCCGATAATGATGTCCTGTGACTGTCTTCGTCTGTTTCAGTAGCTACGGAAACGTCCTGTCTTCCACCGCCATGCCGGTCTTCCACATTCTTAAGGCGTTGAAAATATTCTCTGCACCTTCTTCAACTAGCAGTTCCCTCACAATTGGTCGTACCCAGCTTTTTAAGAGCAACAGCCCCAGATTTCTTCATGTTAAAGCAGAAAATTAAATCTTCCCGCAAATGGCGAGAAATGGGCACGTAAGTTGACGTACTTAATCGAGAATAACCTTATGATTCAATCGCAAATCGATTAATATTTTATGACATTATGTTTAAGCTTATTCTATTACACATATGACCAACCACCTGAACCCCACTTGCCGCTACTGCCGTCTATTGCAAAACGGCGGAAGCAAAGTTGTAGACCTAATACAATAATAGAGAAAATGTTATCAGCCTTTAATCAGCCTGAAAACAAGACGATATAATTCGGATGAAACAAGGAAGAAAATTAATAAAGAATTAAATGCCTGATACACGAATAAATCATATTATACTGACTGTCGTTGTGATGACGGGAGTAAATGCCAGCGGAATGACCTAACGTTGAGATAGTACCAACGTCGCTGGATCACGGAACGAGTGAAAGAGCTAAAGTTTAACTCAATGATGATTGCGATATTTTGGTTGCTTACTGTTTTTTTGTTTTTTGTTTTTTGTTACATACTATCTGCGCCGTAGAACACGTTGCTATCCGTGTTTGACGGCTGTTTTTTATTATTAAACTCATAAAACTTTCAGACTTTTCGTTGAGATAATACCTCCAGAATTCGACAGATCGCGTGGATATTGAAAGATCGAGCAGAATCCATGAGTTCTCAACCTGCGCCGTAAACTACTCGGTCCATTTGAGTCGTGCTCCAGCAAAGCACAAGCACTTGTGAGTTTTACTGTGTGTTGTTTCTGAGCCCAGACATGCTTAGACGAGCATTTTAGCATCTAGCAGAGATTCCATTTGCTCTTGTGTTGATCGAGAAGCAGCAACGGTAACCTCAAATGCTCGCGTTTCAGATTTGTTCATACAAAGATATAGAGCGCATAGAAAGAAGGGCGATGCGTCTGCCGCAAGATTGTTTAACTGACATAAGAGACAACACGAAGAAAAGTCTTCATTGGCAAGCACCTGAAGACGTACGTATCAAAACTCCCTGCTTAGAAAACTGTGACACGCATCTTTCAGGCTACAAAACACGGACCTACTCCAGTCCTCTTCTTACCGATAAACGCAGAGACTGTAGAGATAAAAGCAAGTTTACATTAGCTCATACAGAGGCGTACAAGCAGTCGTTAATTCGTGAGTAGCCATGAATATAACGGAGAAAAATTACCACATTGCACAATGAAAAGCACCCTCTGTCACACGCCTCTCAGTGATTTGCATAATGTAGATGTACAAAGAGGCTAAGTTACGGTTCGTGTTGCTAGCGTGGCCACTGCGACTTGAGCACTGTGGTGGTCTGGCGATCAGTCGCCTCTTTGGCTCCAGCGATAAATCTACATTGACGCGCATGCGTAGAAAATCGTACAGATTTATGACAGGCGGTGGCTGCAGTCAATGGTGGAGGCGTTGTTGCCGTAATGAAAGCGCGTTAATCATCTCCTACCTCGTGCACACATACACACAAACACACAAACACGCCCACACAGCTCTATCGAATACCTCGCAAATCTGCAAAGCCCGTCATCCATTCCCGAATTGCGACAGAGTTTCTCGGAACGATAGGGCTTGCTGTAAAATTCTGCGCGTCGTATTATTCGGATGCATATCTAACTAACCCTACCGTCCCCCCTCCCCCCACCCCACCCCTCTCCGGCTTCCCCGGCATATTTAAATTAAGTGATATTAATGTGGGTAGTTTTTGGCTCCGTATTAAGAAAAGATAGCTTTTAGTGAATATCACTGTTAATGGTGTCATATCTTCTTCACTATATGTCCCTTAATGATATGATTTTGAAGGTACACTCAGTGGTATATGAAGACACTGTCAACAAAATTTGTTACGAATAGAGTTATTAGTAAATAAGTAATAAAGTAAAACATCATGTCTGAAACTAAAGTTACCCTGCATTAATAGTAAAAGTGCAGAAAGCGATAAACTTTTTCATCACGTTGTTGAGTGGTTGGGAGAGGAGGGTTACAGGAAGGAAGTATCAGCGACAAAAATTTCTAAAAGGTCTCATAGAAAGCGTTGAGTGGAATATTTGTTGGAAGTCGCTAGGTGCTCTCATACTGAAATGTTGGTTAAAATATTCTGCGGAATTTCCGCGTTGTGAGCTACGCTGTCTGAATAAATACACAATATGTCACTTCAGTACTTGGCTTGTTGTGTTAAACTATTGACTTAAAATAATACCTGTGAAAGAGTTGATTACGACAGTATTTTAAAGTTTTAAGATTGGTCAGTAGTAGTATGCATTAGGCAAATCAAATTTTTGCTGCATCCGGAAGTCGTTAGAGACGCAACGTAAAACTGGAACGTAAGTTTAGTAATATAGGACATATAAATTTCGCAAGCTCTCTTGCTATATTTTGGTTCATAAGTGTTTAACCGGTGTCAAAAGACTTTGATGTCATCTTTGCTGTCATGAGCCGAAGATGACTGCAAAGTCTGTCGAAAGCGATTGTTCAAAATAAATAAGTGTTTATGCGGTCTAGACGAAAGCTAGTAGCAATAGGTCGGGGGGCATGTACGTGGATACTCTCCGTAGTTTCAGGATTACAAAGCGATAGTTCGACAAAAACGAAAACGACTTTTCATACAATAACATGGCATGTATAACAAGAAATCGAAGAGTCGTGCTTTAGTCCAATTTTGCGAGGATAACATTTTTTTTTCCTTCATAGAAATGGGTTTCGAAAGCACTAGACTCAACTAAACTTGACACTGATTACATTTTACCAAAAATAAAGAAATTCGGTAAGACACTGCAAGTACGAATAAACAATAATAAGAGAACTACTGAGCTGTGCAAATAATGTATTCAAGTGAAGACTGAGATTTCAAATAAGCCATAAAATGAACTAAACTAAAGTATTTGGATACGGCTTGCACTAGAAACCGTTTGCTTTCAATATGAATGTGAAGCAACCAATTCACGAAAATGCTCTGGCTAGGCACCACATTGCAACTTCACACCGTATCAAAGAACGAAGAGAAAACCATAAAATATAGCAAAATATTTCTGTTAAACTTTGTGTAGTTAGAGGTGTATCAGAATAACAGATAATTAAATTCGTAATATTCCAAATGTTAAATGTGAGAAGTTTGAAATAATCCTTTACTTCGTTAAATTATTACCTGGAAGCCACTACCGAATGGAACTGGTCTACTTTTATGTCTTGGAGCACAGAAACAGTACCTGACCGATCATATGCTGAAAACGACATAGAAGTATTGAAATAAAATAAACAACAGGCCAGTTGTGTCGCTGAGAAGAGGAAGAAGGAAGTGTGAGGAGGTCGGAAATCTAAAATAATATCCACGAAACGACTCAGATACTTATGTTTGACATACGTTTATTCAAATCCGTGCACAATACATGATTTAGAAGCCCATGTGGTGTCATACACCTCCACTTGCACAAGGTATTTCGAGAGAAAAAAATTATTGTGCTTCTTCACGTTTTCGCGGAGCAATGACTTCTGCATTAAATTTTGAATGTGTAGCCGTATAAATTCCGCTTCTTCTTATAATATTTCGCATGTTTATCGTTCAGCCATCTTCAGTGAGTCGAAATACTAAGTCTTTGCTCTCATTATCACGATGGCTGAACGATTTACAGTGGAAGTATTAAAAGAATAAGCAAACTTTCTGCTACCACACATCCCATATTTAATGGAGTAATAAAATTATTGCACGACACATAGTAAGTCTGTCTCCCGCTGACAAAGAATATCTGTTCCCCAAGCATCTCCAACTTTCTACAGTGCTCAAGAACGTTACACTATCACAGACCAAGGATATACATTGAGCCAAAACATTATGATCACCTGCTTAATACCTTGTTTCTCCGTCTTTAGAACAAATACGTTACCGATTCTGTGTGCCAGGGATCCAACAGATTGTTAGCAGGTTTGTGTGGGAATGTGGCATTACACATCTTCGCACAGGTCATGTAAGTCGTGTAAATAATGAGACACTGATTTGCTTATGCGCTTATGGCGTCCGATAGCGACCCAAAAGGTTTCCATAGGATTTACATCAGGTAAGTTTTGTCGCCGAGAAATCAACGTGAATTCACTATAATGCTCCTCAAACCATTGTAGCACTGCTCAGGCTCCGAGACAAGGACAGTAATGCTGCTGAAAGATGACATCGCCGTCGGGGACGACGACAAGCATGAAGGGATGCAGGTGGTTCGCAGCTCTCCGCGTATCTTCGATTGCTACCACCGGTCCCATGTCCCATGAGGGAACGCTAACGCCACAGCGGTACGTCACAGAAATATGAGTACTCACGTGTTGTCTCTCAAGCGACAGTATTACAGTGCCATTTTTCTAACAGGACTATGCTCATCCAAGTATGGTTCATATCTCTGTCAAGTGTCAGTGTGATGCTGGCCAGCAAGAACCCCAAATCTGATGTCTATAAAACATTTGTGGGGCCTGCTCGGACATCAGTTCCGTCCCAGAGCCAGTACATACGGTATCAAGGATCATTTACAAATTGTGTGGTCCAGCCTGCTTCAGGGAGGTACAACGGCCGTATGATACCCTTCCCAATCGAATGAGACCATACGTATAGGTTATATGGGAAGCAACATTATACTGACTAGTCGGCTGATAGAATTAAGTCTGACTAGTTATCATAACCACTGAAACAGCATAATTTATCCTTTAATTCATTGAAGTTTCATTTTGTTGCTTTTATTACTATTATTATTGATATTACAGACGTTACAGGACCTTATCAGACGAGCCGAAGCATTTGTGACTACTTGCTCTTCCAGTACTCTTTCATTCCTCCGCTAAAGGCCCTTTTTCCTGTGCTGTATTATTATTATTGTCATTATTATAATACACTTCGTACACCATTTAACACATAAGCCCATGTACAAGATTCCTGGTTAGAGCACACTTTTCCAGAATGTAATATTTGCACATTTATATTATTATCTGTTACGGAACTCAACTAGTCTTCCTTCTCTCTCATTCCTTGTCCCAAGCCCATATTCTCCTTTAACCTTTTTTATCCTCCTTCCCCTACAACTGCATTCCAGTCCCCCACGGCTTAGATTTTCGTCTTCCCTTACGTACTATATTACCCTTTCAATACCCTCATATACTTCCTCTATCTCCTCATCTTCATGGGCATGTATGCAGTACTTCTGACATGTTGTATAGCTATTACCATCATTGTCAAACTCCAGGCAGCTAAGCTCTTGGAGTCATCAGTCTTCAGATTAGTTTCATGAGGCCCGTTACGAATTCCTCTCCTGTGCCAAACTCAGCTCAGAGTAGTACTACGCAACCTACGTCCTCAATTATTTGTCACCTGTTATCCAAACTCTGTGTTCCTCTACAGTTTGTACCCTCTACAGCTCCCTCTTCTAGCCTGCAAGTAAATCCCTGGTGTCTTAACAGATGTCCTATCATTGTGCCCATTCTTCCCGTCACCGTTTTCAGTATATTACTTTCCTTGCCAATTCTGCGGAGGGTTGCATTATCAATTCATCTATTTTTCAACTGTTTTCCGTAACACCACATCTCAAATGCTTAGATTTCCTTTTGTTCTGGTTTTTCCGCAGTTCATGTGTTACTATAGCTCAATGCTGTGCCCCAGACGTACATTCTTAGAAATTTCTTCTTTAAATGAAGGCCTGTATTTGATATTAGTAGATTTCTCTCGGCCAGGAAAGCCCTTTTTGACAGTACTAGTGTGCTTATGATGTCTTTCTTGTTTCTTCCGTCACTGGTTATTTTGCTGCCTATATAGTAGAATTCCTAAACTTGGTCTGCTTCGTGACCATCAATTGTTGTTGTAGTTGTGGTCTTCAGTCTTGAGATTGGTTTGATGCAGATCTCCACGCTACTCTATCCTGAGCTAGCTTCTTCATCTCCCAGTACCTACAGCAACCTACATCCTTCTGAATCTGATTAGTGTATTCCTATCTTGGTCTACCTTTACGATTTTTACCCTCCACGCTGTCCTCCAATCCTAAATTTGTGATCCCCTGATGTCTCAGAACATGTTCTACCAACCGGTCCCTTCTTCTTGTCAAGTTGTGCCACAAACTCCTCCCCAATTCTATTCAATACCTCCTCAATAGTTATGTGATCTACCCATCTAATCTTCAGCATTCTTGTGTAGCATCACATTTCGAAAACTTATATTCTCTTCTTGTCCAGACTACTCATCGTCCATGTTTCACTTCCAAACATGCCTACACTCCATACAAATACTTTCAGAAACGACTTCCTGACACTTAAATCTATACTCGATGTCAACAAATTTCTCTTCTTTAGAAACGCTTTCCTTGCCATTGTCAGTCTACATTTTTTCTTCTCTACTTAGGCCATCATCAGTTATTTTGCTCCCCAAGTAGCAAACCTCCTTTACCTCTTTAAGTGTCTCAGTTCCTAATCTAATTCCCTCAGCATCACCCGACTTAATACGATGTTGTTGTTGTTGTTGTGGTCTTCAGTCCTGAGACTGGTTTGCTGCAGCTCTCCATGCTAATCTATCGTGTGCAAGCTTCTTCATTTCCCAGTACCTACTACAGTCTACATCCTTCTGAATCTGCTTAGTGTATTCACCTCTTGGTCTCCCTCTACGATTTTTACCCACTCCTTTATGTCTCAGAACATGCCCTACCAACCGATCCCTTCTAGCCAAGTTGTGCCACAAACACCTCTTCTCCCCAATTCTAGTCAATACTTCCTCATTAGTTATGTGATCAACCCATTTAATCTTCAACATT
Organism: Schistocerca gregaria; assembly: GCF_023897955.1. Lineage (NCBI taxonomy): Eukaryota > Metazoa > Arthropoda > Insecta > Orthoptera > Acrididae > Schistocerca > Schistocerca gregaria. The sequence continues at coordinate 188,623,979 of NC_064927.1, read as the reverse complement.
CTTCTGTAGCACCACATTTCGAAAGATTCTATTCTCTTCTTGTCCAAACTATTTATTGTCCACGTTTCACTTCCATACATGGCTACACTCCATACAAATACTTTCAGAAATGACGTCCTTACACTTAAATCTATACTCGATGTTAACAAATTTCTCTTCTTCAGAAACCCTTTCCTTGTCATTGCCAGTCTACATTTTATATCCTCTCTATTTCGACCATCATCAGCTATTTTGCTCCCCAAATAGCAAAACTCCTTTACTACTTTAAGTGTCTCATTTCCTAAACTAATTCCCTCAGCATCACCTGACTTAAATCGACTACTTTCCATTACCCTCGTTTTGATTTTGTTGATCTTTATCTTATATCCTCCTTTCAAGACACTGTCCATTCCGTTCAACTGCTCTTCCAAGTCCTTTGCTGTCTCTGACAGAATTAGAGTGCCATCTGTGAACCTCAAAGTTTTTATTTCTTCTCCCTGGATTTTAATACCTATTCCGAATTTTTCTTTTGTTTCCTTTACTGCTTGCTCAATATACAGATTGAACAACATCGTGGAGAGGGTACAACCCTGTCTTACACCCTTCCCAACAACTGCTTCCCTTTCATGTCGCTCGACTCTTATAACTGCCATCTGGTTTCTGTACAAATTGTAAATAGCCTTTCGCTCTCTGTATCTTACCCCTGTCAGCTTCAGAATTTGAAAGAGAGTATTCCACTCAACATTGTCAAGAGCTTTCTCTAAGTCTACAAATGCTAGAAATGCAGATTTGCCTTTCCTTAATCTTTCTTCTAAAATAAGTCGTAAGGTCAGTATTACCTCACGTGTTTCCACATTTCTACGGAATCCAAATTGATCTTCCCCGAGGTCGGCTTCTACCAGTTTTTCCATTCGTCTCTAAAGAATTCGCATTTGTTTTTGCAACTGTGACTTATTAAACTCATAGTTCGGTAATTTTCACATCTGTCAACACCTGCTTTCATTGGGATTGGAATTACTATATTCTTCTTGAAGTCTGAGGGCATTTCGCCTGTCTCATACATCTTGCTCACCAGTTGGTAGAGTTTTGTCAGGACTGGCTCCCCCAAGGCCGTCAGTAGTTGTAATGGTATGTTGTCTACTCAATACTGATGTTACTTTTCCCACTGTTGTCATTTCTGCTACTTCTCATTACTTTTGTAATGATTTCGTAATGATACTTCGATTTACTCTCTTTCTATATTCTGGGCTCATTAGACTGTTCATTCCACTCAGCAGATCATGTTATTCTTCTTCACTATTACTGAGAGTAGTAATGTCATCGGCGAATCGTATCATTGATATTCTCTTACCTTGAATTTCAATTTCACTCCAAAACCCTTCTTTCATTTCCATCATTGCTTCTTCGATTTACAGACTGAACAGTATGGGCGAAAGACTACTTCCCTGTCTTACACCCTTTTTAGACCAAGCACTTCGTTCTTGGTCGTCCAATCTTATTATTCTCTCTTGGATCTTGTACGTATTGTATGTTACCCGCCTGTCCCTGTAGCTTACCCCTATTTTTCTCAGAGTTTCGAGCATCTTGCACCATTTTACATTTTCAAAATTTTTTTCCAGGTCGACAAATCTTATAACCTTGTCTTGATTTTTCTATAGCCTTGCATCCGTTATCAACCGCAACGTCAGAAATGCCTCTCTGGTGTCTCTACCTTTCCTAAAGCCAAACCGAAAGTAGTCTAACCAACCTTCACTTTTCATTTCCATTCTTATCTTTATTATTCTTATCAGCAACTTGGATGCATAAGCTGTTAAGCTGATTGCGCGATAATTCTCACACTTGTCAACTCTTGCAATCTCCGGAATTGTGTGGACGATATTTTTGCGGAAGTCAGGTGCTACGTCGCTTAACTACTACATTCTACCCACCAACATGAATAGTAATTTTGTTATCACTTACCCTGTTATTTTAGAACTTCTAATGAAGTATCACCTATCCCTACTGCCTTATTTGATTAAGTCCCTCAAAGCTCTCTTAAATTCTGATTTTGATACTGGCTTCCCTACCTCTTCTAAAACGACTCGTGTTTTTTTTTTCTTCACATCAGACAAATCTTCACCTCATAGAGGCCCTCAATGTACTCTTTCGACCTGTCCGCCCTGTCCTCTGCATTTAACAGGGGGACTCCCGTTGCACTCTTCATGTTAACAATCAAGCCTTTAATTTCAGCCAAGGTTATTTTGACTTTTCTATATGCTAAATCAGTCCTTCCGACAATCCTTCCTTTTTCGATTTCATCACATTTTTCATGCAGTAATTTCACCTTAGCTTCCCTGCCCGTGCTATTTATTTCGTTCCTCAGCGACTTGTATTTCTGTATTACTGAATTTCCCTGAACATTTGTTTTCTTGCTTCTTTCTTCTAATACCCATGGTTTCTTCCCAGTAACCTTCTTTGTCACTACGTTTTCCTTCCAATTTCTGTGAGCGCGCTTTTTAGAGATGTTCATTCCTTTTTAATTATACTGTCTACTCAGTTGTTCCTTATTGCTCCATCTATTGCCTAAGAGAACTTCAAGCGTATCTCGTCATTCCCTAGTACTTCCGTATCCCACTTCTATACGAATTGATTCTTCCTGACTAATCTCTCAAACTTCAGCCTACTCTTCATTCCTACTACACTGTGATCTGAGTCTCTATTTACCCCTGGGTACGCCTCACAATCCAGTATCTGTTTTCCGAATCTCTGTCTGACCATTATGCAATCAAACTGAAATATTCCGGTGTCGCCCGACCTTTTCCATGTATACCTACCGCCCTTGTGTTTCTTGAACAGAGTAGTCGCTGTTACTAGCTGAAATTTATCACAGAAATCAACTAGTCTTCCTCCCCTCTGATTCCTTGTCCCAAGCCCATATTCTCCTCGATTCTAATAACAACAACTCTATCGCTGAACTATTCGCGGTGACACATTCTTTGGTCTACCTTCGTATTCATAACGAATCCTACGTCCCTTATATCTTTTCCTACTACTTTTGATATTACTCTATACTCATCTGACTATAAATCCATGTCTTATTTATATTTCACTTCACTGATCCCTACTGTATCTAGATTTCCATTTTCAGATTTTTTAGCTTCCCTACCACGTTCAAGCTTCTGACATTCCACTCCCCCACTCGTAGAACGTTCTCCTTTCGTTGGCTATTCAGGCTTTTTCTCTCGCTCACCTCCACTTTGGCAGTTCCCTCCCGGAGAGGCGAGTGGGTGACTATGCTGGAATCTTTTGCCAATGGAGAGATCATCAGTTACAGGCAACATACCCTGTGGATACTTTAATGCATTGGTTTCGGTTGCCTTCTGCATCCTCAGGCCGTTAATTATTGCTGATTCTTCCACCTTCAGCGGCAGTTTCCCATCCGAAAAATAAGAGAGTGCCCTGAACCTCTTCCAGCTCCTCCGTTCTCTATGACAAGGCCGTTGGCAGAATGAAGGTGCTTTCTTATGCCGGAAGTCTTCTGGCGTTTCTCTCCTACAGTCTCTTTTTTCTCTTATTGGTGTACAGTATATTGCACTACCACTGCCTCTTCTCACTTGCGCTGTCTCCTCTTTTTCCATTGTCATTGTCTCCACAATACCTCAGAATCTCAGAAATTTTGGGGAGCCCAACTTATTTTTCCCCTACAACCACGTGTTTAAAATTTCTGTCCAAAAAGTGCCCTCTCCTGTACTGGAAGGGTCCAGACCTCCCAAACGTATGTATGGTCTTCAGTCATCTGTATGTTTTATTACCACCGTTTCCTCTCTCTTTTGTCCAGACAGCTTCTATCACCACCTATTTTACTGCCAATGTCTCTCAATAATTTTCAATATCTTCTTCCGCTTAAGCTTTCATTAGTATTGTCTTCATCCGTCTCTCCTTCTCTTTCACAGCCTCTACGTCTCTCAGACCACCACTGTCTGCTCTCTCTTTCTTTCCCACTGGTATTGTATCCTCCCTGTGTCCCAGCCATTGTCTCTCTGCTATTTCCTTTCAGCACAAAAAAGTGTGAATATATTCGCACGCCAAACTTGTTGGTGACGAAAGTGAACTGAAGACTAAGGCAGCTAATTTTCCACTTTTCTGTCATTTTATTTAAAAGAGGGTTGTACTAGCCTATTTTTGCTATGACAGGAGCATTTTTTCACTGGGTCCCTCTTTTTCTCTGCTACAGCAAGGTGTGTTTCTTGTATAAAACTAATTATGTAGGTCAGTAAAGTTTTGACTGTTTATTTGTATACCTCGACACATTAAAATAAATTGACACATATGAACAACAAATTAATATGAAATATTAAGGTTAACGCAAAATAGTTTGTTTTATATATTTTTCTGGATACTTTACTCATTTACCGCAATTTATCTAAAACTCCTGGCTTGTGACCTGTATCTTAAAATAAAGGTTTTGACAGTTTATTCATATACTTGCATACATTAATAGACATTATCATATACAGACAGTAAATAGATACGCGTAGTGTAAGGTTAACAGAAAATCACTTGTTTCACATTTTTCTTGTATACTTTACTCATCCATCGCAGTTAATCGAAAACGTATTTGCTGGCCAACATCATATGTGCTCTAGAAAATTATGTCAAATACGTGATGAAACTTCCCATACGCATCGGCTTAACAGTTCCTAATACCGATTTTAAGGACTCAGCATCCCTGTTAGAAACAACTGTGAAAATCAAGTGGCTAATTGAGGATATATTGTGTACTACAACTACAGAAGCCATATAATTCTGGAAAGAAAGGTAGACAGACTTTTACCATACAAAAAAAAGGACTGAAGAATAAGTGCAAAAAGACAGTAAGAAGGGCGCAGAGGATGTGCCAGGAAATATTACGCAATAACCACAACTGACAGTCTTATTCAGGGATAAAAGAGTCTCACTAAGTGCTACTTCGTAAGTTTCATGCAACTAAGTTGAACCAGTAACTCGTCGCATTTTCCCTCATACTCGTAGGGAACGAAGCCTATATTATTGAATAGATATTAATAACTTCCTGTCTTATGATCTAGAGGTACTAAGGTGAACTATAAAATTACATTCACTTAAGACAGTAGGATTCGAAAAGTAAGTATCCATTTTATTTTTATTTCGGTTTCCTTTCGTTGTCCCTCATACCACTCAAATCACTAGGTCAGTATCTATATCTGTCCCTGTTAATGGTCGCTTCAGTTCGGGAACACTCACTTTTCCAACACGGCCTGGCTTGGCATGGGCCACTTTCAGGCCTACCTTGTCCATGTAGTGGGAGGCGCGTTGAACGGTGGACAAAACATTCGGCTTTCTGCTTGCTGATTCTGCGTCAGACGCTGTTCTCGACTGTTGACTCGTGTAACCTTTTTCACGTTTTTCTACGGACGGTTCGTGCGGCAGTTTGCTTAGGGATGCTGGATACCTGCAATGTGGTTATTTTATGATGTCCGTTATAATGCAACGAGAGTCACAGTTATCAAGATTTTCTGACGTATCTACAATTTTTATTTGTTTAATTTTATGTATATCGTGACCCTCTGTACCCCATTCAACATAGGATAAGTGTAACCTTTCATTTGTTGCTGATATTGAACCTAGACTCAATAATGAAATTTAACGTAATAGTATCTACGATCTCTTTTCTTTCCCCAGTCATTTGATAATATCACAACCTGACAAAAAATGGTGGAGCTCCCAGAAGACAATGTCAGATTTCAGTGTAGCTTCGCACAAGTACAGACCATTGACGGGTATGTTAATGATCAGAGATGCAATTCTCAGTGGCGTTACCATGGCCACCAGAGCGCATTCGTGTTGTTCGTGTTTAATGTTGTTACAAGGCCTAGTAGGATATATAAGAGACTTGAACCGCTCAAGATGTTAAGTGATAACTGTGAAGCACACGGAAAATCCATGTATTCGTGTGAAACAGCGTCATCAGCACCTCACTTCGTTACAAAGTGGCCTCGTTATGGATTTCTATTTGGCTGTCTGACTGTATCAACGTATTGTGCACCAGGATCATCGAAGCCCCTTAAAATCTACAAGGAATGGACTCTGAAACTTTCTGAGTAACTTCGCATCAGTCGTTGTTGAATCTAGCAGCAGACGGAGTTGGGAATCACGGTCCCATGAGTAATCTGCAGTTAACACTATAATACAAACCGCTTCGTTTGGTGCGGTGCAGCAACCGGAAAGTATGGATTGCTGACCAAGAGCATCGCATTATGTTGAGCTATAATTGTGGTTCTGCATCGACTGGATGACCGTTGTCGGAGGGTATGGAGCGACCTGGGGGAGACACATATTCTTCCAATGTTTTTGACAGTAACAGCGGTGTTACTCCTCACTTCAAGTTATGGTAAGGGATCGGGTATGACCTCAGGGCGCGGCTGTTTTGATTGAAGCAGCTCTAACAGCACAACTTTAGGTCATGGACGTCCTACATCCTCGTCTGTTACTTCCCATCTGACACATCATTGCGCCCTAACATGATAATCGTCCTTCACATACGGCACTTCTCTCTGTGAATTTTCTGGGAGATATAAAGAAACTCCCGCTGCCAGAACGATCCCCAAATCTGTCTCCGTCAGGACACGTGTGGGACCAGCTCCTAATTCAAACCGAGTGAGATGGCGCAGTGGTTAGCACTCTGGACTTGCATTCGGAAGGACGATGGTTCACATCCGTGTATCGCCATCCAGATTTAGGTTGTCCACGATTTCTCTAGATCGTTTCAGGGAAATGTTGTATTAATCCTTTGAAAGGGCACGACAAATTTCCTTCACCATCCAGCTGCTAGTCGCGGGGGTACCCGCTCGTTCTCAGACGCTTTGTCAATGTTCGCGTGGCTTCCCAGTCGGAGGTTCCCGTCCTCCCTCGGGCAAGTTAGTTTAAGTTATATTAAGTAGTTTGTAAGTCTAGGGACCGATGACTTCAACAATTTGGTCCCATAGGAACCTACCACGACCACCTTTCCCGTCCTTGGAACATTCCGAGCTTGTGCTCCGCCTCTTATGTCCTCGACGTCGACCGTACTTTGAACACCAATCTTGCTCCCTCTATTTGGGCGTCAACTCTTTTCCAGTACCAACAGCCAAGATATCAAGAACCAGTTACAGTGAACACATAGTGTGTTGTGGGGCGATCACTCTGTCGCAGAAATAATTCAAAAGCCAAGATCGCTAAAACTCGATGACCGGTTTCAACACACTAAAGGTTCCTTTATCGGATGTGTGTGATTTATACATGTTAAGCTACACTCAGATCAGATGATGGCGCCTTTAGTGTGTTGAAACCGGTCATCTAGTAAACAGTGTTTAATCGATTCAAAAATTGGTTCAAATGGCTCTGAGCGCTATGGGACTTAACAGTTGTGGGCATCAGTCCCCTAGAACTTAGAACTACTTAAACCTAACTAATCTAAGGACAATACACACATCCATGCCCGAGGCAGGATTCGAACCTGCGACCGTAGCAGTCGCGCGGTTCCAGACTGCGCGCCTAGAACCGGTAGACCACCGCGGCCGGCAGTGTTTAAGCGATCTAGGCTTTTGAATTATTTCTAGAACCAGTTACTACTATTGGGAGACAACTGGCGTCGGGAGATGACACAACCCTTCCCAGTCGAACCAGTGTACGCATCCAGACTAGGGGGGGGGGGGGGGGGGGGAGGTTAAATGTGATACCTAATAAGTGGGTTTATACTGACAAGTTCTTTGTAAATTTGACTTGATATTATAACCACTGAAATAACATCACATCGCCTCTTAACACGTAGCAATTCATTTGTTCCCTATCCACTTCTGGGTACTCCTCTTTTTGTGTCTAAGTTTGACTGCGTACACGTTGTGCATTACCCCTCGAATGTGTACTCGATTTGATTATTAGTTTTACTGCGAAAGCTACCTGCACGAGAAATATCAATTAGTGCAAAGTCAAACTGCAGTCAGCAGTCGCATTTTCCAATTTATCTGCGTGCCTTCACAGTTCTACGTGATTATTGTTATATTATATTTTCTTGTATGGTCAGAGGAGGTCGTAAGTCCATTGAAGTTGATCCACCCACAACGACGGTCATTATACATTCGCCTAATCACTTTATGCAATTTAGAGAGGTACTGTGATCTTAAGATCATTCAAAACTTCGTACAGCCTGTCATTTCTTTCCACTGCGCAATGTAAGCCACACCTACTCTTGAATATGTTCATGAAACCGTGGTCGGATAGCCTACTAAATACTGGGTGAAAATTTTGTATACAAGGGGAATATCTGCTGGGCATTTCACTGCACACATGTCTTCTCGTATATTAAGTCCAGTTACAAAGAAGAGTAAGGGGCGATCGATAAGTAAGGCAACATATTTTTTTTCTGAAAGCAGATTGGTTTTCTTGAAAATTTCAATACATCATACTCTTCCCCACTCTTTTGGCTACTAAATCCTGTTTTTCAGCGTAATCTCCATTTAGTGTGACGGCTTCACGCCACCTTATCGGCAGAGTCTGTATGCCCACGTGGTACTACTCTACTGATCGACGTCGGAGCACCGGCCGTTATGGCCGAGCGGTTCTAGGCTCTTCAGTCCGGAACCGCGCTGCTGCTACGGTCGAGGGTTCGAACCCTGCCACGGGCATGGATGTGTGTGCTGTCCTTACGTTAGTCAGGTTTATGTAGTTCTAAGAACAGGGGACTGATAACCTCAGATGTTGAGTCCCATAGTACTCAGAGCCATTTGAACAATTTTGACGTCGGAGCCAACGCTTTGCTGCTTCAATAACCACCCCACCATCCATGTACTCCTTCTCGCGGAGTACGTCCTACATTGGGTCAAACAGATGGAACGTACGAGATCCATGCTGCAGAGTATATGAGGCAGAACAGTCCAAAGAAGTTATGTGAGCTCCTCTCGAGTGCACACACTTATGCGGAACGTTGCGTTGACATGGAGGAGGAGACGTTACATCATTTCCTGCAGTTAGTACAATACACTTCAGAGATGATCATTGCGCCATGAGGGAGGAGAAAATAAATCCTTCAGAGTCCCACAAGACCGTCGCCGTGACTTTACTGGTTGATGGTGTGGCTTTTATCTTTTTCTTCGGAAGAGAGGTGAAATGAAATGACCGTATGGAATTTATTGGCCGGGATATCCCCTTCGGGGTTCGGCCACCGTATTGCAAAGCTTTAAAGTTGACGCCACTTCGGCGACTTGCGTGCAATGATGACGAAGGGCACACAACACCCAGTCCCCTGTGGAGAATCGAACACGGGCCCCCTTGTGTGGTAGGTGATAACGCTACCGCTACGCTACGGAGGCGGGGATGTGGCGTCTCTCCATGAGTTACCGTTTTGTTTCCATTTCGAAGTAATAAACCTATGAAGTGATAAACCTATGTTTCATCGCCTGTGAAAACGTTCGCCAAACGTTGTCACGATAAGCCTTGTACACGTAAGCAGTTCCGCACATATGATAATTCGTTCCTATGTATGATCCTCTATTAGTCGGCAGTGAACCCAGCGGGCATACCCTTTGCGTACCCTAACTGGTCAGCACTATCAACAAAGCATCGATGTGTTTTGACTGTGATTCGTCGCTGAGCTCGAAATAGACAATCCGCGCTTTGCAACACTGCAGGAATCAACTGCACTGTGCGGCCGGCCTACAAGCGGCACACTTTTGCGCGACCTTGTTGCGAAGCTGACAGATGCCTCGCCCAACGATTCATCGTGCTTTTGTTGACTGTCAGATCTCCGTAGACATTCTGATAGCACCTCTCAGTATCTGCGATGCTCTGGTTCTCCGCCAAAAGAAACTCAACGACAGCTCGCTACTTGGAACTTGCCTCCGTTACAGGCACCATTTTCAAAGTTACGTATAGCACCGCCACCATCGTTACTTCATTAAAGTATAGGTGCTGAAGCGGGAATATACCACGACGTCCCACAACAAATTCCGCTTTTGTTGAACTGGAATTGGCCGAGAACAAAATGGGTTGCATTACTTCTTGACCGCTCCTCCGAAAATCGCTAGTGAAAATTTGAACAAAAACAATATTAATTGAAATTCTTAAGCTAATGTTTGTGGAAGCAATTTAAAGGAAAATTACGTGGCACATTCATTAATTTATTTACTATTTAACTTTATTCATCCATCTTTTGTGTTTAGTATGTCTGTTTAAATCAATGTCTTGGCTATCGCACTCGAGCGATTGCAGTACTGGTTTCATTGCTTATTTCGTGGCGTAATTATTTCAGTGAAAGAATATTATCAATGGTGTTTTGGCATGTGAGAAAAGCTTTGTATTAAAATTCGTGGCTGATAGAGCTACAGTGAGATCAAGCGGAGTCATTATTAATTTGTTGCTACTATATTCATCTATCTTCCTGTAACGGCAGTCATGTGAAAACGACATTGATGGATAAAAACATAAGTAAACTATTTATTACATCACAAGTAACCATCGTAACTGTTAAACTGTGCCGGCCGCGGCGGTCGTGCGGTTCTAGTGCTGCAGTCCGGAACCGCGGGACTGGTACGGTCGCAGGTTCGAATCCTGCCTCGGGCATGGATGTGTGTGGTGTCCTAAGGTTAGTTAGGTTTAAGTAGTTCTAAGTTCTAGGGGACTGATGACCTAAGATGTTAAGTCCCATAGTGCTCAGAGCCATTTTTGTTAAACTGTTGATAAATCTATCTCTTGTGAGATACGACGGACAGGGCGTTACGGAGAAACGTTTGCTATTATTGTACTCGTCCGAAGCAAATTTCGTAAGGGCTCCAATGATATGGAAATTAAATGGGGAGGTTAGGGTCTGTATTTAGGGAGTGTAAATTCTCTTGCTCGCATGCGGTCGCGCATTGTCCTGCATAATAATGATACCGTCCGTCAACATTTCTCGGCGTTTGGACCCGTTAGCGCGCTGCAGCTTTTGCCGATTGTCAACGTCTCTCTGTGCGTTAGTTCCTGCACCGTCTTCCAGAAAGTCAAAGAGCAGCGAGCCCTTTGAAGTAAAAGTGAAAGGTTATCATGATTTTCTCGGAACTGGAGTGTCTTTTGCTTCGAGTACGTTGCAGAAATTTCGATGGAAAGCTCTTACATTTACTCCTTCCGTCCCGATGGCTCCTCATGCGATTGTCATATTTCTGGTGCTCTGAACAAAGATATTCGTGGCTGTTGACTATCTTCGGGAGAAGAGGTGCACACCTGGGTACGAGTTAGGGAATTGAAAGCATTTTTCCATGAAAGCATTCACCCTCTTGTCTCACAGTTGGATAAATATCGTAACAGTTATGGTGGTTAATTTTGACAACTAAACTGCTTCCTTACTTTGTTCCATATGTCTTGTTTTCATTTGAGTACACCGTATGTTATCTACATATTAAGTAATTTTACAGTTTCCTGTCCTATATCTAGAGTAGTTGACATGTACGATCCTCTAAGTAAAAGAATTGCTTCCCTACAACCAAGCTAGGTGAATCAGTGGCTAGCACACTGGACTTGCATTCGGGAGGACTACGGTTCAATCCCGCATCCGGTCATCTTGATTTAGGTTTTCCGTAATTTGCCTAAAACGCTTCAGGCAAATGCGTGGGATGGTTCGGTTGAAAGGACAAGGCCGTCTTCCTTACTCATCCTTCCCTTATCCAATAATACCAATGACCTCGTTGTTTGGCCTCCTGCTCCACATCAACCCAACCCAACGATTCCGCACAAGTAGTTATTGACGTTTCCCGAATGAATGTAACTGACTGTTATGTGAAAATAATTGTATTCATAAATAGTCATTTCAAAACCAATTTTCCACTTTACGACAAACGATCACATCCTTTCATTACCTCATTAGTAATTCAATGATATACGAATAATATTCGAACATAAACCCAGTTATCCTATTAGAATTGAACTTTATAGTTACACTTTCTTCAATTTAGACGTCATTAAGACAGTATAAATAAACGCCATTCTGTTGAATAATTGTAAGCCTTCCAGTGCCGTTTTGGTTAAAATACTTTGTAACTGATGTTTTGTCAAATTATTAGATATATGTTATCACGGCCAACATTAACAGAGCCATATGAGGTGAGTGGGCTGCACATAGTAGTTTTTAAAAATTTAGGTAAGTGTGCAATCACGTTCTGTTCTGAAAAACTGTATGGTCGACAACACTGTACAGTAGGCAACTGATGATTCTATGGCGGCTTTCCTTTCTCTCTCCAAGAAGTAACACTATTTGGCTTATTATATAATCTGTGTTTAGAAATGCTAACTGCCTGGAAAATAAGGAACTGTGTAATATTTGGCGAACAAATCGTATCATAGAATGATAAATCATGCGCGCTTCCGATAGATAATCGAAAGTGCAACGCAGTCACTAAGATAGTTCCTGTATGGAGTCCCGCTGGGAGGCAAACACGTTCTCTGCTATGTTGACTTAATGCCTCTGTGGTTCGGCTAGGGATACGTTGTAGCTCAACGCTCAGATGTGGAAGGCCACTCATTACATGCGACTACCGTTTATGAGGAACCTAATGGCTACAAAAACCTGGTGGAATTGTAATGTGAACAGTATTTGTATTACCAAATACATTTGGCTAGGGAACACGGCGTTCGAAATTCAAGACGGTCTACATTTGTGTCCGTTGTTCATTGCATGTATAAATACAGTGAGCTGACGTAAGTCATGGGATACCTCCTAATATCATGTCGGAGCTCCTTCTGCTCGACTTGGTCTTGTAACTCGACGTGGCATGACTCAACAAGTCGCCGGAAGTCTCCTGCAGACATTTTGAGCTACGCCGCTTCTATAGGCGTCTATAATTGCGAAAGTGTTGCCGATGCGGGATTTTGTGCACGAACTGACCTCTCAAATATGTCTCATAAGTGTTTGATGAGATTCATGTTGGGCGATTTGGGTAGCCAAATCATTGATTCGAATTATTCAGAATGTCCTTCAGATCCAGTCGGGAACAACCGTGTACCGCTAACATGGCACATTGTGATCCATCAAAATTCCATCGTCGCTTGGTGTTTGGGAAAGTGAAGTCCATTAATGGCTGCAAATGGCTTCCAAGTAGCCGGGCGTGATCTTTTGCAGGCAGTAATCGGTTCAGTTGGATCAGAGGACACAGTCCGTTCCGCACATTCACAGCCACTCCGTTATGGAGTCACACCAGCCCGCAGAGTGCTTTGTTGACACCTTGGGTGTGTGATGCCGTGGGGTCTGTGCCACACTCCAACCCTGCCATCAACTGAAATCGGGACGCATCTGACCGGACCACGGTTTTCCAGTCGTCTAGGATCCAACCGATACGGCCACGAGCCCAGGAGAAGGGGCTGCAGGCGACGTCGTGCTGTTAGCAGAGGCATTCGTGTCGGTCGTCTGCTGCCATAGTCCGTTAACGCCAGACTTCACCGTATTTTCCTAACGTTCCTCGAAGGCCCCACATCGATGTCTGTGATTATCTCACGCAGTGTTGCTTGTCTGTTAGTACTGACAACTCTACGCTGACGCAGCAATTCAAATTTGTATTCTCTACTTGTCTAAACAATTATCCATGTTTCATTCCCATACATGGCTACACTCCAGACAAATACTTACAAATACTAAGAAATACTAAGACTTCAATCTATATTCGAAGTTAAAAAATGTCACTTCTTCAGAAACGCTTTTCTTTACAATTTTCATTTTATGTTCTCTAGTTCGGTCAGCATCAGATATTTTTCTGCTAAAATAACAGAACTCCTCTACTACTTTTAGTGTCTCATTTTCTAATATAATTCCCTAAGCTTCTTACTCTCACTCACCTGGCCCCACAAACAGCATTTGGTTTTTGGTCTCCTCAAGAAGCCTCTTCCACAGTATGCTGTCTTTGGCATCTACTTTCCTTGCTCTCAATACCTGGAGATTCTTGTTAAGCTGGCCTCTCCATCTCATTTTCGGCCTGCCTAGAGGCCTTCGTCCTTCCGGTTTATTCTCTGAGACTTCTCTCAGTAAAGATCCCTGCTCTCTTCTATAGAATTCGCTGGCCGTTCTAAGTCTTCTCGTCTTGGCTTCCGCAACTACATCTGATTCGTTGCATATCTCCCTGTGCTCCCTTTAGTTTCTTCTTCGCCATTGTCCTCCCTTATACATTGGTCCAAATATATTTCGCAGAATTTTATTTTATAAACTCTTCTCTTTCTCTCCATGTGTTTATCTACTCTCCATATTTCTACCTCAAATAGGAATAGTAGTCTCATTATGGTTTTACACACTCTTACTTTAATTCCTCTTGAAAATATTACAGATGACAGTAGTTTGTTGAGTGAGTATGATGCTCTGGATGCAGCTTTGATCCTCGTCTCTATTTCTTGCTTCTCATCGTTTTTGTTGTTTAGCATTACCCCCAGATATTTAAACTCATCTGCTTCTTCAACCATGTGGTTATCGATCTTCACAGTTTCACGTCTTTTTGTTCTGTAATTCCTTTCTGTCCCCACGATTTTTTTTCACACCATTTACTTATAATCCAGCTTCCTTTGCTTTTTTAAACAGTATTTTGCCAGTATTTTAAGGTCCTCCAATGTTTGACCAATTAGCGTAATGTCGTCTGCACAGGCCAGTACATTTATTTTCTTTCGTATTTTAACTCCCTCTTCTGCCTCACTTATTGCGTCCAGTGCTTCCTGTATTACAATGTTGAACAAAAGGGGTGACATTCCGTCTGCTTGAGTGACTCCTGTCTTTATGTCAAACGCCTTGGATTATTCGCCATCCATTTTTAACAGCTCTATCGAGACTTTCAGTGTCATTTTCATAAACTTCACCTGATTTAATTCCATTATCCGTGTTCTGTTTCTGTTGATGTTCATCTAATATACTACTATGAAGACGCCACCAACTCTCCAGACTAGCTGTTTCAAGTCCTTTGCTGTCTGACAGAATTTAAATCTTATCTGCAAACCCCAGTGTCTATTTCTTCTCTCTCGAAAGCTTGCTTAAGATACAGATTGAATAACTTTCTTTCACTCCCTTCTTAACCACTGCTTCCCTTTCACGCCCCTCGACTCTTATAACTGCCTTATCACACCTCTACAAGTTGTAGATAACCCTTCACTAGCTTTATTTTGTCCCTGCTACATTCAGAGTTTCAATGGGAGTATTCCAGTCAACAATGTCAAACACTGTGTCTACGTCGTAGGGTCGGTATTGCCTCGCTTGGTTTATGAATAAAAGTCTTTTCTGGTACAGATATTGATTTTTGTTAACCAGAACCTCACCGATCCCAGCTTCGTAGCAGCTACACTGTCTCTGTGAATACAATTTAATCTATTTTTGCTATAAACAGGCTGAGTTTATTTGCCGCTACTGACTGGAAACCCATTGGCACGATATGAATGCTGAACGTTAGCACTCTTGCTAATACAGCGTGAATGAGTTTAATGCATGTTCTGACACTATGATACATTGTTTCGTATTGACAAACCCATAAACACCGTACCCAAATATGGTGCAGAAATTTTTGGACTTCACTGTGCTATTAAGGGTAGACCAAGGTACTGTCCTGGAGCAGTTCTTCACGGAAGATCTGTTCATAATCTACTGGTTCTCGGAACTGTAGTCATAGGTTCGAAAATGACAGCAGTATGTCAAATACCGCCGAGATCGTCTATCTCTGACCTGCTTAAAATTTCCAAGCACTGTACCACACAAGACTGGGTCCAAACGACAGCTTTATGCCAGCTTTCGCTTCACACACTTACTTATTCTGATTTCTTCTTGGCTTGACAAGTGAGCGCATTCCAGTCCATTACATCTCACTCAAATCCGAATTAGCAACCGCAAATACACCACTCCACGTCCACTTCACTTTCAAGAGGCAATACCACATAGAAACTGCTATGGTTCATTGTGTACTTGCGTTTTAGAAATTGAAAGCGGAGGACGATACAACTGCTATCTGCCAGAAACAAATGCTTCCTGTGTGCCGTGGCGGAAGACTCTTGTGCGATTTTTGTGACTATATTAGGTCCATCGCGATCATCGATGTTAAAGCCACGGAGCAGTCTTTGCTGGAATTCAAATCACTGCACTGGTGAATGCCTAGGCTACAGCATTTCAGGCACTCTTTTTACCGGTCGCCACAGAGCGTGTGGCGAGTGGCAGTCAATTGGAAATATGCGGCGTGTGGATTTTCCAGTACAGCAGCAGCATTAACCCAGCGTCAAGGGTGGTCGGCCAGAGCGGCAGAGGGCGGGAAAAAACAGAAGCCCTCTGCATGATGTGTGACGTCTCTCCCGGGACGCTTATCTGTCACTGCCGGCGCATACACGGCACACTGCATTAAACATGCCGCCTTCTAGTGAAGCACCGCAAGGCTTACATATACACGTTATGTCAAAGTCAAACACGAAAAAGATAGAAGAATCCAGAGGGGGGGGGGAGGGTATAGGGGGTAAACAGTTAAGAGTGGAAGCGAGGTCGGCAGATACAGAGCATATAAATCTGCTGTGGAAGAATGGAGAAGAAAACTGTGGATGTCTTTTTCCGGAGGAACATCTCAGCATTTATGTAATTTCCTACTGGACGATCCGTTACCAACTTGACGAGGAAAAATCTGTAAGTGATGCGACTGGGTCCGGGTTGTAGGAGGTCTTAATTTTACTGCTGCACTTGTTTCACGACAACTAGTGGACTTTCATGGAACAGACGCAGCAGAGGAAATAATTCGGGAGTTCTGCCCTGTCTTGACAAGACCAGCGCCACATCTCGCCCATGGAGAGGGCAGCCTGTCGTAACTTACGAACAGACGTGTGTGTGGTGTTACACAAGTCAGATAAAAGTAACACTACGGTGCTACGGTGCTCATAACTATATTAATAAGATCAATCTTTTGTTGTTTAAGTAAACAGATCACAAGAGCGATAACGTCCTCAATAACAGGGCGATGTTAAAACTAGGTCGTTGACGGACAAATGGCTCTAAACACTATGGGACTTAACATCTGAGGTCATCAGTCCCCTAGACTTAGATCTACATAAACCTAACTAACCTAAGGACATCACACACATCCATGCCCGAGGCAGGATTCGAACGTGCGAGAGTAGCAGCCGCGTGGTTCCTGACTGAAGAGCCTAGAACCGTTCGACCACAACGGCCAGCACGGACTGAATAGTTCAGGTCCTCCGAAGTTATATGGACTGCTAAGATCTACAAACAAGGTGTATCTTTAAGTGCAGTAGCGAACAATATTAGTGCAGCTACCTGCAATTTGCCCAAGTACTTGGAGTCGCTACTCAAAGGCGCATGAGAAAGGTTTCCACGCTATATGAACAATTCTAGTGATTTTATCAGCAGACTGCAGTCACTTAAGTTGAAGGCTAAGACTTGTTGGTCAGTTTTCAAGTCGTTTCGCTTCTTATAAAGGTGCCTTCGGTGGACTCACTACATCTCATCGGCAGTAGATTTGGGGCTGAAATTAGATCAAATATTCAGGCACACTCTTTCCTCGACGCATTTTTTAATTAACAACTGGTTTCTTGGAGAAACTGACGGTGTCGTCTTGTTGAGTCCTTGTTTCCTTTTATGGTCTATCATTTTATGGAAGTTTTGGAAGAGCGAGCACTCCCCTCAGCTATTTTAAAACCAACATTATTTTTAGATACGTTGATGACAGTGTTATAATTCCGGCTCCTGGTTTGGACTGTCTCTGAAAATTGCTTCAGCATATGAACAGAATACAGGAAAACATAAAATTCCCTATGGAGATGGAGAAATACGGTTGCTTCCCGTTTTAACACGTCTTGATACAACTTAAGAGCCTTGGCAAATTTGGGAATTCCGTGTTTCGAAAGTCCACTTATACGGGTCTGTATTTACAAGCTAGTAGTTGCCACCATGCAGCATAAACGACGGGGGTTTAAATATCTTAATCCACCGATTCCGTACTATCTCGGATGCCAGTAACCTGGAAACAACACTGGAACGGCTGAAAACTGTGTTGCTGAACAATGCATATTCATTCCCACAAGCACAAACATAAAAACGACAGAACAAAGAAGAGGATAAGACTTTCAAAACGATTGTTTAACTACGATGTATTGGAAATGTTTCAGATAAAACAGACATAATATTCAGAAGACATAAAGTTAAAGTAGCCCTTTCATGCTCTTACGAAAATCTCGGCCCTTTTGAGATCTATTACAGACGCCTTAGTGCTCAGCAAGGTATGTGTTACGTTATTTTTATTGGAATATGGTAAACCTTATCAGAGCAAACGACGTGGACTGTGCAGGATCGCATACTCACTTCCCGCAAATCCAATGCGTCTTATATCGCCATGATCATTTTCTGAAATACAACAAAACAAAAATTGTGGCCCATACGTCTAACTTCTGGAGCTCCATCTATAATGAATTAGTGGAAATCGCTTCGCAGAGACCCTTCTCAATCGAGACGACGACTTTCTGATATATTCTACATTGAATCATGTCATAGCAAAACTTTTGAATCGTTCGTAGCCGGCATAATAGTGCGATTTCGCCGTAAGAAGACAATGGATTTGAAATGAATGAGGCGAGTTTTCACCTTGGAGGGCGTGCAGCGCAGCGTACAGACTCGCAGCAGAAGCGCCTGCGCATGCACCTTAAATACGGGACCTAAGTGCATTTTCGTCAGGATTCATCTGAAGATGGACCGAAAATTCTGACACAAAATAAGGTGGCAGGCAGTTTCAGACATCCAGCAGGGCGCCCGAAATTTTATGGAACGCCGCATCATTTCGTTTAATCGATTTATAAAACCCACGAAATCTTAAAACCGAAAGTGTAGCTAACTACGAGTCCAATATGTAAACAACTAAGTCTTGTGATCATGTGGGAAGAGGATTGTGGTTTTACGTCACTAGAGAATGTTTTGTTTTTGTTTCTGTGTTCAATCTGAAGATCGGTTTGATGCAGTTCTCTGTGTAATTAGCATCATTTCTCTACAGTTACTATAACGTAATTCCATTTGAACCTGATTACTGTATTCACGTTTCCGTCTTCTTCTACAGTATTTGTTCCTCACTCTTCCCTCCGCAACGTTAAAATTATATTTTGTGATGCATTAAATATTGCTCAGACTGCATTCAGCATCTGACTCATTTCAAGGCATCCTACCATACTACACTCACTCCAATACATATAAGACTGTACATTTGTTGCTGTGCTCTGTTTGATTCACTTAGAAAGTAGACTCTACTCATGAGGAAAAACTGGTTTGAGAAAATACTGCACGGTTCAGATATAAAGTTTCGTATCACGTCCTTGTCTGAAGTAGGCAGTCGTTGCTTCCTACTGTGGCATCACTGTCACGTATCACTAAGCAATATTGTTTCTAGTACTATTTCGTGATTACTTTATTCACAGTAGTGGACATGCGGGCTTGGTAGGAAAACGTTCCGTTTTTCACGCTGCGGGAGTGGCGGCCACTGTTGTCTCAGGGACTGTTGTCAGCAGCGGGCAGTCAGTGAAACGCATTAGAATGCAGGCGGCGTTTGTGGAAGTGAGGTTGCAGCCTGCTTCATGCTTTTGTTGTGAGGACTGGCATCTGGCCTAGATAAGGGCAGGGTACGCCATGCCATCAACACTACCCAGGGACAATAACTGGGAGTGGCATTTTTGCCTGTCGTGTATGAACATCATAATAGGCTGAGGTGCCAAGGCACCATTCACCCTTCAAGAGAAGATTGCTTTAATTCCAAAATATTGGTCGTCCAATGGAACTGAGTCATTTTACCACTGTGCTTGGTGCAAAAAGGCTGACCAATCGAAAAGACCATTTTTCTACACCTGTACCGATGTCTTGTTTGACACTCTGAGTTTAGTATATGACGAGTGAGATGTTTGCACTTTATTTCCCTGTTTTTTTTTTTTAAGAAAAAAGCCACATTCTCGCCTGTAACATTGGTAATAACATTCTAGCATCACTTCCATATGGATATTTTTGAAAACAGAGATCTGAAGAAGCAGAAGTAAGTTTTGTGGCATTCCAGTTCTGGGCGCCATGCAACTGGTCTCCTAGCCCCTGTCTACTGGTTATGAGCGTACACTTTCCTGAAATTGCGGTAACGTAAGCCCCACAATATGTGGTAGCACAATCCACCTTCTCAGCAGTTCACTGCTTCCTTGTTCTGGCACGGAACTTCAGTTGCTCATTTCGTTATAATTTGTGATATTGTGTCATTAAGATTGAATTCGCGAGAAACACAGATATGGTAACTTGTTGCGATTTCTCTGTGCAGTCTATCAAATAATTTGCTACCTCCACATAGGGTTAGAGCTTTTTGATTGAATTAAATTTAGATTTTTAGTAAACTTCACTCTCTGTTAACTACTTGTGTATTACGTTCAGTAATAATCTTTCGTACTTAGATTTGATATAAACTGCAAGCGCCTTTAATTTATTCTACAACTATTCCATGATAAGTGACCCGCTAATAACAGATAAAACCAGTTGCACACTTAAGCTTGCTGCCCTCACTGTTGCGGCGTTATGATTATGTTCAGTGGCCAAACTCAAGGATCGTTCTCTTATTATTCACTGACGGCAAGCGCATTAAACTTGCCTGTCGTGTTCGAGTATAAATTTGTTTGATGTTTACGAAGAACTGTGTCGCTTTCCCCTTTGATTATAAGTATGCTGTGTTGTATCATGAATATCAGGATAATGACATAACAGTATTCCGACGTTATATGCAACAACATTTTAAAGGAACATCATACCATAACGTAAGTCCAGGATCAGTACCCATGGAAACAGCGTAAACTTTCACTATATGCACCGCAATATATGCTTGTGGGTATTTTCAAACGTAACTGACCTTTTAGCCTTCAGCTTTCCATTCCAGATACGTTTACTGACATTATGAGCTCAATGTAGGTAAAACACCACATTATTTCATATAATCAAGGGCAGGTACCGGTGAAATTTCAACCCGATAGTAAGAAAATCGCAGGGAGCTTAAAATTTGTTTCATAACATGTCTTGGCATGCTGAATTCAGTGGTAAACTCCAATTTACTAAACAGCATTTTTTTCATCACTTTAGAATTTTTGAGTTTTGAAAAAAAGTCATTCTTTTTGCAAACCCATGCGTAACGCTGTAGGTTGACACGGAATGTATTAATAAACGTTTAAAATTGACTGAGGAGTAGCATTATTTTTATTGTGGTCTTTTCGATTTGTTTCAAAAATAGTCGAAGTATAGTTAGTTTTCTGTCATTAGATACATGCAGGAGATAACTAAAATAACGTGAACAGTGGTAGTAATGGGATGGTTGTGTCTGACGATCAACAAAACAGATAAGGCACGTGTAGCGCTGGACTGTGCATGTTCAGTACGGACCAGGCATCAGTGCAGGTTGCTTACTAATAGTACACACTTCGTATTTTTCGTATTCGCATTCAGAGTCCGAGGTCGACGTGTAATAAAAGACCTAGTTCCAAAGATGACAGATTTTTGGAGCTCGATTACTTGGAGTATCTGTCACGAAGAGAGACAACTTATTGAACATTTCAAGAGCAACTGTTTCAACAGTCATGACAGTTATACGAAACGTGGAAAGACATCAGCGTGTGAACATAACAGTGGGCGTAAATCAGAACTAAATGACAGAGATAGTCGTAGTTAACATGAATTGTGTCAAAACAACACAAAACTATGGAAGCCAAAGTGGCTGCACAGTTCAATGGCCTTCTTTAAAGCCCCGTATCTATCGACACTGTCCGCCGAGAACTCCATAAAGCAAATATTCGTGGACGAGCTGCTGTACAGAAACAATTAGTGACGACAACCAACGCAAAGAGGTGGAAACATGGTGTCAGGAGAGTAAATCGTGGACGGCTGATCAGTTGAAACAGGTCTCATGGTCCGACGTGTCAAAGTTTTCGATATTTCCAACATCGGGCCGGGTTTACGTCTAGAGAACGCCAAAAGAAGCCTACAATCCTGATTGCTTGATTTCAACTGCTAAGCATGGAGGTGGAAGTGTGATAGTGTGGGCAGCTATATCACGGTATTCTGCTGGTCCCATCATCACTCTTAAAGGCCATGTTACAGCCAACGACTAAGTGAACATTTTAGGTGACCAGGTGCACCCCTTGATTCAGATGTTATCCCCTATCAATGCTGTCATATTTTAGGACATAATGCACCCATTCACAAAGCGAGGGCAGTACAATTGTGGTAAGAGGAGCATGCAACATTATTCTGCCTATCCCCTGTATATACTCTGCAGAAATTCAATTGAAACATTAATTTTATATGAATACGTATATTTAAGAGTATGACCTGTACGTGCATCCGCAGTCGTGTATGTATATGTGACCAATCTATATACACATCCTAAAACAATACTAATAAATAATTGCATCCATAATTTACATTTTTTTGAAATTTCCAAACATGCTAACTTCACGGTGGATTCCGTTGTGAACTGGAAATTAAGTGTTTATAAAGGTTTCTAGCCCACAATGGGTAGTGGCAGGATGTGAGGTTCTTAGGTAGAGCAGGTGATCAACATTCGAACACACTTCAGTTCTTCTACATAACTTTATTCATACCACGATACATACATACACACTACCGGTAAGGCCCTTCAGTCTACCCCGACGTGAAGCCCAGCACGACAACTGGCACCATGGCGAGACCCACCTTTATTCCGTGTGTTCTGCTATATCTGGGGCTGACGAGCCGCCCATGCTGACGCAATGCAGACGGCAATGTGTGATGTAATATTTGAACTGAAAATATAGAATAGAATTTTCAAACGTATAAACTCACCTTTTATTTATTTTTCCTTCATACATGGCCATACGTTTTATAATATCATAGTAATTCTCTTCTATGCTAAAGGTAACTATATTTCAATACATTTAAAAAAATCAAAATCTCCAAAACCAAAAAATGCTACTCCGTCAATTTTAAAAAATTTTAGTTCAAAATCATCTTTGTGAATACATTCCAACAACTGCGCCTATTGATTTGAAAAAAAAAAATGACTTTTTCAAAACTCAGGAATTCAGAAGGTATATATATATATATATATATATATATATATATATAAAATTAAGACTATGCAAACATGTTAATGGTGCAAATGCTATTCCTTTCAATTGTTTCCTCATACGTTAGCTAAGTCAGATATTCTGTTGTTGTTGTTGTTGTTGTTGTAGTCTTCAGTCCTGAGACTGGTTTGATGCAGCTCTCCATGCTACTCTATCCTGTGCAAGCTTCTTCATCTCCCAGTACTTACTGCAACCTACATCCTTCTGAATCTGCTTAGTGTATTCATCTCTTGGTCTACCTCTACGATTTTTACCCTCCACGCGGCCCTCCAATGCTAAATTTGTGATCCCTTGATTCCTCAAGACGTGTCCTACCAACCGATCCTTTCTTCTAGCCAAGTTATGCCACAAACTTCTCTTCTCCCCAGTTCTATTCAATACCTCCTCATTAGTTATGTGATCTACCCATCTAATCTTTAGCATTCTTCTGTAGCACCACATTTCGAAAGCTTCTATTCTCTTCTTGTCCAAACTAGTTATCGTCCATGTTTCACTTGCATACATGGCTACACTCCATACAAATACTTTCAGAAAGGACTTCCTGACACTTAAATCTATACTCGATGTTAACAAATTTCTCTTCTTCAGAATCGATTTCCTTGCCATTGCCAGTCTACATTTTATATCCTCTCTACTTCGACCATCATCAGTTATTTTGCTCCCCAAATAGCAAAACTCCTTTACTACTTTAAGTGTCTCATTTCCTAATCTAATTCTCTCAGCATCACCCGACTTAATTTGACTACATTCCATTATCCTCGTTTTGCTTTTGTTGATGTTCATCTTATACCCTCCTTTCAAGACACTGTCCATTCCGTTCAACTGCTCTTTCAAGTCCTTTGCTGTCTCTGACAGAATTACAATGTCATCGGCGAACCTCAAAGTTTTTATTTCTTCTCCATGTATTTTAATACCTACTCCGAATTTTTATTTTGTTTCCTTTACTGCTTTTTCAACATACAGATTGAATAACATCGGAGAGAGGCTACAACCCTATCTTACTCCCTTCCCAACCACTACTTCTCTTTCATGCCCCACGACTCTGATAACTGCCATCTGGTTTCTGTAGAAATTGTAAATAGCCTTACGCTCCTTGTATTTTGCCTCTGCTACCTTCATAATTTGAAAGAGAGTATTCCACTTAACATTGTCAAAAGCTTTCTCTAAGTCGACAAATGCTAGAAACGTAGGTTTGCCTTTTCTTAATCTTTCTTCTAAGATAAGTCGTAAGGTTAGTATTGCCTCACGTGTTCCAACATTTCTACGGAATCCAAACTGATCTTCCCTGAGGTCCGCTTCTACCAGTTTTTCCATTCGTCTGTAAAGAATTCGCGTTAGTATTTTGCAGCTGTGACTTACTAAACAGATAGTTCGGTAATTTTCACATCTGTCAACACCTGCTTTCTTTGGGATTGGAATTATTATATTATTCTTGAAGTCTGAGGGTATTTCGCCTGTCTCATACATCTTACTCACCAGATGGTAGAGTTTTGTCATGACTGGTTCTCCCAAGGCCGTCAGTAGTTCTAATGGAATGTTGTCTACTCCTGGGCTCTTGTTTCGAGTCAGGTCTTTCAGTGCCCGGTCAAACTCTTCACGCAGTATCGTATCTCCCATTTCGTCTTCATCTACATCCTCTTCCATTTCCATAATATTGTCCTCAAGTGCATCGCCCATGTATAAACCCTCTATATACTCCTTCCACCTCTCCGCCTTCCTTTCTTTGCTTAGAAATGGGTTTCCATCTGAGCTCTTGATGTTCATACAAGTGGTTCTCTTCTCTCCAAAGGTCTCTTTAACTTTCCTGTAGGCAGTATCTATCTTACCCCGAGTGAATAAGCCTCTACATCCTTACATTTGTCCTCTAGCCATCCCTGCTTAGCCATTTTGCACTTCCTGTCGATCTAATTTTTGAGACGTTTGTATTCCTTTTTGCCTGCTTAGTTTACTGCGTTTATTCTGTTATATTTTTATATTTGCTTTTCTGTCATCCCTAACACAACTTCCTGGGATGAAACCACGCCTTGGAGGAGATATGAACGCCATTAGCAGGGACGAATGTGTAAACTAGTCTATTTCCTAGGAGACAGCTAAGGAAATGGGAAGAACAATTTGAATTCAAATGTGTGTGAAATCTTATGGGACTTAACTGCTAAGGTCATCAGCCCCTAAGCTTACACACTACTTAACCTAAATTATCCTAAGGACAAACACACACACCCATGCCCGAGGGAGGACTCGAACCTCCGCCGGGACCACCCGCAAAGTACATGACTGCAGCGACTTAGAGAACAAATTAAAATGGCGTTCACAGTTCATACTGAACAATCAAATTATCGTAAAAGAATTTAGTTTCTAGTAGTCTTTACTAGGTATCCATCAAAAGACGGGAAGTAATAAATATCTATTCGAGAATGTAGAGTTTTTTCTTACAAGTAGAAGCCATTCCTTAAAGTGATACAGTTGTGTGGAGGTGTTATTAATTAGTTTGTGTATTGCATTATCGTATTTGTGTTGCTGATTATGAGTGGAGAAGTGCTTTTGCTACGGAAGTTGCTACTGAAAAATACGCCGTTTTGATTATGCGAACGATGCTTGCAAAATAGTGACTCTACTGACAACAATTTCATAATTCCCTCACAGAAGTTTCGTTTGTGCGTGTATGTTTACACCTCGTATCGCTTACTTCCAGCTGCCTGGCAAAAAAGTGAAGCACCCAGAGGTCTTGGTCGGATGTCAACGTACCTTAGTGCATATAAAGACCAGCATAATGTATGTAAATCAATGTAATTGTAATCCTCTGTGACCTCCGACCTTCGTAATGGTCACGTTCCTCTAATGTTTCAGAAAAGTGCAGTGTTGTTACTGTTGGCGACATGGTGTGGGGTGCCATCGAGGGAAAACTGACGCTACAGCGATACGCCACGGACATCATTCGTACTTATCTGTTACTTCCTATGTGACAGTATACGCAGTGGCATTTTTCTAGCAGGTCTCTCCTCGGCCAAATATGGCACTTACCTCTGTGAACTTCCCGTGTGATGCTGAGATACTTACTTGGCCAGCAGAAGCCCCACATCTGACCCCGATAGAATACACGTGGGATCAGCTCGAACGCCAATTCCGTCCCAGCGCCAGTACCCAGAGCATTAAAGATCATTTAATAACGGTGTTGGCCTGCCTGTCTTAGGGAGGATATAACTGCCTTATGACAGCTCGAATGGGGAGATGGTTATAGGCCGTATTGGGTGCAACGTCATACTGGTAAATGGTCTCATACTGTTATGCTCTTTGTATAATGGACTAAGCATCGTAACCACTGAAATAGCAGCACATAGCCTCACAAGCAATGAAGTTGCATTTTGTTATTTTTTTCCTGGAAGATTGCAGGAATATATACCATTGTTATGAGACGCTTTGTATAATACGATACTTTAATGTCTATGTTACTCTGATTACGGTGTAAAGATGCGTGTACGTCCAAAGGAACTTGGCATCGTAATCAGAATAACACAGGTACTGTAACATCGTACTTATCTGCCAATACCGGGCAAGTGACCTTCAAGTGTAACGTCTGAAATGTACGGGAATACACATAATGGATGCAAGAGTACAGTTCGTAAACGCGTGGTTGACGACATATGGAATTTTTGGTCTGGCGGTGAGTCGTACACAAAAAAACTGAATGAGAGGATCAACGACGATCTTGAACGAATGTCATGTGACATTCATCCTGACCAAACAAAAGAAAAAGAAAAGAGAAGAATGGTGAGGCGACCTCCAGCAACAAGCGGGAAATTCGGGTTCGAGTCCCGGTCCGGTACAAATTTTCACTGTCGCAATTTCATTCTACACGTGATGGTAGTCCTTATTCGCAATTGCGAATTCATTTGATGTGACAATGTACAAGGTTTAACACATAACTTACAAGATTGCTAGTTGCGGAACACTTTGTCAGAATTTCATACTTGTGCATTTACATTATTATCCGCTGACGTATGTTATTGGTATACATACAGTATTTTTGATATGTTATATCACTATACCATCACTGTTAAATGCCATCCAAACATCTAAACGCTTGGACTTAATACAATTAATAACATTTTTTGAGTCGTCAGTCTTCTGACTAGTTTGATATGGCCCAATAGGAATTTCTCTCCTGTACCAACCTCTTCCTCTCAGAGTAGCGCTTGCCACATACGTCCTCAATTATTCACTTCATGTATTCCAATTTCTCCCTTCCTGTACAGTTTCTACCCTCTACAGCTCCCTCTTGTACCCTAGAAAAAATTCTCTCTTGACTTGATAGAAATCCTACCGTCCTGTCCCTCTTCTTGTCAGCGTTTTCCATATATGAATTTCCTCGCCAATTCTGTGGAGAACACCCTCATTGCGTACTTTATCAGTCCAACTAGTTTTTAACAGTCTTCCGTATCACCAAATTTCAAATGCTTGGATTCACTTTTGTTCTGGTTTTCTCACAGTCCATGTTTTACTATCGCACAACGCTGTTCTCCAAACGTACATTTTCAGAAATTTCTTCTTCAAATGGAGGCCTGTGTTTGACATTAGTTGATTTCTCTTGTCTAGGAATGATCTTTTAGCCAATGCTAGTCTGTTCTTTATGTCCTTCTTTTCCACCAATCGGTGGTTATTTTGCTGCGTAGATAGAAGGATTCCTGGACTTCATCTATTTCGTGATCATCAATCCTGTTGTTCTCATTTCTGCTAGTTCTCATTACTTTCATCTTTCTTTCATTTACTGTCAACCAGTATTCGGTAATCATTAGATTGCTGATCCCATTCAGCAAATTTAGTAATCATTCTTAACTTTCACTGGGGATAGCAATGCCATCAGCGAATCTTATCACTGACATACTTTCGCCATGAATTTTAATTCCACTCTTCAATCTTCCTTTTATTTCCGTCATTGCTTCTTCAGTGTATAGATTGAAGAGTGGGTCCGAAAAACTCCACCCCTGTCTGACACCCGTTTGAACCCGAACACTTGAATTTTGGTCTCGCAGTCCTATTGTTCCCTCTTGCTTCTTGTGCATATTATATTTTACTCATCTTTCCCTATAGCTTATCCTTATTTTTCTCAGAATTTGGAGCAGCCTTCAATTTTACATTGTCGAACGCTTTTTCCAGGTCTACAAATCCTATGAGGGTATCTTTTCTTTAATCTCGCTCTCTTATTTATCAATACAATCATATTAGTTTGGCTTCAAAGGAAGTTAAAAAAGAACCAAAACAGATTTTACAAACCGAACAAAATAGCTGTGCTTTATTGGCCGATTAGCCTATGTATTTCTGACCGTCAACATGAAATTTTAGTTAGCTGACTGCACGTAAATCAAGTTTTTTGATGCATGCATAGAAAAAATTGCTCTCTCCCATAAAATATAACTTTCATCCTATTGCTAAGCGACAAAATTTGTTACCTCCTTTGCCAAATCAGTTCAACATGAACGGCTTTATTAAGAAGAAAGTTCTTGGAATGCAGTTGGCACTATTTCGAAGTAATTTACCTTGTGTTGTCACTGAGAATGCATTTTTCTCGTAGGCCGTAGACAGAATTCCTGGTGATTCTTCGCGTGTGTCCAACAGAAAAGGACTGATATGTCTACAATACTATGTTTCCTGCATATCCGAAATTGCTTGATGAAAGGCATCACTTGGTCTGTAATGGATAGTGAATGAGATTTTAGGAAAAAATGCTTTGTGAATATATTACACCCCGTCTCTCGCAGCACTGCTTTTGCAAAATTAGATGACATTTGAACATAGAAACCTATACTGTCGTCTCATAATCTATGAGAATATAATTGACTTGTTTCCCCTTAGGTAACGTAATTATTTCTAAGTCTCATTTAATCTGGTTAACGATGAGAGGAACATTCTCCAGTGTTACAAATGGTTCGCTACTTACGTTTAGTATACAAGAGAGGTTTCAATGGAAATTTTTTGTAGAATTGTTTGTCTAAAACTGAAACTCAAAATATAT
Source organism: Schistocerca gregaria (assembly GCF_023897955.1). NCBI lineage: Eukaryota > Metazoa > Arthropoda > Insecta > Orthoptera > Acrididae > Schistocerca > Schistocerca gregaria. The sequence continues at coordinate 188,594,878 of NC_064927.1, read as the reverse complement.
TAGAGAAACGTTTGATGTGCCTTTGAATCTACATCTACATCCACATTTATACTCCGCAAGACACCCAACGGTGTGTGGTGGAGGGCACTTTAGGTGCCACTGTCATTACCTCCCATTCCTGTTCCAGTCGCGTATGGTTCGCGGGAAGAACGACTGTCTGAAAGCCTCCGTGCGCGCTCGAATCTCTCTAATTTTACATTCGTGATCTCCTCGGGAGGTATAAGTAGGGGGAAGCAATATATTCGATATCTCATCCAGAAACGCACCCTCTCGAATCCTGGCGAGCAAGCTACACCGCGATGCAGAGCGCCTCTCTTGCAGAGTCTGCCACTTGAGTTTGTTAAACATCTCCGTAACGCTATTATGGTTACCAAATAACCCTGTGACGAAACGCGCCGCTCTTCTTTGGATCTTCTCTATCTCCTCCGTCAACCCGATCTGGTACGGATCCCATACTGATGCGTAATACTCATGTATAGGTCGAACGAGTGTTTTGTAAGCCACCTCCTTTGTTGGTGGACTACATTTTCTAAGGACTCTCCCAATGAATCTCAATATGGTACCCGCCTTATCAACAATTAATTTCATATGATCATTCCACTTCAAATCGTTCCGCACGCATACTCCTAGATATTTTACAGAAGTAACTGCTACCAGTGTTTGTTCCGCTATCACATAATCATACGAAAAAGGATCCTTCTTTCTATGTATTCGCAATACATTTTATTTGTCTATGTTAAGGGTCTGTTTCCACTCCCTGAACCAAGTGCCTATCCGCTGCAGATCTTCCTGCATTTCGCTACAATGTTCTAATGCTGCAACTTCTCTGTATAGTACAGCATCATCCGCGAAAAGCCGCATGGAACTTCCGATACTATCTACTAGGTCATTTATATATATTGTGAAAAGCAATGGTCCCATAACACTCCCCTGTGGCACTCCAGAGGTTACTTTAACGTCTGTAGACGTCTCTCCATTGATAACAACATGCTGTGTTCTGTTCGCTAAAAGCTCTTCAATCCAGCCACACAGCTGCTCTGATATTCCGTAGGCTCTTACTTTGTTTATTAGGCGAGAGTGCGGAACTGTATCGAACGCCTTCCGGAAGTCAAGAAAAATAGCATCTACCTGGGAGACTGTATCTAATATTTTCTGGGTCTCATGAACATATAAAGCGAGTTGGGTCTCACACTATCGCTGTTTCCGGAATCCATTTTGATTCCGACAGAGTAGATTCTGGGCTTCCAAAAACGGCATGATAATCGAGCAAAAAACATGCTCTAAAATTCTACAACATATCTACGTCAGAGATATAGGTGTATAGTTTTGCGCAACTGCTCAACGACCCTTCTTGAGGACTGGGACTACGTGTGCTCTTTTCCAATCATTTGGAACCTTCCGTTCCTCTAGAGTCTTGCGGTACTCGGCTGTTAGAAGGGGGGCAAGTTCTTTCGCGTACTCTGTGTAGAATCGAATTGGTATCCCGTCAGGTCCAGTGGACTTTCCGCTGTTGAGGGATTCCAGTTGCTTTTCTATTCCTTGTGCACTTATTTCGATGTCAGCCATTTTTTAGTTTCTGAGAGGATTTAGAGAAGGAACTGCAGTGGTGTCTTCCTCTGTGAAACAGCTTTGGAAAACGGTGTTTAGTATTTCAGCTTCACGAGTGTCATCCTCTGTTTCAATGCCATCATTATCCCGGAGTGTCTGGATATGCTGTTTCGGCCACTTACTGATTTAATGTTGACATCAAGTCATTTTTTCAGGAAAAATGTGTGAGCAAGAACAATGATAATGAAATTCGTCCTTTCCCCACACTCTTCCTATTTTCTGATATTTTAAACGCTTCTCTCCTGAAAATGTTTAGAGACTAACAATTTGTTGGAACTATTTAACACCTTCGGACATAGATGCAAGATATAATATTATTCAAAAGCCGTCAAATGTTTCTACAATGTAATTTATTTTTTATTTTTTAACTTTTGCTCAGTAAGCATGACATGCAATATCGGTCAGTATTCTGTTATTATTAAGAGCATATATATGAAGCCTCCCCCCATGAACCATGGACCTTGCCGTTGATGGGGGGAGGCTTGCGTGCCTCAGCGGTACAAATAGCCGTACCGTAGGTGCAACCACAACGGAGGGGTATCTGTTGAGAGGCCAGACAAACGTGTGGTTCCTGAAGAGAGGCAGCAGCCTTTTCAGCAGTTGCAAGGGCAATAGTCTGGATGATTGACTGACGTGGCCTTGTAACAATACCCAAAACGGCCTTGCTGTGCTGGTACTGCGAACGGCTGAAAGCAAGGGGAAACTTAGGCCGTAATTTTTCCCGAGGGCATGCAGCTTTACTGTATTGTTAAATGATGATGGCGTCCTCTTGGGTAAAATATTCCGGAGGTAAAATAGTCCCCCATTCGGATCTCCGGGCGGGGGCTACTCAAGAAGATGTCGTTATCAGGAGAAAGAAAACTGGCGTTCTACGGATCGGAGCTTGGAATTTCAGATCCCTTAATCGGGCAGGTAGGTTAGATAATTTAAAAAGGGAAATGGATAGGTTAAAGTTAGATATAGTAGGAATTAGTGAAGTTCGGTGGAAGGGGGAACAAGAGTTCTGGTCAGGTGGCTACAGAGTTATAAACACAAAATCAAATAGGGGTGACGCAGGAGTAGGTTTATTAATGAATAGGAAAATACGAATGCGGGTAAGCTACTTCAAACAGCATAGTGAACGCATTATTGTGGCCAAGACAGATACGAAACCCACACCTACTACAGTAGTACAAGTTTATATGCCAACTAGCTCTGCAGATGACGAAGAAATTGAAGAAATGTATGATGAAATAAAAGAAATTATTCAGATAGTGAAGGGAGATGATAATTTAATAGTAATGGGTGACTGGAATTCGAGTGTAGGGAAAGGGAGAGAAGGAAACTTAGTAGGTTGATATGGATTGGGGCTAAGAAATGAAAGAGGAAGCCGCCTGGTAGAATTTTGCACAGAGCACAACTTAATCATAGCTAACACTTGGTTTAAGAATCATGAAAGAAGGTTGTATACATGGAAGAACCCTGGAGATACTAAAAGGTATCAGATAGATTATATAATGGTAAGACAGAGATTTAGGAACCAGGTTTTAAATTGTAAGACATTTCCAGGGGCAGATGTGGACTCTGACCACAATCTATTGGTTATGACCTGTAGATTAAAACTGAAGAAACTGCACAAAGGTGGGAATTTAAGGAGATGGGACCTGGATAAACTGAAAGAATCAGAGGTTGTACAGAGTTTCAGGGAGAGCATAAGGGGACAATTGACAATAATGGGGCAAAGAAATACAGTAGATGAAGAATGGGTAGTTTTGAGGGATGAAGTAGTGAAGGCAGCGGAGGATTAAGTAGATAAAAAGACGAGGGCTAGTAGAAATCCTTGGCTAACAGAAGAAATTTTAAATTTAATTGTTGAAAGGAGAAAATATAAAAATGCACTAAATGAACCAGGCAAAAAGGAATACAAACGTCTCAAAAATGAGATCGACAGGAAGTGCAAAATGGCTAAGCACGGATGGCTAGAGGACAAATGTAAGGATGTAGAGGCTTATCTCACTAGGGGTAAGATAGATACTGCCTACAGGAAAATTAAAGGGACCTTTGGAGATAAGAGCACCACTTGTATGAACATCAAGAGCTCACACGGAAACCCAGTTCTAAGCAAAGAGGGGTAAGCAGAAAGGTGGAAGGAGTATATAGAGGGTCTATACAAGGGCGATGTACTTGAGGACAATATTATGGAAATGGAGGAGGATGTGGATGAGGATGAGATGGGAGATGCAATACTGCGTGAAGAGTTTGACAGAGCATTGAAAGACCTAAGTCGAAACAAGGCCCCCGGAGTAGACAACATTCCATTGGAACTACTGACGGCCTTGGGAGAGCCATTTCTGACAAAACTCTACCGTCTGGTGAGCAAGATGTATGAAACAGGCGGAATACCCTCAGACTTCAAGAAGAAAATAATAATTCCAATCCGAAAGAAAGCAGGTGTTGACAAATGTGAAAATAACCGAACAATCAGTCTAATAAGGCACAGCTGCAAAATACTAACACGAATTCTTTACAGACGAATGGAAAAACTAGTAGAAGCCGACCTCGGGGAAGATCAGTTTCGATTCCGTACAAATACTGGAACACGTGAGGAAATACTGACCTTACGACTTATCTAACAAGAAAGAGTAAGGAAAGGCAAACCTACGTTTCTAGCATTTGTAAACTTAGAGAAAGCTTCTGACAATGTTGACTGGAATACTCTCTTTCAAATTCTAAAGGTGGCAGGGGTAAAATACATGGAGCGAAAGGCTATTTACAATTTGTACAGAAACCAGGTGGCAGTTAATAGAGTCGAGGGACATGAAAGGGAAGCAGTTGTTCGGAAGGGAGTAAGACAGGGTTGTAGTCTCTCCCTGATGTTATTCAATCTCTATATTGAGCAAGCAGTAAAGGAAACAAAAGAAAAATTCGGAGTAGGTATTAAAATCCAGGGAGAAGAAACAAAAACTTTGAGATTCGCCGATGACATTGTAATTCTGTCATAGACAGCAAAGGACTTGGAAGAGCAGATGAACGGAATGGACAGTGTCTTGAAAGGAGGGTATAAGATGAACACCAACATAAGCAAAACGAGGATAATGGAATGTAGTCAAATTAAGTCGGGTGATGCTGAGAGAAATAGCTTAGGAAATGAGACACTTAAAGTAGTAAAGGAGTTTTGCCATTTGGGGAGCAAAATAACTGATGATGGTCGAAGTAGAGAGGATATAAAACGTAGACTGGCAATGGTAAGGAAAGCGTTTCTCAAGAAGAGAAATTTTTTAACATCGAGTATATATTTAAGTGTCAGGAAGTCATTTCTGAAAGTATTTGTATGGAGTGTAGCCATGTATGGAAGTGAAACAGGAACAGTAAATAGTTTGGACAAGAAGAGAATAGAAGCTTTCGAAATGTGGTGCTACAGAAGAATGCCGATGGTTAGATGGGTAGATCACATAACTAAAGAGGAGGTATTGAATAGGATTGGGGAGATGAGAAGTTTGTGGCACAACTTGACGAGAAGAAGAGAACGGTTGGAAGGACATGTTCTGAGGCATCAAGGGATCACCAATTTAGTACTGGAGGACAGCGTGGATGGTATAAATCGTAGAGGGAGACCAAGAGATGAATACACTAAGCAGATTCAGAAGGATGTAAGTTGCAGTAGGTACTGGTAGATGAAGATGCTTGCACAGGATAGAGTGGCATGGAGAGCTGCATCAAACCAGTCTCAGGATGAAGACCACAACAACAACAACATATATGAAGAGAACGCAGAGAAGTTTAGATTATGTTGTGGTTTTAAGTTTATCTATTTTTTTTAAAGCGAAAGAAACAAACCCAGAATTTGTAATACGATAAGAAGTGGAATTCTATTATATCCTTCAGCTCTTGAGAAGGCTGCTTATCGTGCTCTCTCTTGTCATCGTCAACGAACAATTTGACTGTAGTTGTAGAAAATAACTTCCGTTCGGATGTGCTGCTGTGTATCTAACCTGCCTGCAAAGAATTTTAGCGCTATTCATTCAGGTTATTCCACACTCTTCAACCATATTTTCCGTTCTCAGTCCCTCTCACACAGCACTCTGCCTTCGCTGTTACTGGAAAATATTTCTCGTTTACCAAGAGACCTTTGTGGTCAGGCGCGCTTGCGTACCTCAGGTGGTACTTCAGACATCCTGTAAGAAGCTTCCTGACAACTAGTAGCGCTGTTCACAGCTTTCAACTGTGAAACGCTAAACAGTTGCAAGACAAACACTGGTCACATATAGCTGCAACAACACTGATTTATTATTACAGAGACATTTACAAATTTTCTTTCCTAACATCTTTAGTTTTCAAAATGTTTTGAATTTAGTATGTTAGTCGAAAGAATCAATTTCTGCATTTAAATATCATACAAACGCTTATTTTTATGCAAGAGACAAATAGACCTTGAAGAGGTGAACTTTTTGAATCCTCATTTATCTTTCTTAGATTAGATTAGATTAATACTTGTTCCATAGATGTCTGTACAAGATATTACATTACACAAAATATTGCACGACACTATTGCTTAAGTTAGTTTTTTTTTCCTTCCCTTAATTTATATCTAAAAATTCAGCCAATGAGTAGAAGGAGTTGTCATCTAGAAATTCTTTTAATTTATTTTTAAATGTTGGTTGACTATCTGTCAGGCTGTTGATGCTGTTTTTGTAGGTGACTAAAGACTTTTGTGGCACCATAATTTACCCCTTTCTGTGCCAAAGTCAGATTTAACCCTGCATATTGAAGATCATCTTTTCTCCTGGTGTTATAGCTATGCACACTGGTATTACTTTTGAACTGGGTTGGATTATTAACAACAAATTTCATAAATGAGTATATATACTGTGAGGTTACTGTGAGGATCCCTAGACCCTTAAATAGATGTCTGCAGGATGACCGTGGGTGGGCTCCAGCAATTATTCTGATTACACGTTTTTGAGCAAAGAATACTTTTCTACTCAATGATGAATTACCCCAGAATATGATACCATACAAAAGCAGTGAATGAAAGTAGGCATACTAAGCTAATATACTGAGATTCTTATCACCAAAATTTGCAATAACCCTAATAGCATACGTAGCCGAACTCAGACGTTTCAGCAGACCATCAATGTGTTGCTTCCAGTTTAACCTCTCATCAATGGACACACCTAAAAATTTTGAAAATTCTACCTTAGCTACAGACTTCTGTTTAAACTCTATATTTATTACTGGAGTTGTGCCATTTACTGTACGGAACAGTATATACTGTGTTTTATCAAAATTTAAAGAGAAAGTTCTGAAATACTGTTTTGTTTTCTCCGCTAGACAGTGTCACAACTTCCTCCAAAGAAATCGTAACACAACACAAACACACAAATGCCATATTAACTGATGCATATCCACCTGATGATGGAGGTTTAAACCTTCGAAACGCGTCGTGGAAACAAATAAACAGTGACTGGTAACAGTAAACTTATTGTTTCATTTAATGTCAATAACAGTCACAGTAAAGCCTAACCTAAAAATGTTCGCATTTAAACCACTTAATAATTTTGTGAAAAACATCATTTATAATTACATCACTTAGTTCTTGGTTTTTGGATGTTATTACTATACTAGTATCATCAGCAAAAACAACTAACTTTGCATCTTCATCAATATGGAATGGTAAGTCATTAATGTATATCAAGAACAGTAAAGGACCTAAGACTGAACCCTGTGGGACCCCGTACTTGATAGCCCCCCAGTTTGAAGAATCAGCTGTTGTATTAACATTACATGAACCACTTATTTCAACTTACTGCATTCTTCCAGTTAAGTATGAATTAAACCATTTGTGCACTGCCCCCCTCAAACCATAATGATTTACACAGTCATAGGTCTTTGAGAGATCACAAAAAATACCAATGGGTGATGTCTGGTTATTCAGAGCATTTAATATTTGATGAGTGAAAGCGTATATAGCAGTTTCTGTTGAAAAACCTTTCTGAAAACCAAACTGACATTTTGTTAGTACTTTATTTTTACACATATGGGAGGCTACTCTTGAATACATTACTTTCTCAAAAATTTTTGATAGAGCTGTCAGAAGAAAGATTGGGCGATAGTTGTTGACATCCGACGTATCCCCCTTTTTATGCAATGGTTTTACAATGGCATATTTCAGTCTATCGGGGAAAACACCCTGCTGCAAAGAGCTATTACATACGTGGCTGAGAATCCTACTTATATGAAGGGAACAAGCTTTAAGTATCTTGCTGGAAATGAAATCAATTCCTTAAGAGCTTTTACTTTTCAGTGAGTCTATTATTTTACTGATTTCAGAGGGAGAGGTTTCGTGGAAATACAGTTGTTTCAAACTGCACAGGTATGGCCTCTTCTATTAGAAGCCTTGCCTCTTCTAGTGAAGATCTAGATCCTATTTTCTCCACAACATTAAAAAAATGATTATTGAAAACATTTCCAATTTCAGATTGTTTGTTAGTACACTTGTCATTCAGTTTTATGGCACTAAAGTCTTCCTGTTCTCTTGGTTGCCCTGTTTCCCTTTCAATAACATTCCAAATTGCTTTAATTTTATTATCAAAGTTACTGATCTCTGGACTTTTTAATAACTTTTCTTAGTACCACACAATAGTTTTTTATAATATTGAACAATTTCGGGGTCAGTACTCCCTCTTGCTGTTAGATACAGTTCTCTTTTATGGTTGCAAGATATTATTATTCCTTTAATTAGCCAAGGTTTTTTATATGTTTTCTTGGAATTATGTTTCATTATTTTCTTTGGAAAACAATTTTCAAATAACCTTAAAAATGTATCTTGAAATAAGTTATATTTCAAGTTTGCATCGGGTTCCATATACACTTCATCCCATCTAGCTCCTTTATGCTTTCCCTAAAGTTTGCAGTATTTATATTGTTAATTGAATGCACTGCTTTGAAATTCTGATTTGATATACTGCATGGGGCTATGTCATTTACTGTAACTAGCTGTGCACCATGATCTGAAAGACCATTCTCAACAGGATAAACATTTATGTCCTTAAGCTTATCTTGGTCTATAAAAAAGTTATCTATCAATGTCCTGCTGTTCTTTGTTATCCGAGTAAGAAAATCAATGATGGAGCTCAAATTGAAAGAACTGAGTAATACTACAAGGTCATTCTTCCTATTACACTCTTTCAGGGAATCAACATTGAAATCCCCACAAATGATAATTTGCTTCCCCCTGTCTGACAGATAGCACAACAAAGCATCCAAGTTTTCTAGAAATAGCTGGAAATTCACTGAGGGGGACCTATACACTGTTACAATTATGAAAGTGCCATCATTTAGTTTTAGTTCAATGGCACATGCTTCCATATGTTGCTCTACACAAAATTTTTTAGTTTCCAAATGTTTTGCGCTGTGGAATCTTTTGACATATATGGCAACTCCTCCTCTCATCATATTATCTCTACTTACATGTGCAGCTAATTTGTACCCATTGATGCTAAACTTTTGCATATCAGTGACAATGTGATGCTCAGACAGGCATAGTACATCTATTACATTCTCAGTTTTTATATCTTCTAAACAAAGCAGAAGCTCATCAATTTTATTCTTCAATCCCCCAATATTTTGATGAAATCTACTAAAATGTTTCATTTTACTTTTGTGAGTATCTTGAACTTTTTTAACATCTTTAGTGCTTGCCTGGCTGAGTTTCCCACTGGACACTAATCTTACACTAAAAAAGAGTTACCACCATGAGATGTAGTTCCTCCCCCCATTAAATTTCCTGCTATCAGCCCAGCCAGTTTACCCTTCACCTTCTTGTTGAGATGTAGGCCATGTCTAGTATAGTCCCACCTACAGAGTGAATCAACAGGAACCACACCAATGTGTGACCCTGCATCAGATCCAAGTAGCCGTTCCTACTCCAAATTAACTCTCCTGACAGAAGAGCTCAAATGAGGCCGGTCGTGGCGCTCCACAACCGACACAAACCCAACACTGGTATGACTTGATGCCGATGCAATGTTTGCCAGGTCACACTCTATGCTGTACCCCGGATCTCTGTCAATACTGTTGCCCAGCCCACCCACAATAACCACGGTAGCTTCCTTAGTAAAGCCTCTACATAGCGAACCTAAATCCTCTGTAACCTGCCCCAGTCCAGCACTAGGTTTGAAAGAACTTGTGACCTGGTATTCTGACCCTAATTCATCCTGCAGAAGTTGGCCCACACCCGTAGCATGCGAACTACCTAGCAACAAGACTTTCTTTCTCTTTGCACACTTCCCTACCTTCTTATTCAATTTGCTGCTGAAAGCTTGTTGAGCCCTGTCTACATCTACTTCTGTGAGAGGCTCATCAGTTTCCGAGTGAGGCAACAGGTCAAACCTATTTTGTACATTAATAACAAAGCTGTCAGAAGAATTTCTTGGCCTGTTCCTTATGCCTGTTGCCACTTCCCACCCTTTTTTACCCTTCTCCCCCCTTAACCTGCACAGTTCTCGCCTAGCCTCATCTAACTCAGCCTGAAAGGCAGCAATTTTCCCCTCCTGTTCCACAATCTTTCTATCTCTACTGCATAGCCTACAGAACCACTGATGAGTCTCGCTCATTTTCCCAATTCCCACGCCACTACAATCTCCCCAATGAAAAAAGTTACTACATCCATCACACCAGACACCGGAGCTAACGATTCTACGGCACATCAGACACTTTACACTTATGGTACAAATCGATTTTAGTGACAGAAAGACAATTAAGTTACCGGAAAACAATGAAAATACGTGTACAAAAAATTAGGCCTACTCGCGACAATGTAAACAATGGTTCAGAAGTTTCTTACTGGAAATTACTTAAGAGATGACGATACCCTACAGATATAAAGGGGCAGCAAACGTATTTAGCACACTAAACTATCAGTAAATGCACTTAAAGTTGCGGTATGAAGTTTAATCTGAAAGCTCAAAAGTTCGGCCTGTGATTACTGTGAAAATACGCGAGTAAGACAAAAACTTTTAATGGTACGCTTGAAGAGCACTATAATTAACGTAATAAATTAGTTTAAAGTGTTAGAAATAGTTTATTACTACTAAAATTACTTATCTTGTATGGGAGCTGTGACTCAAACGACCGTATCTTGAATAAACAGCATGGGCATGAGCGTCATCTGCTCTCAAAACACGCTAAATATAGGTGTTGATTCAAGGAAAACCTTTTTGACAATAATATGGCTACATATTAAAGAGCCGAACTTGTTGACACTTCTTTTACATAGATAACAGCAGTTATTCGTTAAATATCTCAACTTACCCTGAATTACTCTTATTTATTTGAAGAAATTAACTTTTTTCCACAACCCCATTCTCATCCACATCGTTTCTCCAGGTACTCATTTCGCGTGTATGGGATACTAGGTGGAGGCTTTGAGGTTCCTTGGCAGCCAAAAACATGACACATTTTTAACTCACAGATTAACTAAATATTCGCGAATTATAGAATAGTATCTCAACTGAGCAACAATAGTATCCTCAGTAAATCACAGCTGAGATTGCCGAAGACTTGCTTTATTAAAGATGCCGTTTACTTAATCACTCACCAAATTTTGCACCCATTAAATTACAAAATAGGGCCTGTTAGGATTTCCGGTGACTTGGCTAAGATGTTTGACTGTGTGAATCTCAGTACAGGATAGCTACAATATAACTTCAGCTACGTGAGGGAGACCCCTTGTAAAACAATTGATCGTGGACAGTGAAACTTCGTGGAATCATTTCTAAGGATATGCGGAAGATAAGTAACGAATAAGCGACTGAACGAAATAGATTTTAATTTTCCCGTGAGACGGTAACACTTGTTAATTGCATGGCAACAGTAACTACTTCAACAATTTGTGGCGCCGATGACAGTCGGTCACTCCTAGGTGCAATTTCAAAATCGCCAGTCAGTTCGAACTTTCCAATCACGTTCTTCAGCCCCAGGCCCTGGCATATTGCAACAGCAATACACACTGATGCTCGTGTTTCAACCCTACGTCGCCGTTCAAGTAGCGGCGCCCAAGGGAAAGTCGTGATACTAAGAGTACTAACAACGCGAATCTTGCCGACCGAACATCTTTCCTATAATACTGGGTACGCGTACGGTAAACAGTTTTTCGTTTACACTGGGTCAAGTAACAAAAGTTTAAGTATAACCACCATACATGTTGCGGTTTTGTGGGACTGATGGTAGAGCCAACCCATAATATGTTTCATAATCAACCAGAATAATGCAGAAAGTTGTAGTTTTAATTAAACCCATCATTCATCCCCATTACGGTCGGAGGAAGGCAATGGCAAATCACCTGCGCTAGGACTTTGCGTAGTCGGCGGTGCGGGTCACCCGCTTCGTCCCCTACGATCCTCGGAGTATGGGAACTCATCATCATCATCATCATCAATAAGGGTCGATTATTCTGAATGGAAAAAAGAAAATCTTGCATAGGGTTCCCCAAGGCTCACTCTCGGGTCACCTGTAGCTCTTATATGTGCGAAGCTTTTTAATGGATTAAGCACATTTGAAGATAGAAATGATATGCCGAAACCTGTATTGTGAATACGTATTGAAACGTCCCCTTAGAGAAATTTATACAAGACTGTGCTTAAACTGACACACAATATTTTCAGCGCAACGCAATCTGACTTCCAAAAATCCCTACGAAAGAATGGCCCTGACTAACATTAACCTATACGTTTCACAAATCACTTACCACACAAAAATCTTCGTTACTCAAGCTACTGCAATACAGCGAGCACCACTACTGCCAGCTAAATAAAAGATTCAAACTACTGAAGGCACTAACTACTGATAGGCATAGTTAGCAAATGAAAGATTTTAATACTGAACAAACAATGTATTTACCTTAATAGTCATAATATATATAGCAGTTCATGACATCCAGTCTTACAAATTTCAAAACTCCGCCATCTCTCTCCCCACGTCCACCACTGCTGGCGGCTCACCTCCAACTGCGCAACGCTACGCGCTGTTAACATCCAGCTGCCCAACACTACAATGGCAGACAACAATGCAAACCAGCCACAGACTGCACATAGCACAGCCCGTGATTTTCTTACAGAGCGCTACGTGGCGTTGGCGTTACCAATAAAAAAACCTAAACATCCTACTTACATAGCCCCCACGCTCCCCACAAAAAATGTTTACAAATTGTTTTGGGCAGTGGCCAATAATGATTTGATAAAATTTTTCGTAATTACTATAACAAAGAAATGAAATGCACACACTTATCGATACAATGTTGGTCAAAAGCTAAAATTTTCTTACAGTCCATAATGACAGTCCTGATGATTCATCTCAGTAAAACTGCCATTTGTTTTCTCAAAGTCTGAGCAGTAAGAGACAATGCACAAAGAAGTAGTGGATTTCCATGCAGCCTTGAAGAAGTAGTGTTGTCCTTCCAACGGAAAGACAGTGCTGACTCTTGACATGCAGACAGGTAATGGGCCACAACAGAGCAAACTCACAGCAGAGTCAGTCGAAGTTTTGAAGAATATTGGTAGGTAGGTCAACACAGAGTAGACCCCTTGTAGTCCTGGTAGAGATTACGGTATTGGTGGGTCACCAGAGGGGCACACCCACTGCAGTTCTTGTAGAAATATGGGTATTGGTGGATCATCCTTGTAGAGATGGCTAGCAGCCAACTGTTGCGACTGTGCAGGTGCACAATCACCATCGAAGAGTCTTGCGAAGGATATAGCAAGTCCATCAACCACCACTTGTGCATGCACAAAGTTTCTGGAATTGTCCTTAGAACCAACAATGCTGTTGTAAAGGCCCTTGTTGAATTATTAACACATGTGCTAACACTATTACTTCTTCTTCTCACATATTGTCCATATACTATGACCAACAGAAACGTGTGCAGTGAAATTGAAATATAATTTACAAGTTACTTAATTTGATGAAATGGTGCCAATTACAATTTTATAACATATGAATACAATAACAAAGATACAAAGTACATCTTTAAAGAACATAACAATACAGATAACATTTGCAGTAGTACAGGCTTTACAAAAGAATCGAAATAGCAAATACATCAGTGTTACAAAAATTACGACATAAGTACATACATAAAAGATCAGAATAACTTTAGAAACATCAGCTTCACACATGAGCATTAGAACAAAACAGAATTAATAATGTCTAACATCTTCACAAAGTAAATAACATATTATTAATGCAAATTATATTTGAGGATAACAGTATTCCTCATAATAGTGAATGTCGCTTAGTATTAGAAGAGAAAAAATTCGATGAAACAATACACAGAGACAGGAAGAAAATAAATACACAAGGGAACACAAACACATAGTGGGATAACACGAAACGAAAGGACAGGGTTTGTTTTCAGGGTAACATTTGGTACTGCGGTCCAACCCAAAACTTCATACCATAGATCTTTCATCTTATTTCAACATCTGTTTCCACCAAAAAAAATCCTATCAAAGCATGCTTTTTGTATTTATATGTTCACATATTTCTTACCTCATCATTTATTTCCAAGAAAATCCTATCTATACCTGCTTTCTGTACATTTTTTGTATAAACTCTCAGTGCATTTCTTCCAGTTCATCGCAACTCATTCTTTTATATAGGCTACCCCCTCTTAAGCTAACTTAAATCTACTGAGCTCAGATGCTAAACTAAGGGACGAGGCAATGCAGCAGCACAAAACAAATTAACACAAACAGCAAGGACAAAATTGCAAGCATCAGCAAATGCTATATCTTATATCTAAACATGACAAAGGTAAAGCAGAAAAAATAGTACACTAAAGACAACAATGCAGATAAGGGAGATGTCTATTCACATCTTAATGTCTATATAATTAAAATGGTGCACCACAAAAACTTATTGTAAAAAAAATATTACCATGTATTTGCAAAGAAAATTATGTATTCAGTTATTGTTATTAATCCCTTCTTATTGTTCTTTCTATTCAAAGTGATCCTTTTTCGAAGAATATGGATCATAAAATTATTATTTAATAGATCTGTTGACAGAAAGTGTTCACATTAGCAAATGCATTTAATTTTATTTTATAAAATCAATGATGCAACACAGCTGGAAGACAGATATTAAATGAAATAAGCAACCATGAAAAGCAAAGCACAAAAATATCATTGAATAGTCATGTGACATTAAGTTAGTAGAAATTCTCTCAACTCTCGTAGGAAGACGCTTGTCATAATCAAGTGTGCAGATGTAAGAATCTTTCCAAGTAATGAGCGTGTAGTATTTGCGATGCTTTCTACAAAGGAATGTCAATAGCGAGGATAAAGGCCTCTCTTTTTTTTTCTTGTGCCTCTGAAAGACACACACTAATGGCTTGTTTCCAGGTGGCTGTCGTGCAGCTGGGTGCCCACGACGTATTACGCGCAGGTGGTCACTTAACTTTCTTAGCGAAATAATTACGACACCAGTTTCCGCTACAGTGGCAGTCTCATATAAAAAATTTCACAGGTCAACAATTTGCGTTTCAAATCTGTAGAAACAAAATCCTATAAATATAACAGTGTCCAAAAAATTTTCGCCAGCATAGTGATACATTCACGCATATACACACATTTCATAACTCTTAAAGTACGATTCTCGGTTTCCAATATCCTTTTTCACAAACCAGAGTCCCTAGCCACTACTCTTCATTCCTTACACTTCTTCAATATTTCATCATAACAGATACGTAGCATAACCAAATAACTCATATAGCATCAGCTTAAACATCCCTCTGCAGCATAATTCACATCGTCGTCGTAATAATAACATCATAACACCTCAGTCAAATCTCAAAAACGTCATAGCTTTCTGCAATAATTTCAAAACCTAAAAAAAATTCTCTGCTCATGTCAAAAGTGTCATCTACCTCAATCATACTTTAAAAATCATGATCTCATACCAAATATTTCATTCAAAGCACTCATAGAATCACAATGGTTCCGAAAATCTATGACCAGTTCACAAAGTACAGACAAAATACAATTTCGTAAGTGTGAAGTTATCCAACTGTGTAATTACGTAAACATCTGTCACTGACGTAGTAAAATAAATGTTTGTCTCTCTCAGTTAAATAACCAGATAGCTGTGTAATTTATGTGTTAGAGAAATGTGGTACCGATGTGTAAAGTTGTATAAGCAAATACCATATTAGCTAGGATTCCATGTTTGCCAAACACATGGTACGCAGAGTAGGCGTGTACCCCCCTGAGGATTAATGTAATTATATCCTCAGGTGTTACAGATTACAGCAATGGAATGAAATGTATCACAGAAAACCTTTGTATCATTGTACTTCAAATATCTTTAAAAATAAATGTTTTAAGTACAAAATTAATCACTCAAATACATGTACTATAGCGCTAAACTGTGCGTCTTGTTGTAAGATAATCTGTGTGCTGTGGAAGTTTCGTAGTTATCGTCCTCCGAAAGCTAAGTTCTGCAGAAGTCAATGTACTTACCTCATGATAAACAATAGTGAAATTCTTTGCGTATAGATAAGGTAGTTACTACGCTTATTGCTGTGATGAAGTAAGTACTGTACTATAACGTATTGTTGTGCTACATAAAAGGCTGTCTCATTGTAGCTATACCACAAAGTTACTACTAAAACATGTTTTCCTTTCCAGAAGAATTCAGAAAAACTGTGCAGGTATAAAACAGATACACCGCAAAAGCACAATGTAAACTGTGTCACACATTAGTAGCGTCGTGATATAATCGTGTAGCTATCAAAGAAACCAAACGCTAAGTCATATTTAATCTCACAGAAAGTACTTCAAATAAAGAATGTCTTTTCAACTGAACCAAAATGTTGCATTAAAACCTCATTAACAGTATATGTCCTAAGTATGTAAGCCTTATAGTCGTTACGTACTCGTGCAACTAACAAGCAAGAAGGTACAAATAACAACACTGTGTCGTCTGTTCACTCTAACAATGCATTCGTAATTTCTGTTTAAAAATGTTCCCTAGGTTCTAGACTGGATAGTCAACTTCAAAACATTGTTGCATGTTAACAGTTTCTCAGTGTGACAAAGAATACTAGAAATGTGAAGTGAAATGTTTTATGGCAAAGACAAAAATTAAAAAGCAGGTTATATTTCAATAAACGGTTTTACATGTGAAATGTGGTGTAAACCTTTACTCTTCCTAGTACGCAGAGTTTCAACTTCAACGCAATTATCATGTGGTATACGTCGGAATCTGTAAGGTCCATTGTAAACTAGAAAGAATTTGTGACTCAAGTGTTTGTTCTTATATGACAATGAATGAGCCTTAATGAGAACTTTCTGACCAATATATAATTTCTTTGCATTTGCTTTACCGTGTAATTTTCTCCTTTTGTCTACAGCAGAATTTATATTTTTAGTAGCCAAATCAATTATGTCTTTGTGTCGAAGTTTACGTGTATTCGGAAAAGGTACAAGCTCTCTGATTCTGTTCGGTGGTTCTTTATTCTTCAGTACAAGAACAGTTGGTAAAGCAGTGGAGTCATGAGGCATTTCATTCAGCACATTTTGAAATAAGTGTAAATATCTGTTCCAATGCTGATGCTTTCTGTGACAATAAAATCTGCAAAGCTTATTGATTTCTTTCATAATCTGTTCAGACGGGTTACAATGTGGTGAGTACAATGAAATAAAAACAGATTTGATTTTATGGTTACGAAGCATGGGTGACCAAACAGCAGATCTGAATTGCGGTCCGTTATTTGAAATGACTTTACTAACGTGTCCAACTTCACGTAAGAAATTTTTAACAAAGGCGTTGGATACAGACCGTCCTGTGGCTTTACGTAACGGAGTGAAAGAAACAAATTTTGAAGTAAGTTCAACAGCGACTAGAACGTACGAAAATCCATTAGATGTTCTAACAAGCGGTCCCAAGAGATCAACAGCAGCAAATTCTTTTAATTTAGAAGGAATGATAGGAAACAATGGAGCACGATGCGAGACAGTAGATGGTTTCGCCTTTTGACAAAGTTTACAAATAGACAAGACTCTTCGAATTCTCTTTTAGATATTGTTAAAATAACAAGTCGTTCGAAGAATATGATAACATTTTCGTGGACCAAAATGTGCATAGCTGAAATGAATGTACCAAATGAGCTTATTAATGAAATCGTCTGGAATTCAAAGTACCCATAGCTTGTCATCAACAGTGCAGCGTTTGGACAGTATGTTGTTCCTAACCAGATAATAATGCCGAATCTGTGTGTGTGTCTTTTCATGCCGTTTACTTTTGATGTCTTTCCAAATCGGATCTTTATCTTGTTCATGAGCAATGTCCTTTAAAGATGTGGTGAATGTGGTGATGAAGTTTTCAAAGGCGACTTTCTAAATGTAAAGAATACTGAAATTTTTATCGAGGTTGGTTTCTGTGTTACTTTTCTCGAGCTCAGCCGGTGCGCGTGACAGTGCGTCCGCAACAATGTTCTTGCCGGGAATGTAGACTATTGTGAAGTGAAATTCTTGCAGAAACAATGCCCAACGTTTTAACCTGTCATGATTTAATTTTGAAGACATAAGAAATTGTAATGCACGATGGTCACTGTATACTTTTACGTGCTTAACATAAAGAAAGAAACGGAATTTGTTAAATGCCCAAACGATAGCTAAAGCTTCTAATTCAGTAACAGAATAATTTTTTTCAGATTTTTCTAGCACCCGACTAGCAAAAGCAATGGTTTTCTGAACAGTAATGTCATTTTCTGTGGCTTCTTGAAATAAATGGGCACCAAGACCGACTTTAGAAGAATCCGTGCTAAGGCAAAAATCTTGTGAGAGATCTGGATGAGCTAGTATTGGCGCGTTAAGTAACGATTCTTTCAAAGAATTGAATTCCAACTGTGCTTGTTCGTCCCAGTTCCAAATAGTATTTTTTCCAGTGAGAGAACAAAGTTTTGGTGTAACTAGAATTTGCATATTCAGAAAACGACGGTAAAAGTTTACGAGACCTAGAAAACTGCGGACTTGTTTTTTTGTGAATGGAACTGGAATGGCTCTGATTGCTTCTAACTTTTCAGGATCCAGCTGAATGCCTTCAGAAGAAATAATATGTCCCAAAAACCTCACCTTTGACCTACCGAATTCAGACTTTTCCAAGTTAACTGTAATTCCAGATTCGGCAAAAATATGTAACACGCTGTTGAGGATGCGATTATGTTGTTCCCATGAGGCTTCTGCTATCAGAATATCGTCCACATATAAGGTGATGTGACGTTTTAAGAACTCAGGTAATATGGAATATAGACCGCGAATGAATGCTGCCGAAGAAATGTTCAAGCCAAAAGGAAGTTTCCGAAACTGATAACAAACGCCGAAACAAAGGAAAGCTGTGTATTTACTACATTCTGGATGAAGTTCGATCTGATAAAAGCTGGATCTGAGATCAATGGAAGACAACACTTTTACACCATTAAAATTTTGAAGAAGTTCTACCAACGTCTGCGACCTGTCTGTTTCAGGAATAATGATAGTATTGATTTGTCTCGAATGTAAGACAAGCCTGATCGACCCATTTTTCTTCTCAACAACATGTAATGGATTATTGTATGAGCTTACTGCAGGCTCAATAATGCCCTCGTCAAGCATAGATTGTATTTCTGTTCTAACACGGTCTCTATAATGTGCTGGAATTACGTATGGTCTAACATAAAATTTAGTATGCTCACGAACAAGAAATTGGTACTGAAATCCCTTGATTGTTGCTGTATTGTGAGTAAAAACTGTGTAATATGCTTGTAAAATCTCAAAAAGGTCCTGCCTATCAGTGTCATTACAATTCTCAATTGTTTGAATTTTATTCTGAATTAACTCATTAGTTTCAAATATGCCGTCGATATCATCTCTGTCAGTACTTGCAGAGTGATTGTTAGTGTCAAGTTCCGTAGAAAATTCCGAACTGTTGTCTAACAGAAAGTAAAGCCGATTAATTTCCTCGTCATGGTTTGAGAGCCAATCTTCAAATTTCAAAGCTATTCACTTACCTTCTTTCTCTAAACTTATTTCAGCATCGTGAAAGTTTAAGATTGCTTTGTATTTATTCAAAAAGTCGATTCCCAGTATAATTTCCGTCGACAATAATGGAACAATAAGAAAGTCCATAGAGAAGCTGTGGCTTTGAAAAAAGAATTCTAAGTTGGTTTGTTGACGCACATCTACACTTTTTCCAATGACTGCACCTTGTAATTTAATCTTGCGTAACGGAAGCGTGGGGCAATCGTTCGATTTGTTGCATATACTAAAAGCTGTTTCACTAATTACTGAAAAGTGACTGCCTGAGTCAAGTACTGCCGTTTTACGTCATTTACAGTAATGTGAATCACAGGATATGCAATGTTGTTTTGTTTTACGTCGTGTTCCTGGAGTAAGATGTCCCTAATGTCTTCCATTTTTACGTAATTACTAGCTACCGCAGCTGAGTCGTCAGTTTCATGCGTACGTTTTGTGGCTGCCATCGCTATGAGTCATTGCCTATTGTGTCTTTGTTGGCGCGCGTCGTTATTGGGATTTGGAGACCTAACTTCTACAAATTCACCTTGTCGAGAGGGCCTTGCTCTGTTTGAATCCCGCCAGTTCTGCTGCAATTCAGGTCTGTCGTTACGATCATATCGTCTGTCGTCATGCCGGTAGATTCCATAGTTTCTTTCTTTTCGGTCACGTGGCGGAGAATTTCTCCCTGAATCGTAACTGCGGGCTGGACCGTTGCGTCTTAAATTATTCTGTCTCCCTTGATAATAATTATTTTGGTTTCCATATTGTCTGTTTCTCTGATTGTCTCTGTGATAGTCATTACTACGGAAATGAGATCTTTCTCTGTAACTAGTATTACTCCGCCAGTGGTTGTCATATGGGTGGTATCTGTTTTCGTCACTATTTGCGTTATAAGAATAGACTTGTCGTGTCAAGTTATTGTTTCTGTCGTCACGGAATTGTGACGGATGTGAACTGTAGTGATATTTTTCCTGTTTTCGCATCCCGCGACTGTCTGTGTCAATTTCTAATTCTTGTAAGAGTCCGTGAAAAGCTTCAATGTCGTCTTTGCAACGCCCTGCCAAAATAGTATTCCTTAAATGTTCAGGCAATTTCATTATGCAAATGCGGATGAGTTCTGAAGGGCTATATGGGTTTGAAAGATATTGTTTCTTATGCAACATGTCTTCAAAATATTTGACGAGACTGGAAAATTCAGATCGTTCAAAGTGTTTCATCATCATGATGCTATGTTTTGCTCGGTCTTGTGTAGCTTGAGACCAATATGCTGAGAGGAAGGCATGATAAAATTCTCCTTCACTGTGACAATCGTGAATGACCGATCGTATTATTACCGCTGGCTCATTCTCCAAGTAGCCACACATAAATTCTAATCTGTGCTCTAATGACCAGTTGGGAGGAAAACAATGAGAGAATTGATGGAGCCACGCTTGTGGATGAATGTCGTTGCCAGAATTTTTAAATGTTTTCAATTTACGTGTAGTAATGAACAGCTTATAGTCAAAATCATCATGTCGGCGAGTCGCATGTCGGTCATTGTTAGGTCGTGTCGGCGGTTCCATCACAAAATTCGGTGCACCTTGCCAATTTCTTTCATGATTTTAGAAATACCCTGTGTTATTATTTTGTGGCTTTTCCGTATTTCTAAGTCCCTCTTGCCGTGTTGGAGCGCGAGTGTCCTCTAAAATATGTAATTTTTGTATTACCTGCGTCAACTGATCTTGTACTTTCTGGATTTATCTTTTGTATTGCGTATTAATTTGATTCTGATTTTGTTTGAATTTCTTAATTTGTTCATACTCTTCTGTGTCAGTGATGGCTACAGGTCTTTTGTCATTCAGATCATCATCTACCTTTGCAGATAAATTAGTGAACTGATCCGAAAGTTCGGCTACTTTCTCCGATAGTGAACACATTTCCTCAGTGTGTTTTTCTGAACCAAGTTTCAGAGTGTCCATTTGTGTTGAAGTCTAATCTACTGTGTCCTTTAAGTTTTCCTGAGTTCTTGCAAGTTGCATAACCGAATCGGTGGATGCAACTGAGTCCATTTTAGCTTGCAAGGTGTCATAATTTTCACGAACAATAGTTTGCAATTCTTTTATGGCTGCTTCGTGATTCTGTAATGCATTTTCATGCCACGAAAAAATAGGTTGGAAATGCTCACAAATTTGTGGTTTTACGTCATTACAGACTTTTTGACATTTCGATTCAATGTTATGTAACTCAGTAGTTAAATCTTCACGTGTTTGTTCAAGTGTGGTGTCCAACGTCCGAAGATTTTGTTCCATTGTGTCTAACTTTTGAAGATTATGTTCCATTGTGTCCAACTGTTGCTGTGTTTGTCTCTGGTGTTGTTCCATTGTGTCTAACTTTCGAAGATTTTGTTCCATTGTGTCTATCTTTTGAAGATTTTGCTGTGCTTGTCTCTGATTTTGTTCCATTGTGTCTAACTTTTGAAGATTTTGTTCCGTTGTGTCTAACTGTTGCTGTGTTTCTCTCTGATTTTGTTTCATTTGCTGCATTAATTGCAATAATAATGTATTAGTGTCTGGAATCTGTTCCTCTATGCTTTTCGGCAGTGCATTTTCACCGGCAACATTCACATTTTGACAAGCAAAAAATGTGTCTTGACTTATTTGAGAAAACGGTGAGGACGCAAAACCTGAATGTACAGTATTTGCAAGATTGTGTCCTATCATTTCGGATTCCTGACGCGAGCTGTTGCCGACCGATCGATCGATAATGCTTCATTGTTCACTAACTGTTTCACTGTCTACACCATTGTTTGCAGCCCGCTCCATTTCCCTATGTACAATTACCAAATTACTACTTTGAACATTAGTTAATTCGGTGGCGCTATCACACTGGTTTCGTCTTCACTCTCATTTCTCAGTTTACTTTGGAGCCTAGTATTACGTTTTTCACACGCCATTATTGTCACAGTATTTCACGCGACAACACAGAAAAGCACAATTTGAAGAGCAAACATAAGAGAACACATTAACGTAGCACTGAAAATAATATCTAGTTAATTGCAAGCGCAGCTGCGAAATACTTCGTGCAAAACTACATGCATGCCACAACTGTTTTACTGTACAACAATGAAAGACTGCAACTACAGAGGATATTCTCTCAACAATTACGCGCTAGCAATAAACCAAGGCTACACTAACTACACAAACTACAAGAAAAAAAATCAGAAGATTCCAGTGACGTATCCTCGGCTAAGGGTCGACATATGAAACGTCCCCTTAGAAAAATTTATACAAGACTGTGCTTGAACTGACACACAAAATTTTTAGCGCAACGCAATCTGACTTCCGAAAATCCCTACGAAAGAATGACCCTGACTAACATTAACCTATACGTTTCACAAATCACTTACCACACAAAAATCTTCGTTACTCAAGCTACTGCAATACAGCGAGCACCACTACTGCCAGCTAAATAAAAGATTCAAACTACTGAAGGCACCAACTACTGATAGGCATAGTTAGCAAATGAAAGATTTTAATACAGAACAAACAATGTATTTACCTTAATAGTCATAATATATATAGCAGTTCATGACATCCAGTCTTACAAATTTCAAAACTCCGCCATCTCTCTCACCACGTCCACCACTGCTGGCGGCTCACCTTCAACTGCGCAACGCTACGCGCTGATAACATCCAGCTGCCCAACACTACAATGGCAGACAACAATGCAAACCAGCCACAGACTGCACACAGCACAGCCAGTGATTTTCTTACAGAGCGCTACGTGGCGTTGGCGTTACCAATAAAAAAACCTAAACATCCTACTTACAGTATCTATAATAAGGGTCGAGAGAAAAACCAGGCAAGTCACTTCTTTTTGTCAAACTGAATTTGAGGTGTCATTAGATTCTCCATTATTATTATTCTCGAATAAGAAACATACAGATTTACAGTAGCCATACACATCAAGAAATATATACACACAAATTGCATTTATATTACATGTGACCAGTACTTTGGAACCTCCAAGGCGCTTGGCGTGGCTAGTAGGAGATCAATCTTCGTGCAGGATGTAGGGCACAAAAGGCACTGGTGCATGTTGCTTGTGGTTTGTTCTTGTCCACAACCACAGGACGTATCTTCTGTTATGAAGCTCCATCTCTTCAGGTTGTCTCTGGATCGTCCAACTCCTGATCGCAATCTGTTTAAAGAATTCCACACCAGCCAGCTCTCGTTGTGTCCAGGTGGTAGTTCTTCAGCTTCTGGCGTCTGCAAGTGAGGTGTCGACTTCTTCCATAACTCCAGTCTTGCCTTCTCCATTGAACGGCCTATTTCTTAACAGCAAGAGACAGAATTCATGGGTTTATTTGCCAATCAAGCAAGTTTTGACACACAGGGAAAGAAGCGGGAAAGTCAAGTGTTCCAGCGAAGCAACCAGGTAAGTCACCTGTTCCAGCGAAAAAACCTGGTGAGTCAAATTCAGTTCAACAGATGGCCATGCTATGGTCGAAATTTCGCGACATTATATGTTTGAAATTTTATTGCTGCAGTTCTTACATTGTGTTTCTGTACGTTTTATTTCATAACTGTGTAATAAATCGTGCTGTGCTCTTCAGATGTCGACACTGGACCTTCGCCCACATTTAAACCTCCATCCCCAGTAAAAAGTAAAGAAGAAATTAGACCGTGAACAATCATGTGTGTTCTTCATAAAAGAATACATGAAACATTTACGAACGCAAAACGGAGGTAAGACAGAAAGCTCTGAAAGCCAAGGAAATTGAAGCAATTTATACTGATTTTGCTAAAAATGCCTCAATACTACATATAGCTATAAAAGATGTGTGTTACATGTGTTAGCTATCAATATAATCATTTAACATCCAAATTCGCCCAAAGGGGCAGTCAGTTTTATACATGTACTTTGAAGGTACTACCAAGAACGTTACGAACGACATAGTGTTTTTTCGGTTCACGTAGTTAAAATCGAGAAGAGCTTCAAGTGTTTTGTGTTTCCGCCGGAAGGTGAAACAACATTTTCACAATTTTTCACTTCACGCACAATGTTATTAGTAATAACACCCATGACTTCAGAAACATGAAGATCACATTTCCAGAATGAGGTCATCCATACGTGGAATCTGATGAGAACTTTGGTCTGTGGGATTCGGAACAAAGAAGGGAAATCCGGAAGGACTTCATAAGCATGACTGAAAATTCAAGAATGAAGCCTTCACCTTTCATTGTGAAGAGAGTCTGTCAGGAAATGGTATGCGATGCGAAAGACTTTTTATGTCACAATTATGTTGTGAAACGTGCGTTTGAGACTCAATCTGCGAAGGAAATTGAGGCGTCATCCCTTCCCCTTCGTCTGATGTACGGGAGGGATGTGTGTAATGGACCAGTGGTAGTCAGTACCATATGTAACTGTACAAAGATGCAACAAAACTTAAGACATGAGAATTCGAGTCGTGCTCTCTGACCTACACTCGTCATTTCAAGTAGACTTCCTTGAAATTTTCGTTTAAAATTGGTTATGTGTAAAATATGTAACAAATATTTCTATTATCTAAACGTTGGCCACGTATTTCCAGAACAGAGTACCAGGATTTAATGAATCTTATGACGGTCTGTGACCAGGCGATAGTGAAGTTTCTCCATGGATTGTCACATAACCTATAACTGTGAGATTCCATAATTATAATAATAGTAATAATAATAGTAGTGGTGAAACTGATAGTAATATTATTAGAAAAGATAATTGTAATATTGGAAATGATAATAATAGTGTTAGAAAAGATAGTAGGAATATTTCAAATAGTACTAAAACATGCGTACATACACAGAAAACCAAGACTAGCTCATTCATATGCGTAGTTCTCTTTATGTTTCAGGACACTTACTTGACCTCTCTCCTGAAAAGTTGGTAATGTTAGTGGTACTTTCGATTTGGTTCTGTATTAGAAACTATCTCATTTTGTTTATGAAACACGGGACTAATACTTCACTTTGTTTGAAAACAGTGCGTGGCACGAAAAGAACATAGTCCATTTGGAAGTTAAAAATTCATTTTTTGAGTTTAGTTGAAAAACTGACTTACCTGCTTTCTTCCTTGGACCCTTCTATTACTATGTGTAACACTCGTAACGTACTAAATTATGATACATACATTACAAACGTCGCATACTTCCGACTGGCAATATTTCCGTTTTTAATGGCAAAAATTCAGTGACACCCAAGGTTACTGAAGTTGAGAAACCCCCTCTTTCACGGAGAAACCAGTCCAACGTCTTCCTCTTCCAATGCCTCACAGTCAGACTCCGATGTTGGGCCAGTGGGAGGCGCTGTACACGTCAGCGACAGAAATGCACAGTGCGGTGTGTGGTCGTGCGCCACATTGAGGGCGAGTGATGGTACAGGTGAGCGTTTTTATCCACCAAAGCAATAATTCAGCTTTATTGCGTACAGACAACGCCGGACGGACAGCGTGTCACGCAATCGGACAAATAAATCCGAAAATGAAAAATGTATTTCTGTGCAAACAGAACAACGAGTCTGAAAACAGATGTTAATAAAACACATGGTCAGATTGTTCTAGAATTTGTGCTGGCTAAATGTGGAATTTTGTGGCATCAACAGGTCCACCATTACTCGTAGAATAATGTGACACGCTCAGAAATTTACTTATAATTAGGGCCCACATTTGTATTTCACGTCGTACAGCGTGTAACGGGTCCAACTACAGATATTTATATCGCTGACTGAGAATAGGTCTATTGAACGACTTTACATCAGTATTTACGTAATTTACGGACCAGTAATTACACCTATGACCAAACAAAATGGTTCACATGGCCGTAAGCACTATTGGACTTAGCATCTGAGGTCATCAGTCGCCTAGAGCTTAGTACTACTTAAACCTAACTAACCTAAGGACATCACACACATACATGCCCGAGGCAGGATTCGAACCTGCGACCGTAGCGGTACCGTGGTTCCAGACTAAAGCGCCTAGAACCGCACGGCCACACAGGCAGGCCACCTATGACAAATCGTATGTTTCTATGTAGGTTATTTCCTCTAAGTAAGTGTGAAAAGAGCAAGCCATTGAAGCTTATATTCCCCTGGGCAGCGGGTCAGATGCTGAAGCGTGGACGAGTGGGCACAAAACGATTAGTCTACACCGGCAGACGTAATCCAAAAAATGATTCAAATGGCTCGAAGCACTATGGGATTGAACATCTGAGGTCGTCAGTCCCCTAGACTTTGAACTACTTAAACCTAACTAACCTAAGGACATTATGCACATCCATGCCCGAGGCAGGATTCGAACCTGCGACCGTAGCAGCAGCACGGTTCCGGACTGAGGCGCCTAGTACCGCTCGAGAATATTTACCTAGTACTTTCATTAGGACGTACCCACCGACATAGGGCAACAGAGGGCGGAAACCTACAAACAGCACCAACGCAAGCCGCAGCGCGGCCTACACACAAAACGGTTAGTCTACACCAACAGACGTACTCCACTTAGTAGTGCAGCTACAAACATGCAGAGGACATTATGTTCTGAAGTTTGTAACGTTTTTGTGGGAAGACTGCTTGACGAAAATGTACTTATTAAGGTACCACATTAAAATAATCTACACTTAATCCCGTTACATTCTGTATGTATACTTGTAATGAAGCTGTAAAATATGCAAATAGGTAATAACACAAAAATACTTAGTTAAATATTCAACGTAAAACAGTAATTTCAACTGAAATTACCTTCTGAGTTTCACCGTGGCCTACTACATTACACAAATGTGCATTCAAACGTACCAGAGACACGCAAAGCATGTGAATAACGTACATTTTACATTACGTAATATTTTTTAGTTTTAAATTCTATGCTGCGCTAATGTCACATCTCTTTACTTGATTCATTGTTCTAAGGTCACACAAGGCCGCTGGCCAGAAAATTATGTTTTGTAGGAGGAGACAGATCTTTCCACATCGTATGACGTTGATCATGCAAATTTCAAAAGACTAAACAATCCTGGAGAGGTATCCAGTGGAGCGTCTGCTTTCCTCTTACCGAGCATATTAAGATACGCGCGCAAGTCTTGTAGCTTGGTTTTCTTGCCAAAAGAGCGTCGAACTTTTTCACTTTTCTCTGCTGAGTATCACCTCTAATGACAGTTAGCTTGCATTTGACTTTTTCAAACGATTTATGCAAAGGAAACCCGATATATTGTAATACTTTAATGCAATTGGCAAGCAAGCCAAAGAGGCTGTGGATGTATACCAGAGTAATTTCAGTTTTAGCACCTTGTGCCTTTCGCACAAAACCTGACTGATCTCTCGGAAATGTATAGTTCACAGATTTCTCGGTTTGAAGACATTCATTGTGAAATTCGACAATTCAAACCGTGCGTAGCGGTAGCGTTACCGCCTATCATGCCAAGAGGCCCGGGTTCGATTCTCCGCTGGGGCGGAAGATTTTGTCCCCTCAGGGACTGGGTGGTGTGTTGTCATCATCATTTCATCCCCAACTCCGGCGCGCAAGTCACCCAATGTGGCGTCGAATGCAATAAGTACTTGCCCTTGGCGGTCAAACTCGACCAAATGGGGGCTCTCAGCCCACAATGCCACACGCTCGTTTCTATTTCATTAGGACAAGCTTAAAAGGCAATGCTAGGTTGTATAGAAGCTCTTTATTGAGCGACACAATATTGGCTTTGCTCGATAAATATTTTCTTGACGTATGAAATTATTTTACTTATTCATGCGTGGTTGCTGCACATTGGTTCGACTCTGTTGCTGTCGGCCAGACATGTGATGTGGATTAAATACTGGTAAGATATGCATAGAGCAGCTTCCGCCTTCAGCATGAGCGCCCCCCGCATGGGAATATATAACAAGAACTTTAAGACTCCCATTCACAAAACGACGTCGAATAATTTGTGCGTTCCAACACTTTGCAAGAAGTCAATAGTGACTCACAACTTCTACTCTACCCAGTTCGCCAATATCGATATTTCCAATGAAATGTACATAAACAACCGCTGTTTCGTCAACGGCTGTCGATATATGCTGTACACTTTTCAGGGTCTCCTAGTAGCAAAATTCTAAACACTTTTTCCTTAATGGCAATTAATCAAGAATCTGTTGTGTGCAGTATTTTCGTACGGATGCATGATACTGAAGCACCTGAAGTTCTTACCATGGAGTGTTAGCAGCAACCATAGCGGGCAGTAAATCATGGAAAAATAATTCATTTGTTGAATTTCGAGTGCTTTGTCTCTACTCGAATAACATTTGCTTCTTACACGATTGTTGTGCTTTGTTCTCTGTGTTCACATTCTTGCGTATATTTTGCTGAATATGGGAGTCCATAGGACATCCGAACTGTTAATTGCACGCTCGGTGTAAGACAGTCTCACCATCAGTGGTGAACGTATCGTCCATCGTAGCTCAAAATCTTAATTTAACTGATAATTGCTATACAACAGCAGGCATAATTGCTATGTAACAGCAGGCATTATGAATACAAAGAGTCGTGAGCTCTTAAGAAATTCAATTTTCCAAAAGTTTCTTGGCGCACGCACTCCGTTGTTTCGAATCGGTAGGAGTCCGTAGTATTGGCAAACATCCGAATCGCTTTGCCTCTCTGTCAATCTAGACAGGATACGAAGCTCTTTACTACACACAATAAAGGTTATTACAATGCTATATGGGCCGGCCTGGGCGGCGTAGCTGTTCTAGCCGCTATAGTCTGGAACCGCCCGACTGCTATGGTCGCAGGTTCGACTCCAGCCTCGGGCATGAATGTGTGTGATTTCCTTAGGTTAGTTAGGTTTTAGTAATTCTAAGTTCTAGGGAACCTCAGAAGTTAAGTCCCATAGTGATCAGAGCCATTTCAACCATTTGAATGCTGCATGGGTTAATGTTGCTAGATCTCCTTTGCCTTTGCGAAGCGAAATTCGAAAATTTAGAAAATATATCAGAATTATGCCCTCAAATTCATACACAAAGTGGAATTAACCACGTTTATTCCACTGGAGTTCATATTTGCAGATAAATTATTTAAAGTCTTCAATTTTTAAACTAGATATGGTTTACTTACGTATTTACATACGTTTGTAACGTAGCGGCTTATTGAACGTGTGTCGAAATATGAAGTGTAATAAAAACGCAATACTATGTATCTTTTGTAGCATACAGTTAAAATACGTAGGGAAAAAAATGAAATGATCGTATGGCGTTGTCGGGCGGGGAGTTAGGCCACCGTATTGCAAGTCCTTTTTAGTTGACGCCACCTCGTTGACTTCTATATCTACATCTACATTTATACTCCGCAAGCCACCCAACGGTGTGTGGCGGAGGGCATTTTACGTGCCACTGTCATTATCTTCCAACTCTGTTCCAGTCGCGTATGGTTCACGGGAAAAACGATTTACTGAAAGCCTCCGTGCGCGCTCGAATCTCTCTAATTTTATTTTCGTTATCTCCTCAGGAGGTATAAGTAGGGGGAAACAACACATTCGATACCTCATCCAGAAACGCACCCTATCGAAACCTGTCGAGCAAGCTACACCGCGACGCAGAGCGCCTCTCTTGCAGTCTGCCACTTGAGTTTGCTAAACATCTCCGTAACGCTATCACGGTTACCAAATAACCCTGTGACGAAACGCGTCGCTCTTCTTTGGATCTTCTCTATCTCCTCTGTCAACCCGATCTGGTACGGATCCCACACTGATGAGCAATACGCAAGTATGGGTCGAACGAGTGTTTTCTAAGCCACTTCCTTTGTTGATGGGCTACATTTTCTAAGGATTCTCCCAATGAATCTCAACATGGTACCCGGCTTGCCAACAATTAATTTTATATGATCATTCCACTTCAAATCGTTCCGCACGCATACTCCCAGATATTTTACAGAAGTAACTGCCACGAGTGTTTGTTCCGCTATCATATAATCATACAACACAGGATCTTTCTTTCTATGTATTCGCAATACATTACATTTGTCTACGTTAACGGTCAGTTGCACCAAGTGCCTATCCGCTGCAGATCTTGCGAGTCAATGATGATGCAATGATGGTGAAAGACACACATTACCCAATCATCTCGACACACAGATCCGGGTATCGAACGCGGTACCCCATGCGCGCGAAGCGACAACGCTACCGCAAGACCACGAGCTGCAGGCAAATACATTCACTCCTGGAAATAGAAATAAGAACACCGTGAATTCATTGTCCCAGGAAGGGGAAACTTTATTGACACATTCCTGGGGTCAGATACATCACATGATCACACTGACAGAACCACAGGCACATAGACACAGGCAACAGAGCATACACAATGTCGGCACTAGTACAGTGTATATCCACCTTTCGCAGCAATGCAGGCTGCTATTCTCCCATGGAGACGATCGTAGAGATACTGGATGTAATCCTGTGGAACGGCTTGCCATGCCATTTCCATCTGGCGCCTCAGTTGTACCAGCGTTCGTGGTGGACGTGCAGACCGCGTGAGACGACGCTTCATCCAGTCCCAAACATGCTCAATGAGAGACAGATCCGGAGATCTTGCTGGCCAGGGTAGTTGACTTACACCTTCTACAGCAAGTTGGGTGGCACGGGATACATGCGGACGTGCATTGTCCTGTTGGAACAGCAAGTTCCCTTACCGGTCTAGGAATCGTAGAACGATGGGTTCGATGACGGTTTGGATGTACCGTACACTATTCAGTGTCCCCTCGACGATCACCAGAGGTGTACGGCCAGTGTAGGAGATCGCTCCCCACACCATGATGCCGGATGTTGGCCCTGTGTGCCTCGGTCGTATGCAGTCCTGATTGTGGCGCTCACCTGCACGGCGCCAAACACGCATACGACCATCATTGGCACCAAGGCAGAAGCGACTCTCATCGCTGAAGACGACACGTCTCCATTCGTCCCTCCATTCACGCCTGTCGCGACACCACTGGAGGCGGGCTGCACGATGTTGGGGCGTGAGCGGAAGACGGCCTAACGGTGTGCGAGACCGTAGCCCAGCTTCATGGAGACGGTTGCTTATGGTCCTCGCCGATACCCCAGGAGCAACAGTGTCCCTAATTTGCTGGGAAATGGCGGTGCGGTCCCCTATGGCACTGCGTAGGATCCTACGGTCTTGGCGTGCATCCGTGCGTCGCTGCGGTCCGGTCCCAGGTCGACGGGCACGTGCACCTTCCACCGACCACTGGCGACAACATCGATGTACTGTGGAGACCTCACGCCCCACGTGTTGAGCAATTCGGCGGTACGTCCACCCGGCCTCCCGCATGCCCACTATACGCCCTCGCTCAAAGTCGGTCAACTACACACACGGTTCACGTCCACGCTGTCGCGGCATGCTACCAGTGTTAAAGACTGCGATGGAGCTCCGTATGCCACGGCAAACTGGCTGATACTGACGGCGGCGGTGCACAAATGCTGCGCAGCTAGCGCCATTCGACGGCCAACACCGCGGTTCCTGGTGTGTCCGCTGTGCCGTGCGTGTGATCATTGCTTGTACAGCCCTCTCGCAGAGTCCGGAGCAAGTATGGTGGGTCTGACACACCGGTGTCAATGTGTTTTTTTTTTCCATTTCCAGGAGTGTAGAAGCATGTTATCATAGTGAAATATAAAGGGCGATTGAGGAGGAACTTAATGCTATCCTTTTTTACTGTGCTGATCATGTTGAAATGTTGTGGAACGTCGTGTTAGTCTATTCGCCTTGATGTTATATATTTCGCAAATTATTTAAAATGATCATCTATTTTGGTCCCTCATTCTGAACTATTTTTACATCGCCGTGCCATTTTCATGCGTTTTCCGAGGATGACGTGAGTTATTTAGTTTTAATGTTAGATAAATATGTATTTTTTGTGCTCACTTTAGTATTCAGTGCTCATGATTTCCAAATTCCTTCTCGCATTAGACTCAATCTCTAAAAGGGTTTTGTAGTTCTCATCCAGTATTCCCTCGTAATACTGAGAGATGATCTGGTCACAAAGGAACTTGTATACTTTCCAAAATTCTATTTCTTCAAGAGTCCATCTCTTCCACCAGCCACAAACATCTCTTTGTTCATTAACTCTATTGAGAGATGTGAGACTGAAAGGTAGAAAGAGTTACGGATGTACTCTCCGTCTGTCAGGAATCGGGGGAAACATTGCATTCTATCCCAGGTGACATTTTAGGGACACAAAGTAACAAGATAAAATACCATAGGAGGGGAATTATGCGTAATTTAATGATGTCACTGTATCGTTACATATTTTAAGCGATCAGGCCCAGAGGACCGAGCGCTGCTACGAAGTTCCTCCTCCAATGGGTTCTGTTTTGTGCCTCCTTGGGCCAATCATTCTCTGCTCCAATCTGCAGCAAGTCCTCATGCATTCCATCCCTCCATCGCTCCTTCAGTCTTTCTAGTTGGTGTCTCCCACAGGGAATATAATCCACAGCTTTCAAAGGCCATTGGCCAGATCTCAAAGACCATCGGCCATCGGCATTTATTCATCCGACTGAATGTCCTTCCCATACAAAGGGCTTGGCTCTCATCAGTCCTACAACGTTTGGTCTATTGTACAGTGTATCATAACATTTTCAATCAACAGTGCAAAATACCCCCCAGCTTAAAGTAATTGTTTATAGCGCAGAACACACATATCCACGCACATGATAGTGCTTATGTTAGTCCTCATAGTACAGACGCGTAATTTCGATGAAATGGTCAAAAATGACATGGAAGAGAACGGCGTGAAGACCTCACTAAAGCCATTACTTATATTAAAAATCATATTCGCTTTCAAGCAGTTCACTATCAAAATCTACGCTTACTATATTTTTAAATGAAGATAATGATATGTCAGTTTTGTAACCTACCTTTCGTCAAGCGTATTGTAACACATGCTTATAGTTTGGGGTAGAAATTTACATGTAAATCACAGAGTGAAGTTTTAGGAGGAAATAGTGATCATGAATCTTCACCTTGGATAAATTGTAATCTTACAAAATTAGCAATCCTGATGACAGATTGTATTGCCGAAAGAACTAAACATCAAGAGGTTGGCAATATTTTGTTTCTTTCGGTGGCAATATCTTCAGATTAGTGTCTTTGTATGGAAAAAAATATATATCTGTATGATTCGACCAGGAATCGCACAGCAACAGGCTCCCTTCACTTGTTACATGTTGAACAAGGACTGTTTCATGTGCTCTTTAGACATTTTTCCACGTTTACTTGTCTTCGCATCAATGTTTGGCGAGCGGGTTTCTTTCAAGGTTCTTTGAAATATTTGGGCCGGAAGTGCCTTGTGCCTCTTGAAAATAAGTCTACGTCCTGTTTGTTAGCCTGCCTACCATTGATACAGTCACATCAGTTGTGTAGTCGTGTACCGACTCAAAACTCTCGTTTTAGTTTTCTTTCCTCTGGGTTGATAATAAAGACATTTCCTACTAAAATTGACTAGTCACTGTCCCCTACTTTTCCCTTCTCCACATTCTGCTCTGTCACAAATATGTTCACTTCCTCCACAAACTGTTATGCCTTCTGACTTATACTACTATCGTCTTCTGCGCCTTTAAGTGCGACAAATGTGGTAGTATGCTTGGATGAAATTCCATATTCAGCCTTAAGACTTTAAGCTTTGAAATTGTCCGAGACAACCATTGTAGACACCTCTAGTGCCCACATTTGCAAATCCCAATAGTAAACTGTAAATTCATACGACCTCGCTCTATCAAACTGTGATATTACATGAGGTCTCATAATTTGTGACTGCAACAATTCCAACGGCTTTGGGGCGTAGTGGTGACACCGGTTCCCGTCGGATCACCGAAGTTAAGCGCTGTCGGGCTGGACTAGCACTCGGATGGGTGACCATCCGGTCTGCCGAGCGCTGTTGGCAAGCGGGGTCAACTCAGCCCTCGTGTGGCAAACTGAGGAGCTACTTGATTGAGAAGTAGCGGCTCCGGTTTCCGAACATGACATATAGCCTGGAGAGCGGTGTGCTGACCTCCTGCCCCTCCATATCCGCATCCAGTGACGCCTATGGGCTGAGTTTGACACGGCGGCCGTCGGTACCTTTGGGCCTTCATGGCCTGTTCGGCAGGACTTTTTAGTTTTTTAACTGCGCCAATGTGTTTGCTAGTAAACGAGGTCCTTCTCACCTTTTTCTAGACACGTAATTCAGACTTAATCTGCACTTTGATTTACTTTTAATACAATTACAGCGTGTAATTAGTTAGCTATTGGAAATGAAGCCACTATCGTAGTACACAAATTTTCTCTGGTACCCTGTGATTAGTACTGTCTAATACATTGGGCCTCGACTGCTTGAGTGGACACAGTTCGTACTGGCTATTAGTGGACTCTTCCTGTTGCCCTATATAGGTATGTCGTGAACTGCTTCAACAGAAACATTAGGGTTCAGATTCTTACTGTCCTTAAAATCAATATGTCTGTTTAGCGTAACGCCATGTATTTATGGGTCGTCCGCATTATATTTCTGAATGACTGTGTTATATAATTTATCTACGAACACTTTAACCTCGACGCTTTTTTCTTTTCCATGTTCAGAGCGACACAACTTTGTGCCTAACATTTGGCCGACATTCGTAGAATTAATTTTCTTCATGATATCACTGCACACAGTTTACACAGTAACTCGCATGCGAGTACTCCAAGAGACACATTCATATTGCAGCTGTACCATACGCGCAGTTCGAGCACTTATTTGTGCACCTACAACTTTCCACCGTCTGATGGCGCTACCAGACAAAAGGGGGAGTTCTGCATTATCGAGTATTAGTTTCACTAGGTTTCCCGCGGTTCCGAGCGTTCGAGACTAAAGACTTCCTTTGCTAGTCAGGTGTTTAACCTCCATACGATGCCATATCTGGGCCCAACATGTCGGACTTTACATTCTGTCCTAGGGATCGTACTGTTCTGTAGGAGACCTTAATTCACTTTCCTCGTCTATCATCACAGCGTGCGTATCAGCGCGCTTCCAGCATTATGTGAATATTTACCTTGTCACCCAGTTCGTCGACATTAGTCCCCTCACTGTACATAAGTGCTCGAAGATGATTTAAAAATAATTATCAGTGAAAAATATACGGTATTCTCATACAGCGTCAGCAAACCGGTCTTGCCAATTCTGCTGTCTGGGGGTGAATATAATGCCGCTGTAGAACGTGGGCCTCTGAATCTGAAACTGGGATATAGCGGTCCCTACGTAAACTCCAACTCATGTTAAATTGACTTTTAGCGGTGGCAGAAACAGCGTCCACTGAAGGAAACTTGTTTCTAATCACCGTCAGGGTAACTCATTCATAACACACAACTTATCATAACAGAATATCAAATAGAATCTTCGCTCTGCATCCTTTTAAGATTCAAACATTTACCTGTCTGCATTTTGCACTTATCAGCTTCTATTGCTACAAATAAGGCGTTCGGTAACGACTATGTTTTCAATACAAAATTTACTACGCAGTTTGCAAACAGTATGAAAAGTTTCGCATTTTAGTAGCGCATTCTGAAATTCAGTTTACTCTTTCGACTTAGAGGTTATTTAAACCTAGTGGTTTATCGCGTGCCTGACACAAGTTCATTTCCTATAGATCATATACTGGCTCTAGACATCAATTTTCTGCCCAAGGATATTGTACCGAATGTTTCAATGTTTGGTATCTTCCAGTGTTTCAGTGCTTGGTATATTCCTTCGTTGTTTCGCCAAACAGTAAGATGCCATCTGTTTCGAAAAAGCTTCTCCCTCATTTCTTCAATCAAACGATAAGGAGAAGAGTAACCACGCTGAACTTTCTTATATATGATGACATATCAGAAGTTGTACTTTCCGTTTTATTTCCTTCATTCCAGTGACTGTAATTCTTTAAGACTTATCTACAGCTAGTGAAACAACAGTTTCCTAGTATGAAAATAAACATGAAATTTCTTCTGTTATGTTACCACACACCAACACAATAAGCTTTTTCGTAAGCTATTGAGCTACCTAGTCACCAATTACTTGTTTAATGAGACACTCTGTTTCAAAATTGTGTCACAACAGCTGCAGTAAAAATTAGTTTTTGCAAATTATACTGTGTTTTGGCAAAAGAAGTACAATTAAACCTGTCAACAAGAGAAATGTCGCCGTTACTCATAAATAGTCATGCTTCGTCGAGTGATAAAAACTTAACAAATCACACGAAAATAAATTGGCAATTCTGTTGGAATTTTGGCTGAATCCCTTAACCCATCGTTTCTTTAACACTGAGTGACTGGACTCGAAACTTAAAAAAGAATTTTATTCCTTTTCTTTACCTGGTTACTATTAAAATAATAATGAGCGTACCCCTAAGGTTGAATGACACTCACATGCCACAGGCTGGTTGCTCACCTACGGCTTGACAAACTGACAAGGTGTGATTCGCGAAAACAATAGTTGTTATTGAGAAAAGTAAACAACTGATATGTGGCACAACACAATGGTCAATGTATCGTGAGCAGCTGAGGCTAACGCGCACGATAGTAATGTGGAAGCTAACCATGTGGGCTTTGCGAAAGTAAGAGTTCACTTCGTTCAAAAAACATTGTCGTGAAAGTAGAACTGCCCTTGTCAGCAATACATTTCCATACATTCAATATCAAATCACCACACTCTTTCAGGATACTCATAGTTTCGGAATAATACCGACCACAACTTCATTTATGTAGCCTGCTGTATAATTAATTTATTTATGCTAATAGTGTGTATGCAACCACTGAAATGATTTTTCTCGTCACAGCGATGGCTATTAGAACAACTAAACACGGGAAACGCATCATTTCTCATTATATAACACTGTAAATCGTAACCAGTAGCTTTTAAGTATCACTAAGGGCCCTAATACCAATTTCATCTGAAGGTCAGCGATAACCAAAAATGGCTCTGAGCACTATGGGACTTAACTTCTGAGGTCATCAGTTCCCTAGAAAATAGAACTACTTAAACCTACCCTGATGACATGACACACATCCATGCCTGAGGCAGGATTCGAACCTGCGACCGTATGAGTCTCGCGGTTCCGGATTAAAGCGCCTAGAGCCGCACGGCCACCGCGGCCGGCCACCGATAATCATTTCCAGTGTCAAGTTGGGTGACTCCCCTCCCTCCCCCCTCCCACTGGGTCCGCAGCTCGTGGTCGTGCGGTAGCGTTCTCGCTTCCCACGCTTGGGTTCCCGGGTTCGATTCCCGGCGGGGCCAGGGATTTTCTCTGCCTCGTGATGACTGGGTGTTGTGTGACGTCCTTAGGTTAGTTAGGTTGATGACCATAAATGTTGTTCCATAGTGCTCAGAGCCATTTGAACCACTTGAACCCTCTCACTGGGATACGCTGTCAATTCATCAAGTTGATCCAGGAGAATCCCACATACATTGAGTAATATTCAAGATCATCCAGGGAATTTCGTAGGACCCTTATGGAACTAGAAATGTAGACTAAAACTGGCCGCATAATACAAAATTGGCGGGGAAACCGTGGAGCAATGGGAGCACACTAAAATTGTGGGAAACTCAGAGCCCAGTAAGACTCTAGCTCTCCCTCTACCCACCCTTTACAATCCTTCATAGCTAGGCTATCTATATAGGTCTGTATTCGTCGTGGCATACTATCCATAAGTTCATCAAGGCACTGTTGATCCAGATTGTCCCACTCCTCAACGGCGATTTGGTGTAGATCGCTCAGAGTCTTTGTGGGTCACGTCGTCCATAAACAGCCAGTGTATCCCAGGCATGTACAATAGGGTTCATGTCTGGGTGTCGAGCGATGTCGTTATCCTGAAGGAAGTCATTCACAATATTAGAACGATGGGGACGCGAATTGTCCACGAAGACGAAGTCCTAACCAATATTCTACGATATGGTTGCACTATCGGTCGGAGGATGGCATTCTCGTATCGTACAGCCGTTATGGCGCCTTCCATGACCACCATCGGCGAACGTCGGCCCCACATAATGCCACCCCAAAACAGCAGGGAACCTCCACCGTGCTGCATTCGCTGGACAGTGTGTACAATGCCTTACGCCTGAGCGGGTTGCCCCCAAACACGTCTCCGACGATTGTCTAGTTGAAGGCATATGCAACACTCATCGGTGAAGAGAACGTGAGGCCAATCCTGAGCGGTCCTTTCGGCATGATGTTGGGCCCATCTGTTACACGCTGCATTGTGTCGTGCTTGCAGAGCACTGCGTTGATACCAATGGTCATTACTTCGAACACCTTCCTTAAATGGACGTTCATGCCACCTTTTTAACCTTCGTTGATCTTCAAAGATCTTACTGTTACACATCATTGCATTCGTCTCGATAGCCGCTATCAGAAAATAAGTACCAAACTATAGCATTCCGTTTACAAAAACAAAGTTGACCTTCATATCTCTTACGCGGCCACACTTACCAACAATAAACCAACGTCATATTATGGACCAAGATATCCCATGCCACATTTGTACCACCAAGTTTTCAGCTACTATCATCCAGGAAAAAACTTTGTGCTCACCCTGTACTTTCAGAGTTATTCTAGGTGGCAATATTTAGTGACTCGCCCTGTATATCCAGCAAAACATATACACTCCTGGAAATTGAAATAAGAACACCGTGAATTCATTGTCCCAGAAAGGGGAAACTTTATTGACACTTTCCTGGGGTCAGATACATCACATGATCACACTGACAGAACCACAGGCCCATAGACACAGGCAACAGAGCATGCACAATGTCGGCACTAGTACAGTGTATATCCACCTTTCGCAGCAATGCAGGCTGCTATTCTCCCATGGAGACAATCGTAGAGATGCTGAATGTAGTCCTGTGGAACGGCTTGCCATGCCATTTCCACCTGGCGCCTCAGTTGGAGCAGCGTTCGTGCTGGACGTGCAGACCGCGTGAGACGACGCTTCATCCAGTCGCAAACATGCTCAATGGGGGACAGATCCGGAGATCTCGCTGGCCAGGGTAGTTGACTTACACCTTCTAGAGCACGTTGGGTGGCACGGGATACATGCGGACGTGCATTGTCCTGTTGGAACAGCAAGTTCCCTTGCCGGTCTAGGAATGGTAGAACGATGGGTTCGATGACGGTTTGGATGTGCCGTGCACTATTCAGTGTCCCCTCGACGATCACCAGAGGTGTACGGCCAGTGTAGGAGATCGCTCCCCACACCATGATGCCGGGTGTTGGCCTTGTGTGCCTCGGTCGTATGCAGTTCTGATTGTGGCGCTCACCTGCACGGCGCCAAACACGCATACGACCATCATTGGCACCAAGGCAGAAGCGACTCTCATCGCTGAAGACGACACGTCTCCATTCGTCCCTCCATTCACGCCTATCGCGACACCACTGGAGGCGGGCTGCACGATGTTGGGGCGTGAGCGGAAGACGGCCTAACGGTGTGCGGGACCGTAGCCAAGATTCATGGAGACGGTTGCGAATGGTCCTCGCCGATACCCCAGGAGCAACAGTGTCCCTAATTTGTTGGGAAGTGGCGGTGCGGTCCCCTACGGCACTGTGTAGGATCCTACGGTCTTGGCGTGCATCCGTGCGTCTCTTCGGTCCGGTCCCAGGTCGACGGGCACGTGCACCTTCCGCCGACCACTGGCGACAACATCGATGTACTGTGGAGACCTCACGCCCCACGTGTTGAGCAATTCGGCGGTACGTCCACCCGGCCTCCCGCATGCCCACTATACGCCCTCACTCAGTCAACTGCACATACGGTTCACGTCCACGCTGTCGCGGCATGCTACCAGTGTTAAAGACTGCGATGGAGCTCCGTATGCCACGGCAAACTGGCTGACACTGACGGCGGCGGTGCACAAATGCTGCGCAGGTAGCGCCATTCGACGGCCAACACCGCGGTTCCTGGTGTGTCCGCTGTGCCGTGAGTGTGATCATTGCTTGTACAGCCCTCTCGCAGTGTCCGGAGCAAGTATGGTGGGTCTGACACACCGGTGTCAATGTGTTCTTTTTTCCATTTCCAGGAGTGTACATCGAATTTTGCAAACGCCCGTTTTCTTCTATTGTGTCGTCTTTAAAGGATCCGACCGAGGCCAAACTCATCTCTGATGGACGGAAGACAAACTTAATTTTATTTCTTCTAAGTAATCTGCCTGTTTTATAAGACATATTTCAGGCGTATGGAAGAAACACAGTCGGTGTATAGTAGTCATCAGTGTCCGCAGTCTGTTGCTTCTTGTTATTATAGCTTTTCATGGCCTTCTTTATGTGGCGTGAAGTGTAGCCATTCTCTTTAATAACCTTCTGCAAGTCTTCTAACTCTGCTTGGAGGTTTTCATCATCCGATATTACCTGTGCACGATGTTTTAAGATACTAAGAACACCCGGCGGTTTGTGCGGGGTGATGACGGCTAGACGTCTAAAGATAAAGATCCGTGTGCGTGGGTTTTCTGTACTCAGAATGTCCCAATATCCCATCATTCTAACGGTGTGCTAGCACGTCAAGAGAGGGTAAAGTCTCATCTTTCTCAATCTCCACCGTAAATTTGCTGTTCTCGTGTAATGAGTTTAAGTGATAAAAGAATTTCTCCAGCTCTTATCTAAAATATCATCTACATAACGCCAGAAAACAGTGTGCTTTAAAACAGAAGACTCAAGTGCTTTCTCCTCAAAGTCCTCCATTAAAAGATTAGCCACCACAGGGGAAAAAGGGTTCCGCATGGCGACACCGCCTGTTTTTTCAGAGAATTCGTTATTAAATGAAAAGTCCCAAGCTTCCAACTGCAGAAAAATACATGTGAGTTTAGCTGGCAAATACACAGGCTGTTTGTGAGTAATTAGGATCATGTCTGAGGTATCACTCTCAAAGTATATAGTCTCACATTTGAAATATTCTCAATCACAATTTTAGGAGTGGCGAAGGTAATACACTATGTTATTCAATAGAAAAGTGTAAACGATTCTATTGATTGTCATTTATTGCCAACAACTGTTATTCCTGCAGATGCCACGGGTCTACTGGAAACTATGCACAAAAGCAGCAGTTTGCAGAAGGGTCCCGAAACACTTTATAGAGAGTATTTTCCGTATAATGTTGCTCACAATATTCGAAAAGTACGTCAGCAGCGGGAAAAGTGCGATGTTTACGTTATAGTGGCATGTCAATACGTAAAGTGTGTATACAGTCTGTACAGTTGCATTTCAGGAAAATATGGCTCACGAAAATAAAAGCCTGTAAACAACTACATAACCACAAACAAACACACAATGCAAGTGTACTATTAGGCACTGAAGGCTTTAGTGGATTTTATTGTCAACGTATCACTTGAACGGTAGAGGGACATGGACTGATTGTAATGCACACACACGACCAGAAAAGGTAACAGAGAGAGATGTGACATTACCAAAGACAATGTCAAAGTCGATATCTTGGAAAACAAAAAAAGGACTTACCATATATTTTTAAATGTCTCAAGCACAAATTAAATATTGCGCCTCTAAATTATCTGCAAACCTCATTAAAATAAATGCTTATCGCAAGATATGCACAAACGTAACAAAAATTTAATTTCGTGCTACATGCAGGGCAATGAGCAAACAAGATACGCATAACATCTAACGCAAAACATCGTATGAGCAGCTTCCACTGTACCAATCTCAACTAATGCGCAACTACTATTAAAGAAATAGTATGCTCCTCACAGATATGTGGATGTACATGTGGAAGTTGTCGTGTACTAAAATTTAGTGGGTACAATCTGATATATATATATATATATATATATATATATATATATATATATATATATGTGTGTGTGTGTGTGTGTGTGTGTGTGTGTGTGTGTGTGTGTGTGTGTGGAGCTTACAGGTGCTCAAAGAAAGCAAAGATGTCATTAGAGAACCCGTGAAGCTGCCTCAACTGAAATGTATGATTAATACTGAGCCCTGACCCACGTCGTTCATGTTAGCTTACACAAAATGTCTGTAAATATTACAAGGTATTGTAGTTCATCATTGCAGGGTGACAGCATGACAGTTCTGTTTTGCAGAAACGAAATAGCGATGTTGTTCCAATAGACCTCGTAATACACGGAAAACAGAGACGAATGAATGTGATTACAACAGCAATCCGCGTTGAGAAATTGAAAATAATTGGCGAAGTGATTTAATTACATTCCATAACAGAGAAGTTGAAAAGGAAAATACGAGTCATCGTGTACGTACCTAAAAAATATTTCACAAGGATCAAACACATGATCAATTATGATCTCCAACCGGGTGATACAGTGTTTTGTAGCCAAGGAAATTTGCCGTAGTTGCATGTCTGGCCGCTCTAAAAAAAAGTCTGTAAGGTATATACCGATAACTTTGCTCCCTCCTGGGCTTGTGATTTGACACATAAATATATTGTAGAGATTTTTCTCTACAACTGAAGGTCACTCACGTTAAACAGTCAGTTATAATTTCCTTAAAAGTATAGCATAATTCTACCTGTCAAGTGTATTATGTATACGAAAGAAGAGAGAACTGGAAATCTAGGACCTCAGAGTTATATGGGGGATCGCTACCATTCCAGTTACCTCTTTTCAGCTACTTTTCAATGTCATAC
Source organism: Schistocerca gregaria (assembly GCF_023897955.1). Taxonomy (NCBI): domain Eukaryota; kingdom Metazoa; phylum Arthropoda; class Insecta; order Orthoptera; family Acrididae; genus Schistocerca; species Schistocerca gregaria. The sequence goes on along the minus strand of NC_064927.1, from coordinate 188,551,638 downwards.
AACTAGCCACATCCCACACACATAGATCATCGCAAATGGGAGACATTTTAGGATTATGCGTGGACAAATAATTAATTCTTGCATGTATATTCACATAGAAGAAAACTTACTCTCTATTTTTATTTGGTGTAGTTTTAATAACGTTCAGCGTAATATTTAAAATATAATTGAAATCAATACTGGGTTTTTTCTAATTCTTTCTCCAGCCAGTAACTCGACAGACACAAGGAAGGTATTTTTTCGAATTTCAATACAGACCTTAGCGTCTTCCTGTAAACTATCCGTCTTATGGCCTTCACAATAAGCTCTGCCTAGTAAGTAGAAGATCATGGATTCCAATCGTGGTCTGGCACACATTGTCACTCGTTGTTTCTGACTCTGCACAAGTTCCCTATACAGCTGGTATAATGAATTCCTTTTTTTTTCCCTTCCTTCCTCCCTCCCCCCTCCATCTTCAATGTACCATGCATTCACATAACTGATTCCCTTGACACATTTGTATCCGTAAGTTGGACAGAACAGCATTACTTTCATATGTGTTGTCATGTGTTTAATATTTATAGGAAGGGAGGCTGGTCATACAAAGTCTTGTATTTTGCCTTAGGCCTATTTCGATGGCTCATTCTCCTTTCAAGGCACACTCAACCGAATTTCTCTAGCATTTTAACTATTTTACAATAAACATGTTTTTTAATGAGTTATACAGACAGATGTGGCAACATTCAAGTTGTGCTTGCAAAGTGTGGAACAGCTCTCAGTTTATAGTAAGTTGTTTTATTTATTTTCTGAGGTACTCACTCTGGCAGTGTCTTTCGAAATGTCATGTCCCTTACTTCCTTCCTTCTCTCATAAGACACTTGTGTTGTGTGTTAGTCTGTGGTTGTGTAGTTCTCTACCTATTTTTATTTTTATGAGCCACAGATTCCAGAAATGCAGCTCCACAGACTGAATGCACTATTTACGTAGTTAGACAGCACCAAAACGTGAACATGATACTTTTACGACTGATTACATACTTTTAGAATATTGTGAGCAACATTACTGAAAATAATCCACCTATAAAACTTTTTTGGAGCCTTCTGACAGCAGAACACTGTTATTGCGCAAAGCCTCGAGTATGCAGGTGTCCATTTGATATAGCAGCAACACCTGTCAATCAATAGAATCGTTTACACTTTTACTAGAAGACAGAACAGTACGTTACCTTTGTTTCTCCTAAAACGGTGCTTGAGAACATTTAAAATGTGGGAATATATGCTTTGAGGGTGTGTTGTGATTGGCATCAAAAGTATTCCTAATTCGTTACATTCAGTCTGTATATTTGCCTGACTAGTTAATAGATACTTTTCTGCAGTTGAAAGCCTGGTAAGGTTAGTCTTACAGCTCAAAATTTTTAGGCCTATCTTCTAATATGTCAGCAGTTATGAGACATGAAAAGCGAGCATTGGCGTGGATACTACAAATTTTGTGCGGTAATTTGGCAAATATGTGTATGTGTGAAAATCAACTTCCACTTTCTTTTACATGGCAGAGATGCATCTTATAGCATTTATTTATATATTAACCTCAACTAGTAATGTAACCAGCGATATCTACATATTTTATAGAATGTTACAATTTTTCGACATCTTAGATTTATGAAATAATTACTTTATGCATCTATTGTGTTTTATCGCAGTAATCCAAACTGAAAACTGATGTTATAGTACATACTAGGCATATGTTATTTATAACAATACCAGTTGTTGACGATCAGTATCATCGTTATCACTTTTTCTAGTGAATAACATAATGCCTTATCTTCATCCCTCCTAAAATGGTGCTTGAGAATATTTTAAATGGGAAAATATTTAATTTGAGGATGTGTTGTGAATTGCATCAGGAATACGGCTAATTAGTTACATTAAGTTTGTGTATTTGCCCGCTTAGCGCAGTGTCTTGTAGCTAAGACGCATTCTTCTGCAGTTATAAGCCTGGTCAGGTTTGTTTTACGACATTGAATTATTAGACTTTGAAAGCTACTATTGACTAAATAGATTTCGGCACTAATTTGGCGTTATGCACAAATATAGAAATTAAATTGTACTTTCTTTATCACTGCAGATACAAATTTGGAGTTTTGTAAAACTACATTAATTAATTTGAGCTTTGCAGCTCTTTCTCGAAGTATTAATCTGAACGAGAGTTGTCAACATGGCACATTTCGCTCTGCCGACGTATTTTTCAGTCATTTTAGAATATTGCAATATCGCAATTCATTTACGACTGTGTTGTGTTCTTTATTGTAGAGCTGTCTGTTGGTAATAGACAGCACTACTTACTCGTGGTAGAGCCACCGAGCTTAGGACAATTAACAGTAAAGCCATCTATTGGTGTGGTACAGACATCGAACTACTCTGAAATTTCAGTGCAGTCATCTGCTCGCCACAGGAGAAACTGGAACGTGAACAGTATGTACTTTTATTTCATGTTTTGTACTTGTAGAATATTACTTAAGGCAAAACATGTGTTCAAAAAATACGAATTCCTAATTCATTATTTATATTTCGTAAGCATTTGTCAGGTTTTAGATATTTATAGAGGAAAACTGAGTTTTCATTGCCGCATTCTCTTGGTGATGGGACGAACTAGGTCGTGGAAAACGACGTGATTTTATTTTGTGTTTTCAGGGCTTTTGTAATAGTTTTTAAGGTAAAATTCACTATCAGAAAATACGAATTCCTATATTGTAATCTACATTTTATAAGCAATTGTTGGTTTTTAATTATTCATGCAAAAATATTCATCCTAACAGTTCCAGTATTCCAGGGTGAATGTTGTACAACTTCAGACCTATTGTACTAGTGTGACTGTTTAGCGAATCAAACGACTTTTTGGAGATCAGAAATGCAAATGTAGCTGCCAAATTTTCGGTAGTTCAGACATTTTAACATATTTGGCTGCAGAGCAGGGGTGCTTGTGGCAGAGGGTGCTTCATGCACAATTTTCCCACCGTTCCCCTCCACTCTTTGACCTCGTTACTTGACTGTATTGCGGTCGTCTTTTCACATTCAGAATTCGATAGGTGTTTTAAGTTGTTTAGATTTAAAATTTTGATAGGTGTCTTCACTTGTTTGCTGCGTGTTCATAAGCTCTGTCACTCAGAGGCCACAGCGCTACAGCTAAATACATAGATTCTGTATGGGTAAAGGTCTCAGATATTATCGCACTGTTTTATAAACTACTGACATGTCATTAGCTGTTTTACTGAATAATGAATCGTTTCTAAAAAGGCCAAAAACATGTTGGATTTAAATTTAGATTAATTATTCATCAATTTGTCCTACTATTTAATCTTGCATTTATATATTTCCCTCTCTTCAGCTATGTTTAACTTGATTCCAATAGGTGCCACAAGTAAAATTTTCGTATCACTGTCAATACCACATATTATATGTTCGCAAATGATAGGCAAAAGAAATTATCTTGTTTTGGCTAGTTTGTTCCTTGTACCATGTTCCACACTGTAAACTATACACATCAGACGCATAACGCATTTTTAATCTTTTGCAGTTTTAGGTCTTAGTTTAAGCATTAACTGTCCTGCAGTTCGATATGCTATTTTGTACTGTTTAGGGAAAGCGTGCACGAAATTTTCGAAAATACGGCCGTAATTCCTCACTTGCTTCTACCCTTCTTTTATGTTACGAAAATTTGTGTGAATAAGCTTGTCTTAAAACCACTGGCTATGGGAGATATAGGAGCTACATAAATTGATGAACAATCAGTACTAATCCAATAATGTGTTTTTGTTCTTTTAAAGAATAATTGGCGATTCCGTAAAGCTGTTAGATTATAACGTACCAATAATTTGTAAAACAGTGCGACAATATCTGAGACCTTTAGCAATACAGAACATATGTATTTATCTGCAAATCGTGATCTCTAAGCGACAGAGCATATGCATACACAACAAACAACTGAAGCGCATATCAATGTTTTATGCCTAAACAACTAAAGATGTCTATCCAGTACTGATTGCATAGAGTCAAGCGCTACACAGTCGAGTAAAACTTTGTGATGTTGATCTGATTTAAAAAGCTATGTATTATGTACAGTGAAAATGCACATATATCACAAAATATTTGTTGCACATCTGTAATCTGTCCACATAAAATGTTTGAAAGCGATGTGTTTCACTTCTTGTTAATAACATTGTATCTTCTAATTTGGACAACGATTTTAGACTGAAACAAAAGTTCCAAAACAGTCATTAATAAAAAGTTATTTGCAACTCTGATGGAGACATTAAGTAATACATTACAAATATATTGAGTTGCTGAACCTGTCACAAACACGGTGTTGGAATTATTTCCCGTATGGGGAGACTACGTGCTCTGCTTTTGGATTTGAGTTGTTAGTAGTGTTAGCATCCTGACGTCCAATCAGGCGCCAATACCGGTACTACGAAGTAGGTTTGAAACACAAGCATCACTCTACATTACAGTTGCCCAAGATTAACACGGACCTGGACAAGGTGATCTGGGCGTTAGATTTAAGGATGTGTTATCAAAACGGCAGCAATAGTGCTGCTACCCTTCACGATTATCGACGCATTAAAGGAATATGGAGAGGTTATCTTTCAGACCATGGTTGAACAATATGATTCGGAATTTCGAACTGACAGGAGTTTGAAAACTGCTCCAAGCAGAGGCCGACGGCAATTTGCGCTGAATGCGATGTGCAATCTATAGGATAATGAGGCCATGCGGCTTTTCGCGGATTATGCTGTAATATACAGAGAAGTTTCAGCATTAGAAAATTGCAGCGAAATGCAGGAAGATCTGCAGCGGATAGGCACTTGTTGCAGGGATTGGCAACTGACCCTTAACATAGGCAAATGTAATGTATTGCGAATACATAGAAAGAAGGATCCTTTATTACATGATTATATGATAGCGGAACAAACACTGGTAGCAGTTACTTCTGTAAAATATCTGGGAGTATGCGTACAGAACGATTTGAAGTGGAATGATCATGTAACAATAATTGTTGATAAGGCGGGTGCCAGGTTGAGATTCATTGGGAGAGTCCTTAGAAAATGTAGTCCATCAACAAAGGAGTTGGCTTACAAAACACTCGTTCGATCTATACTTGAGTATTGCTCATTAGTGTGGGATCCGTACAAGGTCGGGTTGACAGAAGAGATAGAGAAGATCGAAAGAAGAGCGACGCGCTTCGTCACAGGGTTATTTGGTAACCGTGATAGCGTTACGGAGATGTTTAGCAAACTCAGGTGGCAGACTGCAAGAGTGGCGCTCTGCGTCGCGGTGTAGCTTGCTGTCCAGATTTCGAGAGGGTGAGTTTCTGGATGAGGTATTGAATATATTGCTTCCCCCTACTTATTACTTCTGAGGAGATCACGAATGTAAAATTAGAGAGATTCGAGGGCGCACTGAGGCTTTTCGGCTGTCGTTCTTCCCGCGAACCATACGCGACTGGAACAGGAAAGGGAAATAATGACAGTGGCACGTAAAGTGCCCTCCACCACATACCGTTGGGTGGCTTGCGGAGTATAAATGTGGATGTCGATGTAGATGACAATTATTAAAAGTATGAAAAAATACGTAAATTAGTTACAAGCTGCGGCTTGCTCATTTTTTTCCAATATGTAATCGTCACTACAGATACTCGGATTTAGATTATGACAAGTTCGATATGGCTCCCATCATTGGCGATGATGGGACGCAGACGAATAGCGAAATTTTCCAGACCCACTGAAGTGTCAGAACATCGATGCTGTCGATGACTTCCTTAATGGCAGTTCTCAGCTCAGCAATGGGGTTGGCGTTATTGCTGTACAAACTGCCTTTAAAGCCCTTAAAGCCCACAAGAAGGGGTTGCATGTGTTCAGATCCGGAGAATATGGCGACCAATTGAGGTTCATGCGAGTGGTACCACAGAGACAGACTACAGTCCTCAGAGTGCTCCTAAAGGACATCAAGCACTCTCCTGCTTCGCTTGGGTCGTTCTCCGTCTTTCATGAACCACATCTTTTTGATATCACGGTTCCTTTGGATAATGGGGACGAAATCATCTTCCAAAGCCTTCGCAGACCGTTCAGTAGTCACCATGCCATCAAGGAATATCGGAACAATTATTCCGTGACTGGTCAGTGCACACCTCACAGTCACCAGTTGAGGGCTGAAGAGACTTCTCGATCGCGAAATGCGGATTCTCAGTCCCCCGAATGTGCCAATTTTGCTCTTGACGAACCTATCCAAATGAATGTGGACTTCGTTGCTAAACCAAACCATTCAACGCTTACTAATTCCAATCCATGCCCCGCGGCAAACTTTGTAGTTTGAACGTCCAAAACAAACCGTTCCGAAGTTTTGACGATTTTATGTCGCCCTGTGCATGCACTGCACAAACAGTATTACGACAGCCGAACGCGGTCCACCATTCCTTCGGGCAGGGGCATCGCAGACTGTCTTGGATGCAGATAGATCTTACATTAAGCAAAGTCTGTAATGTAAACGTGGTACGCAATTCAGGAATGCTACCTTCTCATGTGGAAATTAAAATGTGTTTTCTTCAATCGTGTATTCTTCGCTAACTGAGTACCCAGCTTTGTCTAGGTATGTGTTTATTCCAATCTTCTCTTAGTCCATCTCCTGTTTCCTCCACTCTGTGTCCACCTCCTCAGTATCCTCCTCTCTGTCTACATCCTCAACTTCGCCTCTCTGTCCACCTCCTCCACCCATTGCCCCCACACTCTGTGTCAATCTGCTCCTCACCCATCCGTCCGTCTTTGCCTCCCTCCTGCAACTACATCTCCTCCTCCCCCTGTCTCTGACCAGCTACTCCTTCGTCCTCTCTCTGTGCATCTCCTCCTCCTTCTCTTCATCTCCTCCCTTCCTTTCTGCACCCATCTCGTCCTCTCCTCCCCCATCTCCTCCTGTTCCCATTCTTTGTTCATTTTTTCCTCCACCTCTGTCTGGTCTTCTCCTTCGTCGCCTCTCTAAGCCTATCTTTCCCTCTTCCAGTCTCCATCTGTCTCCTCTTTTGTCCATTTACCCTTCCTTATCAGTGACCTCCTCCTCCTCCTCCTCCTCCTCCTCCTCCTCCTATCAATACTTACTTCCTTCTTCCTGCTCGCTGTCTGTACATCTCCTCTTTCCCCCTTGTCTCTCCATGTTATAGTTGGCTGGTAGTTTGTTTCCCAACCTGCCTACATGCCCCCATACGCACAAGTTTTTATACACATATTACACGTACATGTCTAGCCAATTTCGCCTGTCTTTCTTTTCAACACAACTCAATGTCTGTGATGTCGCATCTCCTAAACTATGTGTTGTTCAATGATATAACTCTTGTGGCAATTGTACGAGAAATGTGTTGTGAATAGAGTCAGTAGCAAAAAATTAATAAATTAAAATGTCGACATGATGCGGTTTTTTTTCTGACGTTTTAATGTTTGACGTCATATCTCTTAAGCTACGTGTGGCACAGTGACATATTTTTGTAGGTATACTCAGCGGCAAATGCGCATACTTTCCGCAGAAAATGTTTCGAATAAAATTCGTAGGAATGAAGTAATAAATTCAAGCTTCTTGCATAATGCAGAAGTTTATCACGCATTCAGTATTTATGACGCCATATCTTCTTAACTAAGTCTCCTAAATTGACGTATTGTTTCTGGTACAGTAAGTGGTATACGTGAATATTTCCCGTAAATCTGTTACCAATACAGCTAGCAGTACGGAGGTAGTAAATTAAAACGTCATGCAGCATGCAGCAGTCTTACCGCATGAACATCGGTTATGTTGTAGGAGATCAATTTTTACGTTCCATCATTACATGGGGATCATCAACGAGAAAAAGTTTCATAAAAGTTTGAACTTAAGTGTAGAGTTTCTTGCAACTCTCTAAGTGCTCTCAATCTCAGATACTGAGTAATTAAAGGATACGTATTCGCAACAAGGCAGATTGATAGGAGGGTAGCTGCTACCCCGATAGTGATTCTTACCATACAGAAGTGATATTTGTATCAAGTTTGGTTGAAATCATTGCATTAGTTTAGCAGCACATGTACACATACACTCCTGGAAATTGAAATAAGAACACCGTGAATTCATTATCCCAGGAAGGGGAAACTTTATTGACACATTCCTGGCGTCAGATACATCACATGATCACACTGACAGAACCACAGGCACATAGACACAGGCAACAGAGCATGCACAATGTCGGCACTAGTACAGTGTATATCCACCTTTCGCAGCAATGCAGGCTGCTATTCTCCCATGGACACGATCGTAGAGATTCTGGATGTAGTCCTGTGGAACGGCTTGGCATGCCATTTCCACCTGGTGCCTCAGTTGGACCAGCGTTCGTGCTGGACGTGCTGACCGCGTGAGACGACGCTTCATCCAGCCCCAAACATGCTCAATGGGGGACAGACCCGGAGATCTTGCTGGCCAGGGTAGTTGACTTACACCTTCTAGAGCACGTTGGGTGGCACGGGATACATGCGGACGTGCATTGTCCTGTTGGAACAGCATGTTCCCTTGCCGGTCTAGGAATGGTAGAACGATGGGTTCGATGACGGTTTGGATGTACCGTGCACTATTCAGTGTCCCCTAGACGATCACCAGAGGTGTACGGCCAGTGTAGGAGATCGCTCCCCACACCATGATGCCGGGTGTTGGCCCTGTGTGCCTTGGTCCTATGCAGTCCTGATTGTGGCGCTCACCTGCACGGCGCCAAACACGCATACGACCATCATTGGCACCAAGGCAGAAGCGACTCTCATCGCTGAAGACGACACGTCTCCATTCGTCCCTCCATTCACGCCTGTCGCGACACCACTGGAGGCGGGCTGCACGATGTTGGGGCGTGAGCGGAAGACGGCCTAACGGTGTGCGGGACCGTAGCCCAGCTTCATGGAGACGGTTGCGAATGGTCCTCGCCGATACCCCAGGAGCAACAGTGTCCCTAATTTGCTGGGAAATGGCGGTGCGGTCCCCTATGGCACTGCGTAGGATCCTACGGTCTTGGCGTGCATCCGTGCGTCGCTGCGGTCCGGTCCCAGGTCGACGGGCACGTGCACCTTCCGCCGACCACTGGCGACAACATCGATGTACTGTGGAGACCTCACGCCCCACGTGTTGAGCAATTCGGCGGTACGTCCACCCGGCCTCCCGCATGCCCACTATACCTCCTCGCTCAAAGTCGGTCAACAACACATACGGTTCACGTCCACGCTGTCGCGGCATGCTACCAGTGATGGAGCTCCGTATGCCACGGCAAACTGGCTGATACTGACGGCGGCGGTGCACAAATGCTGCGCAGCTAGCGCCATTCGACGGCCAACACCGCGGTTCCTGGTGTGTCCGCTGTGCTGTGCGTGTGATCATTGCTTGTACAGGCCTCTCGCAGTGTCCGGAGCAAGTATGGTGGGTCTGACACACCGGAGTCAATGTGTTCTTTTTTCCATTTCCAGGAGTGTAGATACATACACATACACATACATACATATACACACCGCGCAACAAAATTAGAGGGTCGCTTTTTCGAAACCGCGGAACTGTCTCCCAGTGCGACGCATATATTTGACAGCTAGCTCACAAGCACCTACAACCTTTCTCTGTATTAGTACAAATGCGTGGCGCCTTGTGACATCATCATCGAGCTTGGCGACTCTTGAAACAACAAGTTGTCGACACATACCAAAACAAAAGGACAGAGCTCAAAAGTTCATGAGAAGCGTATGGTTGAAATATTGGCACTAAATTTCACCACAGATATGATCAATGCCACTGAGGACGTGTCACTCGGTCGGATAGTGGTGAGACCAACTTTCAGCAAAATTTCACCGCTTCCTTTGACACCTCTGCGACGGAAGTCAGAGCTGCGACGCCCAGCATAGAAATCACCCGGTTTTCTTTTGAGTGGCCGAGAAAAACACTGCACGCACACTACCGCTCAAAATCGACACGAAAAGGCCTGAGAGGGTGGCACAAAAGTCGTCAGTGATACCACTCCTTTCCCTAGGTCGTAGATCCCCACATATTTTTCAGTCGAAATTGACAGTTTACAGTGCGATGAGCAACAGGAAGACAATCATTGACGCCACCGATACCCTCGGACGTTTCAATCCATCTGGAAGGATATTGCGAGGATGCATTGCCATTGAACGTGATCGTACCCCTTTGGAGAGCAGCGTGACAGCAGATTTATCTCGTGTACAGGTTGGAATAACTAGGATACGTTCAAAACCAGTCGACGAAATTTGAAGGTGATCAGAAGTAGCAAAGAGTATATGTGCTTTTTCAAGCCTTCCAAATTCCGGCACCCTTGGCGTGATCACACGGGAGAGCTACATTAACATGTGCGTTAGTAAAACGGCAAAGAATCACTCGAAGGCCACCAGGTTCGCCAACAATGTCGTTGCCACCTACGCCCATTTGTTGAAGTCATTAGAAACGAACCTTCAGAAATTTCGACACCAGATCAGCCTGGCTAATGTTCTAGCTCCTGAAGGTGGGCAACGCCTACGAAACTCCTTGTGTTGGATTTCCCGAACTTCAGGGATTAGAGCAGCCACGAGGCTGAATTGGTGTCGAAGTTTCTAACAGCTATATTCGCAAAGTGTTTTTTTGCGAGCTTGTCACCACGGTTGTTGGCAGGCACAGGGTCTTACAGGGACCCTCTGCTGTTTTATTCAAGCCATATTAATTTTGAATCCTGGCATGGTCACGCCACATGAGGGTGAAAGGCAGGAGGGTTGAGAAAGCACATGTGCCCTTCGCTGCTTCGGATCAGTTTCAAATTTCGTCTAATGGTTTTGAAATTATGTAGTGGGTATAAGTTGTACACGAGAGAAAGAGTTGTGAAATTTGAATGTTGCTTGTTTGTGAGAAGAGGAAACGTCTAGTAGCTGGCATCGGCATTAGACAGGATAGTGGCCCATCGTGACTGCGGTTTATCTTTCCGCGACTAGCTCTCTAAAAAACTTACGTGTTCTTCGCCCGTCCTTCTAGTTCATACAAGCAAGTATCTCGCTTCCTGGAGAATACTCATGGATTAGTCCACTTGTGATTGTACGACACATAAATGTCTATATGGCCTCCATCTACGCATATGGCTGGCTGACTGGATGCAGAATGTAACAAACGCTGGTGTTCTCTACCAGTACAAAACTTTAGTGACTGTATACAAAGTAAAAAGTGGATCTCACTTATTGGGTGCAGTCAGGGGGACTAACTTGTAACGCCAGCTGTATAGATTACCCACGCTGGGCGCAGGTTGTACTGCCGACACAGACGGCCGTTGACCGCGTCTGGATCGATTACGGAAACACACTGGCGGCGCCGTCTGTTCTGCGGACATCTACAAACACTCCGGACGGGTGGGCTGCACACACAGACACGTGAAACGCACACACAAACACACACGTGCACCTACAAGGCGACTCCAGGCATGCTGTTCTTCAGACTGTACTATGCGATCCGTTTGTTCTAATGCACCTCTGTACATTAAAACTGCGCCACCAGGAACGGCAGGAAATAAAGAATCTCATTTGTTGAGCGTATACTGTATGGTAGGCATGGGCAAACTTTGGTGACCCGCGGGCATGATCAGATACTTACTTAAGCTAGCGAGGCGCCTAGTCAAACGAGAGCAGCGCTCCTCGCGCATAATATCGGAACTACTGCCTTCGTGACATTAAGGTATACAACACGAGCGGGCAAATGCCCTATTGCTCGCAGGGTCTCCGTGAACGCCCACACTGCTTGCCCGCGGACGCTGTCAGACAGAAGTTCCCCCTTCGGCCCTCTGCTAACACCACCCGCTAGTTACAGACGCGCGCGTGGCAGGATGGGCCTGTTTACTTCCTGTCTTTGTAGTGCACGCCACTTCGGAAAGTTGCTTGTCGGTGAGGATGATATAATGATGGAAACAATATTATCCTACTCCCAAAGCGGAGAAAATCTCCGATCCAGTTGGGAATCGAATCCGAAACCTGCGATGGCATTCTGCCACGCTGACCACTAAGCTATGGAGACAGGTAAGCTAAGCAAAAGAGAGATTCGTTTTCCGCTAAAATTTGATGGGTGTCTATTTGATCACGTGAGATGGGGAAATGTGCCCTAAGTCTCACCTAACGGTCTTCTTCTTCTTCTTCTTCTTCTTTTGCTTATGCCTTTATCACACGGTTGTGGCGGGTTGGCATGGTTAGAGTCGGATTTGGCGAGGTTAACGTTAAGGGGTCACCAGATGCCCTTCCTGCCACCATCCAGTATCCACTGGAATGAAATCAGTGCACCCCAGCTGCCGGCGTATAGTGTAATCCATTGTGGAATAGTACAAACTTGCTCAGGCGCCTGCGAGGTGGGACGTGGGGTCCAGCCCAGTATTCACCTCGGGGGAAGTGGAAAATCGCCTAAAAACATCCACGCTCGCAGGCACACCGGCCGTCGTTGTTAATCTGGGCAGATTCGATCCCGGGCTGGCGCGCCTACCCGCGTCCGGGAAGCAGCACATCAGCGCCCTAGGCTAACGAGGCGGGTCTAAGTCTCACTTAACGGTAGTGTTGCGAAAATGAAACGAGAAATTCATGTCCAAAGGAACTCAAAGGCTCCAAATGGAAGGATTGAACCCCACTCGTTTTCTTTTCAACAATATTCTCTGTTTTAAGAAAAAAAAAATACAGTTTTATTAGACTAGCGAACAAACTGCGGAAATAAATACAACACATTAAATAATTGAAATAATTTAAAAGAACAGTAACAACAATTAGCTGACCCAAACTTGGTAAAAATGAAAGTCTTAAAAGCATCTAAATTCTCGGAGCAAATACGGACTCTCCTTTAAGCTAAAGACAGACGCATGAATTCGTTGCGTTACTTGAAATTAAGCTAATATTTCTTTAAAAAAATTTCCATCGTTAACAACAGCTCTGAAATTGTGAGTCAGGCTCACTTGCGCTTTCTTCTTCTGTAAGATACAACACAGTATAATATTTGTTACATAAGGATACGAGATACACAGAGTAAAAGATGACAACAAAATATTTTTTTTATACCATTGCTAATCCCTAAGCCATTCGAAGGCCAACGCTCATTTAAAGATAGAAAAAAATACGATTAACATGAATACACAGATCGGACCGTTAGTCAAGATTTCAAGTTTAGTGCGATCTTGACTTCTGTGTAGAGACTGACCTATCACTCCGGAAACCAATCGTGCTTGTGTAATTGGCTGCAAGGCCTTTGAATAACAATTATGGCAGGCGCAGCTGATGTAGAAACAGACTTATTAGCCGAAGCACAAACATCACGTGCCCACCTGAGGCACTCAGTACCCTATGTCCAAATTTTTATTACAAACAATTGCCCAATCAAGCCGTGAATTGCGAAAACACAGATTTCACAGTTACTGTCTCTGTCCAGTGACGCTGAAACAACATCTCGTGAATAATACTTATGGCTGAGCTAAGAAGCATGCCTGACAAATCGGCCTAAGTACAAGTGTGGTTTCAATTTAAGGACTTCACTGGCAAGTAGGCATGTCTATACAATATTTTGTTTGTGGATTTTTGTATTAGGATAAGGCATCTTTTACAAAAATGTGGCCAGATCAGTCTTCGCAATGTGAACTAAAATCAGTCTTCGCAACGTGAAATACTGGCCCGTTGAAACTCCACGTTGGTTGCAGAAGTAGATAAACAACAGTCCTGCTATCTGAACGTGTGGTAAGAGGTTTCCGAAAATCGCATCACTGGTCCCTTTTTATTGATTGGCCTGTATACAGCCACAAATATATCTCAAATTTTACGCCAAGGAAGCCTATTCTAAAGGATCCGAACCGGAGCTAGGGAGGCAGAATCACCTGGTAGTTCACTGAAGAATTCCTAAAACTACTGAATATACAATGAAGAGCCCAAAAAACTGGTACACCTGCCTAATATCGTGTAGGGCACCCGCGAACCTACAGAATTGCCACAAAACAACGTTGCATGGACTCCACTAATGTGTGAAGTAGTGCTGGAGTACGACGGGATAGAGATCCCATCTGAACAGCACGTTGCAAGGCATCCCAGTATGCTCAATAATGTTCATGTCTTGGGAGTTTAGTGGCCAGTGGAAGTGTTTAAAATCGGAAGAGTGTTCCTGCAGCCACTCTGTAGTAATTCTCGACGTGTGGGGTGTCGCATTGTCCTGTTGGAATTTACCAATTCCGTCGGAATGCACAATGGAGATGAATGGATGCAAGTGATCAGGATGCTTACGTACTTGTCACCTGTCACAGTCGTATTTAGACGTATCATGAGTTCCATATCACTCCAACTCCACACGTCCTACACCATTACAGAGACTCCACCAGCTTGAACACTTCGCTGCTGACATGAAGGGTCCATGGTACACGTCCATTCACCCGAGACAATTTAAAACGGGACTCGACCGACCATGCAACTGTTTTCCAGTCATCAACAGTCCAGTATCGATATCCACAGGAACAGGCGAGGCGTAAAGCTTTACGTCGCACTATCACCAAGGGTACACGAGTGGCCCTTCGGCTCCGAAAGCCTAGTCGACGAAGTTTCGTTGAATGGTTCGCTCGCTGACACTGCTTGATTTCCCACCATTCAAATTTGCAGCAATTTGCGGAAGGGTTGCACTACTGCCACGTAGGATTCTCTTCAGTCGTCGTTGGTCCCGTTCTTGCAAGATCTTTTACCTGCCGCAACGATGTCGGAGATTTGATGTTTTATTGGGTTGCTGATATTCACGGTACACTCGTGAAGTGGTCGTACGGGAAAATCCGCAATTCATTGCTACCTCGGAGATGCTACGTCCCATGGCTCTGCGACGATACAACACCAAGTTCAAACTCACTTAAAACTTGATAAACTGCAATTGCAGCGGCAGCAACCGATCTAACAACTGCGACAGACACTTGTTGTTGTCTTACATAGGTGTTGCCGACCGCAGCGCCGTATTCTGCCTGTTTACGTATCTCGGTATTTCAATACGCGTGCCTATATTATTTTCTTTGGCGCTTCAGTGTAAGATTTTGTGACTTGTGGTGTTTTCAACAATACCCTGTGCAAAATTTTCTTAGTTCTTTCGTTACACATCCTGAAGGATTGGACAGCAAAACTGTAGAGAAACACAAATTCTTTTTTTTTTTTACATTTTGTGATGACATAATACACACTTTCAGTTCTCAAATATTACTTGTGAGCCGCTGTTCGATATAACCTACTCCACACCCCCTACGTTTTGCAGAAAATGATTGAAGACTGCACATCCCACAGACCAGTAAGTGGCTATCCTCAATGACGTGACACGAATTTAGAAGTTCACTGGGCAGCAACAAACACAGAGGAATATCCATGATTACTTCTCAGGAGAGAACCGAACAGGTCTACTGCTGATGTAATGTCGGTGGAATAATCGGAAATAATGACACATTATGAGGCACAGTCGGCAGAAACGTCTTTTTATAAGGCTTGCTTGAAACTAACGCGTTACATATGTATTTCTTCACGGTCAAGAAGTTTCACGTTTCGCAAACCTTGTTAAAAACTTTTGGCACTAAAGTGTGTATGTGAGTATAGCTTAAATGAGCATGGCAGATCGACTTATTGATTGATTCGTTAGCAATGCAAAGACCCAAGTGCGAATTTTATCACCTCCATACTTGAGCAATGCATCATTTCTGACCAACTACAATTATATTATGGCAACACTATTATCACGTCTCCGCCTCAGCTGTGCTTCTTTTAATTGAGAATCCTTGTCATCCTGCTGAGTAATGTTTCATCGAAAGCCATAATGAAGAGACTAAATGTGACATTTTGCAAATACATGAAATGGTATTTTTTTCCTTGAGCTCTTCCTCAGTCCAATGAGTCAACCATAGAGGAAACCTTGATAGTGCGTCAACAAAGATGTTATCCTAACTCAAAATGTAGACAGTCGTGAAATTAAACACTTAAAGTTACAGGTCCCATCTGGCTAAGCGACTATGAGTCAGTTTCACACTTACTGAAAGTTCCAACTCTTAGTGATCAGAATGAACATTGGTCATCTGACCAAATAAATAACACATAAGTTTCACGAAGCCACTCACAATAGCTAGAGCATCAAGTTCAGTTGCTGGCTAGTTGCTTTCACACTTCATGTAGAGCTGGTTCAGAAAAACAATATTACGATGCTTAGCTGCTCCATGTAATTCGTATTCCTGGTGTAAGTTATCGCCAAGACTCACTTACAACTGTCTGAACGTTTCATTACTCAAGGGTGGATGTGAAATGAGAGAGCTTTCGTAACTCCCAAAATCTTCTTTGGCTTAGGTGTCCCAGTCCCCAGTAGTCCTCTTGCTCATCAATGGACACAAATGTAGCATGGTCAGAACGGCCTAAACTATGAACCTGTTGCAGAAACTGATCAACCACACAAATCAATGAATTGCTTCTAGTTCCTCTGTATCAAGTAAAATCCCTGATGCTGTCTCAATGTATCCTAAACATTTCAGTTGTTTCCATTTGAATTCTGGTTTCTAAATGTCTACAGTTAAACCAAACTCTTTGAAGATACTTAAGAATGGTTTTCCCGACTATCTTCTGCTGAAAGACCTCTCGAATGTATGATTTTGCCACTATGAAATTTCTGCAATAACTCATCTAATGTCAAACTTCTTTTTCTAGGCGAAAGTTAACTGTGGCGCTACTTTGTGAGGCCAGATTCTTCCCAAGGAGACATTTGAAGTAGAATTGAAGTAGAGTAGAGGAAATACTGCAGCAAAGCTGATAAACACAAAGTTCTTACGATAATCTTTTACTAGTTGTACAAAAGAAAGAAGACTGTATTACATCCATGCTGGATTCCAGGCAAATTAATACAATTAATCTGGCAAAAACAAATAGATAACCGACATTCTTTCGTGCCATGTGGATGATCAAAGACCATATATGCATAGTCACTATATACATGCGACACAATGCTGTCTTGCAATATTTATTGAGACTATCTTTCGTCTTCGATCATCCACATGGTAAGAAAGAATGTCAATTGTCTGTCTGTTTTTGGCAGATTCATTGTATTAATTTGCCTGGAAACCAGCGCCAATCTAGTACAATTTCCCTTCTTTCATACAACTAGTAAAAGATTATTGTAGGAACTTGAAGCGTGTTTAAACAGTTGTTGCTGCAGTATCTCCTCCATACCACTCCAAACTTCTACTTAAATACTACTTGTGGAGAATTTGGTCTGACAAAGAATTGTTTATGTTTCTTAACTTTAAACACATATTTACATCACTTAATAATATACGAGTGTTCTGGAAACATTGAATAAGAACGACACAGCATCTCAGACAGACTTCCTTTCTTCAACCATCTGCCTCCTCTACACAGCCTGATTCCATATCTCTTGTCCAGCACAAACATTTCATTGGCAATCCAGTAGCAGAAAGCATTACCCATACTCTCATTCAAAACGCTCCTTGACTCAAAAGACAGCTTAGACATCATGAAAGGTTTAAGACAGTGGTTCTCATTCTTCTCCTTAATAGCTCATTCCAGTATGGACCCATTAAATCTCTACATCACTTCACCAAAATCCAAGGTAATCACTGCTTGGTGTGTGAACAAAAATCAATCCCAAGTTTAGCATCCCCCTCTGCATAATCACAAAATTTGTAGGAGACTCTTTATCATGGTATAAAAATTCACCATACACCTCCTTCTTCACCTCAGCATTCCTTCTCATGATACTACCTTTCACTATAGTACGCTGCAAAGAAAGAACAGGCCGGGAACCAGCAACTTAACTTCTCTAAAATGCCCCCTCATACCTGCAGCACCCAAACTGGCTGGAGATTGCAGTTGTCATTCGTGTCATTGAAGACTTCCACATGTAAGTTTGTCTGTGGATGAGGTTATTGCATCTTCATAATGCGCAGTCTTCAAACACTCTCACTACAGTGACCACCTCTAAGATTACCACCGTTGCCTCTCTAATTATCAAAACACCTACCAATGTACTAGTACCTGCCTCTTCCAGAATGAACACTTTTCTTACGATCTTGCCTTTCATGATGATGCCACCTTCGCCCATTCCAGTACCTGTCATACTGTGAATCATGTCACCCACGATCACAATCTCTACTTTATTTTCTCATAGAATCAGGATAAGAAGACTGATTCCTACTAGTAAAAATGGTTCAAATGGCTCTATGCACTATGGAACTTAACACCTGAGGTCATCAGCCCCCTAGACTTGATACTACTTAAACCTAACTAACCTAAAGAAATCACACACATCCATGCCCGAAGCAGGATTCGAACTTCCGACCCTAGATTACTACTCCTATCATGACCATTCTGACTCCCATATTCGTGATCCTGTAGTAAGCTTTGAAAGCCTTCTAAATCATCATTTAGTCTGCCAGCAAGAACAATTTGAAACAAGTTTGAAGGAAGTTTCATAAGACAAATGGAAGTCAACTAAGCAGAATGGAATAGTTTGTATAAGGACTGATCTTTGAATAACAAGTGTTCAGACAGACATGCAAGACTGTTAAAAAAAGAATTATTAAAATTTTCCACCTGTAGAAGATTATGTTTAACTCTGTCATGTGCTGCCTCAGGCCAATATGCTGGCAAAATCAAGCGCTTATATTCTTCATATTACTAACAATTTCTCATCAGGGTAAGAGTGTGTACTGTGATTACTATAGAAATACTTGAAATTTTTTGACGGCTAAACAGTGATTGTAGTCAAAATCTCAAATGCCTTCCTTGCGCCCATTCTCTCTAGGAAAACCTCTATGTCTTTTATGGTTGTTCCTAGTCTCATAATTAAACACAGGATCCAGCTCATTTCCTTGATCTGAATCCACATCATAATTAAACATTTAATCTTGACTGTAGCAATGACATTCCTTGACATGTTCACCTATGTTTTTCTCAACCTTGGATAATCTCTCATTTAACTCTTTTGCTAATTTACTCGCCCTATTAACCTCTATTTGACCCTATTTACACGTTAACAATGGCCTTACTTCCTCTGACTCACCAACACAAACAAGAACCTTTCCACTAGAACTCAGTTCAGTATTAATTACTAATTGAGCAATTGATGAACCCAACTCTTCCATCTCCTTTATTGTTTGTTTAATCTCCTCACTATCTTCTAATGTCTCTTTCTTGGCATTCAGGTTTAATTCCTAAAAATTCTGTTCCAAGTCTTTTAATAATGTGGCATGACTTGAAATTTGTTCTTGAATTTCTTTTCAAATTCTTCTATAAAATTTTGAAAACCTATTTGTAATTATTTAGTTAATTTACTAACCATTAACTAAAACTGCCACTGACCTTCTGCAGTGGTATCAAGTTTATCTTCAACATAAGAAATTCTGGCATTAACCTCCTTATGTAACTCTGTTTCCAATTGTGTGCCTAATTCAGCAAGTGTCCGTGTAATCTATTCATTAAATGATTCACATTTTTGCTCTAAATCTCTATTTGCATCTGCCCTCCCCAAGTAACTTTGCTCTCAGTTGTGTACCCAATGCAGTAAGTCCCCCTGTAATCTCTTCACTTGAACAAAAATACCAATTAGCACTGCCTAAACAAGTTTTCAAAAATATAAAGCAATTGTTGCAATTTCCTGCAAGAAAAATTTGAAATAGATGAACAACAAAAAATTTCGTCATAAAGCACACTGTTGCATCTAGAGGGGAAAAATCGCACTCTTTCTTCCCACTCAAGTGTTTACTGCAAGACTGTTATTCTGATGGCCGTTACAAAATCTGACGCCTTTCCAGTCATGTGACACGCCGACCTAATTTATTCTACGTGGCGATGATCGCTTCTGATTTCAAACAGAGTAGCAGTCTCTAACTCAGTTACTCGTTAGTGTGTTCTGCTAATTTCAGTATGTTGCATCCTCACAGCCAAATAAATGAACTTCAACTTGTCTTTCAGGAAAGAAAAGGAATTTACAACATTGACACATTATATAAGTAAATGTATCCTGATCGCCACACCCTCTCCCCCCATGTTAGGCGGTTTTGACCACCAGATGTAACTGGAAGTCGAGCTACCAGTCGGAAGGTTGGTGGCGGGGGGGGGGGGGGGGGTAGGTCAATCAAGTGACCACAGTTACTTTGAATGTGTACTAGTCATTCGATGTCTCAATTAACACATCAATTAGGAACATTTTAACGCTTCAAAATCCCCTGAAGCCGACTTTTGGAGTGATGAATCATGCTGTACCCTATGGCACTACGATGGAAGGGTTTGGGTTTTGTGGATGCCCTGAGAACAGTACCTGTGATCGTGTATATTGGCAGGAGCGAAGTACAGAATGGGAGTTTGTTTTTCATTTTTAGATTTATGGTGTTTCTCCTTGTCGGAAACTTTTTATCTGCCCTCACACGCTTGATCCTGAACACTTCTCAGATTACTCAAGCCCCAGGCCCAGGGGCGAACAGTTGCAATTGGGGTCTAATATTGGATCCCCACATACGCGCAACTGTTTATTAACTTATAATTGTCTGTATTTGGGAACTATATTTACGCGAGTGTACTTTTCAGTTCATCATCTTCTCTATGTCATACCTAAGTTGTCTCTGGATATATGGAAATTCCAAAGAATAATCATAAAAGAAGATGGAATTTTCCACTTTTAGTGTAATATTTTTATTAGTTAACAGATAGTTTCAGCCTTCTGAGACCTTCTCATGCGACTTTTTGTTTCTGTACAAAACAGAATATATTTTCTTTATAAATAAAATATAATAACGTGAATGTAAGGTTGTCGCAAGTACATCTACCACCAATATCTACATCTACACCTACATCCATACTCCGCAAGCCACCTGACGGAGTGTGGCGGAGGGTACCTCTATCGGTTCTCCCTTCTATTCCAGTCACGTATTGTTCGTAGAAAGAAGAATTGTCGGTACGGTTCTGTGTGGGCTCTAATCTCTCTGATTTTATCCTCATGGTCTATTCGCGAGATTTACGTAGGAGGGAGCAATATACCGCTTGACTCCTCGGTGAAGGTATATTCTCGAAACTTTAACAAAAGTCCGTGCCGAGCTACTGAGCGTCTCTCCTGCAGAGTCTTCATCTGGAGTTTATCTATCATCTCCGTAACGCTTTCGCGATTACAAAATGATCCTGTAACGAAGCGGGCTGCTTTCCGTTGGATCTTCTCTGCCTCTTCTATCAACCCTATGTGGTACGGATCCCACACTGCTGAGCAGTATTCAAGCAGTGGGCAAACAAGCGTACTGTGACCTACTTCCTTCGTTTTCAGATTACATTTCCTTAGGATTCTTCCAATGTATATCAGTCTGGCATCTGCTTTTCCGACGATTAGCTTTATATGATCATTCCATTTCAAATCACTCCTAATGCCTACTCCCAGACAATTTGTGGAATTAACTGCTTCAGTTGCTGCTATTGCTGCTATTTTGTAGCTAAACGATAAGGGATCTATCTTTCTATGTATTCGCAGCACATTACATTTGTCTACATTGAGATTCAATTGCTATTCCCTGCACCATGCGTCAATTCGCTCCAGATCCTCCTGCATTTCATTACAATTTCCATTGTTACAACCTCTCGATACACCACAGCACCATCTGCAAAAAGCCTCAGTTAACTTCTGATGTCATCCACAAGTTCACTTATCTATATTGTGAATAGCAACGGTCCTATGACACTCCCCTGCGGCACACCTGAAATCACTCTTACTTCGGAAGACTTCTTTCTATTAAGAGTGACATGCTGCTTTCTGTTATCTAGGAACTCTTCAATCCAATCACACAATTGGTCTGATAGTCCATATGCTCTTACTTTGTTCATTAAACGACTGTGGGGAACTGTATCGAACGCCTTGCGGAAGTCAAGAAACACGGCATCTACCTGTGGACCTGTGTCTATGGCCCTCGTGGACGAATAGGGCGAGCTGGGTTTTTCACTATCGTCATTTTCGAAACCCATGCTGATTCCTACACAGGAGATTTCTATTCTCCAGAAAAGTCAATATACTCAAACATAATACGTGTTCCAAAATTCTACAACTGATCGACGTTAATGATATAGGTCTATAGTTCTGCACATCTGTTCGACGTCCCTTCTTGAAAACGGGGATGACCTGTGCCCTTTTCCAATCCTTTGGAACGCTACGTCTTCTAGAGACCTACGGTACACCGCTGCAAGAAGGGGGGCAAGTTCTTTCTCGTATTCTGTGCAAAATCAAACTGGTATCCCATCAGGTACAGCGGCCTTTCCTCTTTTGAGCGATTTTAATAGTTTCTCTATCCCTCTGTCGTCTATTTCGATGTCTACTATTTTGTCATCTGTGCGACAATCTAGAGAAGGAACTACAGTGCAGTCGTCCTCTGTGAAACAGCTTTGGAAAAAGAAATTTTTTTTATACATCTACCGCTTTGACATAAGACCAAAATTTCTTAGGATTTTCTGCCAAGTCAGTACATAGAACTTTACTTTCGAATTCATTGAACGCCTCTCGCATAGCCCTCCTCAGACTGCATTTCGCTTCGCGTAATTTTTGTTTGTCTGCAAGGCTTTGGCTATGTTTATGTTTGCTGTGAAGTTCCCTTTGCTTTCGCAGCAGTTTTCTAACTTGGTTGTTGTACCATGGTGGCTCTTTTCCATCTCTTACGATCTTGTTTGGCACATACTCATCTAATGCATATTGTACGATGGTTTTGAACTTTGTCCACTGATCCTCAACACTATCTGTACTTGAGACAAAACTTTTGTGTTGAGCCATCAAGTACTCTGTAATCAGATTTTTGTCACTTTTGCTACACAGAAAACTCTTCGTACCTTTATTAATATTTCTATTTGCGGCTGAAATCATCGATGCAGTAACCGGTTTATGTTCGCTGATTCCCTGTTCTGCGTTAGCTGTTTCAAATAGTTCGCGTCTGTTATCGCCACGAGTCGGTTCTCTGTTTAACAGCTCAAGGTAGTTTTCAGATAAAGCACTGGATTCTTTGTCCCTGCCACCTGTTATGAACGTTTGAGTCTCACAGTCTATATCCGGCAAATTAAAATCTCCACCCAAAACTATAAAATGGTGGGCAAATCTACTCGAAATATTTTCCAAATTATCCTTCAGGTACTCAGCCACAACAGCTGCTGATCCAGGGGTCCTATAGAGACATCCAATTACCATGTCTGAGCCTGCTCTAACCGTGACCTACACCCAAATTATTTCACATTTCGGATATCCGGGAATTTCCGTCGATACTATTGCACTTCTTATCGCTATAAACACGCCTCCCCCTTTACTCTGTCTGCGTGTTGTGTGATGTCCTGAGGTTAGTTAGGTTTAAGTAGTTCTAAGTTCTAAGGGACTGATGACCATAGATGTTAAGTCCCATAGTGCTCAGAGCCATTTGAACCATTTGAACCCTTTACTCTCCAACCTGTCTCTGCGGTATACATTCCAATCTGAGTTTAGGATTTCATTGCTGTTTACGTCTGATTTCAGCCAACTTTCTGTCCCTAGTACTATATGTGCGTTGTGACCGTTTATTAACGAGAGAACTGTGTCTCACCTGTTTAAATGTTGGCATCTTTATATTTGTGATCTCTGCTCGTGCTGGTATCAAATGCTCTGTTTTGTCGGTTTGACGGCTTGACAGGTTGATATTTACAAAGGTACTGCACTGAAAAAATTGGAAACCTAATGGAATAAATGAAATTATAATTTTGAATATAATGCCGTGTATTTACAAATTTATTTGACGAAAGGCAGAGTTGAAATAAAATAAAATATATAAATAATTATTATAAACAATAGCAAGGTAAGATGAAGTTTTGAATTTCATTTTGTTGAATAAATGATATCTAATAGGAATTTCACTGAAGCTATCAAGGAATTCTTTGTGCTGAAGATCTGCTAGCTCTTTAAGAAATGTATCTGGCTGGCTTTAAACAAAAATGATTTCTGCAAAGATATCCATTTGTTTCTCTTTCCCAGTGTAATGGAAAATTTGGAGCTTATCCTTAATATTTTCAAATCTGTATTTCTTGTTTACTAGATGTAGCATTAAGGTTCTCATATTGTTCTGTAAGACTTCATGTGCCATTCAAAACATATGAACATTCATAGCAGTTTGACCTATGTACATTTTGTGACACTCATAACATCCAGTTACATTCAGTTATTTATTACAATGACTTATTACATAGGTCTGTTTTGCTGGTGATGTGTGTTATGACACTACAAATGTCGCTTTCAGTGCGGAAGCCAATTTTTACACATGTATTTTTTTAAATTTTATTTATTTTATTTCAAATGAATTCATAATAGGGTGGAACTACAAATGTGATATTTTGTTTGGCTTTGTCACCTTATAGAGTAGTTTCATTTTTGTTTAACTTTTGATAACTTTCATTCTTTGTCCATACGTTTCTTTACTTATTTTTGATTTGAAATTAATTATTGTGATATATTCTGTAGTATTGCTAATTCTTTCCTGTTCTTATGCCCATAAAGTTGAAAAATTAATTAATCTCTGTACCACTGTATGAAAATATACCTTTTGATGTGATTCTAGGTGGCAAAATTTGTTATTGATTAATACTGTACTTATTTTTAGAAAAATTCGAAATTTGTTCACTAAATTTTCTATCTTTATTTTGATATGTAAGAAGTTAATACAGTTTTATATTTTATTTTCATTGATGAATTTGATTTTTATCTTGTATGATATTTAGTTGTGAATGCATGTTTACTATGCGTTTTCCTTTGACACATAACAGGATTAAAAGATCATCAGCATAACTTTTTTAACAAATGGCTTCCTGATCTGTCTGTTTAAATTTATCAAAAAACATCACTTCAATATGACTGACGAATACGTAGACTACTGTTCTTCCCATGTAGTTACCCATGACTATATCATCTGGCTTGTAAGCAAAAATAGTTGTATACAGGTGAGAGTTGTAATACTTGAATGACCTCATGGTTTTCAGACGGAATTAGTGTCTTCTATTTAATTAAATTACTTTTAGTTGTATTTATGGTATCTTTAATGGCAATATTTGTATAAAGATAAGTGATGTGAAATGAATCAAGTTTGCTGTTGTTGGGAATTCATTTGCATATTAATCACAGTCTAATTTTCTGTTGTTTCGAACGTGTTGACTGTATAATTGAGTTTATTGCAACAAAAATAGTTGGTACTGTCAATACCATTGACGATATGACAGCTAGGTACTTTGTTTTCATGGATTTTTCGTTCTGCTCGTAACGTTAATTTACTTCCTTATCGGCGATAACGACAATTTTAAGGATGTTCTTGATTTGTAGATTAAATTTGTGTGCAAGGTCATATTTTAGCACATGTATAGTGTTCTATTCAAACAACATGAATTTTATTGCCATATTCGTACTATTGTATTATTACTAATATGTTGTCTTTGTCAGACTTCATCCCTAATGTATATTAGTGTTGTCTGTTATTTCGGATTTGTCTGTAGGAACAGTCACCGTTTTGATCAGCTACTATGGATCAGAATCCAAAGGAGTTTCAGACACTGTTTGTGAGCGGGCGTTGGTTGAAATCAATGCGGAAAGTTGAAAATTTGTGCTCGACTGGATTTCGAACTCAGGTTTCCTGGTTACCAGTCAGATGCTCTGAGCACTGAGTCATCTGAAAACAGTGGTCATTGCAAAGGCACAAACCACTTTGTCCGGCCTCCAGTCAGACGAAAATCTTCAACTTAGCCATACACTAATAGTGTAGTGCACATTACCCTTATTGCTCGCGGCATTTCGCTGATTTCCATAAGGCCTCGAGCCTGGAGCGCATTTGCAATGAAGAGATAATTGGCCTTCTTGTAATAATTATATATATATATAATTATATATATATATATATAGGTCGTGTCTGTTCTTTCCTACATGTCCGAAGGAACAGACACTATTTTGATCAAGGAGGCACCATGAAGCAAGAGACAAAGAAATCACAGACATTCACTGCAAGCAGGAACTGATTGATATCAGCGAGAAAAGTTGAAAATTTGTGTCACACTGGGATTCGAACCTGCGTCTCCTGGATATTAGACAGAATCTGAGTGGAAGTGGTTCGTGGACTACAACATTTCTAGAACGGATCGGCTTGCCCAGAGGCCTGATCCCAATGGATGACCTTTGTGTTGAGGTAGAAAGTCAACTTCAATGCAGACCCCATCAACCGACATACACTCCTGGAAATTGAAATAAGAACACCGTGAATTCATTGTCCCAGGAAGGGGAAACTTTATTGACACATTCCTGGGGTCAGATACATCACATGATCACACTGACAGAACCACAGGCACATAGACACAGGCAACAGAGCATGCACAATGTCGGCACTAGTACAGTGTATATCCACATTTCGCAGCAATGCAGGCTGCTATTCTCCCATGGAGACGATCGTAGAGATGCTGGATGTAGTCCTGTGGAACGGCTTGCCATGCCATTTCCACCTGGCGCCTCAGTTGGACCAGCGTTCGTGTTGCACGTGCAGACCGCGTGAGACGACGCTTCATCCAGTCCCAAACATGCTCAATGAGGGACAGACCCGGAGATCTTGATGGCCACGGTAGTTGACTTAGACCTTCTAGAGCACGTTGGGTGGCACGGGATACATGCGGACGTGCATTGTCCTGTTGGAACAGCAAGTTCCCTTGCCGGTCTGGGAATGGTAGAACGATGGGTTAGATGACGGTTTGGATGTACCGTGCACTATTCAGTGTCCCCTCGACGATCACCAGAGGTGTACGGCCAGTGTAGGAGATCGCTCCCCACACCATGATGCCGGGTGTTGGCCCTGTGTGCCTCGGTCGTATGCAGTCCTGATTGTGGCGCTCACCTGCACGGCGCCAAACAAGCATACGACCAACATTGGCACCAAGGCAGAAGCGACTCTCATCGCTGAAGACGACACGTCTCCATTCGTCCCTCCATTCACGCCTATCGCGACACCACTGGAGGCGGGCTGCACGATGTTGGGGCGTGAGCGGAAGACGGCCTAACGGTGTGCGGAACCGTAGCCCAGCTTCATGGAGACGGTTGCGAATGGTCCTCGCCGATACCCGAGGAGCAACAGTGTCCCTAATTTGCCGGGAAAGTGGCGGTGCGGTCCCCTACGGCACGGCGTAGGATCCTACGGTCTTGGCGTGCATCCGTGCGTCGCTGCGGCCCGGTCCCAGGCCGACGGGCACGTGCACCTTCCGCCGACCACTGGCGACAACATCGATGTACTGTGGAGACCTCACGCCCCACGTGTTGAGAAATTCGGCGGTACGTCCACCCGGCCTCCCGCATGCACACTATACGCCCTCGCTCAAAGTCCGTCAACTGCACATACGGTTCACGTCCACGCTGTCGCGGCATGCTACCAGTGTTAAAGACTGCGATGGAGCTCCGTATGCCACGGCCAACTGGCTGACACTGACGGCGGCGGTGCACAAATGCTGCGAAGCTAGCGCCATTCGACGGCCAACACCGCGGTTCCTTTTGTGTCCGCTGTGCCGTGCGTGTGATCATTGCTTGTACAGCCCTCTCGCAGTGTCTGGAGCAAGTATGGTGGGTCTGACACACCGGTGTCAATGTGTTCTTTTTTCCATTTCCAGGAGTGTAGCTTTCTTCTTTGATTTCCGACGTTCAGGAGGACTGGCCTCCCATTCCTCTTTAGACATTGAGACACCTCATTAGAAGTGTGCCATACATAGTTGAACCCGTCATTAAGGCTAGGGGTGGACACATGTCCACTAATAGGTGTATGGATACCTTTGATTACTTAGTGCACTGTGAAGGCTTCACATTGGTTTACTTCAGTCTCCCTCAGTATGAATGTTCAGCAACCTTAAGGGAGCTGTGTACCAAACATGTCTTTCAATAACCCTTTTATAATCTCAAGGCCTACGTTTTTCGATGTTAGTAGCTGAGTCGTTTTTTCGAAAGACCTTTCACCGATTACAGTTACCGGTATTATACTTTTGTTGCAGTTTTATTGTTTACACCTTCTACTTCAGAGATAGCATAATTAGTCCACTTCTTCAGGACCCCGTCCTTCCTTTTTAACACCCTCTAAGATAAAAAATAAAAATCGATACATCGTGATGAAATTTACCGAATGGGACGGCATTGGTACATGTACTGACAAAACATTATTACCGTTTCACGAAAATTGGCTGATTTATTGAAGAGAAAGGACGTCACAAATTGAGCAAGTCATCAACGCGTATGTCCATCGCTGGCTCTTAAACAAACAGTTATTCGTGTTGACATTGTCTGACAGAGGGGTATCATTCCAATTTATGTCCAATGGGCCCGTTACATCGTCAAAAACCCTAGCTGGTTGGAGGACCTTGCCCATAATACTATAAACTTTTTCGATTGGGAAGAAATACGGCGACCTTGCTGACCAAGGTAGCGTTTGGCAGGCACGAAGGCAAGCAGTAAGAACTCTCGTACTGTGTCGACATGCATTATCTATCTAAAATGTAAGCCCAGGATGGCTTGCCATTAAGGACAACAGGGCGTCGACATCTGTGCTGGAAGAATGCCGAAGATGAAAACCATAAGGATCCAGCAATGACATGAAACGGCCTCCAGACCATCACACCTGGTTGTCGGACCGTGTGGCATTCGGGAGACAGGTTGGTAGCCCACCGTTGTCCAGGGAGCCTCCATACATTTCTTCGCTAGTCATTGGGTCTCAGTTCGAAGCGTACTCATCGCTGCAGACAATCATAGTACAGTCAGATTCCAGGCCGAATATGCGCGACACCACTGTTGGTGTACAGAGGTGAATGGCAGTCAGCGCAAGGGGTCGGTGAGCGGAACCTCCTTTCTGTAAGCCGCCCATTAACGATCCTTGTGGTCAATGAATCAAGAGTTGCACCTTGTATCGATGATAATGTTGAATTCGTAGCTCTGTATACCTCTGATGACTGTCCAGTCCTCTCGTTCTGCCGTCTCTCTAGGTCGAGACGCTTCTTACTTACCACTGTGTTCGGCTGTATTTTATCCATTGCTGCCAGTATCATAGACTAGTAGCATCGCTCCTATTCAGATGTAGAGTGATTCACTGGTTACTCCAGTTGGCTACTTTGTGCCCAACTACACGCACTCTTTCAAATGCTGACATCTGCGTATATGGTTCACACACCTGTCTGCGAAACGTAGTTATTGTCCAGCTACGTACACGGTATGAAATTCGTAAAGACCTTACTTCCAGGTATCGACATTCTTGCCATGTGTGTCGTGAAATTGGATTGCAATGTCACACAGTCACCTATCGGCCGCCAAAACTTACAGTTTTGGATTTTCCGTCAATACCAATTTGAATATCAATTTGTGACCTGTTCTTTTTTCTCTTAGAGACTTCTTAATTTTTGGATTTGTAAATGTCCACTTTGTTGCTGACAGCACTTTTACGTACAGTGCTATTTATCAACTGTCATTAGAAGAGCGAATCTTTCCAAACAAGTCCCATACTGCAGTAGGCCTTTACTTCCCTCATTGCGTCTTCTATACAGAAATTAAATATCAGTGTGATAATTAGCAACCCAGTGATACACAACTCATAATCTTGGCCTTTTGTAGGGGGGCTATTTTTTTCTATTTTGCCCCAGTTTTCGTCGGTCGTGAAAACGGTACCAAAGTGAAAACAGGAAAAGGACTTATTTACAACATTCACCTAAACCTTCCATCTACTTCTCTGCAGAGTCTCAGCTTCAGCTTAGGCATTTGCCTTGGCGTTTTACCAACTTTACTATACCCTACTCGTCCATTATCATCGTCTCTACCCTGGTCTGCAGCTCGTTGTCTGGGCAAAATTGTTGCCCTCATAGCCAGCAATTCATGTGAGGAAAGGGATGAAAATCAGAGAGAGACATGTTCCATCAGTGTTATCGCTAATAGCGTTTTCCTGTAGCTGCAGTGTGCGTCTGAGAACTATCATGAAGAAGGACTGTGGCTGATGACCACATTCCTCTTTCTTGCTGTGGATTACTCTTCCTAGACGATTTCCTCCAATCACCTGCTCGACTCTCAGTATAAGATTATTGGTTAAGAAATTTCTCGTGACAGTGAAAGACTGGAAGGCAGCCTCTACTTTGATATGCAGATAGAAACGCCATTTTCACACTCAGGCACCACCGAGGGAAAGTTATGACATCTGGCGGCATATGTGGCTTCTGCAAGCAAATTAGCGACAGCAACTGTCCTGTCGACAGTAAGCGAAACTGGACCATTCCCTACCAAGCTGGCAGTAGCCCAGGAGGCATTTGGTCCCCTACTACTGCGAGACCATGAAAAGACTTCTTCCGATCCTACGGGATTTGTCTCTTCTGGAGAGAAATTGAATACTTTTCACCGCCAGCAAAATGTACTAATAAACGCACGCAGTTAAACATCACGTGATCGTGACAGAGCTGAAGCAAAATTTCTAATATGTGACAGTAATCCCACAAAGAGCTTTGAATGTACGTTGGTAATACAATGGCTCAGAAAATCACATGCTGTAATGATGTCGTTTCTCGATATTTTCCGTCGCAGGTGACGAAAATGTGAAGATTTACACGGATGAGCCAAAATATTATGACCACGAGCATAACATCTGGTTTATCCGTCTTTAGAGATGAAGGTAGAGCTCACCATCTGCAGCATCGTTAACAGAACCGACTGCAGACCTTTGGTGCAGAGCCGGGTGGAGGGTCTGAATCAGAGGCTCAGACGGTTTTGCGACCGTATTGGCTACAGATTCATTGGCTTGCGCCATAGGGTAGTGGGGTTTCGGGTTCCTCTGAATACGTCAGGAGTTCACTACACTCAGCTGGCGGCTACACGGGTAGCGGAGGCTGTGTGGCGTGGACTGGGCGGTTTTTTAGGTTAGAAGGCCTCGGGAAAGTGCGGGGTGGGCTGCAATGTCAAAGGGTGCTTGGCAATTACAGGACGTGCTTGGATCAAGGAACAGTCGGAATTATAGTTGTAAATTGTTGTAGTTGCGCTGGAAAGTCCCTGAGCTTCAAGCGCTAATAGAAAGCATAGAAGCTGATATCGTTATAGCTACAGAAAGCTGGCTAAAGCCTGCAATAAGTTCTGACGGTGTTCAGGAAAGATAGATTAGGCAGAATTGGTGGTGGAGTGTTTGTGTCTGTCAGTAGTGGTTTATCTTGTAGTGAAGTCGAAGTAGATACTCCGTGCGAATTGGTATGGGTGGAGGTTATACTTAACAGCCGAATTAAGTTAATAATTGGCTTCTTCTACCGACCCCCAGACTCCGATGATACAGTTGCGGAACAGTTCAGAGAAAGTTTGAGTCTCGTAACAAATAAATACCCCACTCATACGGTTATAGTTGGTGGGGACTTCAACCTACCCTCGGTATGTTGGCAAAAATACTTGTTCAAAACCGGTGGTAGGCAGAAAACGTCTTCCAAGATTGTCCTAAATGCTTTCTCCGAAAATTATTTCGAGCAGTTAGTCCACGAACCCACGCGAATTGTAAATGGTTGCGAAAACACACTTGACCTCTTAGCCACAAACAATCCAGAGCTGTTAGAGAGCATCATGACTGATACAGGGATTAGTGTTCACAAGGTCGTTGTAGCTAGGCTCAATACCATTTCTTCCAAATCCATCAGAAACAAACGCAAAATAATTTTATTTAAAAAAGGGGATAAAGTGTCCTTCCAAACTGACTATGCGAATGTAGACGAGATGTGGCTCAAATTCAAAGATATAGTAGCAACAGCAATTGAGATATTCATACCTCATAAATTGGTAAGAGATGGACCGGATCCCCCGTGGTACACAAAAAAGGTCCGAACGCTGTTGCAGAGGCAACGGAAAAAGCATGCGAAGTTCAGAAGAACGCGAAATCCTGAAGATGGGCTAAAATTTACAGACGCGCGAAATTTGGCACGTACTTCGATGCGAGATGCCTTTAATAGGTTCCACAACGAAACATTGTCTCGAAATTTGGTAGAAAATCCGAAGAAATTCTGGTCGTATGTAAAGTACACAAGAGGCAAGACGCAGTCAATACCTTCGCTGCGCAGTGCCGATGGTACTGTTGTCGACGACTGTGCCGCTAAAGCGGAGTTATTGAACGCAGTTTTCCGAAATTCCTTCACCAGGGAAGACGAATGGAATATTCCAGAATTTGAAACACGAACATCTGCTAGCATGAGTTTCTTAGAAGTAGATACCTTAGGGGTTGCGAAGCAACTCAAATCGCTTGATACGGGCAAGTCTTCAGGTCCAGATTGTATACCGATTAGGTTCCTTTCAGATTATGCTGATACTATAGCTCCCTACGTAGCACTCATATACAACCGCTCGCTCACCGATAGATCTGTACCTACAGATTGGAAAATTGCGCAGGTCGCACCAGTGTTCAAGAAAGGTAGTAGGAGTAATCCATTTAACTACAGACCTATATCATTGACGTCGGTTTGCAGTAGGGTTTTGGAGCATATACTGTATTCAAACATTATGAATCACCTCGAAGGGAACGATCTATTGACACGTAATCAGCATGGCTTCAGAAAACATCGCTCTTGTGCAACGCAGCTAGCTCTTTATTCGCACGAAGTAATGGCCGCTATCGACAGGGGATCTCAAGTTGATTCCGTATTTCTAGATTTCCGGAAAGCTTTTGACACCGTTCCTCACAAGCGACTTCTAATCAAGTTGCGGAGCTATGGGGTATCGTCTCAGTTGTGCGACTGGATTCCTGATTTCCTGTCAGGAAGGTCGCAGTTCGTAGTAATAGACGGCAAATCATCGAGTAAAACTGAAGTGATATCAGGTGTTCGCCAGGGAAGCGTCCTGGGACCTCTACTGTTCCTGATCTATATATATGACCTGGGTGACAATCTGAGCAGTTCTCTTAGACTGTTCGCAGATGATGCTGTAATTTACCGTCTAGTAAGGTCATCCGAAGACCAGTATCAGCTTCAAAGCGATTTAGAAAAGATTGCTGTATGGTGTGTCAGGTGGCAGTTGACGCTAAATAACGAAAAGTGTGAGATGATCCACATGAGTTCCAAAAGAAATCCGTTGGAATTCGATTACTCGATATAGTACAATTCTCAAGGCTGTCAATTCAACTAAGTACCTGGGTGTTAAAATTACGAACAACTTCAGTTGGAAGGACCACATAGATAATATTGTCGGGAAATCGAGCCAAAGGTTGCGTTTCATTGGCAGGACACTTAGAAGATGCAACAAGTCCACTAAACAGACAGATTACACTACCCTCGTTCGTCCTCTGTTAGAATATTGCTGCGCGGTGTGGGATCCTTACCAGGTGGGATTGCCGGAGGACATCGAAAGGGTGCAAAAAAGGGCAGCTCGTTTTGTATTATCACGTTATAGGGTAGAGAGTGTGGCAGATATGACACACGAGTTGGGATGGAAGTCATTACAGCATAGACGTTTTTCGTCGCGGCGAGACCTTTTTACGAAATTTCAGTAACCAACTTTCTCTTCCGAATGCGAAAATATTTTGTTGGGCCCAACCTACATAGGTAGGAATGATCATCAAAATAAAATAAGAGAAATCAGAGCTCGAACAGAAAGGTTTAGGTGTTCGTTTCTCCCGCTCGCTGTTCGGGAGTGGAATAGTAGAGAGATAGTATGATTGTGGTTCAATGAACCCTCTGCCAAGCACTTAAATGTGAATTGCAGAGTAGTCATGTAGATGTAGATGTAGAGCGAAACACATCACTATTTCGGCATACCATTTTGTGGACTATGTGGCAATAGACGACTACGTACATGTCACGTAATTCGCGTAAAAAAACGAGCAGCTCATTTGTGTACGCAGTGATGGCAACCGACCGCAACCAATATGAGTCCAATAAAATTTACATCAGGGAAATTTGGTCGCCAAGACATCAATGTGAGCTCACTATAATACTCCTCAAACCACTGCAGCACAGCACTGACTCCAAGACACAGCCATCGCCATCGGGGAAGATATGAAGCATGAAGGGATACAGGTGGTTCGCAGCTGCCAGCGTGTCTTCGAGTACTACCATATGTCCCATGCAAACGCAGGAGAATATTTCCCATAGCACAATATTGCTCCCACCAGCCCGCGAACATGGAGTACTGCACGCTTCGAGTTACCATTAGTAGTGGGGCAAAGACGAAGATCGTTGCACCGTAGTTTTGATCAGTTTAGAGATGTATGTCGTCACTCTCGAACACGGACTCTGTAAAATCACTGTACACTTGTAAAACCTCACTGATACTCTTCACACGCTTTTCTGGGAAACAGATCCCGAAACTAGTATCAGCTGTAATATCTGGTTTTACACGCTATAACGGCGAAGTCCAGTTAAATATATCTGTAACTCTTAACAGAACGCTCACCACCTTTCAGTTTTCGCTGCTTGTTTAAAGACACTAACATAGACAGAGGGATACAGAGAGAGAGAGAGAGGGGGGAGGGGGGGAGAATATCTGACTCCTACAGCTGCTGAGGTGTTCATCACTTTTCGGAAAGGGTGAGTGTGCTTAGTACACACACTGGAGAGCCAAAGAAACTGGTATACCCACCTAATATCATGTAGGGCCTCCTCGAGCACTCAGAAGTGCCGCAGCATGACGTGACATGGATTCGGCTAATGTCAGAAGTAGTGCTGTAGGGAATTGACACAATGAATCCTGCAGCGTTGTCAATAGGTCCATAAGAGTTCGAGAGGGTGGAGCCCTTTTCCGAACAGCATGTTGAGTGGCATCATAGATATGTTCAATAATGTTCATGTCTGGGGTGTTTGGTGGCCAGCGGAAGTGTTTAAAATCAGAAGAGTGTTCCTGGATCCACTCTGTAGTAATTCTGGACGTATGAGGTGTCGCATTATCCTGCTGCAATTGCCCAAGTCCGTCGGAATGCACAATCGACATCAATAGACACAGGTGATCAGACAGGATGCTTACGTACGTGTCACATGTCGTACCTAGACGTATTAGGGGTCCCATATCACTGCAACTGCACATGCCCCTCCCCATTACTGAGCTTCCACCATCTTCAAGAGTCCCCTGCTGACATGCAGGGACCATGGATTCATGAGGCTGTCTCCAAACCCATACATGTCCATCCTCTCAGTACAATGTGAAACGAGACTCGTGCGACCAGGCAACATGTTTCCAGTCATCAACAGTCCAATGTCGGTGTTGACGGGCCCAGAGAGGGGTAGGGCTTTGCGACATGAACTCATCAAGGGTACAGGACTGGACCTTCGGCTCCGAAAGCCTATACTGATCACGTTTTGTTGAATGGTTTGCATGCTAATACTTGTTGATGGCATAACACTGAAATCTGCAGCAATCTGAGGAAGGGTTGCACTTCTGTAACTATGAAAGATTCTCTTCTGTCGTCGTTGGTCTCATTCTTATAGGATCCTTTTCTTGCTGCTTTAATGTCGGAGATTGGATGTTTTACCGAATACCTGATATTGACTTGTACACTCATTAGATGGTCATATGGAAAAATCACCACTGCATCGTTACCTCAGAGATGCTGTGTCCATCACTGGTGCGCTGACTGTAACATCACATTCAAACTCACTTCAATCTTGATAACCGGCAATTGTAGTCTCAGTAACGGATCTAACAACTGCGCCAGACACTTGTTGCCTTATACAGGTGTTGCCGACCCAGCGCCATATTCTGCCTGTTTACGTATCTCTGTATTTAAATACCCATGTCTGTACCTGTTTCTTTGGCACTTCAGTGTATTTTCTGCTGGAGTCAGGGACGCTATTTTCCTCTCTTCTCGAAGCACTCACTGGTGCCTAAGCACAGACAGGGAAATCACAACAGTTATGCAAACAGAATTCGAAGCAGTGTCCTACAAACGAGAAAATTCCTCGAATTGTTGATGAATTTTCGATGTCTTACAACTGTTGGTCTGGAGATGCTCTAAGCCCACAATGGTGGGTGGGGGACAGCATTCCACCTGTCCAAACCAGAGGACAGCGCATTGCCATTTATTACGTAAGATACGTTTACACACAGAGAGGTCAAGCATTGGGTTAATGGGAGCAGAAATTAAAAGAGTTTCAATGTAATTTATTGTCATAACTTTTGCATGTTTGAGCCGCTTGTTGTCGATGTACGCTAACGATATACTATTGTATACAGGACAGCACAGCACACTTTCATTGCAATACTCCTACCACGTGTAAATATTGATAGAGAGTCATCTTTTGACAGTTTACACATATGTCTAGTACGAACACACACCCGAGGTTTGTCAATAAAGAAATTTTGGTCGGTTCTCATAGCAGCTAAGTGCGCAGCAATGTGTGCATTGCCATGTAAGTGATGATCCTGGTAAGCCGTCAGTCAGTTGGTGACATGCCACGTCCTCGCACGCTTGTGTTTCTCGTTGGCGTCCTATGATCTACAAACCAGCTGTAGGGGATGAAACTGGTTATAATATGAATGTTGATCCTGCCAAAACAATCGATGTTCTACATGGACTATCAGTTTTCCATGGTGGATGTTCTGATTTTGCATTGATTGTCATTGCTGTCGAAGTTGGTCAAGCTTGGCTGACCATCGCTATT
The DNA here is from genome assembly GCF_023897955.1 of Schistocerca gregaria. Taxonomy (NCBI): domain Eukaryota; kingdom Metazoa; phylum Arthropoda; class Insecta; order Orthoptera; family Acrididae; genus Schistocerca; species Schistocerca gregaria. The sequence continues at coordinate 188,515,004 of NC_064927.1, read as the reverse complement.
GTTCACATGGTTTCTGCACTACGCTCCCTGGCAACAAGTTTGGTAAACTTCCCACCCTGTGACATAATCGACTACTGCACCTTTATGATAAACCAGTCCTGGGATTCTACGAGGACTGACCTGTCTAGAAATTTCTTCATTAACAAACATATGTGTGTCCATACAAGAAATATGTGTAAATAGACAAAAGATGACTCTGTATCAATCACCTGGACTTGGACTTGTCTCTGAACACTCATACGTATAAAGAAGGCTTCACATGACTATCAGACGTTATAGAACTTTCCATTGGTATCCCCCCCCCCCTGTTTCTTCGAACCAGTCTGTAGAGGCGCTTATGCCCTGCGCAAAGTAAATCTTGTGACTCTCTGACGTTATGGAACTTCTTGTGGATGGAACTTTGTGATTGGGTCTTACTAAACTTATGTCATGAACTTCTGCTGCTGCTGCTGACCATGTGGGAGCACTGTCCGCCACTTTTACTGCAGACGGACGAATTACGAGACTTTCAGCGACAAAACTTTTTTTCTATAGATCGAACAAAAACGTACAGCAGTCACATTGCAAAAGTGGTCTACAGATCATAAAATACGGGTAATACCGCCAAAGACACTTCTTCAATTAGATTTCTCTGCAACTGTCAAGGAAAGTTCGAATTTATCAGTGTGCGATCCCAAAGAAAGCAGGTGTTGACAGATGTGAAAATTACCGAACTATAAGTTTAATGAGTCACGGCTGCAAAATACTAACGCGAGTTCTTTTCAGACGAATGGAAAAACTAGTAGAAGCCGACCTCGGGGAAGATCAGTTTGGATTCCGTAGAAATATTGGCACACTTGAGCCAGTACTGACCCTATGACTTATATTAGAAGCTAGATTAAGGAAAGGCAAACCTACGTTTCTTGTATTTGTAGACTTAGAGAAAGCTTTTGACAATGTTGACTGGAATACTCTATTTCAAATTCTGATGGTGGCAGGGGTAAAATACAGGGAGCGAATGGCTATTTACAATTTTTACAGAAACCAGATGGCAGTTATAAGAGTCGAGGGGCATGAAAGGGAAGCAGCGGTTGGGAAGGGAGTGAGACAGGGTTGTAGCCTCTCCCCGATGTTATTCAATCTGTATATTGAGCAAGCAGTGAAGGAAACAAAAGAGAAATTCGGAGTAGGTATTAAAATCCACGGAGAAGAAATAAAAACTTTGAGGTTTGCCGATGACATTGTAGTTCTGTCAGAGACAGCAAAGGACTTGGAAGAGCAGTTGAACGGATTGGATAGTGTCTTGAAAGGAGGTTATAAGATGAACATCAACAAAAGCAAAACAATTATAATGGAATGTATTCGAATTAAGTCGGGTGATGCTGAGGGAATTAGATTGGGAAATGAGACACTTGAAGTAGTAAAGGAGTTTTGCTATTTGGGGAGCAAAATAACTGATGATGGTCGAGGTAGAGGGGATATAAAATGTAGACTGGCAATGGCAAGGAAAGCGTTTCTAAAGTAGAGAAATTTGTTAACATCGAGTATAGATTTAAGCGTCAGGAAGTCGTTTCTGAAAGTATTTGTATGGAGGGTAGCCATGTATGGAAGTGAAACATGGACGATAAATAGTGTGAACAAGAACAGAATAGAAGATTTTGAAATGTGGTGCTACAGAAGAACGCTGAAGATTACATGGGTAGATCACATAACTAATGAGGAGGTATTGAATAGGATTGGGGAGAAGAGAAATTTGTGGCACAACTTGGTCAGAATAAGACATCTCTTCCACATGTTTTTCACCACCTAGTGCACACAACACGTATCACAATCGATGTTCTCTCAACGAAATGAAGATGGAAAATGCGTAGAACCAATCAGCCCTTCAGTCTGTATGGGAGGGAATTATTCTCCAGCACAAACACACGTCCAAATTGAATCTTCTCAATTTTCCACAGAGAACACACGTGATCACGATACACATAATGAGTATTAGTTCGCTGTTCACGTGCCAAGAGAGCGACACAGTTAGGTAGGGTGCATTTTGTACTCCAGCCCTTCTAGGTTTAACGGCTCCCTCTGTAAGCAAGAAATGTCAATCGTCCTGGCCACAGGCCACTGCTGCCAGCCACTTCTCGCAAGGCAAGCAGAAATGTGCTAGGAAACCACTCACGTACTTATCAGTGTATTTACGATTAAATATTACAAACGCAGTTTCAATCTGAGGACATTCTACAGTGATCGAAGTACTGGAAATACCCCAGCCTGACGGCGGTAGCTGTGGAAATATAAAACTCTATACCCTTCTTATGACAGGACGTAATCTTCCACGTAAAAAAAAACTTTCTTTTCCCTTACTGCTATTGTTGTTTTCCACGTCAAATTCATACTTCCCCATAGTTATTTTCTTTGCAATTGTCAGAACATTGTCCAGAGAACTTATACTTTATAAGGACCCTCATCACTGCGAATCTATTCCACATCCCCTACTAAGTATAATACTTCGCCAGTAACTTAACTCCGGAGATACTGAATAATACTGAGCAAAAATCGTGATGGATGATTATTCCTCATTTCTTTTTCTTGCGTGTGGTACCACAGTGTCTTAGGAAGAGAGATTTAGTCCCCCTACAACCCACCAGATGTTAAAACACGATCGTAACAGCAATGTTACTTTCGCCCTGCAGGATAGATGTATCAATTCTACAGGAGCAAGCGAGTTTCGCCATCGATATCCATGTTAAAAATAATACTTACTTTATAAATCGAGGCATGGTATTGCTTCCAAATAAATTGGTCTTAAACACATATAACGAGAATGAATATGGACGGTGATCGTGGGGTGTGCATCAACAGACCAAAAGTGCGGCAGCACGCTGCCAGCAGTGTAAGCTCGTCGTAAAATTACTGAATTTAGAAAGTGATTCGGCTAAGGAACATGGTATTAAGCCGGTATTTGCCAGTCCCTCATGCCGCCGCTAGGTATTTCTCACGCTAACAAACAGTATTTGTAACGTATTCTATCCTGACACCATGACGCAGGTTCTGTGATATATCCACTGGGTTATAGGCGAGGGACGAAGGGAGGACTATGGTTAATTGAGAATGATCACATACAGTACATCCAAGTGAGCAGCGAGATACTATCTGTCCTTAGCTAAAGAGTGTTGTATTATCAGCTGTGGGACTGCAATATACAACTATAGGATGGATCACATGTTTGGCACTCTGCAGGACTGATTAGGTGTTTTGAACCCTAAGGAGCAGTATTTACAATTTGCTTCTCTGTACTCTCCGCCAATCACAACTCTGCGGTCAGCTAATAAACAGTCACTATATAGCAACATTCTACTGTATGTTTATTGAGCCAGTAGTGACACATGCGAGATGATTGCAGGCTATGATGCTTCCCGAGAAGAAAGAGACCTCTAACCTGACTGGCATCTCTCTTAAAGGATTACAAAATGTGGATGGAGTGAACGGCTGAGATGTAGTTGTAACAAATTAAGATTTAATGGTAGACTGATGATTGATTCTAGAGAGAGAGCGAGATGTTGCTGCATGTAATTTATCATGCATTTCACCATTTTCCATTGTTCAGCCAGCTTGTCCCAGGTGTGTGGCACAACCTACATTCGAATCGTATACGGAAGCGTCTTCTATGAGTGATTTACAGCACTATCTACCTGCGATCGTTCACAGCGAACCTCTCAGTCATCAGAGGACTTACAACTCATGTGTGATGATGTTTGAACATGTCCATCATGTTTTGGCACCATCCTCTAGACGAATGTAGGTTTATGCAACGTAGTCCATACCCTTGCTGAATGTGGGGGTATAAAATGGAGTCTTCAGTTTCATAACTCAGGTGACTCTAAGTTATTGACAGGTGTATGGGAGGTACATCTATCCCTGTGTATACATCTGCTTGGCAGACATCCTGTTTATGGAGTTAGCACCAGCATGACGTGTAATTTCACATGTCAAGCAGCACTGCTATGGATTTGTCTGTTTCCTTGTTAGAGGCATTCTCCATTATTAACGGTCATTTGATGTAGGGCTGATGCATGCATAGTATAATTGCTGAACCATGATCAGAGGTGAACAGTGGGCACTATACACCTCTGGAAAACTATATTGTGGATGTATCACAAAAGCTCTATGTTCGAAAGAATTAGTTTTATCTCTTTACAGTTGGTCACCATAGAGAGTGGGATACAAACCTTGCAGGGTGTATGTATTTCAGATGTTGGACATTTATGTCCTGCTTTGGGAAGCATGTGCTAATGTTCTATGATCATTTATCTCTTACCACTGCCTTCTTGGTACTGTCCTCAGACACCAGAACAGTACTCTAGAATTGATATTGGCGTTGATTTGCGTAAAATGTTTCAAACTCCAACCATATGGAGCTCCATCGTGCGTAGAACCCCACGTTTTTCCTTCTTAACGGTTTGTTATATCATCACAACACTTTCATACACACATCTGAAGAGATTTTGTACACTTGGATGGGTACCATGACTTAGGTGCAGAAAAGCAGTTACGGACTCGGCTTGCTCTGTTCCTACACGAGATGTGAAATGTAGCAATCTACTTCTGGTCAGCTGCAAATTAAATCGATGACATTGTTGTAGGAGGGTGGGTCAAAGACAGTGCTAAAAGAACTTTCAGTCTCTAACTTTATCCTAATAAAGCGAGAGCGCTCTGTGACTCCTATCTGCATAGGAAAAGACATATATATACAGGGTGTCCCATTTATCTTGACCATCCTAAATAGCTGTTTGTTCAGATGCAAATTACAAAATGTTTGAAGCAAATGTTTTTAGCCGTCAGAGGGCTATCAACAAACATGATTGCCTTCGTTGTATCTTTATTTTTTACAAAGATATGAACAGCGGTATGACATTTTTAAATCGCACCCTGTATTTTTTATTCGGTAATTCATTTCGTCGCCTGAAGACCTATTCAAAAATGTGTCACGGTGTACCATTCACTGAAACACAACGTTATTAATTACATATCAAAACACTGACGTTGACACTCCCAGTACTCGGGGTAATGGAAAACATCCACGTGCTGACGTTGACAGAGGACAAATGTAAACACAAGTAGAATGCACACCCGTCATTCCGTCAACCATCATCAGTAGAAGAGTTGTGTGAGTAGAGTGTACACCATCGAAGAGAAGGTAGAAATGGTGCTCATCTATGGGGAATGTAAGTTAGCAGAACAGTAATTGCAATAATGTTTTCTTATGTACGGGTACATTTAGTACAATAGTTTAGTCCTTTTAAATACTGTTGTGCAAAGTAGGCATACAGTAATGGCAGTCCTTCCTACAAACTGCATCGACATAACGTTTCTTTTATTGTTGTTGTTGAAGGTAGACTAAATGCTACGCAGGCAGTAGAACTGTACAGAGAGCGATATCCTGACAAGAATCCACCTTCTCAACAGATGTTTTCTGGTCTTGTTGCGATGCTTCAGGAAGTGGGAAGTACAGCACACTGCAACGCAATCGTCATAGCACTTCCACAGAAGAAGCTACCGAAGTGTCTGTTCTCGCTTCCGTTGCTATTAATCCACATGTGAGCACACGACAACTTGTAAATAAGACTGTCATTCCTAAAACCAGTGCACATCGTATTCATACACGTCACCGGTTCCATCCTTACCATGTACACCTACATCAAGAATTGCATGGGAATGACTTCCAGAACCGTGTATAGTTCTGCCAGTGGGCACAGCAGCAAATCCTCACTAACCCGAGCTTCTTCTCAAATGTCTTATTTTCCGATGAATGTTCCTTCTCAAACAAAGGAAAGTTATATACAAGGAACAGGCATTATTGGTCCAGCGACAACCGACAACAGCTTAGACACGAGGAACATCAGCGTCCATGGAGGGTTAAAGTCTGGTGTGGGATGTTTGGTACTACAATTATTGGAACAATATATTATCAATGGTAGTCTAAAGGGCGCAGCAGATGACAACTTCCTCAGGCGAATTCTTCCTCCCCTTCTGGATGAAGTGACGCCAAGAACTGGGAACAGTTACTTGGCCACCTAGGTCTCCTGATTTAAATTCTGTGGACTTCTTTCTTGGGGGATGAATTAAAGCGTTGTCTATCACGATATTCCAACAACACCAGAGGACATGCAGGAACGTATCATGCTTGCTTGTAATTCTCTTCGAAAGGAAACACTGGAAACAGTAAATAATTATTTCAGTCAAAGGGTGCACCAGTGTATCAGTGTCCAGGGTCACCACTTTGAGCGCCGTTGAATGTTCTACTCCTGGGCAGTGGTACAGAAGAGGCAAAGTCAATCTGTGTCATGTTTTTACTTGGTTTTCACTTGTTTTCTGAAAACTCCAGCAAGTAGACGAGTTTGTGATCCCAGGATCAAAGTCAATGTTGTGGTATGTAATTAATAACGTTGTGTCTCAGTGAATGGTACACTGTGATACATTTTTGAATCGGTGTTTAGGAGAGGAAATGAATTACCGAATAAAAAATACAAGGTGCCATTTAAAAAAGTCATACCACTGTTCAATCTTTGTAAAAAACAAAGCTACAACGAAGACAATCATGCTCATTGATGTCCTCCTGGCAGATAAAGAACATTTGCTTGAAACATGTTGTAATCTGCAACTGGCCAAACAGTTATTTAGGGTGGTCAAGATAAATGGGTCACAACACACACACACACACACATATATATATATATATATATATATATATATATATATATATATATATATATATATATATATATATATAAAATCTGTCTGCTGGTGCCCTGGTGATTACCACATAATAATTGACAGACCTCACTTGTTTGAGATGGCGAAAGAGTCTTGATAGAAGAGCAACATCTTTCAGGGATGGCTAGCACCAAAACAGTGATCGCTACTTGAGCACAATATGAGGAATCAGTCGAAATGGAACACCAAGCCATCTTCTACTCTGTTACTGTGAAAGAAGAATTTAAATGTAGGGGTCATCAATCACCTTCAGATAGCTGTTTGGAAATGCTTCAAATGCTGAAATAGTCTTCCAGTTTCCATATGTTGTGATGACTTCTGCATTTTTGTTAATAAGAAACATTGCTTCTGTCTTTTATGTCCATTATCCTGTGTGTACTTTGTGGGTGTAGTAACAAATTTTACACCTTATGGTGTCCAGTTTTCTATGAGAGCTAATGGCTTGAAATGTGTTAATGGCAATTTAGAACCTGACACAGACCTCAATGTCATAGTGCAAAAAGCAAAATTAATGGCGTTGTACAAAGCTGTAATCATACACTGCCTGGATGTACTACAGCAGAAAAGATAATGTATCACACAACGAAACAACGACTCTATTTGCAACTGATAGTCTGTGCGATATGGTCCTCCAACAATACCAGTGATAAAACTTTACATTGGTTTGTGCAGGTGACTTCGACCACTGAGTGGATTAATACATGTATATTTAATAGGATTGCAACATATGATTGATGCCACCACAGACATGGTATTTGTTTTTGATATATATGGAATATGGTAATATCAAGTTCTCTACCAGGTGATGTTATAGTTTGTAGTTTTCTTCTCTTCTGGCTCGTTCAAAATAGCGATGATAGAGAGAATGCTTGGATGACAGACTTGGATGCACCATGAAGGATGCAATATCTTTCAGACTGCAGTAACTGTATACAATTTAGAGATGCATCACAATGCAGTGGCATAACCCATGTTCTTCTCCCAGGTCCTGTAACTGCATGTACTGACTTTTCTTCTACTTTGTATTGCAGGAGAAAGCTAGCCTTACACATCATACACAGCTGTTGGAGCTATGACACCATACTCTCACTTCCAATGAGTGGTAAAAAAAGATTGTCCTGTTGCATTAACTCAGCTCACTCTATTTCTCTCTGGGTTGCAAAAGTTCCTAGATATAGTGCTCTCTTACTCCTCCTTAGTTCCTTGGAACGATCACATGAACAATGCTCAGGGATGGCAGGAAGAGACTGAGAGCTGTCTAAATTCACACTGCACTTTTACTTTAGCATGTAGGTTCAAAGAGGTTGACTCATTTCGAGATATGAGAGTGTCACAAATATAATTCACTGGTGACTGTAATCATTAAAATAAACCTCCATAGCATCTGACACAGATATGTGGTTAAATAGGAAGACTATTTCAAATCACAGTCATCATTTCTACCAGGAAGCATAACACTATAGATATGAAAAGCCAGTGCATTGGTAGCAGGACTTTGTACATATCTTATTATCTCCATCTAGCATATCCATCCATCGAAATTTTTCGCTCAGTATTGTTTGGTATCGCCAGCATTCAGTTGTTGGCGAAGCATTATAATTAATAGGGAATGTGTGATAGATCTGCTACGATCAGTAAGTGTACTGTGGACAGTGCTCCGACAAGGGCAAATGTGTCGCTCCCTGGGTGGGTTAACAGCGAACTAATACTAAGTATGCGTTGGGAAACCTTCGTGACTGTGCGTGCTGTCTGTGGAAGTTTGAGAAGATTCAGTATGGGTGTGTATTTCTGCTAGACAATTATTCTCTCCCCATGTAGACTACCCTGTTGACTGCTTCTGCACATTTACCATCCCTATTTGGTTGAGAAAACATTGATTATGATGTGTGTTGTGTGCATCTAGATGGTAAAATGAAACATATGGAAGGGACGTTTTCTTTTTCTCTAGACAAGAGAAACACCTTAGTTGACTTTGTAAAGTACAAGGACCATCTAAAGTGATTTATATAATTGGCATATGTATTTGTTAAAAATACGGATGAAACTATCAGTTTCCCTTACTTTTTAAAGTTTTCGTGTAAAGATCGTTGCATATGAGGGAAGTTTCTAGTTGCTCAGTGGTTCGCAGCATGTCACACCTCGCTTAACTTCGCCAAAGTTTCGGCTTTCTATAGATATAAAGTCGAATGTTTATCTTCGGAATTACACGGTGCAAGTGATGTGTAGTATACTGGTATGTGGCTGATATCTAGAACTATCACGTAAATGCTATGATGTTCTGGCAAACCATGTGAAAATACATATGTTGTTGTAATGCCAGAGTCTGGATATGACTGCAGAAAGCATGGCAGCAAGCAAGCAGGTCGGGCTCGGCAACAGTAATGCCTCTGTCGAGGCAGAACCATTGCAGAGTCTGTACTCCAGTTCAGAACGTGTCAGCAGTCAACTCAGGGCGCTCTGATCTCTTATGAGGTACGTGTGTGTGGAGTCAGTTGACTCGTCAACGCTGGCTTCAGTGGGTGACTCATCGACCTCGTGGGAAGTATCTGGTGCAGCAAGGACTGTATATGGTGCACGTGCTTCTGCGTCTTGTTTTTTTTTTTTTTTGGGGGGGGGGGGGGGGGTCTGTCTGTCATTGTAGTGTATGTACGAGTGTCTGGTGGTTGATAACTTAATGCAGGATGTGTAAGTGAGATCGCACACTGATAAATTCAAACTTTCCTTGGAGGTTGCAGAGAAATCTAATTGAAGAAGTGTCTTTGGTGGTAGTTCCCGTATTTTATGATCTGTAGACCACTTTTTCAATGTGACTGCTGTACGTTTTTGTTCGATCTATACAAAAAAGGTTTATCCCTGAAAGTCTCGTAATTTGTCCGTCTGCAGTGAAAGTGGCGGACAGTGCTCCCACATGGCCAGCAGCAGCAGTTCGTGACATAAATTCAGTAAGACCCAATCACAAAGCTCCATTCACAAGAAGTTCCATAACGTCAGAGAGTCACAAGACATACTTTGTGCAGGGCATAAGCGCCTCTACAGACTGGTTCGAAGAAAAAGGGGGCACGATACCAATTGAAAGTTCTATAACGTCTTATAGTCATGTGAAGCCTTCGCTTTCACACTGAAAAAAGCAATTTTTAGTAGCAGGACAGTCTAATTGAGAAACTGTCTTTGGTGGTGGTCTCTGCATTTCATGATCTGTAGACCACTTCTGGTGGGTTTCACTGTCAGTGCAATATAACTGCTGTATGTTTTATTCGATCTATACAAAACAGTTTTGCCGCTGAAAGTCTCATAATTTGTCTATCTGCATGAAATGGTCTTCACGTTGGCTGCAGCAGCTGTTTTGCGCATAAATTGAGTAATCACCAAAGCTCCATTCACAAGGAGTTCCATAAGATCAGAGGGTGACAACACATCCTTCGTGTTGTGTATAGGCGCCTCTAAAGAATGGTTTGAACTAGAAGGGGGTAAGGTATCTATGGAGAGTTGTGTGACAACTGAGAGTCACATGATTTCATTGTTCGAATGTTCAGAGATAAGTCCAAACAGACCATCAGCTGGGATGCTGTCCCCCACCCATCACTGTGGCCTTAGAGCAGCTGTAGAAGATAGGAAATTCACCGGAAATTCCAACCATTTTTCTCGTCTGTAGGGCAGCTTTTCGAATTCTGTTTGTGAAATTGTTTTCCCCGTCTATGCTTCCACACCAGTGAGTGCTTCGAGAAGTGAGGAAAATAGCGTTCCTTACTCCAGCAAAAATATAAAGTAAGCACCTTCACCGTTTCAGAAAAGCAGAAAAGTGATGAACACCACACTAGCTGTAGGACTCAGATATTCTTCTTCTTTCTCTCTCTCTCTCTCTCTCTCTCTCTCTCTCTCTGGCTGTACCTTCAAACAAGCAGCTAAAAGTTGAAAAGTGGTGAGCGTTCTATTTAGAGTTACAGGGGGATATTTAATTCGAGTTTCAAATTTCGTCGTTTCGTCGTGTATGATCAGGTATTGCATCTGATATCGATTTCGGGTTCTGTTCCCCACAAATGCATGTGAAGTGTCTCAGGGAGGTTTCACAAGTGTGCAGTTATCATTTTAGAGTCCGTGTTCGAGTGCGGCGGTATACATTGCAAAACTGATGCAAAATACTCTGTTTTGAAAGAGTATTTACACACACATTCGGTTGGATTTAAGAACTCCCGAAGCACTTCGTGTTTAACGACAGAAGATATCTGTTCTCCTGGGATGGGAAGGAAAAGGGCTCTGGGTATTTCCAACGCGACAGCAAGTACTCAACGTGCGGCCGCCGCCGTGATAAAACGTGTGTTTACATCACAAACTGATTAAATATTCTTGTGCCAACTGCAAAGCAGTCTCCTTCTCTCTCTCTTTCTCTCTCTCCCTCTCTCTCTCTCTCTCTCTCTCTCTCTCTCTCTTTCTCTCTCTCTCTCTCTCTTTGTGTTTGTGCAGTGGTACTTTCAGTTCCAGTGACATCTTCAAGTTATATATATATGACAGTATTCCTCACATTGCTTAGACACCAGGCTTCATCACTAAAGAAGCAGTTCTTGTTCAACGACGAAGGGTACCGGTGTTCCGGGGTGGGTAGGAAAAGGGCTTCGGGAACTTCCAGCGTGACAGGGAGTACTTAGAGCGCAGCCGCCCCTGCAGCTATCGCGTGGCGGTGCCGTGAGACAGGCGTGTGACCTCTCTTCCAACATATGGAGAGACTCTGGGGAGAATGTCTTGCCTCTTATGCCTCGGAAGACTGACTGGACTTTTATCGGATGACCTATAGGTACAGCACATGCATTTATCTGCATGAGTTGTGAAGTGCAAGCTAACGCCATTGCGCTGTATCTTCATTATCTGATGAAGTATATTCGTCTTCTTCATACATGCACCAAATATAATTGCCTACCAAACATCGAGCAAATGGCTATCCATACAGTCCTCAGCTGCTTGATTACAACTAATATACCCATTAAACCTCTCACCCGTTGAACACACAGTGAACAACTATGTGCATCCACATAGTCCAGCAGCTAGACTGAACGAATTTCCCGCTGTTTTTCTGACAGACCGTCATTTTGGATTACATCACAGGGCGGGGGGGGGGGCGTGTGGAGTGAGTAGGGGGGGGGGGGGGAGCCGACAGTGTTGTGAAGTAATTCAGTTGGCCTATGAGGGTCTTGGTGAATAGCCAAAACCTCTCAAACAAAGCCAAACGATGTCAAAGTTAGCGTAAGGAGGGCTCTGCGTGAAGCTTTCAGTGAATTCTAAAGTAAAATTCTATGTACCGTCTTGACAAAAAATCCTAGGAAGTTCTGGTCTTACGTTAAATCAGTAAGTGGATCGAAACAGCATATCAAGATACTCTGCCATGATGATGGCATCGAAACAGAGGATGACACGCGTAAAGCTGAAATACTAAACACCTTTTTCCAAAGCTGTTTCACAGGGAAAGACATCACTGCAGTTCCTTCTCTAAATCCTCCCACGAACAAAAAAATGCCTGACATCGAAATAAGTGTCCAAAGAATAGAAAAGCAACTGAAATCACTCAACAGAGGGAAGTCCACTGAACCTGATTCTACACAGAGTACGCGAAAGAACCTGCCCCCTTTCTAACAGCCGTGTACCGCAAGTCTCTAGAGGAACGGAAGGTTCCAAATGATGGGAAAAGAGCACAGGTAGTCCCAGTTTTCAAGAAGGCGCAAAACTATAGGCCTATATCTCTGAAATCGATCTGTTGTAGAATTTTAGAACATGTTTTTTGTTCGCGTATCATGTCATTTCTGGAAACCCAGAATCTACTCTGTAAGAATCAACATGGATTCCGGAAACAGCGATGATGTGAGACCCAACTCGCTTTATTTGTTCATGCGACCCAGAAAATATTAGATACAGGCTCCCAGGTAGATGCCATTTTCCTTGACTTCCGGACGGCGTTCAATAAAGTTCCACACTGTCGCCTGATAAACAAAGTAAGAACCTACGGAACATCAGACCAGATGTGTGGCTGGATTGAAGAGTTTTTAGCAAACAGAACACAGCATGTTGTTCTCAACGGAGAGATGTCTACAGACGTTAGAGTAACCTCTGGCGTGCCACAGGGGAGTGTTATGGGACCATTGCTTTTCACAATATATATAAATGACCTAGTAGATAGTGTTGGAAGTTCCATGCTGCTGTAATATACAGAGAAGTTGCAGCACTAGAAAATTTTAGCGAAATGCAGGAAGATCTGCAGCGGATAGGCACGTGGTGAAGGGAGTGGCAACTGGCCCTTAACTTAGACAAATGTAACGTATTGCGAATACATAGAACGAAGGATCCATTACTGTATGATTATATGATAGCGGAACAAACACTGGTAGCAGTTACTTCTCTAAAATATTGGGGAGTATGCGTGCGGAACGATTTGAAGTGGAATGATCATATAAAATTAATTGTTGGTAAGGCGGGTACCAGGTTGAGATTCGTTGGGAGAGTCCTTAGAAAATGTAGTCCATCAACAAAGGAGGTCGCTTACAAAACACTCGTTCAACCTATACCTGACTATTGGTCATCAGTGTGGGATCCGTACCAGGACGGGTTGACAGAGAAGATAGAGAAGATCCAAAGAAGAACGGCTCGTTTCGTCACTGGGTTATTTGGTAAGCGTGACAGCGTCGCAAGACTCTGTAAGAGGGGCGCTCTGCATCGCGGTGTAGCTTGCTGTCCAGGTTTCAAAAATGGTTCAAATGGCTCTGAGCACTATGGGACTCAACTTCTGTGGTCATCAGTCCCCTAGAACTTAGAACTATTTAAACCTAACTAACCTAAGGACATCACACACATCCATGCCCGAGGCAGGATTCGAACCTGCGACCGTAGCAGTCGCACGGCTCCTGACTGCGCGCCTAGAACCGCGAGACCACCGCGGCCGGCGTCCAGGTTTCGAGAGGGTGCGTTTCGAGAGGATGCGTTTCTGGATGAGGTATCGAATATATTGCTTCCCCGTACTTATACCTCCTGAGGAGATCACGAAAGTAAAATTAGAGGCACGGAGGCTTCCCGGCAGTCACTCTTCCCGCGAACCATACGCGAGTGGAACAGGAAAGGGAGATAATGACAGTGGCACGTAAAGTGCCCTCAGCCACACACCGTTGGGTAGCTTGCGGGTTTATAAATGTAGATGTAGATGTAGATGTAGAACAGACTGAATGGAACTACTGTCTATGGTAACTCATATTCTTTAAATAAACAATGCATATAAAATACTTAAATTCATGCTATCAAGCAGTCAAGCTCAGAGTCCGTTTCCCCGCCAATTTTTAGATAGATGAGAGGAGGTGGTGGGGTTAGGTTAGTTGAAGTAGCGTACATGACCTATTTTCCCGCCAAAATTTGAACTCCCTGCCATGGCGTCTACGACATAGCCACATCTATGATAGTCATCTTGGATCCCCCATCTTGAATAAATTTTGGAACAGTGGAGAGTGGAGTGGTGCTTTCCTTGCCCTTTTACTCCCGTTCACTTCGATAACGGCGATTTTGGAGACGATCATGAACCTATTGTGGGAAATATGTGATTCAACCGAAGAGCCAACATGTTTCCATTGACCGATGCTAGACTCCCGATGGCCTCTTGCCAACATGTGAACACATAACGGTAGTCTGTTGTGGGGCTCCATGTTCCATAGTGTACGACGCACGGTGTGCTACGGAACACTCGTGTGTACACTGGCATTCAGCTCTTTTGGCTGAGATCCCACATACCTCCATTATCTTACTTTACAGAACAGGCAAGCCTCCGAGCATCACGTTCTGTGAAGAGTCGTGGACTTCCAACCAGTTTGCAACTAGTGGTAGTTTCACTACCCTTCTACTTCTTTCAGTGGATGCTCACGACAGTAGTAAGTGAACATTCGACCAGCTTCGCCTTTTCCGAGATACTCGTTCACAGGTTATGCGTAATAACAATCTGCCCTTTGTCAAAGTAGCTTATCTCAACCTAATTCACAATTTTCAGCCCATATTTTCGCAATATTTCCGTGTGTCCTCCGTTTACAAGCTTTTGTTACTGCGTCACGCGCCCGCATCGCAACCAGGCGGTATCCAGCGTCGCAGTGGGCAGTGGTCATAATGTTTTGGCTTGTCAGTGTATACCTATAAGAAATAAAGAGCCTTTTAGTATTTTATGACTACGCCTGCTACATTACTTTACTTTATGAATACGAGAGTCATAGGACATTCTATGTAGCAGGTCTGTCGGTCCCCTACGGAATAACAGCTATCCGCCTCCGCTCACTAGTGTCTCGTCTGCGATGACAAAACCCGTAACGGCCTGTGGCGCCTGCTGAATCGGCCACGTTTCCCGGTCCCGCTGCCGTTCCGCTCGCTCGTAAAGCAGGTAACGACCCGGCCGCCCCGTAAATAACGCCGGCTAATTGTTCGCCGCGCCGCGCTAAATGTACCAAGACGTAATTGTTTCGGGATTAACCGGCGGCTGGCCCCTCCTGACGGCCGTAGACGCCGCGGCGGCAGGGCAGACCTACACCCAACATTGATCGCGTGTTCGCATTGTTTCACAAATCATGCGAGGTAACGATGCAGCGCGAACGACAATGGCAACGGCTTCCGATCGCACAGTGTTCACCAGTAATAAAACAAGATAAGTTTTACCGGACACAATATCATTCACACCCTTAAAAGAGCAAACTGGTCACTTTGGAGCACACTGTACTGTGTAGAACTGGTACCAGGTGATCATGTGATCCGCCAC
The DNA here is from genome assembly GCF_023897955.1 of Schistocerca gregaria. NCBI lineage: Eukaryota > Metazoa > Arthropoda > Insecta > Orthoptera > Acrididae > Schistocerca > Schistocerca gregaria. Next base: position 188,499,496 of record NC_064927.1, on the reverse strand, counting down.
CACTGATCCACAGGGATGGACAAAGATAATGATACACGAAAATCACAATACATTACCTTTCGTAATACAGCGTATCAAACCGTAGGTAGTTGTGATTTGCGTACTGTATAATCTTCAGTACACACACCATCAGATTATTTGACTTGTCGCTCTAACGAAGTAGGCTAGTGTCAGCAATATGTCTCGTAGTCTTATCGTGGTGTGTTTATCTTCTGCCGTTAGATCAGACGATAGAAATGCCACGTGCATGCTTAGAGTACGAGACTGACGGCGACCAACTTTAAACAGAACTTGATTAATTTTCACACACATTTATTAAAATAATAACAAGCATAAAATTACTTAACTTGGTTCTGGATGCTATTTACAATTGACAATCTGAAGTTTCTTTGGTATTAATACGTTAATCTTATTCTCACATATATCTCTGATACTTGACAAAAGGTTCTATACATTTATCTTCATGGCTGTGTACAGGAATATGGTAATCGTATTAGGCGCAGACTGAAACTTGACTATAGACTGATACAGACAAATGTAGAACTCGTACAGACTGGTACAGACTGGTGCAGACAAATACAGACTGACTAATCGAAGGTCTGTGCACTCATTATAATACCTCACTCGTCCATGTATCACTGTGCGAGTGTGATCCATGAGGAGAAAAGGTTCTACATTAGCACCAATCTCATTGGCTGCGTTACATATTAATACGTGGATCGGCGGAATTTCGTCCGTCTCTATGGCAGCGCCATCTCGCAGTGCGGAGACGGACGAGCGCTGCGCCTGCGCTGTTGTGCTTAGCGGGATGCGCTCTAGTGGGAAAGTTGTGTACGCGCTGACTATGCGAAACTATGTACACAACAATATTAAAGCAGTTTCCAGCAGCATGGATAAATACTGGTCCTGTATGGTTTTCAAGGGAATCGTACACCATTCATCCTGCAAAGAAGCAGCCAGTCAAGCAACCGAGATGGAGTTGGATAGCGATCACTCACCCTTCTGTCCAAAGTAGAAAACAAAGGCTCGATAATACTGAGACATGGTGACTGAGGAGATGCGCCAAATCCTCATCATCATCATCATCGTTTTTCAACTCCAGTTTCCCAGGTGTGGTGTACGAGCGCTCCCCATCTTCTCCTGTCTTCATACTTCTTCCGTTCCAGGACAGCTTCCCACTTCTAACCTTCCTCCACCGCCTCTGATCTAACAGTATCTATCCAGCGTTTTCTTCGTCTTCCCCATGATCTTCTCAGACGCTCAGGTTGAAATACCTTTTGGCAGGTCCTTGGCTGTTCATTCTCATTATGTGCCCATACCACTGAAGCCTGCGTTCCTTTATGACACTGGTAACAGGAACCTCAATACCAGCTACTTTTCTGTTCACCTCATTCCTGATTTTGCCTTTCCTAGTTGCCTGATTCATAGTTATAATCACTCTCATTTCTGTTGGCTGAATTCTCCTGAGCTCTTTGTTAGGTAGGGTATTGTATTGTATGTTAATTCGGGGGCCTACAAACGACGGAGGCTCCGTCCCCGCCGCAGCTGCAGTGGGCCCCAACCCCACGATGACTACCGTAGTCCACTTCACCCCTACGCCACTCCACACCAAACCCAGAGTTATTGTGCGGTTCGGACCCCGGTGGACCCCTCCCCCCCCCCTCCCCAGGGAACCCAGGGAACGTCTCACACCAGACGAATCTGACCCCTATGTTCGCGTGGTAGAGTAATGGTGTGGTACGTGTACGTGGAGAACTTGTTTGCGCAGCAATCGCCGACATGGTGTAGCTGAGGCGTAATAGGTGGAACCAGCCTGTACCGCCTAAAAACCATCCACAGACTGTCCGGCTCACCAGACCTCGACACAAGTTCGCCGGGCGCATTCGTGCCGGGGACCAGGCGCTCCCTCCCGCCCGGAAAGCCATGCGTTAGACCGCAAGCTTAGTAGAGTACATGAAGCCATGTGTTAGGATTGGTACAAATTAGGTGTGGTACATGGTCGCTTTTGCTTTTCGTGTCCATTTATCATCCCGGAGACTATTTCTGATTTGACTGTAAAAATTGGATTATTTCTGTGTCCTGCTGAGCGTTTCCTCCTCGTGCTCAAATACAGCCCTGGACGACGGAAAGTGTGCGACCAGGGGATCTTTTGTCTTAGAACACGTCATCATCATTGGGAAACAACGTACCATGGGATAAATCTGATCAGCCATAATCCCTGGCAATAATACGGTCTTGCTGAGTACCCGTGGAATCCATGAAATACCAATATGTCGCTGCCCACAGCATTACCGAAGACCAGCCATGTTTCACTCTTGGAATCTAAATTCATCCCAAAGTTTGAAATAGTGTGAAACAAGACTCATATTTCACGTCCTTCCATTGCTCCTTTGTTCAGGTTTTAAGGCTTTGGGGCCACGTCCTCCTGTCACAGGCATTTACGCCACTGACGAGTCGTTTCCGAATTTCAGATTGCCGTGCAATTCCCTACTTATGGCGCTCCATTCGTATATTTTGGGTGATAAAAAGGATCGCGAGTTCAACATTCAGTTCTGTTCTGACTTTTGCTGACGTCATCCTCTTATTTTTCGTCGCAATCGTCTTCAATGGCCGTCTGCCACGAGCACTCTGTACTTATTTTCTTCCACGCTGTGTCGTTGTGGATAATGGCTTCCCACTTTCCTTTGCGATTCACCACTTCGGTACCTCCGAAAAGACCATTCATCATGGCTTCCTCGGCTACGGAGGCGCCCACCAAAAGAGCACCAACAATATGCCCACTTCAGATTTCACATTGGTCCGACGTAATGATTTCAGCTACACATAACACTGTTCTGACCACGTTGCACCATATGAATAAAAGTATTGTGGGAGTCCTGTCAGTAACTGATCAGTTTCATAAAATCATAGCGAATTTCATTGTGAGTGTAAATGAACGAATCTACGACCATACTACCTCTTTTGCGAAAGAGACACGGCTATGGAAGATCCAAGGCGAACGGACAGAACAGTCGTGACGTGTTAGTGAAGCTTATGCGTCCAGTTGCAACACCCACGTCAAATGTCAGCCAGGTACGGCCTGCCCACTTCATCACGTATTCAACAGTAATGTCAAGTGCAAATGGTCCGCCGGTAGCTGTGGCCGAGCGGTTCTAGGCGCTTCAGTTCCGAAGAGTGCTGCTGCTGCGGTCGCAGGTTTGAATCCTGCCTCGGGCATGGATGTGTGTGATGTCCTTAGGTTAGTTAGGTTTAAGTAGTTCTAAGTCTAGGAGACTGATGACCTCAGATGTTCAGTCCCATAGTGCTTACAGGCATTTCAACCATTTTTGCAAATGGTCCAAGCTGACCAGCTGTGCCGCTGGTTCACACGCACAGAATGGCGTACAGGGAGTAGACAAAAATACGGAAACACCAAAACCAGAACATCACCATGTCTTGTGGTATACCATTGTAATTCAAAACTGATTCTAGTCGTCACGGAATGGATAGTTGCAGATCCTGTACGGTTTTCAAACGAACCTTACAGCATCCTTCCTGCTAAACACTGGCAACTTCCATGATGAGGATGGATAGCGAATCATGCATCGTTTCTTCCAAAGTAGGTCACAAAGGCTCAATACAATTTAGTTCTGGTGACTGTGGTGGCCAGCACATATGCGACAATTCCGTCGTGCTCGCGATGCGACATGTGTGAGCAGAAGTCCTGTCGTCTTGGACAACATCATCATCACTGGGGAATAGACATTGCACCATGGGGTGGACCTGAGGAGCCATAATGATTTCCCCTTATGAAGCCCCATTCTTATTGTTTTGGTGCTGACCGGGTTCTCGAGTGAAGCATGCAGTTGTCTTTCTAATTCTCTTCAGTGACGTTCCACCACCATCATTCAATACACACTTTCAAACTTATTGTGACTTAGCGTATGATGTTTTTCCCTTTCCGTGCATGCAATATAAATCTTCAATATGGTGCATCTTGTAACACCAAATGCTTCGGTTACGTTGGTTACAGAAGCACCAGCCATACGAGCAACAACAATTTTCCCGAGGTCAAATTCACGTAGCTCTGATATACTGCATTCAGAACTGCATAGAACAACAGCCACTTGCAACGCATGGAGTGCATTGCACCTGCGGTCTTGGACAGTAGATGCATTTATGTTCAAAACAGACATTTCTTGTGGTATTTCCTTATTTTTGTCCCTGTAGTGAAGAGATGTGTAAGTGCCAGTCTGTTGTATCGTCACAGCACAGTGACAGAGTCGCACAGGGGACACATCTTGGTAGGAAGTGCTCGTGACCCCACGCTGTGTCACCTCGCCTGGTCTGTTGGTGTTGCAGAACGGACTGCACACACCTACGAGGAACGATGAACTACTCACAGCCTTTAAACAAGACGTAATGCCTGTGGTCAGAATAGACCGGAGACGAATATCACGGCTGGTCAATAACTACCAGATAAAATAGACAGGAAGTTCTGCTAATAGTGAATGCTGGTCCATCTCAACCAATTTTCGTGATATCATGGGGAAGGGAAACATATGCAGTGGACATTTCCAATCAGGTACATATAAAAGCGATGAGGCATACAGGACAATCAGTTGAACGTCACCGGTGGGTCAAACAACACAGAAATTTCACAGTAGCGGCAAGGTGTTCACCGACCGACCAATGAGGCGCTTAACCAACAGTGTGTGCGCAGAGTACATCAGGCTGGAGGTGTATCTGTGAGGTGTTGGGTGTGATTCTCGTATTATGACTTGGAGCCACTTACTGATGTTACCATGCGCCTAATTCCGAAAATTTATTTTAAAACTCTCAGTTCACCTGTTTTCTACATCTTCATGATGAACACGCTGTGGTCACAGAGGTGTTCAAAGAGCACTGCCGTACTTTCATGGTTTGACGAACAAGAATCTTCTCTGCCCTCGACTTTCACATTATATTAGCCGATTTTAATTTCACAAAAAAGGGCTGGCACCATTTACGGATGAGAAGTAGTAATCAACATAATCGAAATTTCTTAGCTATACTGGTTCTTATCATCAATGTTGGATGTGGAATACCTGGAGAAACTTCTGAACTCTCTTTCTCACCGAACTGGGTGCGTTATGAGGGTCAAAGTGCTTGTTAATTTGGTGTATCCTCTGCGTGACTAATATTTTGTCCTGTATTTACATACCGATCACTTACTATTGCCAAGTGGCGCCACGGCAAATATTTCCATGAACGGCGATTATTTCCCTTGAACTATTCGGCGGAAGTATTAGTATTATTACTTCTATCATTAACCGAATTAGAAGCATTTATAAAAGTAAAATTTCCAGTTCATTTCTAGAAGTATAAAATAATAAACAAAAAGTCAAATTCAGTGTCCTACTGTAACCCAGAAAATGGTCAACACCCACATTTTCACTCCACTGAGTTGACAGTAAGAGTATCTTCCCAGGAGTATTGCACAGTGAACTGTGGACACTAATACATGAGATGTGAGCAAAGCTTTCATTCATGACTCTCCCATCGTTTTTGTACGCCAAAGAACTCAGCTAGCAACAACTTAGAGCAGTTTTCCACTGATGTCTAGTTGTCCTATCTCTCTCTACACAGGGGCAAGACCTCATGCTGGAGGCATACAGTCATCGACCTTAGATTTTACGCTGTATAGGAGTAGAAGATACGTGAACTCATATCTCTGCCCAGGAAGAAGACTTAAATCATCCAATGTCCCTGGAAACGAGTAAATTAAGAAATACACCCGTGAGCTAGCCTGCTTACTTACTTCCAGAAAATGGAAATATAATTGTTTTAGCATGACTGGTATTGAGGCACAATGCAAAATATCTTGTTGAACCGATTTTTCTGTTATTGTGGTCTTCGGTCCAACGACTCTTTTGATGAAGCTCCCCATGTCGATCTAACTTGCGGGGCTCTCCTCCACCTGCAAACTGCCACCTACACTTACTTGAATCTACGTACTGTAGTCCAGCCTTGGAGCCGATCCACAAATTGTACTGTCGACACAATCCTAAATTAGTAAATTAACTACTCCTTGACGCCTCAGAGTGAATCCCTCATTAATTCAAGATAGTCCATATATTTCTTTTCTGCCCTATTCAACCGAGCGAAGTGGCTCAGTGGTTAGCACACTGGACTCGTATTCTGGAGTACGACGGTTCAAACCCGCGTCCGGCCATCATGATTTAGGCTTTCTGTGATTTCCCTATATCGCTTCAGCCATGTGACGGGATGGTTCCTTTGAAAAGGCACGGCCGGTTTCCTTCCCCATCCTTTCCTAATCGAGCTTGTGCTCCGTCTCTGATGACCTCGTTGTCGACGGGACGATAAACTCTTATCTCCTTCGCCTCCTTTCTACCCTATTCGACACAGATCCGCTTCGTTATTTTTCTGATTGTCCCATGTAAGCTTCAGTTACAAAAATGTCATTTATAAGTAATATTTAATATTGACATATCACTTCCATATAATTCTAAACTCTTAATACTTAAGTGTTGCAGCGTGGGATCAGCCGAGCGGTCTCAGGCGCTGCAGTCATGAACTGTGCGGCTGATCCCTGCGGAGATTCGAGTCCTCCTCTCCAGTAGCCTGTCATATGTTGCTGTTAACAACACCACTTCCCATCCCTTTCGCCCCACTGAAGGAGTACCCCAAGGTACCATTTTCTACCACGTCCTTTACCTCTTGTACACTGTTGATATGCTCCTGTTGTGTCACCTCGCCTCTCCAATCCTAGTTTGCTGCCGTGCCTCTAGCTACACGTTTCACCAACCATTCAGCTGCAAAACCTCTGCAACCTCTTCCAAATAAACTTGAACCTTCTCCCTCTCCCAGAACATGAACTCTGGCACAGCATATACTCATCCTAGCAACTCTAAATTAACCATACCATATCCATCCCCAAGGGACTCCCTTCTCTTCCTTTCACCCAACAACACCTCATCCTTTTACCCTTTCCTACCGCCCTTCATCTCTTTTTTACTCTCCAGTCTACAGCTCCTAAAACCAGCCGTCTGTCTAATTGTCTTACACAGTCACTCCTGTCTTTGTCGCCATCTCTTCCCAGTTCAACATCCTCATCACCACCGCTTCCACCATATCCCCATTCTTTTACTCTACAATCCAACACCCAGGGTGAATTTTCCCGCCAATTTTATAATTTCTCGCCAATAGGAGAAGTGTGTTAGACTGCGTAAGTATTATTGGTCGGCCATCTTGGATTGGCACATCATAATAAGACTGTGACGGTACTCAAAGATCATGAAAGAGAAATACTAGCCCATATCGTTCAATACCAAAGATATGCAAATTTTATTTTTATAAATCGAGCATATATTATTATGTGCTACTATTATCATCCTCTGGAATGCAATGTATATAGCAATTGAATTAACCACGAAAATTCGAATTTACCACGAAAATTCGAATCTCCTGCCGATTTATCAATTTTCCAACAATAGGGCTAGGGAGTGGAGAACTGGTGATTTCCCAGGGGATAGGGTAGTGCATGAGGGGGAGGGGTTCGGATTTCTCAGAATGAGCGATTATCCCCTGGAGGTCATAAACTAGTCAGCATAACAACATTATAATGGATTACATCATCAATATAATTAATTGGCATATTACTTTAATTAATTCGTATATCAATTTGACACCAGAAGAGGCGTAGAACTCCCTTTTCCCATACATGGTTCATTGTACCTGATTAAAAGGACTAAATGGAGTGAGACTGAAATATCTGTACAGTTTTTCGAATTAAGTGACCGAAGTTCACAAAGACGCCAATCATTTCAACGCCATGTTTATGAATACCCGCAGTTCATGGCAAGTTTTAGCAGAACGAAGCCAAAGAAAACCTAGCCACAGTATGTGACAATCTCACTAAAATTGATACTGGTTACAGAAACATCTCTACAAAGTGTCTACAAAGATTACCCGGCGAGATAAAAAAGTATTTGTTGAAAAATCGAAAGTGCTCATTTAACAAGGATTTTTCGGAGTATCTGTATGTGTCCAGTGCTTCTTAAAGTACTAACAAAGTTTCCCTGTGTATGTGATTCCCAGTCCTCAAAAAATAAAGATTAAACTTAAGCCTGGAGCTCGACTGGAACTGTGGAATACTTACTGGAAGTTCATAGAAAGTACTTCGGAAAATAAAGAAGTACAGTGAAAACCACCGACTCCTTGACGTCAACCCGAATTCTGTGCCTAGTCGCAGACACGTGGACTGTTCTTTGACCTCTAGCACCATTTTTTTCTCCCGAGGATGTTACAGGACTACTACATTGAACTCCGTACTGCTGTGGTGACTTTTCTTTCTTGAAGCAGAAAGCACAGGCAATTATTAGTATGGCCACAGAACTTAGCAACTTTGCGGTCTTCACTAAAGGCGTTATTTATATTTCGTGCGTTACAGCAAACAGTAACAAGAAGAGGGCTTTCTCGGCTCATACATTCTACATGCACTCTCACACACTTGTCAGAAAGTGCCGAGTCAGCTGGATCCTCAGCGCTCGCCATTATGAGCGACGGACAGAGGGGCAATCGTTACTTGTCTGTCAGTTACCTCTCCCATTTATCACTAAAACTTTCCTCTACAACAAATCCATAGGAAAGAACAGACAATACGAGCATAATACCTCTTCTTTACGCAGGGAGAGGCAGCAAAGGCACGTAATCCAAAATATGTACAGAAGGATTCAACATATTGCAACGCACTTTACGCTAAGTTGCAGCTTTCAGTGTCGTGATTTTTCTGGAGTACCCAAGAAATTGTCAACGACAATCTGTTTGACTCAAACGGAGTTACACTCGCGTTCTGTGGCTTTCAAACTAATCTTCGACGCAATAAAATCTATTAAACTTCATCAAACTGTTACAAGATAACAGCACAGCAGACCATTGCTTCTCCATCAGGAGGTAAAGATACTTAAACATCTGTACAATTCTACCAAAAATAAGCAAATACATACTTCAGGTGAAGACCATGTGTTTATTTTTATAACTGTCATTGCAAGTTCTCATAATGTTCATCGTGAACACTCATAAAACCTACACTACTGGCCTTTGAAATTGCTACACCAAGAAGAAATGCAGATGACAAAACGGGTATTCATTGGGCAAACATATTATACTAGAACTGACATGTGATTACATTTTCACACCATTTGGGTGCAAAGATCCTGAAAAATCAGTACCCAGAACAACCACCTCTGGCCGTAATAACGGCCTTGATACGCCTTGGCATTGAGTCAAACAGAGCTTGGATTACCTGTACAGGTACAGCTGCCCATGATTCTTCAACACGATACCATAGTTCATCAAGAGTAGTGACTTGCGTGTTATGAGGAGCCTGTTGCTCGGCCACCATTGACCAGACGTTTTCAATTGGTCAGAGATCTGGAGAATGTGCTGGCCAGGACAGCAGTCGAACATTTTCTTTATCCAGAAAGGCCTGTACAGGACCTGCAACATGCGGTCGTGCATCATCCTGCTGAAATGTAGGGTTTCGCAGGGATGGAATGAAGGGTAGAGCCACGGGTCGTAATAGATCTGAAATATAACGTCCACTGTTCAAAGTCCCGTAAATGCCAACAAGAGGTGACTGAGACGTGTAACGAATGGCACCCATACCATCACGCAGGGTGATACGCCAGTATGGCGATGACGAATACACGCTTCCAAAGTGCGTTCATCGCCATGTCGCCAAACACGGATGCGACAATCATGATGCTGTAAACAGAACCTATATTCATCCGAAAAAATGACGTTTTGCCATTCGTGCACCCAGGTTCGTCGTTGAGTACACCATCGCAGGCGCTCCTTTCTGTGCCAACGGTAACCGAAGCCATGATCTCCGAGCTGATACTCCATGCTGCTGCAAACGCCGTCGAACTGTTCATGCAATTGGTTGTTGTCTTGCAAACGTCCCCATCTGTCGACTCAGGGATCGAGATGTAGCTGCATTATCCGTTACAGCCATTTGGATGACATAACTCTCATCTCAACTGCTAGTGATACAATGCCGTTGGGATCCAGCACGGCGTTCCGTATTAGCCTCCTGAACCCATCGATTCCATATTCTGCTAACAGTTATTGGATCTCGACCAACGCGAGCAGCAATGTCGCGATACAATAAACCGCAATCGCGACAGGCTGAAGTCCGACCTTTATCAAAGTCGGAAACATGATGGTACGCATTTCTCCTCCTTACACGAGGCATAACAACAACGTTTCACCAGGTAACGCCGGTCAACTGCTGTTTGTGTATGAGCAATCGGTTGGAAACTTTCCTCATGTCAGCACGTTGTAGGTGTCGCCACCGGCGTCAACCTTGTGTGAATGCTCTGGAAAGCTAATAATTTGCATATCACAGCATCTTTTTCCTGTCGGTTAAATTTCGCGTCTGTAGCAAGTCATCTTCGTGGTGTAGCAATTTTAATGGCCAGTAGTGTATAAAGTCATTGTGTATTGTAGCACCAAAGGGTAATATATTAAGAACTGGTTATACAAAGTCGACCACATATCACTTGCTGTGTGAAGTAAATTCAGTTTTCTACCTCTTTTTTCAATGTGATCTAAACACAAAGAACATTTTATGATGTAACTGACCGATTTGAAATGAAATATGATTCTAATAAAACAAAACATTATACTCCAAAGATTAGCGTAATTCCAGAATGTAAACAATGATTTCGTAATACCACTGTTTCTCAGGCAATACTAATGTCGAAACTTTGTTTGCACTGAAATTTATTCAGTAATTAGAATATAACTGAGAAATAAAGCAACGGAATTGTTTACTGAAGATATTTTCAAATAAAATCCTGTTTACAATTTATGCAGAAACCAGAAGGCAGTTATAAGAGTCGAGGGATATGAAAGGGAAGCAGTGGTCGGGAATGGAGTAAGACAGGGTTTTAGCCTCTCCCCGATGTTATTCAATCTGTATACTGAGCAAGCAGTAAAGGATACAAAAGAAAAATTCGGAGTAGGTATTAAAATCCATGGAGACGAAATAAATACTTTGAGATTCGCCGATGACATTGTAATTCTGTCAGAGACAGCAAAGGACTTGGAAGACCAGATGAATGGAATGGACAGTGTCTTGAAAGGAGGATATAAGATTAACATCAACAAAAGCAAAACGAGGATAATGGAATGTAGTCTAATTAAGTCGGGTGATGCTGAGGGAATTAGATTAGGAAATGAGACACTTAAAGTAGTAAAGGAGTTTTGCTATTTGGGGAGCAAAATAACTGATGATGAGCGAAGTAGAGAGGATATAAAATGTAGACTGGCGATGGCAAGGAAAGCGTTTCTGAAGGAGAGAAATTTGTTAACATCGAGTCTAGATTTAAGTGTCAGGAAGTCATTTCTGAATGTATTTGTATGGAGTGTAGCCATGTATGGAAATGAAACATGGACGATAAATAGTTTGGACAAGAAGAAATAGAAGCTTTCGAAATGTGGTGCTACAGAAGAATGCTGAAGATTAGATGGGTGGATCACGTAACTAATGAGGAAGTATTGAATAGGATTGGGGAGAAGTTTGTGGCACAACTTGACCAGAATAAGGGATCGGTTGGTAGGACATGTTTTGAGGCATCAAGGGATCACCAATTTGGTACTGGAGGGCTGCGTGGTGGGTAAAAGTCGTAGAGGGAGACCAAGAGATGAATATACTAAGCAGATTCAGAAGGATGTAGGTTGCAGTAGGTACTGGGAGATGAAGAAGCTAGCACAGGATAGAGTAGCATGGAGAGCTGCATCAAACCAGTCTCAGGACTGAAGACCGCAACAACAACAACATACTGTTCATATAAAACTGCTCATGATTTACAACTTGTTACCATAATAATGTAATGAGTGTAATTAAAATTCATGAATTTCAATTCCAATTTTAGCTGACAAACCATTCTCACAACTGTAAATAACATTTAGATACTGTTGCATGTTATCGACAAACCAATGGAAGTAGTCACGGTACATCAGACTAGGGTAGAATTATGTAAAGCGTAGTCTGTGTATCTCAATGTACCAATCAATTTCTTCACAAATGAAAGCTGATGTCATCTACATGAGATTGAAATTAGTATCCAACATAACTGCTTCGCTTTGAGGAAAGACCCTATCTATTTCAAGTGAAATCATTTGTGTAGATGCTCCGGCAACTTGAATTACACCCATTCATCGAACTGCAAGACAAAATTAGATTATATTTTAGTGTGTGTGTGTAAGAAAAGATCAAGTCAGACATTCTTAACTTATTACTATACATGTATACATAAAATAATGTCCACTGAATTTCATCTGAACGTATCGCAGCAAGCGAGAAAGTGAAGCTCCGTGTTCCGACCCCAGTGCGCCCATCGGAACAGACCCGTATCGCTGTCCTCCACTGCCAATGAGATTACCTCGTGCGGTATGGAGGTGCTTGTGACCAGCTCACCGCTCTGCCAGTTGTTGTCGGCTTTTTGGACTTTGGAGCGACTGCTTGCCGTCGAAGCAGCTCCTACCGTTGCACTCACGAGTCTGAGTGCTCGGTGACCCAGTCCTCCCACTAAGGAAAGGTCCCTCGCTAACCGGAAATCGAACCTGTGTCTTCTGCGCAGCAATCAGGCAACCTTACTACCAAGGTACGGAGGCAGACTACTGCAGGACAGACCCGTTTCATACGGCATTCCATGTCGACAGTGTTTCGCTGTAGACATCTTGTCTTAGTTTTGCCAGCATTGTAAGTCCGAGTGTACTAAATCTAGTAGACGTCTACACAATTTTGTGATTCCCAGTCAATCGATTCAACGATCTCCAAATTTTCTGTCTGTAATTATCTGAGCAGTATTGGTGGGACATCCGTCATGTCGATACTACTTAAATTTCTTAATGTCTGGTGGGATGTTTTTTTAATAATTGTGGTAACATAGCCGTTAGGTACTGCAGATAATTGTACGTATTTGGATCCCCATCAGTAAAATATTGATCAACGACGCAACTCTTGGAAAGGATGCAACACATGTTGACTGACCAATGTTGTTTTGTGTCTACTTCCGAAAACTAGAGGATTTTCAGCTGACCAATAGCACATATTGTGAAGACTGATTCTCCCGCAGATTGTAATTGACGCTTCAACAATAAACAAAATCTTGCATAGAAACGCCGGATCGTTTTACAACTGTAAGCGATTTTGTAAGCCATTACCATGAAGCTGTTGGTGGAGCGAACTGTGGGTAGCATGAAAGTGCTTTGGTGTGTGGTATTCACAGAGCAAACCTTAGGCGAGAAACCTGGTACATTCGAGCTTCCTCGTGATCAAACACTGCCTGTGTGTTATCGCTAAAGAATTATTAATTGCATTCCTCTCAGCTACTGACGTATTTTAATCTCCGCGTTCCAAGTTACTTTAAATGGTTTTTAAATCTTTGCAAAGACTGATCAGAACGCTGAGCACGATCGTTTAAGTCTCGATCACAGTGAAAGAGTTAAAGAGTTAACAAGTCCTACAACAAGGCTGGAAGAAATCGCTATCAGATTTTACAAGGAAGTTGCTGCTGAGTTTGCCTCTCGTTTAACCATAATAAACCGGAGAGTTCCAGAACAAAAATTGTGGGCTTTGGTTGAAAGAAAGCAAGGGGGCACATCCTGCTACAAAAAGGACAGCAAAATCACTCGTAGAACTAGCGTCCAGTATCCTTGATACCTATCAGTTGTTCAATCTTAGAACAGTCCTTAACATACATCTCTTGTAGAAACTTAGAACAAATTCTGAGTTCCAAACTAATCACATACTTTGAATAGATTGAATGGCTCTATTGACAACCAGAGTGCATATGTGCCTAACACAAACGATGTAGGAATAATCTACGAGCTTACGTTGCAAACATATGCTGTGCTAAATGAAATGGTTCCCCAAGGAATTCAGAGCGCGAACACAACTTATACACGCACTGACGGAAAAAAATCGCAACACTTAAAATTAATTAATGTGGAGTAATGAAATTTCGGGAATGTATTTGTCTCTGTAAAATGTTTAAGTGATTAACATAGCAAGTGAACCGAGCATGGCTCCTGTTCATCGCATTATTTGTTTATCATCTTCTATTACGCCTCGTTTTCTTATTTCATTTTCTGGCGTCTCTAACTTCCTGCCTTACTTGCCCGTGAGTGGCAGCAGCAGCGCGTAACCATAAACGCACTGTCGTACCATCACTGGAGCGACCGATAGTATTTCCGGGTCGTCGTGTTTCGGGTAGTCAGTGTGTTGGAGACGCACCAGCGGTGCAGTCGCGACGGAGCAGCAGTCCAGTCTGTCGGGTGGCATTGACCAGCGTCACGCGCATACGGGCTGGAGCCGCTGGTGGCGTGCACGGTCGGTTGGAGTGTGAGGTACTGCTTGCGAGTGCTACGAAGTTCGTCGCCCACCGGTCTTGAACATGAAAGTTGAGTCCTCACTCAACCTACTACCGAGCCTCAACTGTTTGCATTTCGTCGTTTGATCCCGCTTCTCGCTTTGGGACATTCCCGCAAGCAACAACGTGTGTGGATTTAAGCTGGCTAAGATTCGAGCCGTCTTCCTGTGGAGTTTAACTTAATTTATTTCCTGTAGTTGAAGTTGACCAGCGGTATCATCTGCCCTGTGGCCGTTGACGTTCCGGTTACCTGCCCTGTTCGTTGGAGTAATTTTCGGTGGTGTATTTTCCTTGCGTTGTTGTTGCTGTCCAGCGAGGCATGTGGTTCGACAGTTGAGGTGTCGTTGGTCGTTGTGGGCGCCAGTATTCTGTGTGTCGTTGTATAGAAATCTTGTCGTTTTGTTGGTTGCGTCGAACGGAACTGACTTGGCTTATTGGTCGGTGAGCTGTCTTTTGGGTTGGATTGCCTACAGACTAAGAAGTCATTGGACAGGCTGCCTGTATCACCTAAACGGGTGTTAGTGTTACAATACCAGGCCGACTCTTGAAAACTTCTGAGTGCCGTTCCTTGTGTGTTACGTAGTAATTTCCCTGTTTGGATTTTAGTTATATGGTTGATGTGTGGCCTTCAGCCGAGTTTTAATGAGTCTTAAATTAATGTTCTTGCCTTGCCCTTTAGGCATAAGATTGTTATGCTTTTTTTTTAAGATAAGGCCTTCTGCCTTTTGATTAAATCTCTTCTTATTTCCTAATATGCGCCCTCCAGCCAAGTTCCATTAAAATTAAATTGCTACGGCTTTCAGCCTGTTTAGGTTGAAGATTTAGAGAAGAACCTTGTATTTCAATTTCTTGCTTAGGCCTTGTGCCTTGGATTTTGAATGTGGTCCTCAGCCGATCTAAAGGAGATCGATTAAAGTTTTGAGCGTTTGTACCCTTGTTGTAATATCGTGTGTTGATGAATAAAGTTTGTATCTGAGTGAAATTGACAGCATCATATTTTGGCAACATATTTTGGCCCCTTTCCACAACCTAATCCGCTATGTCCTGCTAGCGCAGGAATTTCAGCAAGATCACAATTTACTATAATCTCGAGATAAGCCATTGCAAATTTCAACTGCTTTTACATTAATAAAAGGTGTAACGGACAAAATGTTCAACGTGAAAGTGCAAATGTGTGTAGATTGTGTTGTGCAGGTGCTGGGTGTGAGTTTCTGGGATGGAGTTCCACGCCTGCTACCGCTGATCAGTCAATACAGGGACGGGTAATGGAATTTGTGGATGACTGTGGAATTGTCGTCCGATGAAGTCCCATACGCGCTTCTTTGCAGACAAATCTGTTGATCGAGCAGGCGCAGGCAATATGTCGACATTCTGGAAAGCATGTTGGGTTACAACAGCGGTAGGTGGACGAGCGTCATCTTGCTGGAAAACACCTTCTCGAGTGCTATTCATGAATGACAGTATACATCATACCGAATCACCAAACTGACGTACAAATTTTCAGAAAGGGTGAGAGGGATAGCCACAAGAATTCTCGCAGCAAAGACCGTGACTCCAGTTGTAGCACGCGGAAGGGTTGTTTGCAGGCCTTCTATTGGCCTCCTCCTAGCCAACACACGGCCATCACCGGCAACGGCCGAACTACCTTTCCGAGAAAACATAACAGACCTCCACTCAGACCTCCAAAGAGCTCTCGCTTGATTTCACTGAAGTCGCAAATGGTGGTAATTTCGGATCAATGGAATGCTCGCTACATGGCGTCTGGCTCAAAGCTGTCCTTGAAGTAACTAATTTATAACAGTTGGTTGTGTCACTATGGTCAGAACTGCTGCTCAGGCTGCTGGTGAAAATGCAGTACGACGCGCCGGAGCCATAAGCCGAACACGACGGTCTTCCCTCTCGGTAGTGCCAAGTGGCCGTTCAGGATCCGGTCTGCTTGCGACTGTACATTCTCGTGACCACCGCTACCTGCGATCATGTACAGTCGCGACATTCATGCCAAGTTGTTATGCAATATCGCAGAAGGTACATCCAGCTTCTCGTTGCTCTATTACACGACCTGATTCAGATTCAGTGGGGTCATGATAATGGCTCCTTTGTCGCCTTAAAGGCATTCTTGACTAACATCGACTCACCACGTCCCATCTCAAAGCTGACTAAAGCTTACGACTGCTACAGTATGTATTTAAAGCATCTGATTTGCATCGTCATATTGGTGTTACTATCGCCGTTCTTATGTGATTGGTGCGAAACCTTGAAACATTCCCGTAGGAAAATTGAGAATGAGAATGCTGGTAAACCTCTTACGTTATTAGATTTTCAAACAGATGAGCAAAACTGAACATACTCAGACACTTCTCTTTCTCTTTACTTATTCTGATCAACAGTAAGCTTTCTCTGCCTCGTGATGACTGAGTGTTGTGTGATGTTCTTAGGTTAGTTAGGTTTCTAAGTTCTAGGGGACAGATGACCATAGATGTTAAGACCCATAGTGCTCAGAGCCACTTGAACCATTTACCAATAGTAAAGTGAGGCAATTGTTTTTTTTATATATAGAACAACGCAATCTGACTTTCAATAATCACTTAATCATTACAAAAGAATGGCCCTGACTAACAATAGTCTATATAGCCTATACCACTCATGAATCACTAACCTCACAAAAATCTTCGTTACTCGAACTACTGAATACAGCGAGCACCAATACTGCCAGCTAAATAAAAAATTCTAACTACTGAAGACACTAACTACTGATAGGCATATAGTTAGCAAATGAAAGATTTTGATAGAGAATAAACAATTTATTTACGTTAATAGTGTTCAAAAGTCATATTACCAGTCTTACGAATTTTGCATTTCTGACGGACCCACGTCCAGATCGTCCGCTCTCACAATTCTGCCACCTATCTCCCCACATCAACCACTGCTGGCGGCTCATCTCCAACTGCGCAACGCTACGCGCTGTTCACACCCAACTGCCTAACACTACAATAGCAAATATTCCAACAATGCAAATCAGCCACAGACTGCACACAGCACAGTCAGTGATTTTCATACAGAGCGCTACGTGGCGCTACCAACATAAAAACATAATCAGCCTACTTACAACCTGAACAAAAATGGTTCAAATGGATCTGACCAGTGTGGGACTTAACATCTGAGGTCGTCAGTCCCTTAGAACTTAAAACTATTTAAACACACATCCATGCCCCACGCAGGATTCGAACCTGGAACCGAAGCAGCAGCGCGGTTCCCGACTGAAGCGCCTAGAAGCGCTCGCCCACATCGGCCGACGAAACATGTACAGAAATCATGTTTCAGATGTAGCAATACGCCTACCAACATTCGTTAACGTCCCACAACTCCTTCTTGATGTTACAACTATTTCCGTTTGTTGTGTTAAGGGCAAGTGTAACAGCAACTGTTGTCCTCCTTGAGCAAAAAACAAGCACCATATTTTACCAGAACAATGCCTGCCCTCCTGTAACGACGAAAGTGCATGATTACCTCCAAGTACGACAGGTACATCTGCTTTCCTCGGAGTCACTTCGACTGTTTTGTAACTCATGTAAACGCCTGTAACATTACTGATCAGTAATATGGTCGTTATGGTTCTGCAACAACAGAGTGGCCATTTTCGATACCTTTTTCACGTCGACTATAAATCATCATTAAAGCATATGAGGCTTCAAACTACACGGATATCAATCCTCACTATTTGTGTGTCATCACTAACTTATTTTGCTTTATTAGTGGTTTCATTAAGATGCACTCTTCTTGATTTAGCAGTTTCCACACGGATAATAAATACCCAGCACTGTAGTATATTGTGGTTCTATAGTATGATCACACAATAGTATTTATTTCAGACGAACGCTGTAGTTCATCTTAATTCCAGAAGCACAATCCATTTTGTTCCAAGCTTTTGTATGCATTTTTCGTGTTTTAGAAATAGCATTATCTATTTCCTCATAGCTTTCGTAATCTGTGCAGTTCATTTCCACTGCAATTTAAGCGAAGAATTTTCGTTTTTATTTCTTCTTTGAGTTTATTGTTCTGCTCACCTGTGTGTATAATAGCACAGCGACAAATATATCCTGCAAAATAATCCCCTAGTTGTTTGGACTACCGTTCATTCGCTGTAATTTCACCAGTTCTATTCACAGAGCATTTAAACCGTTAATTTAATGTTGTCCGTTTGAGTTAGCAAAACAGTACTGCAGCTGCTTTCTAAGCGTCACGGAATTACAGCAATCGTATGTAATCTGGAATTACAAGACACTGTTGATTTTACTTTGCACACTGGTGTCCGCACTGCACACAAATGTTCTTTGTTCTAGAAGCGGTTCTGGACAGTCATTGAAACCATAGAATCAGATGTAGGAAACATAAATTCAAATCTATAATACATACGGAGAAGCAAAGTTTCTTTAAAAGTATTAGCTGTCCTTAACAATGCAATTCCTTAGAACGGGTTCGATGAATGCTTGAGGAAATCCATAACTGAATAAAAGTAACAGACGAACAAAGCTTAAGATGTTCCATACTATACAGGGTGAGGCAGCTATATCATATCTCCCCAACCGTAATAAATACAAAGACGCCGTTTGGACAGTGAATTGCAGGGACAGGGGCTACTTGAACACGTCACATTTCATGTTTGTGCTATTTTTCATTACAGAGACATGAGGTCTTCTTTGGTTCAGAGGCATTATGTTAAATTTTAGCTTATCATGATGGGCTTAAAACGACGGTTACAAATATGTTACATCATAATATTTAAGCGAATAGTTTTTGAGACACAGGTATGTTCTCGTATCGTGTTCGTCCTTCGAATCGGCGTTGTCCAATGCGACCTTTCTTGTTGACCGCTGAGGAACTTTACAGGGAAGGCGTTGTTTTCCTGATTCTCGGTAACGCCGCAAGGTGACGCACGAGGTAGCTGGAGAGAAGGGTGTAAGTGTGGTGCTGGGGTAATGACACATCGCATTTTCGTCAGTTTCTTGGAGCAGACATGTACACTAACGAAGAAAAGCTAGATATGCTTCTAGTGTATGGTGAAAGCAGAAGAAATGCTGTTAGAGCAATAAAGCGATATGAAGAGTTGTATCCTGCTCGCGAGCGTTCTACGCGCCAGCTTCTTGCACGTATTTACAAGAGACTACTTGAATCGGGAACATGGAACGCCATACAGAGGACAAGGCAGAAAACTGTAACTGGCGAGGTACATTAAGAGGGTGTTCTAGCGTTGGCGCATAACGACCCTACTATTTCGTTGCGACGTATGGACTCGGAATGTGGTATAAGTCAGAGAAGTGTTCTACGCATATTGCTCCAGCATAGATTTCACTCGTTTCACCTCTCATTACATAAAGCACTCTCCGGAGTGTGTTTTTCCGGTTTGCTCTGCAGCGTCTACAAGATGATCTAACGCTTTTTTTAACGGGTGCTTTTTACTGTTGAAACGACTTTCACCAACCACGGTAATGTGAATTTGCATAATATTCGTTACTTGTCAACAGAGAACCCTCACTGGCTTCGACAGGTACAGCACCAGCAACCGTGGAGTGTTAACGTGTGGTGTGACATCGTCGGAAATATCATTGTGGGGCCGTACGTCATTCCGGGTATACTAAATGGCAATAACTATGCACGCTTCCTGCAAAACGATCTGCCTTATTTGACCGTAAGCCCTCCAAAGCTCTTTTAAATTCCGATTCTAATACTGGATCCCCTATCTCTTCTAAATCGACCCCTGTTTCTTCTTCTATCACATCAGACAAATCTTCACCCTCATAGAGGCTTTCAGTGTATTCTTTCCACCTATCTGCTCTCTCCTCTGCATTTAACAGTGGAATTCCCGTTGCACTCTTAATGTGGCTACACAGCTGTTAAATGAAAAGTTCCCAGATTGTTGGATAAGATGACGTGCTGATGTAAAGTGGCCAGCCCAGTCTCCTGATCTGACACCTATTGACTTTTTCTGTGGGGAGCAGTCAAACATAAAGTGTACGCTCAAATACCAACTACGCCAGACGGTACGAAGCAACCTATCATCGAAGTGTGCGCTGGTATCTCACGTGACACCCACGCAGCCGTTCACAAATCATTCAGACGTTGACTGCAAATGTGCATTGCAGCAGAGGTGAGTCATTTAGACCACATCATTCAGTAAAGTTTTGTATCGTGTACAGTATGTATTTTGCATCGTTGTGTGTATTTGGTTCGTTTTGTGATCAATAGTAAATATTTTCAAATAAGGAAACAAATATGTACGAAATAATTGTGACCAATACGGGCCTACTCATTTACATTTGTATTTCTGTTACTTAAAATGTATTAACATCTTGTAGTATTTTAATAATATATGTTGTCTACTATTTTGGTATCACAGTTGTCAAATAACTGAATAAAATTTGCTCAAAATGTCGAAGTACGTATTACTGTTGTCGGGTAAATGGGCGTGTTTGTGTAATGACGGACTCGTGATATTTACCATGTACTCTACACAACAGGAAAGGTCGCATTAGACAACGCCGCTTCGAAGGACAAACACGATACGAGAACATATCTGTGTCTCAAAAACTATTCGCCTAAATATTATGACATACACATACTTCGGACCGTCTTTTTAAGCCCATCATGTTACGCTAAAATTTAACATAGAGTTCCATTTAAAAAATGAAAGAAGCCCTCGTATCTCTGTAATAAAAAATAGCGCAAACAGGAAATGTGATGTATTCCCCTGTCCCTGCAATTCACAGTTCAAACGGCATCTTTGTACCTGTTACGGTTCGGGAGATAAAACTGGTGCTCTAAGTTAGTTTCCTCACACTGTATTAACGAGACCGAACAAGAATCATAATGTTACGGCACTGAATGGCATCTCTATATAATTTCAGAAGTCAGAAGTATTTTACATAAGGAATAAGAAACAAAATTTTGGGGTTGTGTCAGAGGAAATGGCACCGTAACTGTGAATGTCCAAAAATCATTACTGGGACTCCTGTGGCTGAATAAGCAGACAAACCTGACAAAGATGCAACCTCAGAACACTATGGAAATGTACAACACAATTTCTACGTTTCTCATCACAAGAAAAACGAGACGCTCAGCAAAAGAACAATGAGACAGAGAAACAGCTGAAAGTACAAGTGGAGCGACTATGAAATAATATTTTTCAATTGATTTTGGCAGTTAAAACAGTGTGCCTGACTGAGACTCGAAATCTCGATCTTTGTCTTTCTCGGACAAGTATTATGCCGAGTGAACTACACAAGCACGACTCACGAGCTGTCCTCACAGCTTTACTTCCTTCAGTACCTCATCTCCTACCTTCCAAACTTCACAGGTTGTGAGTCGTGTTTGGGTAATTCATTTGGTACAGTACTTGCCCGTGAGAGGCAAAAGTACGGAGTTCGAGTCCCGGTCCGCCACACAGTTTTAACCTACCACATCAGCTAACACTCTCCTGCAGAGTAAAATTTTCATTCTGGCTCTTTTTTTTAATTTTTCAGCATATTCGTTTCATAAAATCACTAACGTTAGTCAATCTTAAAAATATGGTAAAAGTGGTCCAAATGGCTGTGAGCACTATGGCACTTAACTGCTGAGGTCATCAGTCCCCTAGAACTTAGAACAACTTAAACCTAACTAACCTAAGGACATCACACACATCTATACCCGAGGCAGGATTCGAACCTGCGACCGTAGCGGTCGCGCGGTTTCAGACTGTAGCGCCTAGAACCGCTTGGCCATCCCGGCCGGCTACAAAAATGGTAAGCGGGCACGGAAAATTAATGTGGTACTTACATCGGTTCTGGGTAGCCCCATGCTAACGTGGCGTACGTAATTATTCCAAAATCGACATTAAAATTTGGTTCTGTGTTATTTTGAAGCATCGCTTTAAAAGAATACGAAGCGTACTGTAATGAACTATTATGGATATAGCTGAAACTTCTATCCTTTCATCCACACAGTTGTAATATTGCAGTGGAGAGGCAGAAAGAATCTCAATTGAAGTAATACACATAATATATTTGTTTGTTTGAACACCGTCCACAGCAGCTATTGAAACGAATTAGTATCGATGTTTCGCCTTAACCTTACTGCAGTTAAAAAGTATTTTGCATCAGTCGCCTTCCACTTGTACTTACAAAGTACCTTCTGCGGTCTTTCTGGAAACATGGATACATATAATGTCTCCACACAATGTGTAAGCTCCCCCCAGTTTCGCACCGAACTATATTATTCGCATTAGCTGTAGGTGAAGTCATATTTTAATTATTTTTAGCATAATATATATCTTTACTCCTTGTCAGGAGACTCATTGTTGTCCACTCCCGTTATTGTGAGAACTACTAAATAGTAACATCTCCTTCCTTAAATGGCGAAATTTATTAATTAAATCACTCAACTGATAAACATTTATGAACATCAAATACTGTGTGCCATTCTGCCTCTCATCTCCGGCCTCGCTACCGAGCAACCTCTCTCTCTATCCTCTCACACCCGACTTCCACCCACGGTCTGCAACACTCGACTACTGCTTACCCACTCGCACATTGTTGATTGCACTGCAGTCTTTGCTTAAACCATGTATGATCTCTGCATAGTGCATATCCGATACTACATCAGGGTACAGTACCCTTAAAATTGGTATTTACAGATTTTAAAAAAATCCTTATAAAGTAGGCGTTCAATTTACTTGTAGTGTTCTTGCCTCTTGCAAGCTACTACTTTGCATTTATTGTTAGTGGAAGCTGCGGTCAAAAGGCACATGTTAACAAATTCACTTTTGCCGAATTTTTCGCCTTTTTGAACCCAGTTTTTGACGTTGCATTGGTATGTTTTCTATTACATCTCAAATTTGTAAAACTTACCAACAGAAAAAAGTAATGTAGTTTCACGTGTTCCCCACACAGCTCAATATTTATATTCCTTCATCTGTTTTTATGTAGGTTGTGAGTGTTGCCAGGCTTTGAATGAATAATTTTATTTCGTCCGACTCTTCCACACCATCCACATTTCCGGTGAACATCTCCCACATCTCCACTAATTTACACGCACACACGCACCCGGAACTATGAAAAAATATACATTTACACCCTAGCAGCCACATAATTAATAAAAATTTTCGGGCTGTTACGCCGTGACCGAATGGATTTCACATTAAAACACTTTCAAGAAGAATCGTCGCTTATTTCGGTGTCCTGTTCGCTACTGATTGCACCAAAATTCCGTTTACGCGTCCTCACGCACAGTAGCGTAACGTCACATGGTTTGAATCAGGGCGCACAACATACGAGAGCTGGAACTTAAATAGTGGCAACTATTTATTCACAACCGATACAAAAGAGTTACATGTTTCCACCTGTTACTGTCCTTCAAAGTAGTCACCAGCGTTGTGTAGAACTCTTTTTCCAGCGATATGGAAGGCGTACTATACCGTTAGCAGAGCCTTTTCTGTTGATGGTATGAATGGCACGGTCTACTGCCTGTCGAATCTCTGGGACAGTTCGGAAGCCAATGCCGCGAAGTAGTGCATCTTCCGAATCAAATCAAAGTCACAAGGACTTTAGTCCGGGAGTATGGTGGATGGTACAGTACTTCTAGTCCCATCGACCGAACAGAGCAGCCACAGCTTGCGCTGTATGCGCCCGCGCGTTGTCGTGCAAAATGATGGATGGGTTGCGCAGAAAGTGTGGCCTCATCTTTCGCAAAGCTGGTCAAACATGATGCTCCAATACCGAATAATAATGCGATTTAAGTCTTTGTGACAAACCTTAGATGTTAAGTACCATAGTGCTTAGAGCAATTTGAACCAATGAGTAGCGAACCAGGGTGTGAGTCGCACACTCGAAGCAGATATACGATTGATTCCCCTTCACAAAATCGGACAAAGAATGCGGTTTTAATGCGAAATCCATTCGACAACGGCGTAATAGTCCGGAAAATTTTATTAATTGTGACACTTCCGTCAGTGACAGTTTGCATTCCCTCTCGCGACAACATACACAGAAAATAGATGAGTAAACTGAAACACAATGCTGCGTGCGGAAAGCGTTATAGTATAGTAATGTTACTCTTGCGCAATTTTACAAAAGTTAGGTGAATTAAATAAAGGGGTCCGAAATGGCGAAAAACTTGTCAAAAGCGAAATTGCTTTTGCTAACAACAAAGGAAAAAGCAGTGGTATGCAGAATAACGCCGTAAATAAACTGTACACAAATTTCAAAAGGAGACTGTTTTTAACCTCTCTCTCTCTCTCTCTCGCTCTATATATATATATATATATATATATATATATATATATATATATATATATATATATATATATATATATATATATATACCGACTAGGTCAGCCGAGAATAAGAAATAGGAGGAATGGCAGCTCTAACGAGTCGGCTACGAGCTGCCTGTGGCGAAGAAGATGTGAGAGTATCATATATATATTACTGGCCATTTATCAAGAAGTATTTTCGAAAACCAGTTAGAAGCTTCAAACAGCTTGAAATAGAAGCTGTTGCTAGCTAACACAAATCTCCATTATCAAGACACAGAAAACAGTTAAGACATTAGAGGAAATTGGTTAATTTTGAAATACACTAGTGGCCATTAAAATTGCTACACGACGAAGATGACATGCTACAGACGCGAAATTTAACCGACAGGAAGAAGGTGCTGTGATATGCAAATGTAAAGCTTTTCAGAGCATTCACACAAGGTTGGCGCCAATGGCGACACCTACAACGTTCTGACATGAGGAGAGTTTCCAACCGATTTCTCATTCACAAACAGCAGTTGACCGACGTTGCCTAATGAAACATTGTTGTGCTGCCTCGTTTAAGGAGGTCGATAAAGGTCGGATTGTAGCCTATAGCGATTGCGGTTTATCGTATCGCGACATTGCTGCTCGCGTTGGTCGAGATTCAATGACTGTTAGCAGAATATGTATTCAGTCGGTTCGCAGCCACGTCCCGATCCCTGAGTCAACAGAGGGGGACGTTTGCAAGACAACAACCATCTGCACGAGCAATTCGACGACGTTTGTAGCAGCATGGACTACCAGCTCGGAGACCATGGCTGCAGTTACTCTTCACGCTGTATCACAGGCAGGAGCGGCTGCGATGTTATACTGAACGACGAACCTCGCTGCATGAATGGCAAAACGTCATTTTTTCGTATGAATCCAGGTTCTGTTTACAGCATCGTGATGGTCTCATCCGTGTTTGGCGACATCGCGGTGAACGCACATTGGAAGCTTGTATTCGTCATCGCCATACTGGCGTATCACCCGGCGTGATTGTGTGGGGTGCCATTGGTTACACGTCTCGGTCACCTCTTGTTCGCATTGACGGCACTTTGAACAGTGGACGTTACGTTTCTTATGTGTTACGACCCGTGGCTCTACCCCTCATTCGATCCCTGAGAAACCCTACATTTCAACGACGTCCGACAATATCTTCTGACCG
Organism: Schistocerca gregaria; assembly: GCF_023897955.1. Taxonomy (NCBI): domain Eukaryota; kingdom Metazoa; phylum Arthropoda; class Insecta; order Orthoptera; family Acrididae; genus Schistocerca; species Schistocerca gregaria. The sequence continues at coordinate 188,473,596 of NC_064927.1, read as the reverse complement.
CTTAACTTTTCCTGGCAGGCAGTTTATATTCAGTAGTTTAGGTCACTACCGACTTGGTCAGCTGAGAATATGAAATGGAAGGAATGGCAGCTCTAACGAGTCGGCTACGAGCTGCCTGTGGCGGGGAAGGCGTGCGAATGGCGAGACGTTTCGATCTCTCGATGTCGGGCGGGTATAGAAAATTGGAGGAATACGGAAGCGTGGATCGAGTCGAACACCAAGCAAGATGGTTAGCACACTGGATTCGCATTCGGGAGGACGACGGTTCAATCCCGCGTCCGGCCATCCTCAATTTAGGTTTTCCGTGATTTCCCTAAAGTTCTCCAGGCAAATGTTGGGATGGTTCCTTTGAATGGGCACGGCCAACTTCCTTTCCTAATCCGATGAGACCAATGACGTCGCTGTTTGGTCTCCTCCAACAAATCAACCCAACCAACCCGAGTCGAGTACGAACTGGGAGTGGGAAAGAAAAATCCGAGTACTGTAGCGTTTCAGGTAGTAACGAAACAGTACACGGAGCTTCATAATACGTTACATATTCAGCAAGTAACACATCGGATAAGTGACAGCACTTTGGTTCTACCCTGAGACCTGTCGTCACACATAGACAAGAGGTAGCTAAGCACAGTTGACTTATTCATCCAGCACCTTTCAGACGTTTGACTTTATTAGTTAGAGTCATTGTGGTTGATAACTGGAGGCGTCTTCTATTTATATTTTAGACTTCTCTTTATGTTTCAGCTTATTTTCTAGTACAGTCTTCTTCATTATTGTGCTCCTTAGATGGAGTACATGTCAGTTTCGCTAATAAAAGTAAGAATAAAACAGACCAACACAGAGAAAACAAATTCTACATTTAGTAGAAACGGCAATGAGACAGATTTTTTGTGTATCGAGTTTTGTGATACTTTTTCGTAGAATCTCTATGAACAGTTGGAAATCGTGTGTTTCAACAAATATAATATATTTCTTAACTCACTTTTCATCATATTTAGGTTACAGTTCTTCACAATCATAAAAATCGAAAGGTTATTGTGAACGTGTTGGATTACCGTCAGGCTTTACAGGTACCTGTTACTTATAAAAACGCAATTTTTTTCTGTTGGGTAGAAGTTTTATAATTTGAATTTAGCGCACAAGTATTATTTAAGCAACAGTTACCTTTCACGAAGTTTCGAAAATGAGTGCTGATAATTATATTTAACGAAATAAATCGATTACCTCCACAGACCAAGGCAGATAAATAAAGTCAGTGAATGCTCTGTTGGCACAGCGAGAAGAGCTAGAGTTGGGATTCTATACTGTTTCACCACTGTTTATCTTCTAATAGCCTGTACAATTATTGGTCATGAAATGCATAAAAGTAATGGTCCGAATTTTATGTGAAAACGCCTAACGCTTTTAAATAAAACAGACGTTGTTAACATTCTACATATACTGTATATCCTTCATAATTTAGTATTTATTTCTCACCATACTCACCCTGGTGACATTTTTCCCGACTGGAAACCACATTGTTTTTACCATCACTGTAGAATGTTCGACACTTTTGACGGAGCTAAAACCTCACATGTGCTTGCAACGCTACATGCCTATCAAAATGAAGTCCTCCAAGGTGTTCTTCAGGTTTTGGAAACAGATGAAAATCAGATAGCGCCAAGTCGAGAGTTTATAGAGGATGATCGGCGGCAGTGAAACCAAGGCACTTGATTGTCGCAGATATTGCAGTGTTCATGTGTGTTATCTGACATTGTCATACTGAAGGAGAGTATGCTCTATGTTGGACGAACTATTCGAATTCCAAATTCGATAACAGTACGCTGCTTCTCTTGCAACTGGGTAGTTTCTTTCTACACTTCCATGTCGATTCGGAGCTTCATATCAGCAAATGCTTGCAGCTTGGCTTCAGCGAAACGAAAATGTCGACACAATAATCTACGTAATATATAATACTTCTGTCGATATTGAGAATAGACTAAAATTTTCAAAGGCATTACCTTGCAGCACGTCCTCGTGCAATGAGAATCACCAGTTTTCTAAATAAGATATAAAAATGTGCCCGGAACAGCTTATCTGACATACATGCGTCTCCACGTTGAGACAGCAAATTTGAGCGAAGATCTCTTTTGAGACAAAAACAGTATTAAGGTTTTCAGTGTTCTCAACGCAAGTAAAATGTATTACATTTGAGAGGAAAATTCGCTTCTAATGAATCGGAATTGCTAGAAAAATCTCTAAATCTGAAAAACTTGATTCAATAAAGCTAGAAGAAATTTTCTTAATATAGGAGATGGCCAAATGTACTGGGCGACAGGCAGTCATTTTTACTCGGCTATAGTCTAACAAACTATATAAGCATCGTGTAATGATATTTCTGCAGGAGGACCTCTGGTAGGTATTTTGCTAAAACTCTCCCACGCTACAGAAGTATGGTTGCATAACAGTACACGAATCATACTATGCAGAAAGTAATGTACGATTCTGTCAATAAACGCAGACTTATTCCGGCTATAATCCGTATAATCTGTAACAAGTTTATGGTGCGTGGATCAGTATCAAACATAAAAGATCTAGATGCATGAACACTGTCCCTTTTCTCCCACTAAATCCGGTGTCTCATTTCTCAATGTACACATTTATCATTTCTCCCGGTGAGGCGTGACTTTGCTCTTTTTCATTAAGCTAAATGAGGTAGGCTTGCCAGTTTCTGTAGGATTAAACCTAGCTTATGGATGACGTCGCCTGCTGCGTCACTGCAGCGTCTCAGTTTGCGGTCGGTAGATGCTGTCACTGGGGCTGACTTAGTTCTACCCTCGTTCTGCCAGTTTTGGGTCTTTTTTTTTTTGCAAGCAACAACGACTGATGAAAATTATTCCTCAGCCTTTGTTTTATCGTTTATCTCCACTCATGTGCATAATCAGTATATTCTACGAGGAACAAATTACAAATACTTTAAGAAAACGCTTGTTACGATCGGTTGAGGCTTTTTCCAGACAACGTTTACATATAAGCATATGTATGGAGTGTGGGAATGTATATAGTTTTCTTATTATACCGTACTGAGATCCTTCTTCCATCACTGCTGGGCTCATCCGTCGAGCACTGAGGGTATAAACCGAGCCACGTTTTCAAAGGAGACGACTCCGGTGAACAAATCACAGTCTTTAACCATGGTATGTCACAGTTTACCTGAGTACTGCCTTGCCCATAAAAACTGTGTAGGTTCATGGTTGACGGTAACATGCGGCACAACTGCAAAGAGAATTAGAGTGGTGGTCGCAACAAGAACTGCACAAAATGTGTAAGTAGGCTGTTTAGGTTTTTTTATTGGTAACGCCGCCGCCACGTAGCGCTCGGTATGAAAAATCACTGGCTGTGCTGTGCGCAGTGTGTGTTTAGTTTGCATTGTTGTGTGCCATTGTAGTGTCGGGCAGCGGCAGCTGGATGCTAACAGCTGGTAGCGATGCGCAGTTGGAGGTGAGCAGCCAGCAGTGGTGGACGTGGGGAGAGAGATGGCGGAGTTTTGTAATTTGTAAGACTGGATGTCATGAACTATCATATATATTACGACTATTAAGGTAAATACATTGTCTGTTCTGTATTAAAATCTTTCATTTGCTAACTATACCTATCAGTAGTTAGTGCCTTCAGTAGTTTGAATCTTTTATTTAGCTGGCAGTAGTGGCGCTCGCTGTATTGCAGTAGCTTGAGTAACGAAGATTTTTGTGAGCTAAGTGATTTGTGAAACGTATAGGTTAATGTTAATCAGGGCCATTCTTTCATAGGGATTTTTTGAAGTCAGATTGCGTTGCGCTAAAAATATTGTGTGTCAGCTTAAGCATAGTCGTGCATGATTGTTCAAAGGGGACGTTTCAAATGAATTCCCTTATTATAACACACATCATTAGTAGCCGTACCAATTGCGAATTTTCAATAGTATATCAATTGACGCAATGAACTTTCGCAAGGAGAAAAAGTGTCGTTCACTCTGTATCTATGAGATTTGGTTGGTTATAGTTACATTACCCTCTATTAAATCTGTCTTTAAAACAGTTATCCAGTTACAGTAAATCATTTCCGGCAACATATAGTAAATTCTGAACCGATACATGTTATAAAAACGAATGTACGTATGTTCCACATCTCGTTCTCACCCAGTGGCTCGATTTCAACCAGACTCGCTACACATGTTAGTTTCTGCCTGGAAAGAATCGCTGTGGGGCCAAGAGCCACCTATCTACCAAAGGTTTTGGGGTGGTAGTGGAAAAGGAGTGCAACGCACGACGAGGAAATCTCTAGACATTATTCATATAGTGTTAGAATGAGAACACTTATAGTCTTGCTACAAATTTTACCCATAATTTCGAAGCTTTATCAAACATTTTCTCGCCGACGAGCTCCACAAAATTGTGAAAGGGAAACGTCCCCTTAAAAAAATTGTAAATGACTGCGCTTAAACTGACACACAATATTTTTTAGCGCAACGCAATCTGACTTTCAAAAACCCCTAGAAAAGAATGGCCCTGACTATCAATAACCTATACCTTTCACGAATCACTTACCTCACCAAAATCTTCGTTACTCGAACTACTGCAATACAGCGAGCGCCAATACTGCCAGCTGCATAAAAGATTCTAACTACTGAAGGCGCTAATTACTGATATATCAGTTCATGACATCCAGTCTTACAAATTTCCTGTCTCTGATGGACTCACGTCCAGATCATCCGCTCTCAAAACTCCGCCATCTCTCTCCCCACATCCACCACTGCTGGCGGCTCACCTCCAACTGCACAACGCTACGCGCTGTTCACATCTAAGTGCCCAACACTACAATAACAATGTTCCAACAATGCAAATCAGCCACAGACTGCACACAGCAGTCAGTGATTTTCATACAGAGTGCTACGTGGCATTACCAACATAAAAACCTAAACAGCCTACTTGCAAAAGGAAAGAAGTTCATCGCTTACTATTGTACATTTTCCCTGTTCATGCAGTAAAACTTCCACTTCAGGCATGTTTACTACTAACTCTGTTGTACGACACATATTTCCGGCGATATGATGTCATAAACGCTGAGGTGCGTGGAAATAGTCAGACCATTCGTGACGTTTAAATTTATTACTTCTTTACTATTAACTATATTCTCAACACGTTTTGCAGACAGTAGCCACGTATACCACTGCATATACACGCAAAATTATTTCGTTGGACGATACACACTTCAGGAGATATGACATCATAAACGTTGAGCTACGTGAAAATCAAACTGCAGGCTGAAATTCGCTAGAAATACAGGAGAAATATATGGACAGATACGTGTGAAATATTTTAAATATATATAAATTATGACATGTGCGTAAAAAGCTCGACCTAAGCCCTTGTAAATATTTCAATTAAATTTGGCAAACATGTTAGTTACAGCCTGAAAATAACTACTGTAGGGGTATTGGAATGACCATGATAACAGGGAGAGGGAATGGGTAGGAAGAGATGAACAGGCAACAGGGTAAGGAGAAGATAGGCAAGTATAGGAGGAGATGGAGATGGGCAGAGATTATGGGGGGGGAACAATGGATGAGAGAGGGGAGGGAAGGAGCTGCACAAAGGAAAGAAAAAGGATGAGATGGGCAGAAACGGAAGGAGGGATAGGTTGGCAGAGATAGAGGGGGAGGAGCTAACAACAATAGGACGAGGAGCAGTTGGAATAAGAGGGCGAGGAAGCGACGGACTAAGGGAAAAGAAGCAGATGGATAGAAGAGGAGGGGTTAGGAGGGGGAGATTGACGGTGAGAGCAGGAGAAAGGGGCAGAAAGAGATGGACAAACAGGGGCGTGGAGGAGGTGGACAGAGAGAGTGGGCAGAAAGTGATGGACAGAGAGAGGGGTGGAGAGGATAGACATATAGAAAGTGAAGGAGGAGATGGACATAGTGGCGACGAAGGAGGGATGGACAAAGACATAAGGGAATGAGGAGATGCACTAATAGAAGACTGAAATAAATACATATTTGTAAAATACATGGTACACAGCTAGTTCTTTAATACATAATTTTGTCAAAATTTGTAACTGTATGATAACAGTAACTGTAAACCACACTCATGTTACAGCCATCTTATTGACTATTGTGCTCATGTTAGTTGATGCAACTGCTGAAAGAACTCTCCATTCTCAGGCTGGCCATGACATTTACATGTAAGTGGCAATTCCTTCATCATCATGCTCCAGTCACTGTACAATATGTAATACACTGACTGAGGTGACAAACGTCATGGGGTATTCCTAATATCACGTCGGCCCTTCTTTGATCCGACATAGCTCTGCAACGCGACGTGGTATGGACTTAAAAGTCATTGGAAGTCCCATGAAGATATACTGAGCAATGCTCTCTCTACAACAGTCCATAATTGCGAAAGTGCAAGATTTTGTCCATGAGCTGACCTCGAATGTCCCACAAATATTCTATGAGATTCATGCTGGGCGACGTGCATGATCAAATCAATCACTCAATTTGTCCAGAATGTTCTTCAGACCAATCGTGAACAATTGTGGCCTGGCTATATGGCACATTGTCATTAATAAAAATTCCTTCGTTTTTTGATGAGATGAATTCTATGAATGGCTTCAAATGCTGTCCAAGTAGCCGAACATAACAAATTCTAATCAGTGATCGGTTCAGATGGACCACATCATTCCATGTGAACAAAACCCACATCATTATGGAGCCATAACCAGCTTGCACAGGCCGTGTTAACAACTTGGGCCCATGGTTTCGTGTGGTCTGTGTCACACTTGAACCCTAGCATCAGCTCCTACCACCTGAAATCATGATGCATCTGGCCAGGCCACGGGTTTCCAGTCGTATAGAGTCCAACCGAAATGGTCACGACCACATGAGAATCGCTGCAGGCCATTTCGTGCTGTTAGCAAAAGCACTCGCGTTGCTCGTCTGCTGCCATAGCCCAGTAACGATAAATTTAGACACACTAGTATAATGCATACGTTCATCGCACGTTCTATATTGAATTCTGGTTTATTTCAGGCACTGTTGCTTGTCTGTTAGCACAGACAACTCTACACCTGCAACGCTGCTCTCAGTCGTTAAGTAAAGAGCACTGCGCTGTCCGTGCGAGATGATGCCAAATTCTATATTCTTATTGAAACGGTGCATCTCGGAGAATTAAATTTGTTAACGATTTCCGAAATGACATGTCCCATAGGTCCAGCCCCAGTTCCCATTCCGGGTTCAAAGTCCGTCGATTCCAGTCGTGCGATCATAATCACGATGGGAAACTTCCCACATAAACCACCTGAGTACTAATAACCTCGCCGCTAAAGAATTGTTCTTTTATACCTTGTGCACTTTTGCATTTCAGTGTATAAAACTAACTATATATTATAAATATACAATGATATAATCTTCCAGAAAACTAAACGTCACTTACATTAACATTTAAAAATATGGGTAAACTTGTTACAGTATGATCCAGACATAGCCTACTGACTCAAATCGTCGCTAGTTCGTTGATAAACAGACGTTCTCTTATGTGTCTCTTACACACCTTAGTAGTCAGTATGTCCTCTATATTTAGGTTGCGACTAATGCTTCTTCGACTGCCACAAGCTCTCGGGTGTCGAGCCAGGCAATACGAATCATCACTCCACATTCCAGACTGGCCATTAGCTCCCCCTTGCGCTGTGAGAGCCTTCAGTTTTTTCTTTCGTTACACTACATATAAAACATTACAACATTCGGGGCCAGTGCCACACAACATCAATATCGACATGAGTCTATAATAGGCGTTAAATCAAATGGTATACATTCAATAAATTAATAAATAATCATTGTTTTTTTCTACGGCTTCCCACGATACTACGGCACCATGATCAGAGCCCTTCGTTCGAAGGGGTTGTGCTCTTGCACCTCAAACTATAAAGTGTACTAACACGAATTTCATAAAATAATTTATTACACTTTTTCAATGATTTTTACAGTTCCCCATTTCCATCATGGCGTGTTATCTGACCTATACGATCATTAATTGGATCATTAATATTATTCCTCAACCAAATTAAGTTACGCTTTCTTCTGTAAATATTAAAGACAGTGTTCCTGTTTACCACGTCAGAAACAGGATTATCTTTTCCACAAGACAGTATAGTTAAATATTCTTCTTCTTTGTTGCATACAGTTGCCATTATTTTCTTACTACTTTCCTCTGTACAAGATCAACCTCAATTTACATTAGTTTGACATTATTATCAACTTATTTTTTTCATCACGTTTTCTCACAATATCAACTCTGTCTCTCCTTTGTACAACCTGGTTTCATATTTTTACTTATGATGTCTACATTTCGTATTGAATCATAATTCTGTACTCCATTCTTCCCCCAGCTATAGTCAAAACCCTGTACATGATTTTGATCACAAATGGTCTCTCCTAACGATTCCTGTTCAGTATTTAAATCGTCGTCTCCGGTATCTATTCTTCAAGCGGTAAATACAATTTTCGTATCTGTCAATTCAGTTTTAACTTCAGGCATTTCAGTTTTAACATCCTCACATATGTCTTCTACAGTTCTGATCATTCGATTAGGTCACTCATTAGATTTCCCATTTTATTATTAATATATTTTAATTCATTATTAGTTTGTTAATTTTTCTCACTATAATACTTATTAGCCTGTCTACTAATTTGTCCACTGTTTTACTGCAAACTGCTATGAAATTCTGTTGTTAAACGTCTTGATATTAATATCTTCTGGTGTTCTGATACTAATTTCACCATCACTGCTTGATAATCTTGTTGACTCTTATTGCCTTGCAGTGTATCAAAATCTTCATCCCTTTTGCTCAACAACGTAGTCACGTGCTACTTATGAGATTCACTTAACCAGAAAGTTAAGCAGATCACTCATAATAATTTTTCTCTTTTTTTCTGAATTACCTTTTCGTTTAAAGTTGATTTAGGGTTCAATAGTGTTTGGACGTATGTGGTTTCTGCAATAAATGAAAATTTATTACAGAAAGCTGAAAAATCTATTTACTTTGTATCTAATGTTTACAAATGTAATATTTTAAGCACAGCAAAGAGTCAAATATATCGTCAAAGATATCGTGTTACTAAATTTTACATTTTAATCGTCCCTTATACACCAGAGTATTGCACCAATTCATTTTGTTAGCAATGTCTCTTATTAAATGTCTTTTATTAAAGATACTCAGCTGCATCGTTCTTATTAACAGTAAACCAGGAGACTATCTCTTCATAGAAGCTTCAGAAATCCTCTTCACTGGGTTAATGATTCTGCAACTTTTTCCACATTCGATATTTTCACATGGATTGGTACATGTCCTTCTGGGTATGCTTTCCAGAAAACAGTGAGTAATAATGAACTTGAAGACGTTGATATTCTGACTGTATGACATATGGAACTTTCAATATATGGTCTTGAAGTTCTCAAACCATTTAGCTCATTTTTAAATGTAAATTTATTTGGAGAGAAACTGTATTTACTGTATGGTTATGAAACATTTCTACAGAAACAGTATTTTTCTCGTAGAACTTAGGCACAATGTTTATACTATAGCATACTGTCAGGTTTGTCCACCATAATAACTGTGAACTTATTGTTATTGCTAGATGTTGTCATTAGTTTTATATAGTCCATGTGTAAATTGATTCTAGCATTCCTTTACACCTTTCCTTTAATAACTGCAAATTTCAGTCACATGACCACGTATTGGGAAACTGTTGTGTACTACATTCTTTGGTTTGTCAGTGTAAGCCACTAATCAGAATCGTGTGCTTTTTGCTTTGTGCAAAACGTTTGAAAGCACATGCAGTTCTCTTGAATCTTGTGAAGTTCTTTTAAGATATTCTGTATGAAACGAATAAAGTTTGTTTTATTCTTTGGCTCGAATAACTTCAAAGTACAAGAAAATGGTTGCTATTCTTGATCTGTGATGAAGCATAAAAGACACATGAAAAGTGAACTGCCTAAGGTAAATGACTCCTGAATAGCAATTGTGGCGAGGTGGAGATTCTACTTGTAATCATTACTGACTGCTGCTATATCATTCCTTGATTGCAGTAACTTTTCCACTTCTTGTGATTTAATAAATAACTTTTTAGACTTCTCTTGTGGATTTTGAGCTTAGACACTGCAATAGTAGCATTTAAATTAACATTGTTTACCTTTTATCCTAATCTTCAATCCTTCACATTCCTTATAGGTGTCAGTTTGAGGTCGACCAAATGATAGAGGGAAACTTTCTAAGACTATTTTACGATAATGCCAATATTTCATTTTGCAATCAGGATGCATTTCCTTGAAAAGCTGAAACATCTCTTTGACATTAAATTTATAATCAAGATATTTGTAGTCCTTACCTGTGCAATGGGCTCCCTTGTAGGAAAAAGACGCTGTACGTGCCAGTGGTATCTACAGTATTAATCAGAACTTATAATTTACAAACAATTTATGATCCACACATAGCAAAATTTTGTACAGTTCATCGGTACTGATAAAACAAGACAAATAACAAGAAACTATTTATATCCTGCATATATGTGATTTCTCAAATAAACCGAATTTGCTAGAGTCTACCTATACTGTTAAAAGAAGAGAAATATCTAAGTTTTCCCTCTGTGAGGATATGTCTAACAGAATCATACATGTGTTAAACTGATTTTCATCACTGCATTAAACATCCACTCCACAACATTAGTTTACTGTCAGTTTCTTTTACTAGCGTCCACTGTCTCTTAGTAAAATTGCCACACACAGTATCAGACACATTCAGTGTCCATCTCTATAGTAATGTAACACTCAACACCAGTTCAAACTCAAAACTTATACTAATGTCCAATTTTCAACGTAATACACTTTGCCACACGTGATATTAATCGTTCAGCACATTTCCTGACATAGCAAGTGTGCATTGCTCAATGGAAAATTACAATGTTCAAATTTAATATTCAAAATTCAAAATATTTTCTTCCATATTAATAATTTCCTGTTCACTGGCTACATTTAAAGTTCAAAACAAATATTTACTGTTCAGACTCTGCTTGCCATGCCGGTTCCACATTATTCAGTGACTAATTCCAAAATGCTTATGCAAAATCCACTGTTCTAAATGTTTCTTACCCTACCATAACAATTTAATATAGACTTTAAAATTTATACGTAATAGTAATTGATTCAGTACTTACTGCAACATCAGTCACTCACAGTCTACTGGCTATCCTTTCTAGAAAGATATAGCAAATGTGACAGTTTGGATCCAGTGTCTAGAATATTTCCTGAAGCACCAAACATTCACGCAAGCTGTGTTACGTACAGAAACTCGCTTTGAGTAATTTTTATCCTAATGCCTAACTAATTAATTAATTTGGGTGAGATGAGGAGTGATCCTGCAGTGATAAATCACTTCATCTGACGTGCTAACAGCACGAGTTATTCCTCGCAAACTGTTTCATATGAAGGGCTACTTGTAAAGAGATGTTCCAGCACACCTGCACGTTCCCTAATTCATCACGAAGAGGTATGCTTGCCTTGTGCCTTGAATGTGGTCCTGATGTCCAAACTTGTCGTTCTCCCCACTGGTCCTGGCTGCACATAAGCAAACGACCGACTGTGAACAATCAAATCACAAGCAGGAAACTCTCAACACGTCTTTAATGAAAGTTTAGAAATAATGAGAAGCTGCACTATTTTGAATATAAAATGGAGGAAGGAAAAAGTCTTTAGAGCCAATTTCACGATGATATTTTTATGTTTGCAGATTTAATCTTCACTTATCATGCACGTTTCGAAGCTCATAAAATTATTTCTACACGAATTTAATGACAGTTTGGAGTCGTATACTCACTTTCATGTAAACAATTTGTCCGAGACTATGTAGTAAGCTAGCGTCAGCGTATTACATCTGCCTGAACAGGTACGTTACTCATTAATCAGTTTACTAGGCCAATGACTGACAATATTAAATAAAATTCTAATTAAAAGGTGAGCTTGGTTGTGAAGTTACTGTAATTATGTTTATAAGCTGTCAGTGGGAATAATGTCGATAGTCTAGTTGGTCTTATGCAAACATTTAAAGAGTTAATATTAATAAAAAATATTATGTATTTACTGCCAAGCAACGAAAAATGCATTACCATAGTCTCTATATGCTCCAGTACAACACAACTCCTGCCTGTATCTCCATTCTCATGCTCTATAACCATTTGTTGCATCATAGGACGCAGATCACTATATATCCTAACTTCTTACTGGCTTACAGCAGCGTAAAACTTTCCACAGTGTATGATGTAAACTAGTAATGTATATGTCGATATGGGACATAGCTTGCACAACAGCTATAGAAAACAGAATACGAATGTATAGAACCTTAGAGGACTATAAAATGTTTTGAGTGGGAACGATTTTTCTACACAGTATTAAGTACGGTAATGGGTCGTGGTTTTGGCCTTTCCATACTTTTGTCTACGCCCTGCATGTTCAGTTATGTCTTTAGATATGTGTCAATCCGTTTTCTCATTTCCAACTGCCTGTTACGTAGATGGAGACAATATACATGAATTAACACATATGACAACGCATTCTTCAGCCCTTCTTCGTAGTCAACCACGTACCTTTTGAAATGCACTTGGCTTCAGTGTGATTGGATCACGTGTCACGTGAATTGGTCACAAGCTCCTAAAACGTGTGCACACGTCGATGGGGTGTGCACACACCATCGCCTCTAAAATACCCCTAAGCCACAAATGTAGCATTTTCAGCTTCTGCGACCGAGGAGACCATGTTGCCGAATTTTCTCGACCAATCTATCGCCCACAAAACATTGCGATCTTTTTTCGTGGTTAACGTTTCCCAGCACTGCTCGTAATTCGTTGCACAGAAATCGGCGATACAAAGCACCTGTTGATATGCCTGGCGAAGTGTATAGCCCTCTGAGTCTACCACAGACCATTCCTTCCCATACACTAATACAGAAGCGATCCTAATGTCGCAACTTTATGTTTGCTCCAGGATTTGCGCATGTCCACTCGTACGTATTGCGGCAATTTACAATGTCATCTACTGTTAATTCAGCCTCCCCCTTAGTCGTCACAAGCAAAATGCACATATCTCAACAGCTAAAGGGACTGTTGTACTCGCAGAATAAAGTACCTAGGAAGACCTGATGTTTTCTCTTCGGTATTTAAACCTAATGACTGATCTTAGCAACTCATGAGGGAATGCGCAATGGAATCACCATTTGTAGTTTCCGGCATTCCCTACTTTTTGTTGTTGTGAGACATGAGATTGTGTTTTGTGCAGTTATGCACAATAAAGTGCTGTATAATTTATTTAAGCTATTTGGAGGATATTGTCACTTCTCAGTTACGGAGTTTTATGATAAGTGAAACCAGTATATTCTTTAAAAATCTTACATAATTTGTGGTCGGTTAAGCTTTACTTCGGTGGTCGTGCAGCTTGCAACAGGAGAAGGCCGTCTACCGCGAAAAAAGTAATACGTTACTGGCCATTAAAATTGCTACACCAAGAACAAATGCTGATGATAAACGGGTATTCGTTGGACAAATATATTATACTACAATTAACATGTAATTACATTTTCAACAGTTTGGGTGTATAGATCCTGAAAAATCAGTACCCAGAACAACTACCTCTGGTCGTAATAACGGCCTTGTTACGCCTGGGCATTGAGTCAAACAGATCTCGGATGGCGTGTACACAGTTCATCAAGAGTAGTGACTGGCGTATTGTCACGAGCCAGTTGCTCGGCCACCATTGACCAGACGTTTTCAATTGGTGAGAGATCTGGGGAACGTGCTGGCCAGGGCGGCAGTCGAACATTTTCTATATCCAGAAAGGCCCGTACAGGGCCTGCAACATGCTGTCGTGCATTATTCTGCTGGAATGTAGGGTTTCGCAGAGATCGATTGAATGGTAGAGCCACCGGTCGTAATACATCTGAAATGTAACGTCCACTGTTCAAAGTGCCGTCGATGCGAACAAGAGGTGACCGAGACGTGTAACCAATGGCACCCCATACCATCTCGTCGGGTGATACATCAGTATGGCGATGACGATTACACGCTTCCAATATGTGTTCACCGCGATGTCGCCAAACACGGATGCGACCATCATGATGTTGTAAACAGAACCTGGATTCATCCGAAAAAATGACGTTTTACCATTCGTGCACCATCGTAGGCGCTCCTGTCTGTGATGCAGCGTCAAGGATAACCGCAGCCATGGTCTCCGAGCTGACAGTCCATGCTGCTGCAAACGTCGCCGAACTGTTCGTGCAGAAGATCGTTGTCTAGCAAACGTCCCCATCTATTGACTCAGGGACAGAAACGTGGATGCAAGATCCGTTACAGCCATGCGGATAAGATGCCTGTCATCTCGACTGCTAGGACGTTGGGATCCATCACGGCGTTAAATATTACCCTCCTGAACCCACCGATTCCACATTCTGCTAACAGTCATTGGATCTCGACCGACGTCAGCAACAATGTCGCGATGCGATAAACCGCAATCGCGGTAAGCTACAATCCGACCTTTATGAAGGTCGGAAACGTGATGGTACGCATTTCTCCTCCTTACACGAGGCGTCACAACAACGTTTCACCAGGCAACGCCGGCCAACTGCTGTTTGTGTATGAGAAATCGGTTGGAAACTTTCCTCATGTCAGTATGTTGTAGGTGTCGCCACCTGCGCCAACCTTGTGTGAATGCTCTGAATAGTTTATCACAGCAACTTCTTCCTGTCGGTTAAATTTCGCGTCTGTAGAACGTCATTTTCGTGGTGTAGCAATTTTAATGGGTAGTAGTGTATTTCAAAATTAACCAATTTCCTCTAATGTCTTAACTGTTTTCTGTGTCTTGATAATGGAGATTTGTGTTAGCTAGCAACAGCTTCTATTTCAAGCTGTTTGTAGCTTCTAATTGGTTTTCGAAAATAGTTCTTGACAAATTGATTTCAGTTACTAAATATTGGTGTATGCTAGAGCAATTATGTGACAGGTAGACTATTAAAAACTGTACTGGCAAGAGCTGCTCGATTGGAACACTTCTATATGTGAAAAGAATATTAGTGTGGCAGTCGTGTCTTTCAGACGGACGTGTAGTAAATGTGAAAATTCGAACTATGGCGACATTATTAACAAATGCATCCAAACAGGACCAACCTGCTGTATTCTTTTTCTGACTACAGAAGGACGAACACCGGTAGATATACATCGGAGAATGAAGACCGTGTATGGGGCAGCATGTCTGTCGAGACTTATACCGTCGTGGAATGGTGCGCCAAGTTCTGCTGGGTTCTGCTTCTTCGTGATAATGCACGTTTCCATATCTCAAACGGCGTAAAGCAGAAATTAAGTCAACTCAAATGGAAGCCACTTATATGCCCCCCAACCGTTCCCTATAGTCCTGATGTCTCCTCATGATATTGTTGCGCTTTCGGTCCCTTGAAAAAGGCATCGAAGGTTGACTATTTCTGTCGGACGAGGATGTGCAGCAGGCTGTTACTAACTTCATCACGTAACCGGACAAGGTGTCGTACCAAACAGATATCTTCGACCTGGTGTGTCGTTGAGATAGCCCCATCACTGCTCATGGTGATTGTGCCCGATTAGCATACTGATTCTGGGCTGTAATGTTAGCTGGTCCCTTATACGTTGGAACCGTTTTCCACATTTGGGAAACCTTACTCTTGTGAAATAATTTTTCTAATTTCACAAAAAGGCTGCACTACACACAAATGTAATAATAATTTGTATTGAAATTCTGCTGGCAATAGGCAAAAGTAGAAAAAGTGTTGTGAATTACAACATGTCCCCTCTCTTTCGAACACATAATTATTATAGGAATTTCTCTTCTAGGTTTGAGCAATGTGACCTCTTTAAGAAGACGTGGCGCTTCTTTTAAACACCCTGTACACAAATGCAGATGTACTTCCTATGAAGTAATTCGTAATTGTGTGATAGTTGTGTGATAAAACGAAATCGTTGAGCTACGCTTCAAAGAGAGATCCTGAACCCCAACCTTCAGAATATAATTATGACAGGTATTTTTTTTTTAATACGAGGGCGCTCTCGACCACATTTACAGCGGGTGGACGGCTCTTAATCGCAGCTTTACTGGACGGCCGTCAGCTGCGGAGTCAGCTCCAGCGGACGCCCCCGGCTGCCTTTTCTTGGAGGCGTCAGCGGCCGGCGCTGACTCTGCATGTCGGTCACGCCCCTACCTGCCGGCCCAACCAATCACGGGGGAGCGCCGTCCACCCAGATTACGTGCCGCGCGCGACGCTCGGCCTGTCTCATTACGGCCCTGAAAAAGACGCGACGCCGCGCTAACGAGCCGGGCAGCCGAACCCCAATACCTGGCCCGTACCTCATATTCACAAAAGCCGCACTTTGTCTTTCAGAGCGGGATAACACTAAGAAATTTCAAGCTCTGCGTTCTTGCTTCTACGTGACTTTATTAGATAAATTTGATTCTACCTCGTATCGGTATTAAAGAATCACTGTATCTTCTCTCCTCTCCACCCTTGAATATCCTAATATTGCTACTGAGTACGGAGCGTACACGAGGTTTATGATAAAAGTAATGACACTGAGTTTTATCTAGTAAAGTAGTTTCTCTTTTTTTCTTTTATTTTTCACACAACAGTGTTGTCACCTTCAAAGTAGCTCCCTTCGACAACTATACACCGGCGGAATAGTTGTTCCCAGTCTTGGTAGCAGCGCTGAAAGGATTCAACTTCTTTGGGTGTTCTTCAGTGTCCCAAAATGGAGTCCTTTAAGACATTTTTCAATTTCGGGTAAAGAAAAAAGTTACAAAGACTCCCATCAGGTGAACAGGGGGTAGTGGAAAAACAGGAATGTTTTTTCAGGTCAAAATTCCGTCATAGAAGTGGCCGTGTGACGGGGTGTCGTGATGATGCAGCATTAATTTGTTTGCAGTGTCCTGTCTTACTCGATGCACCCCTTTTCCTGAGCCTTTAAAGGCCATCTTTGTAAGACACTTGTTTGACACATTGTCCGAGAGGAACAATCGCCATAGAGCATGCACACGTTCGACGGTTGAAGGACGTTCTGAGTGCGTTTCACCTTCAGCATGTTCTCGACCTTCCAAAAACGATTTGTGCTGGCGAAAAACTTGTGCTCTTCATGAGGAATGTTTCCCATAGACCTGTTTCAAATTTCAAATATCACACACGCAGATTCCGGAAGATCAACACAAAACTTTGTGGCATAATACCAACACCATATCACAGTTGGTTACAATGTCTGTGTTCATACAGTGTCTACATCCATTGCCCTTCTGAAATATGTGCACTTCTGAAGGAACAGCCACTGAACTTTACAATTCCAACTGTGGTAAATATTACGAAATGGCTTCGTATTTTCCAAATAAGTATTGATGTCAGCTGTTTGTGACAAATGAAATGTTGTGGTGAACCCGGACTCCTACCAGCTTTTCCCGTTTATCACGAGTGATGACTTTAACCACTTCATCTGCCTGAACACGCCTCCAGTACTGATTCAAACTTCCGTAAGTCATGGACTCTGATAATATTGCGCTTGCACGTTTCGTGATTCTCGAAGAAAGACAAATATTTTATCTTCATTTTACCCTCGAGGTTGGATACTTCGTTAATGGATACAATGTCTCTGTTTGTACAGTGTTCGTATCTTCACATTACATTGTTTCTGAGTAAACGCAGACATTGTAACCATCAATGATGTATCCACGTCTCAGGGGCAAAAATGACGATAAAATACACAGCTTGAACGACTAGAGTCACGACGTTCATATTCACATGGCATATACAGTAGTATGTTCTGCAGAAATGATCAGCATTCTCTCACCTCGGTTCAGCATGTGTCCTGTTGCCTAGCAGGCATAGAGTCCACCATGGGACTTGATAACTTGTTACAGGCGTGGTGGCATTGATTCGTGTAAGGCGCGAATTGAATCCTGTGGTACCACTATCCACTCTGCATTCATTTGGTTCCAAAGATAGTCTATAATAGTTGACACTGTCTCACAGTGCTGCACTCGTCATTTTACCACAACGCACACATTTTCGATTGGCGACAGGTGGCAGGCCACGACAAAAACGCTGACATCCTGTGACACCAAGAAGGCACGTGTTCGTGCAGCAACTCGTGGTGGTGCATACTCTCGCTGAAAAATGGTGTGTGGGGTGTTGTGCAGATAGGATATTGAACCGTGATTTATTTTCAAAGACTTTTCCTGAGAATTTATTCTACTTACTAGCGATTCAGCAAGAATATTAACACAATTAATCACACTATGTGAGCGTGCAAGTAGTTGCCAGGGAGTAAGTGATGGAATCATAAGCAAATTCCTTTTTAACAAACGGTGATTTATTCACTTCAATGGTGCCTAAAGCATTTTTTTAAAGAAACAGATTTAAAATTATAATCAGAAAGGACACTCTAAATATCAAATTACAATTTATTCAGAGGCAGAAAGAAACATATTTTTGACTGTATGAGCTTTCTGGCTGAGAACCTTGCCACTCCCTTTTGACATGGCCGTAGTTACGACCGCTCACAACAACCTCTGAAAGACTACACTAGTGCAAATCTACAGCACACCAGATTACTTTAACTAAAAGTTTTAACATTTCACACAAGCACACAAACTATGCACCCCGTAGGAGGGATGGAAATGGTACAAAACACTAAAATTAAAAAATTAACTTTGCCACCTAAGGTGCAACTTGATTTTAACATCTACAAAAGTCTTACTGTGGAAGGGTGGTAAGTTTATATACTAAAATGACCATTTAAATAAACCCAATGAAATGCAATCTTACATAAAATTATACAAGGTTGGCCAAACAAGTTAACGTGCTCTACAGTACACATATACCGCCTCTCAAGATGATGGCAAGATCAAAACATATTTCAGAAATTAGGCCGTTACACTCCAAGCAATAAATTCGTTAACACGCCGAATCCGACAAACATGACAGAGGCAGCTACGGTAGATTGATAGGGATAGTACCGAATAACACAAACCGCAGGTTGCTCTAACCCCTCATACTCCACATGGGAAAAACGGACTACCCAGTTCATAAATAACCACCTTTCCGCGGGTGGGCAAACGGACAAGAATGGTGGGACGACCCAAAAGAAAGCGGCTGGTGACCTCACCAAGAAAACAAGTAGAATTTAACAAGTAAATGAAACAACATATCACCAGTCACTTAACTTCTAATAAACTGCGATTTCTGGAGAAGACATGGCGCAGCACCCCCAAATCGCTCTCCCCAACGGTCCAATGCCAGCCTCTTCAACGGACGCAGGAAGGCGCGCCGATCTCCCGTCTCACGGCGCCTCAGCTGGCACCGGCTAGACTGATGTCATGGATTGACTCCTGCTGCTCTCGTGTCGACCGCGAAACCACTACCCCTCGCTATAGGCGCGGCCCACTGGTCTCACGTGGCGACCTCACATGCGCCAACGCTCTTAGCGGAAAAGTCATCTCGTGCCTCAGTGCGCGACCGACCAACCGATCGATCCAGCCGCCAATGATCACTGCCCGAGCAGACGAGCGGCCTAACGCGCAGACTCAGATGCAGGAACTAAGCCCCGATCGGGCGACTACTCGCTGAGTTCTCTTACTGGCGGAGTGGAAAGACTCTCATTTATCCGGCTTTAAAGACTGACGAAAGACATACTAGCACTCCGGACGACAGACAGGCACTAATTGACTCACAAATTCGGACGAGAGACAGACTAGCAAGCTGGGGATGAGAGACTGACCCATACTGACACCCTGACGAGCTCATAGCGCCCCTTAAATGCACGTGAACAGCAACCTTTCCCCCTTTCCCACCAGAGGGAGACACCAAAGCTGCGATTGCTACAGCGGCGCAGCCGCAAGAAACGGGGGGCGACTGCTTCACACAACGCGCTGCGGCCTGCTCTTCAAAACAGCAATTTTTACCACGTCTCAGGTATGGCTACGGGTTGCAGGATGTCATCCACGTAGATCACATTGATCACAGTACCGTGGACACTCTGAAACTATGATTTGTAGTTGTAGCCAGTAGCACCCCACACCATAAGGCCTCAAGTTCGCGGTGTCTGTCTCGTGCGAATGCAGTCACAGCGAAGCTGCTCCCCCTATCTGCGGCGAACCAAAATGCGGTCATCATTTCGAAACAAACAAACGTAGACTCGTCCGAAAACACTACCTGATACCATTCTTGCCCCTAAAGACGTCGTTCCACACACCATTGACGTCTAACATATTTCTGCACTTTGGTCAAAGGTAGGTTGAGAAGCAGACGTAATCTATGCCGTAACAAACGGCGGCAGACTGTCATCTCTACTAGTGTACGATATGTTACACCGTTCTATTGTTGCGATAGAGCTGAGCAGGATGCAGATCTGTCCTGCAATGCCATTCGGATGAGTTGTCGATCTTCTAGAGTATGGGCTGGCTGGTGCGACCTGACCCATCTCGTCTTGTTCTGCAGCCTACCGCGAACCATTATGCACACACTCGTTGCACTCCCGAAATATTTCGCCCCACATGAGGAGCAGTTTCCCAGATGGATGTCTCACATTCTCTCGTGCCAATAATGCGCCCTCTTACAGACTCACTGATTTGATGGTACGGTTCTCACATAGATGTGTGAGACATTCTGCACGTCAATTCAAGTCACACTGATCCACTACATTTTATTTATAGCTACAGTGAGAGCTGCTGGCAGTTTTTACCGGTAGATGGTGTTGCTCCGCCATGTCGATGTCGACCTTGAACCTGCGGGCCGACATGGTTGAATTGCTAATTTTTTCGGCAGAACATACTAACGTACGTGAGTGTAAATGCCCTGTTAATAGTCGTTCAAGATGTTCTGTTTTTTCTGAACGTGAGCGTATTTTTTCCTCCACGTGCCGGAATCATGAAATGTGCCAGCGTAACGGTTGTGGATTCTGTAACATGTGGAGGCTTACTCGGATAGCCAAAGTGGTTAAGGCGACCGATTGCGGCATGCCAGATATCTGGGTTCGAGTCCTGATTTCCCACAAATCTGTATGCATCGCACACAGCTGTTATCCATAGGTATTCGCAAAACGCGAATCCAGCTCGTAACAATGGTTTACGGGAGTGACGTGAGATATTTGTAAACTGATGGGGAGCATGTGAAAACTCGACAGTTTCTCTTGAAAACTGGAAGATTTCTATTGCGTCGACATGAAGACTCGTCTTCCTAATAAGACTATTGTGACATATAATTTTCTGGTAACAGCGCTTCATGCAAATGATCATAATGAACACCGTGCAACTACACAGCTATATATGCCTACTCACGAAACTAGGACCGGGCGCACGTATTTGTTTGGATATTCCTACCGTAAAATATAATGTTAGCTGTTCTACTTCCACGTCGGCACGGGATAACTCACGAAATAAAATTTATGCGTTCGTTCGGCAGCGATCGCGCTTAATGAAACTATTACATTTTCATAATCAGTCGTGCTTTCAGCGAACAATTAAATCATGCATTCATTAGCATCGGAGTTTGCAGCGACCAGTAATTATTTGTTCTGGTGGTACGTGTCCGCCAAATTGGTGCAATATTCACACAGCAGACATAAAGTATGGCCGGTTTAAAAACGTCGCCACAAACAACACTGCATCGCTTACAGCTTCACGACAGAGCGGTTTTCATATATTTTCCCAATTATATGGAGCTAAATACGTGTACGTTAAAGTTCTGGTTGTGCACACGCAAGAACTTGTTGCACAATATTTGAAAATAAAATGAGAAAGACATGCGATACTATTTAAAAATTTCCGAATCACAGTGTTTGCAATTATCTGTAGAAATTTTGACAAGTGTCATTCTTCCTAGTGTTCTTTGAAAAAAGAAAATATCGATAGTCTTTGTTCTGACTTCGCCTGTGAGGAAGTCAATAAGTCAAAAGTGGGCATTTAGTAGGGTGAAGAGGAAAGCTACACCTTACTGAACTAGAAGAGGCAGTTGTGGTACATAACTTTCCTGGCGAAGGAAACAGCAGCCAGATTTCACTTTTAGACGAATATTTTAACCTGGTATGTACATTTTCTGACAGAAGAGTGAAGTATGCCGAAGACATGATCCTATGTTAGTGTGACTTCCTTCACTTAGACGCCATCGGTGGCTGCATAAATGACACGAATTGTAGGTGACAGGTAGAACGGCCACAAGAGAGCATTTGCTTTGTACGCACTTAATGCTGTTACCAAACCCAGTAGGATATATAAGGCCGTGAACAGCGTGAAATGATCGTGACCACTGTGAAGGACATTTAATCTAGTGAGACAACGTTACTAGCCCCTGAGAGAATACGAAAGGGGTCTCACTGTGGGTCTGTATTTGGCTGGCTTGTTCAATCGTGCAGTGTTCAGATTTCATGGAGATTTAGACGTGACTGTAGCCCGATGTTGGACTGCATGGGAACGTGATTGCGGACATACTAGTCTAGGTTTAGTCTTAGAGCAGGTACCACCTCATTCATGTTATTAACTTTTTTTTCATCACCATTCTCTGGAGCCTCTTTTGACACAGCTATACTCCCTAGTCATAATTAATCTTTAATTAATCCTAGGATTCATCTTCCAACTCTCTCTGATTCAACCACAGTCCGTTTCTGAACAGCTGCAACGTCCTATAAATGACATATATTGGCCAGCCTTGTGCCATCTGAATCCTGTTCAGCACTAACAATCAACAGGACTACAAGTTGCAACTTCAAAAACTT